>NC_137337.1:25993084-26593084 GCF_965287045.1 Carcharhinus amblyrhynchos | reverse complement strand
TTCAGTCCAAAGACATGTGGATTGGATAGATTGGCCACGCTAAATTGTCCCTTAGTGTCAGAGGAACTAGCTAGGGTAAATGCATGGGGTTATGGGGATAGGACCTGGGTGGGATATTGTTGGTGCAGACTCGATTCTTTGATTCTATTAACTCGAGAATCAGGTTTGTACTGGCAAGGAGTGCCATAAACTGAGCCAATATCAGAAAGTGCAACCTCTGTGTTGCCTCTGGAGGGAAGATATTTCCGAGGACTTGCCAGTCCTTGGAAGCCAACTTGAATTTCAGTCTTTTTAATGTGTAGCTTATAAAATAATAGGGCCGGATTTTCGTCTTCATCTTTTCATTTTCAGTAATAGGCCGAGATAGTCTCCCATCTTCCAGTTCTCACCACTGCCAACAGGGTTCGCACCCTCTGGCATTGGGGAATCTGTGGAGGTAGGTCGCTGTCGGCGGGATCTTCCAACCTCACCGGCAGGGAAAGCTGGAAAATCCTCCCTCCTCCAGCACAGCTATGACAGGAGGCTTGGTGCGGTTTCAGTGCATGTCATGGTATTGATTTTTGAATGGCAGACTGGGTCCTATTACAACATTGAGCTTGAATGCCTCTTGGTAAAAACATATTGGTATTGCCCTGAAATTTGTTTGACTGAAGATGGAGGCCAGAACTCTCCAGCTGTGCATGTCGATGCGATTTTCCAGCCCCATCAATTGCGTATCCCCACCCGTGGGTTTCCTGCCGATGTGGGGCGATGTCAATGGGAATTTCCATTGACAGTGACAGGACCAGAGAATCCTACCACTAGCAAACAACGCTCACCGGTGGAAAACACACAACACGGGAGGCTAGAGAATCTCACCCATGATTGTTCTACCACATTTGGCACAATTCAGCAAGAAAACTTCTTCAGGGCAGTCAGAGATGGACGATAAAATGCTGGCCTAGCCAGCGACACTCACGTCCTGTGAATGAATAAAAAAGCATTTGGAGTATTTTGAATAGGCCCCATATCTAAGGAAGGACGTGCTGGTCTTGGAAAGGGTCCAGAGGAGGCTCACAAGAATGATCCATGGAATGAAGAGCTTGTCGTATGAGGAAGTGTTGGAGACTCTGGGTTTGTACTCGTTGGAGTTTAGAAGGATGAGGGGGGATCTTATTGAAACTTACAGGCCACTGCGAGGCCTGGATAGAGTGGACATGGAAAGGATGTTTCCATTAGTAGGAAAAACTAGAACCAGAGGGCACAACCTCAGGCTAAAGGGACAATCCTTTAAAACAGAGATGAGGAGGAATTTCTTCAAGCAGAGAGTGATGAATCTGTGGAACTCTTTGCCGCAGAAGGCTGTGAAGGCCAGGTCATTGAGTTTCTTTAATACAGAGATAGATAGGTTCTTGATTAATAAGGGGATCGGGGGTTATGGAGAACAGGCAGGAGAATAAGGCTGAGAAAAATATCAGCCATGATTGAATGGCGGAGCAGTCTCGATGGGCCGAGTGAACTAGTCCTGCTCCTATATCTTATGATCTTATGGTCTAAAAGATCACAGTGACAGTGATACAGCCATTGTGCATCGACACTAACATCAATCAATAACCGCACAGCATCTCATTCACGGCAACCAATGGCCTCAGTGTGTATCACTGACATGTGCCTTGCAGCTCAAATGTATGCAACTAATTATTATCTGCTTGCCTTTCATGTAAGGCATTTGACTGCTACTTTAGAGTTCCAACGTATAGCATTCACTCGAGCCGGAAGATATTAATGTTTGTATTGTTAGCAATCTTACAGCTTAATGATTATTACTTTGCAGCCCTAGTGTATATCATTGAACTTTCAGCTTAACTAAGTGGTCCAAAGCTTGAATTATATTTTTCCCAGTGCATTGCAATTTTGTGAGTTTTGTTGGTTGTATTCAATATAAATCATCAAGGAATTTAGCTTCAAGGTGGTGGTTCTGGACTTAAGAGATTCGCAGGGTTACTGCTGGAATGCAATTACTCAAACACAGTGAAATGTACTTATAATGGCCACCACAGGGGCAATACAAGGTTGTACTTGACAGATAGATGGTTGCTAACTGCAGCCAAAGGCCAAAATCAATGGTTCGTTGTAAAGATTGTCCACAATCACTGAAGGGTGTGTGTGTGTGGATAAACATGGTATTGATAATCTTTGATGTTGGTTTCAATGTAGGGCTTGCTTTCTAAGAAATATTCCAGATCATATCTTACTCTGGTGAATTGGGACTGTTAATGTGTAATGGAAATGGCAATGTCAGAGACTCAGGAGCTTCAATACATTCTAAATGTTTCTCAAGGGTTACATTATAATTATCAGAATATAACCTGAAACATTTTTTAATTGACCTACACCATCTGAAACGGTATCATAGAAATTTACAACCAAACTAACATTTAATCATATTTATGGGCACCAAATGTTTCTTGGTGGATTAACTCTTCGTAACACATTAGTTTTATAAAAGCAAAATACTGGGGATGCTGGAGATCTGAAATTAAATGAGAAAGTGCAAGAAAAATGTTATTCTAATGAAGTAAGTCCTTGAGCCCATTTGCTGCATGAGATACAAGGCACCAATTGTTCATAAGGGATTGGGGAAACACATTGTGGGTTCACTTATTAAGTCAGGGCACATGAGAAAAGTTACCCATTGGTATAAGGCTTGAAGACATCAGAGTGGCATGCTTCGTTTGGTTAACCGATAAACTAAATGGGGCAGCACGGTGGCACAGTGGCTAGCCCTGCTGCATTCACAGCACCAGGGATCCAGGTTCAATTCCCAGCTTAGGTCACTGTCTGTGTGGAGTCTGCACATTTTCCTCGTGTCTGTATGGGTTTCCTGCAGGTGCTCCACTTTCCTCCCACAATCCATAAGATGTGCAGGTTAAATGCATTGGCCATGTTAAATTCTCTCTCAGTATACCCAAATGGGCGCCGGGTGTGGCGACTAGGGGATTTTCACAGTAGCTTCACTGCAGCATTAATGTGACACTAATAAATAAAGAAAAGACATATTGGAGTCAATGGACAGGATATTCTGATCGCATTCACCCCGAAACCGGAAAGTCCCGCTTGAGGTTAACAGACCTTTCCGTGATTACTTGTGACACTAATAAATAAATAAATTTTAAATCAACAAACTTGAGGGATAAATTAAAATGCAGCTTATTAAAGGGATACAACATTAATATAAACAGAATCTCAGAGGAAATTAAAATATCAAAACAAAATGTTAAAGGGATTAATAACGCACTCCAGTTCCCATGGTGCCCAGTGTGTATGAAAGGCTTGATGGTCACAAAGCTTTTTATTTTCTTCAATAACCAAATAACAGAGCTGTGTGTTTGTGCCCTGCTCAAAGCAAAAAGTGAGACTAAGACTGAATTGCATGACAGGTGATGTTATGCTGATACCTCTTAAAGGCATATTACAAGGCAGCACCTGTGGAGAGAGGAACAGAGACTGGAATTTTCCGGCTGTTCCCGCAGGCAGAAACTTCCGGTTCTGAATCGCCACTGAGGTGTTCCCCGGCAGCAGGGGCTGCAAACAACCGGAAACACGTTGACAGCATCGGGAGCCGAAGATCCTCCCACTGACCAATGGTGCGCTGCCCATATCACCACAAAACATGCTGTGGTGGTGGGGGGGGGGGGGGGGGGGGGGTGGCGGCAGGGGGAGGAGGGAGTAATCCAACCCAGAGTTAATATCCTGAGGTGAATTTTCCCATTCCGCCTGCCATGGGAATCAGAGGGGCAGACAATGGAAAGGCCTGTTGACCTTGGGTGGGACTTTCCAGTGTCGGGGTGAGTGCGACCAGAATATCCTGCCTCTTGACTCCAATATGACTTTTCTTTGGAAGTGGAACATTACAATATGAGTCAAGTTAAAACGTAAGATTAAATGTGAGAACAGATACTGAGTCTCCCAAATCACACTGTTAGATATTATTATAGGTAAACTCACTTTTTAGGCATTAACACTTGCACTGAAATATCTGCACTGACTATATCTGAACTGAGGCAAAGGACAAACTTCTTGATTTCTTATTTGCTGATTAACTGTGTATTAACTGCCAGTTCAGAGCCGGACATGCAATGTAACATGGATTGGTTCTCTATCGAATGCACCTTCAGATCAGCACAAGAGAAAAACACAAGTATTGTATAAGCCTGCTCCAGAATAGCCCTGTCTTAAGCCCAGCAATTCTGTCATGATCGGAACCTGCCAGCAGTGGATAAGGTCACTTATCTTTGCAGCACACTCTCTGCCTACCAAATGGAAGGTCCAGAGAGCAATAGCCCTGCCCCCTCTGCTCTGCACATGCAAGATTTAGACTCTCTAACAGTGCCACGCGAGGAATTACAACCACTTTCATTTCAGCTGCCTTCAGAGGCTCCTGAGAATCAGCTAGAAATGTAAAATACCAGATGCTGAGGTGCTCATTCAACCTGGTAGACCAAGCATCCCGACCATATACTCTATGGGATGTCAGCATTGCCGACAAGGCTAGCATTTGTTACCAATTTTAATTGCCCTTGAACTGATTGACTTATTAGGCCATTTCAGAGGGCAGTTAAGAGTCAACCACATTGCTATGAATCTGGAGTCACATGTAAGCCAGACCAGATAATAAGGACAGCGGACTTCCTTCTCTAAAGAGTATGAATGAAATAGGTCTCGTTTTCTTAATGGCAATTGACGATAGTTTCGTGGTCACCATGAGTGAACAGCTTTGTTTATTTGTTGGATTTAAATTCTGCCAGCTCCCATGGTGGGATTCAAACCCATACCCCTCCACCCCCACCCCCTGCAGAGAATTAGCTTGAGCCACTTGAATGCCAGCCCAGTGACAGGATCACTGGGGCATCATCTGTCCCTGGGGCAGCCGCAACCAACCTGTCATGTAGCCCCCTGAAAGCTTGACACTTGGCAACCCAAGCAGATCTTGCCTGGAGAGATTGAGGGTGTATATGCTCTCATGGAGGTCAAGGCAAGCACTGTAAGGACACTGAAGGCTTCGCTTGGAAGTTTTGCTGCTGACTGAGTTCTGGGAGAAGCTCACCCCGTAATTGCTGTACCTGTCTCAACCAAATTAAACCTATGCAACCTCCTTCAAAAGCAAGCGCATATCCGAGGCAGAAAGAAAACGCATGTAAAGGTGGTGGCATGATGGCACGGTGGTTAGCACTGCTGCCTCACAGCGCCAGGGACACAGGTTAAATTCCCGGCTTGGGTCACTGTCTGTGTGGAGTTATCCCCATGTCTGCAAGGGTTTTGTTTGGGTGCTCTGGTTTCCTCCCACAGTCTAAATGTGTGCGGGTTATGTTGATTGGCCATGCTAAATTGCCCCTGAGCGTCAGAGGGCTTAGCAGGGTAAATACGTGGGGTCACGGGGATAGGGTCTGGGTGGGATTGTGGTTGGTGCAGAATCGATGGGCTGAATGGCCTCCTTCTGCACTGCAGGGGTTCAGTGATCTCCAGCCGAAACTCAAATGTCTGCTGTATCCTGTCCAATCTGCAGCAGGACCTTCCCAGTGCAGCTTGGCCCTTAGCAGTCACCTACATAGCCACGTGAACCCTACCAAATGCCCCAGAAGATGAACATGGTCATCTTCACCCCAGAGGACAAATGAGAAAGGTGCTGGGTGCGATCTTATCCTGCTGCTGCTGCAAATGAGAATGGAGAATTTGATACTGTGCTGTTCACTGCAGCAGGATGGGAAAATCCTGTCGGCGTGAACCATGATAAGATTCCGGCCTTATGCGTAAAGATAATTTACTACAAATCTGAGGTGATTGATGCAGCAAACAAGAAAACCCCACTGGGCAGTATGATAAGAGGATACGTTTCAGCAGCACTTAGAACCACGCATCCCAGTGGCTGCCTTTAGAATAAAATCCATGTATGCTGATGGCTGAAGCACACAGTAGGATGGAAGTTTATCAGTGCATTGGAAACAATGAGGAGCTGAGTCACCAGCTGTGTGATAATAGGAAAGTAAATGGAAAGTGAGCGGCACTTGAATAAAGCCAGTTCAGCTAGTCTGTAATCACCTCTGTGTAATAATTATATACCTGACTGTTTGGGTATGAACAAAAAGTTAACAAATCTGATGAGAAATCAACATTTTTCTTTTACAAAATTATCTTGCTGTCGTCAGATCATTCCACAGTGTTCCAAGTGGTTTTGTATTACTTATTACCACCCTTCAAGCCATATGATAATTGGTGTGGGAAGGTGACGGCCTAGTGGTATTATCGCTAGACTGTTAATTCAGAAAATCAGCTAATCTCAGTTCAGGGTTCGAATCCTGCCATGGAAGATGGTGGAATTTGAGTTCAATTTTTAAAAAATTTGGAATTAAGAATCTCCTGATGATCATGAAACCATTGTCAATTGTCGAAAAAACCCATCTGGTTCACTGATAAGCTTTAGGGAAGGAAACCTGCCATCCTTAACTGGTCTGGCCTATGTGTGACTCCAGAGCCGCAACAATGTGGTTGACTCTCACTGCCCTTGGGCAACTATAGATGGGCAATAAATGCTGGCCGGCTAGCGACATCCATGTCCCATGAATGAATAAAAAAAAAATGGACAGGATTGACTTGACTACACATGTTCAGTATTTCTACAGTCACATACTAGTTCCAGAGAATTTGATTGTTTTTAAATAGCTGTCGAGGTGGCCAAATTAGGGCAGCATAGTTGATGTAGTTTACATTGGTTTCGGTAAGGCATTTGACGAGGTTTCACATGATCAAGAAGGTAAGAGCCCATGGAATGTGGTGGTAGTAGCTAGGCGTGGGTGGGTGGTGGAATAGCCACACTCGTACATAACAGTACAGTGGCAGCATGATGGGCAGCATGGTGGCAGAGTGGTGAGCACTGCTGCCTCACAGCACCAGGGATCCAGGTTCGAATCTGGACTTGGCTGACTGTATGGAGTTTGCATGTTCTCCCTGTGTCAGCTTGGGTTTCCTCCCAGTGCTCTAGTTTCCTGCCACAGTCCAAAGATGTACAAGTTAGGCGGATTAGCCATGTTAAATTTCCCCTTAGTGTCCCAAAAAAAAGTGTAGGTTAGTGGGATTGCAGAGTAAATACGTTGGCTCATGGGAACATGGCCTGGCAAGGATTGTTGTCTGTGCAGACTTGATGGGCTGAATGGCCCTGCAATTTGTCTACTGCTGCAACAGGTCCACAGCAGACACCATCTCCCTGGCCCTGCACTCAACCTTGGGGAACGCCTAGATAACAAAGACATCCATGTCAGACTCCTATTTATTGATTACAGCTCAGCCTTCAACACCATTATTCCCACAAAACCCATCTCTGAATTCCGTGGTCTGGGCCTCGGAACCTCCTTCTGCAACTGGATCCTGAACTTCCTAACTCACAGACCACAATCAGTCAAAATGGGCAACGACACCTCCTCCACGATCATCTTCAACTCTGGTGCCCCACAAGGCTGTCTCCTCAGCCCCTTACTACACTCCTTATACACCCATTACAGTGCGGTCAAATTCTCCTCCAATTCGATTTTCAAGTTTGCTGACGACACCACTGCAGTGGGTCGGATCTCAAACAGTGACGAGACAAAGTACAGGAATGAGATAGAGAATCTGGTGAACTGGTGCAGTGACAATAATCTCTCCCTCAATGTCAACAAAACAAAGGAGATTGCCCTCGACTTCAGGAAGCATAGAGGAGGATATGCCCCTCTCTACATCAATGAAGCAAAGTAGAAAGGGTCAAGAGCTTCAAGTGTTTAGGTCTCCAGATCACCAGCAACCTGTCCTGGTCCCCCCATGCCGACACTATAGTTAAGAAAGCCCATCAATGTCTCTGCTTTCTCAAAAGACTAAGGAAATTTGGCATGTCAGCTATGCCTCTCACCAACTTTTATAGATGCACCATAGGAAACATTCTTTCTGGATGTACCACAGCTTGTATGACTTCTGTTCTGCCCAAGGTTGCAAAAGGTTGTGAAAGTAGCCCAATCCATCACACAAAACAGCCTCCCATCCATTGATTCTGTCTACACTTCCTGCTGCCTCAGCAAAATAGCCAGCATAATTTAAGGACTCCACACACCCCGGGACGTTCTCTCTTCCACCTTCTTCCGTTGGAAAAAAGGTACAAAAGTCTGAGGTCTCATACCAACTGACTCAGGAACACCTGCATCCCTGCTGCCATCAGACTTTGAATGGCCATACCTTGTATTAAGTTGATCTTTCTCTACACCATAGCTATGACTGTAATGTTACATTCTGCACTCTCTCATTTCCTTTTCTATGAATGGTCTGCAAGAAACAATACTTTTCACTGTATGTAAATACATGTGGCACTAATAAATCAAATTAAATCGTTGTGGGGATTCTATGATAACAGTAGAATCAAGCAATAAGATGCAAATTCCTCAAATCAGAAGAACTTGCGTGCAGGAACCTGCATAGCCCAAGCGCCTTTAACTTGTTCAAGTGTGTGGTGTTTGTCCAGCAGTGTGGTGGTACGTTGTTTTTTGCTGCAGGATCTGCTTTGTGCCTCTCTAGGTGTCCTCATTAGTTGAAAATTCCTGACTTAAATGCTGTTTGGTCAGCGATCACTTGTTATTTTGAAAGCTGTAGAGCTGTTTTGTTCTCAAGTGGCTGCCAAACCTTTAAACTGTGTAATTATGTGGTGACCTCTGTACTGAAACAGACTGGAGTGTTTCAGTGTGCATTGCACGGTGGGCAACCTTGCCTTCCATTAAAATACAACCTACTGTGAGTTGCACGGAGGTGCAATGTTTCAGTGATGTTGGCGCAGGAAGCTCAAACATCCTTCTGTGAATTATGTAGTACTGGTCAGGATTAAAAATAGTAACGACTGGAAATGTATATTAACCCAGTGAACATTTGTGGAGAAAAAAGACAGGTCAATATTTCTGCTAATTTAAGGCTGCCAACCTGAGAAGCACAAAGTACATCCTGTATGAGTGCAGCAGGGTGGCACAGTGGTTAGTACTTCTGCCTCACAGGGACTCGGGCTCAATTCTCGGCTTAGGTCACTCTCTTGTGCAGTCTGCATGTTTTCCCTGTGTTTGTGTGGGTTTCCTCCTACAGTGCAAAAGACATGCTAGTTAGGTGAATTGGCCCCGCTAAATTCTCCCTCAGTGATGCTGGGGTGTGGCGACTAGGGGATTTTCACAGTAACTTCATTGCAGTGTTAATGTAAGGCTACTTGTGACTAATGAATAAACTTTATATTATAATAATAAAGACACTGTAAAATAACACTTAATAACTCAAATTTAATAGAAGTCCAAATATGATAAACTATTAGATCTTTGTGGGTATATAGAACTGTGTTATTGTATCATAAGTCTCAAAGTCAGTATGGCTTTGTCAGGGGGAGATCATATCTAATAAATTTGATTGAATTTTTCAAGGAGGTGTCAAGAGTGTAAATTACTGCAGTGCAGTTGATGTAGTCTACATCAGTTTCAGTAAGACTTTTGACAAGGTCCCACATGGGAGACTGATCAAGTAGTGAAGAGCCCATGGGATCCAGGGCAATTTGTCAAATTGAATCCAAAATTGGCTTCATGATAGGAGGCAGAGGATCAAAGAATGTTTTTGTGACTGGAAATCTGTTTCCAATAGTTTACCGCAGGGATTGGTGCTGGGTTCCTTGCTGCCCGTCACGTACATTCACATTAAGATGTGAATGTTGGGGTATGAACAGGAAGTTCGTAGATGATATGAAAACTGGTGGTGTGATAAATAGCAAGAAGGAAAACGTTAGATTCTGGGGAGGTATAGGCAGATTGGTCAGATGGGCAGAAGTGACAAATGGAACTTTACCTGAAAAGTATGAGGTGATGCATTTTGGGATGACTAACAAGGCAAGAGAATAACAATGAATGATAGGATGATAGGAAATACAGAAGATCAGTGGGACCTTGGGGTGCATGTCCAAAGATCCTTGAAGGCAACAGGATAGGCAGATAAGGTGGTTTAGAAGGCATATGGCATACTGGACTTTATTAGCCAAGACATAGATTGAAAGAGCAGAAGGGTTATGATGGGATTGTATAAAACACTTGTTAGGCTACAGCTGGAGTACTGAGTGGAGTGTCTCCTTTTATACCGTTTCAACCGGAGGTATTAGTTTCCAAAATCAGTTTCAGTCTTAGTTGTCTTAGAAATTGGGAATGCTTGTTTCTTTTCTCAATTCCCCTTTTTATTAGGGTGTGTCTTAAAACAAGCAATGCAAGCAACGAAACTGGATTCCACCACACTAGCAGTCTAAAGGTGTGATTACGGGAAACAGAAAACATAACATGGTGGCAGCGGTGTCTTTCAGCAAGAGCTAAACATTTTCAGCGGAATTATTAGATTGAAAAAAAATCCCAACCTGAATTGGTGCCACAGAATAAGGGAGAAACTAATTGAAATGTGTAAAATGTGTCTTTGCCTTAGCAGTGAGCGCATAGCTACATCCCATGATGAATTTGGAGGCTGGTAATGTCACAGAGATATTTGAGACAAATATCTGAAACAAAACTGTACACTGACATTCAGGAGCTTACTAATAGAGACCAATGAAAAGTTACATCATTTGGCAGGTCACCAGGCGACATTTTTCAGAAATTTAGCACACGTCTCCAACCAAAGTCAAATCAATAACTGGAGCAAGGAACCAGGTGAGCCTGTTGACAATTTGTTAACAAGATTGAAAAATGCAGCCTGAAAATTAGGGTGGTGAATCTGTGGAATTCTTTACCACACAGAGATGTAGAGGCTGGGTTGCTAAATATGTTCAAAGCTGAGACAGACAGATTTTTAATCAGGGAGGGAATCAAAGATTATGGAGATAAATTGGGAAAATGGAGATGAGGATTGTATCAGATCAGTCATGATCTCGTTGAATAGCGGAACGATCCGATAAGCTGAAAAGCCTACTTCTACTCTTATGTCTTACGTTCTATGTTGCAGGTAAAGAGTTAGGAACTAATTATAATATGAATGTATCTATAGGGGGCCACATTTATTGCTGCACTGCACTCACATGCTGAGCAGCAGTGCATCAGTCCACCAATCACATTGAGTGCAATTCTTGCAGTTCTCAATGAAGCTCCTGAGTTTTGAGTCTGGAAATATAATATCTCAAACTTACTGGAACCAGAAGACATAACAGATGTGCTGCAGCCATTAACAACTTGTTGAGGCATATATCTCTAAAATGGCACATGCTGAGAAATTATCTATGTTGAGAAGCTGATGCATTATAGTATTAATCTTTGTGACATCAGGAAGCAATGCTTGACTTGTCAGTCTCTTATATACAAAATGGCCTTTCTTGTAATACAGCTTTGACTTGGCTTAAAAGAAATGAATGCCATGAAATAATGCAATGTTGACATCAGCTTCTGGGAGACCATTGCCCTGGACTGAACCAGGTGGCAGCAGAGTCTCTGGGAATGTTGCCAGCATTTTGGGGCTGATAAACACAGTAAGAAGTCTCACAACACCAGGTTAAAGTCCGAAAGGTTTATTTGGTAGCACAAGCTTTTGGAGCGCTGCCCCGTCATCAGATGAGTGGGATTTCTGTTCACAAACAGGGCATACATAGAATCAGACTCAGTTTACAAGATAATGGTTGGAAAGCAAGTCTTTACAGGTAATCAAGGCTTAAGTGAGTGGAATGAGTGTTAAGCACAGGTTAGAGAGGCGTGTATTGTCACCAGTCAGGACAGTTAGTGAGATTTTGCAAGCCTAGGCAAGTCTTGGGGTTACAGATAATGTGACATGAACCCAAGATCCCCATTGAAGACATCCTCATGTGTGCGGAATTTGGCTATCAGTCTCTGCTCAGCGACTCTGCGTTGTCGTGTGTCGTGAAGGCCACCTTAGAGAACGCTCACCCGAAGATCTGAATGCCCCGTGACCGCTGAAGTGTTCCTCGACAGGAAGAGAACACTTCTGCCTGGTGATTGTCGAGCAGTGTTCATTCATCCGTTGTCATCCCCGTCTAACACCGGCATCCACACATCTGAACTGATAATACAAGACCAGACATTTCACTTGACAACGAATGTCCTACCTGTTATAAAGTCTGCAGATCCCGAGTCAGCTTCATCAACCACCTACATTCTCATGGAAAACAACTATCTGAGCCAAGAGGGTCGCTAATATTAACAACATTTAGAAAAAGGGAATGGGAATCATGTTAGAGCACCCTTAGAGTTGGAACAGACACAATGCATCAAGTGAACTCTTATTTTCCTGTTTGTTCAGACTGTAGCCAGTTGAGGTTAATCTTTTTTTTCCTTTTCCAAAGCTTGGTAGAAGGCTTGGGTAAATGTATTATCTTAGAGAGGGTGCAGAGTAAAAATCACTAAGAAATTTTAAAAAGCTCTAAAGCAACCAAGTGAGAAAAAAAATTGAAGATGTGTGTTGAGATCATGGCTCAGTTTGTACACCAATCAAATTTAAATCCCCAATTTGAAAAGCAATGGTCTGAATTTTGGATGACTAATGATCGTGGTGTTGTTGGTGCCACCAGTATTTCAGGGTAAAATTGACAGTGCTATCTGGTGTTTACGCATTCAGGTGGCCTGGTGGCACAGTAGCTAGTACTGCTGCCTCACAACGCCAGGGATCTGGGTTCGATCCTTGGCTCGGGTCACTGTCTGTGTGGAGCCTGGTTTTGTCCGGGTGCTTCAGTTTCCTCCCACAGTCCGAAAGACGTGCTGGTTAGGTGCTTTGGTGATGATAAATTCTCCCTCGGTGTACCCAAACAGGTGCCTAGGAGAATTTCACAGTAACTCATTGTAGTGTCAATGTAAGCCTGCTTGTGACACAAATAAATAAACTTAAAAAATACATATTTTTCTCTTACTCTCATTTAAATTCCTGCAATTTGCCAGGGTTTTCCAGATCTGGCTAGTAAATAAACTTTAAACTTTAACGCAGAAAACTCAGTGCTATGGCGTGAATTTGGACAATTTCAGTTTCACACTGAAAGCAGATGGAAAACGTAGGATTTGGTTAATCAGGAGTCGCTAACATTTCAATGCTATAATAAGTATAATTATACTGAACAACTTCTCCAACTCTTAAAAAAAAATCTGCTCAGTGTAAAGTCTCATTCCGTTTGCCGAAAATAATATTGCAGATTTCTTGTTAGTTTTTCTGTTTTGTTTTTTACTTAATCCCATTTTCCTGCCTCAATCTTTAATTATTTTCAGTATGATTATTTAAATATAATTTATATCTCCTGTTTTACTTTGTGCTTTGCTCTGTGCGTGCGTGCGTGCGTGCGTGCGTGTGTGTGTGTGTGTGTGTGTGTGCGTGCGCGTGCGTGCGCATGTGTACATACATGTGTGTGGTATTAGGGTCCTGGACCAGAACCCTCAGCTACATTATGAAGCCAGACTGGACCCCAACAATTTTCGATATTAGTATGAATGTAAAGAAACAATATTTCAGTCCAAGCCTAATTCCACTGACAAATTAAGAACCTTTTATCAACGTAAGCTTTATTCATAACACTTTTTAAGTATAACTCCACCAAAATTTTCATAACAGTTGAAAAATCTTTAAGCATGAAAAGAAACACCTCTGATTTTTAACTGATTGCTATTTCAGTTCCAAATAAGCAACAGTCTTATTACAAACTTAAAATCTATTTTAATTATAGTTAGCAATCACAAATACACTTGCTATAATGAGTATAGAATGCTTTGGCATTTTCAGAGACATATAGAGCTTTTAGAAGCCTTCAAAATTTGATTTGATTTGATTTATTATTGTCACATGTATTAACATACAGTGAAAGTTTCTTGCACACTATGCAGACAAGGTATACTGTGCATGGAGAAGGAAACGAGAGAATGCAGAATGTAATGTTACAGTCATAGCTAAGGTGTAGAGAAAGAGGTAAGTCCATTCAAAAGTCTGACAGCAGCAAGGAAGAGGTTCATAGAGTCATAGAAACTCTATAGTGCAGAAAGAGGCCATTTAGCCCATCAAGTCTGCACCAACCACAATCCCACTGAAGCCCTACCCCCATATCCCTATATATTTATCCACTAATCTCTCTAACCTATGCATCTCAGGCCTCTAAGAGGCAATTTTTAGCATGGCCAGTCAATCTAACAGGCACAGCTTTGGACTGTGGGAGGAAACTGGAACACTCGGAAGAAACCCATGCGGACACGAGGAGAATGTGCAAACTCCATGCAGACAGTGACCCAAGCTGGGAATCGAACCCAGGTCCTTTGGAGCTGTGAAGCAGCAGTGCTAACCACTATGTTACCTTGCCACCCAGACTACTGCTACCGTGCCGCCCAAACCCAAAGTTGTTCTTGAGTCGGTTGGTATGTGACCTCAGACTTTTGTATCTTTTTCCCAGCGAAGAAGGTGGAAGAGAGAATGTCCTTAGTTATGGTGGTTGCTTTGCTGAGGCAGTGGGAAGTGTAGACAGAGACAATGGATGGGAGGATGGTTTGTGTAATGGATTGGGCTACATACACGACCTTTTGTAGTTCCTTGCAGTCTTAACTCTCCTCACTTCAACCAGAACTGCCAAACTCCAACTCCTTTCTGCAAAAGCCTGTTTATTTTTTCTGTAGATCCAGGACTGCACATAAACTAAAACATCACATGACCTTATCAATCACTCTAATCTGAAATTCCAGGGGTACTTAAGTAAACAAAATTCCATTAACTCTACTTAACATAACCACTTGAAAGATTGAAATGAGTAATTATTCAGCTCTCCCAGCGTTTGAGCTGTATTTCTACCAAACATGCTGACTGCCTTGAGAAAAAAGCTGAACTTTAAAACATTCTCCTGAAACATGAAAACACACTCTATGTGTATGTATATAAATCATTTGCATCCTATTATCAGAGTGGTCAAAATCCTCCATCCTCATTCACAGCTGGGATTGCCGGTGCTATTGATAGGGAATGGAGTTTTGGCTGGAACACAAAACTTTTCGCTGTCACTCACAGAGGGTCCCACCACAGGTAAAACCAGAGAATCCTGTCCAATGTGTTTATCAATGAAGGTTCATAGAATCCCTACAGTGCAGAAGGAAGTCGTTCGGCCCATCGAGTCCACAGCAACTCTCCAATAAAATATCTCACCCAGGCTCACTCCCTTGCCTTAGTCCCATAACCCCATGTAATTGCTCCAGTAATCTTCCCTATCCTACACCTCCTGGGGCAAGTTAGCACAGCCAATCCATCTAACCCACACATCTTTGGCCTGTGGGAGGAAACTGGAGCACCCGGAGGAAACCCACGTAGACACATGGGAGAATGTGCAGACAATCACCTGAGGCTGGAATTGAACCTGGGCCACTGGCAGTGTGAGGCAGCAGTGCCAACCACTGTGCCAGCGTGCTGTCCTCATATAGGAATGTACTTTGTGCTTCTGATGACAAATTGCTGATGGTATCATTAAATAAATATATGGAGCATTGACCTGTCTTTTTTCTCCACAAACGTTCACTGGGTCAATAAGTATTTCCAGTCTTTTTAATCCTGACCAGTACTACATAATTCACAGAAGGATGTTTGAGCTTCCTGTGCCAACATCACTGAAACATTGCACCTCCGTGCAACTCACAGTAGGTTGTATTTTAATGGAAGGAAAGGTTGCCCGCCATGCAGTACATACTGAACCACTCCAGTCTGTTTCAGTACAGAGGTCACAACATAATTACACAGTTTAAAGGTTTGGCAGCCACTTGAGAACAAAACACCTCTTTGGCTTTCAAAATAACAAGTGATTGCTGACAAAATAGCAATAAAGTCAGGGATTTTCAACTAATGAGGACACCTGGAGCAGTGCCAACCACTGTGCCAACTTTTTTTCAGTCTGATTGGTTGAAAAGTCTCCCTAGTATTTCCCCTGATGCGGAGATGCCATCATTGGACTAGGGTACGCACAGTAAGAAGTCTCAAAACACCAGGTTAAAGTCCAACAGGTTTATTTGGTAGCACGAGCTTTCGGAGCGCTGCCCCTTCATCAGGTCAGTGACTCACCTGATGAAGGGGCAGTGCTCCGAAAGCTCGTGCTACCAAATAAACCTGTTGGATTTTATCTCAGTGTTTTGAGACTTCTTACTGTACTATTTCCTCTGTTTGGAGATCCCACAGATAGCCTGCAAAATGCACTGAGTTCAATTTGGTGTGCGATAAGTGGAAAACAACACTTGATACGCCTGTGAAAAAACTGTGAGCAGCTGTAAACAAGGTGAATAGCAACAACCACACCTTCACTGCTCACAACAAAATCCAGATTGTGTTGGACACCTTATCTTGTATAATTGTTCCAGGAGTCCAAGTTGCAAAATGGTTATTTGCAAGTCAAAAGGTTGTGTCTACAGCCTTAACCATCGGCTAACCTTCAGTAAAATTGCTATTACTGTCTGAAGATAAAGGACAATCCTATTTATCCTTTTCAGCGTCATTATTTTCTCATGCATTTCATCTGCTACAGGTTCATTATTATAATGAAAGAAATCTCAGCCCTTGGTTGGATTTCTGTGACCGTAATAACCAAAAGGCCTGACAAAGCACTATCCTTATCTACTTCATTTTGCCAAGAGAAACCTGACCACAAGCAGAGGACTGAGCTATTGTGTTGGCATCCTGTTGTAGGCTGCCTTACACCTTGGCAGCGAGGCCCAGCACAGGTGCCAAGCGGCAGCAAACAAACAGTTTGCAGTGAGCCACATTAGATGTACACAGTGAAAAATGAGCCTTGTACCACCGTGTACTGCATTGAGTTACAAGGGTTTCTGGAAGCAGAAAGTGATACCGAGTCGTCCGCGGACCATTACCATCAGCGAAACACTGCGGTTGTTTTCCCTGTCATCAACGGCTTGCGACTATTCGATTGATTTATGTGGCCTCTCTAATTCCAGGCAGAGTCATTTGCGGAGGTTAAAGGCCCTCGGGGTGCTAAAATGGAGAAGCCTTTGCTGCCGGAAAGCAACCAGCTGAACTGATGCAGATACCTTTTCATTAGTGTTGATAACTAAGCTTAGCACCAGCTTAGCACCAGGCATGGCGAGCTTACTGATGTATCCAGAACTGTCACAGTAACAGGGGTGGCAGCCTTCTTTAGTTTTCAGTACACAGCGCACATACAGGGAGGCATATCATCTGAATTTCCATTAAATCCAGTTTCAAAGAGAGACAGACTCGAGCACTGCTTTATCCACTAATCTTTCTCAGTATTGTGAGCAAGTAGGTGAAGAATAATAGTGTGATGTAGATTCCCCTCTACTTTTTACTGATGAAAGTACTAAGGATACTGCAGAGATTTTGACCTGCTATGTAACACGCGCATTTCATTTCCCAAAGGGAAGGCGCAGGCTTAGTGGCATTATCATTAGCCTGTTAATCCAGGAACTCAACTAATGTTCCGAGAACCCGGGTTCGAATCCTGTCATGTCAGATGGTAGAATTCGAATTCAATAAATCAAAACCTGGACATCAAAAATCTACTGATGATCATAGAACAATTGTTGATTGTTGGGAAAAATCCATCTGGTTCATGAATGCCCTTTAGGGAAGAAAATCTGCCATCCTTACCTGGTCGGGCCTACAAGTAACTCAAGAGCCACAGCAATGCGGTTGACTCTCAACTGCCCTCGGGCAACTAGGGAAGGGCAATAAATGAATCACTACAGTACAGAATGAGGCCATTCAGCCCATCAAGTCTGCACTGACTACAATCCCACCCAGGTCCTATTCCTGTAACCCTACATATTTACCCTGCTAATTCCCCTGACACAAGGGTCAATTTAGCATGGCCAATCAACCTAACCTCCCCATCTTTGGACCGTAGGAGGAAACTGGAGCACTGGGAGGAAACCCACGCAGACAAGGGGAGAACGTGCAAGCTCCTCACGGATGGTGACTCAAGCTGGGAATCGAATCCGGGTCCTTGGTGCTGTGAGGCAGCAGTGCTAACCACTGTGCCGCCACCCATCATGACAACTCACTGCAGTTGTGCATGATGCTCTTGATATGTACGAAGTTTCCTGAATTTTCCAAATCTTAGTGTCCTGCGGGCAAAGAAAAATGATGGCAGAAGTTGGGTGAAGCTTGAGGCATGTTGGAATAAAAGAAAAATGGAGACTATTGCTGGCAGCTTAGAGGACCATTGCCAAGTTCGACACTGAATGTTTTTTTGTGAAAATGACTTCCATAGTGCAATGTCTGCATTCACTCAGTTTCTCACTTGTCCCATCAGCAGTTTTGAAAAACAAAGTGGGTAAAATCATATCACTGGTGCCACTAAAGGAAAAGAAAACGAATTTGTGTTTATACAGCACCTTTCACAATCTCAAGCTGTCCTAAAGTGCTTAATAGTGAGTGAAGTGCTGTAGTTTTGAAGTGAGGCTCCTGTTGTTGAGTAACAGGATTGTAGCACTGACTGTTTTTAGCAATATTGGAAAGCCACTCCTCTGGTTGGCAACTGAACGGTCTTCAAACAGACGGGGGTGACTGGGCTGTTCGTGCTGCTTCCTGGAACCAGCTACACCCTGTTTTTATTCACTCTTGGGACATGGGCATCACTGGCTGGGCCAGCGTTTATTGCCCATCCCTAATTGCCCGAGAACAGTTGAAAGTCAACCACGTTGCAGTGGCTCTGGAGTCACATGTAGGCCAGGCCAGGTAAGGACGCAGATTCCCTTGCCTAAAGGACATTAGTGAACGAGCTGGGTTTTTCCAACAATCAGCAGTAATTTCAGAGCCGTCAGTGGATTCCTAATTCCAGATTTTTTTTTTAAATTGGATTCAAGTTTCGCCATCTGCCATGGCGGGATTTGAACCCAGGACATTAGCTGAGCTTCTGGATTAATAATCACGCGATAACACCACTAGGCCATCTCCTTCCCTGTCAGTAAAGTATGATGTCCGGCCTCTTAGCTGAGCCTGTGTGGCTGGTGTACAGCTGCGGTTGAATTACAGTGAATATGCGAGAGCAGAACGAGTTACTGACAAATAATATCTTTCTATGAGCCTCTTGCGCGGAAACATTATCTGTTGGAAAACAAGCTGCTGCTCCAGGCACGGTGACCTTCATATACCACATGCACCAGCCGGCCTGATTATCACCAAAGGGAAAGATGAATAATGACGTGCGCTCCCTGCAGGCAGAGAGCACTCCACAGAGAAAACAGGACTAAAAATAGACAAAGACCACCATGTTTCAAACCAGCCACTTCCAGGTGTTTCCCGTTGAGTGAGCCCATTGCTGTTCTTACTAACATCAATCTTGAACGTTGAAGCAAATATTTACAAGGATAGGCGATTAGCTCAGTTGCAATGCGGTTTGTCATTCCTGGGCTGAAGCGCCCCTCTTATCGAGTCCACTTGCAGAAACCCATCTTTAATATAAAGCCTCGCCCCTCTCCCCCTGGCATGTTTTATTATATAATCATGGTTGACAGGCCAACGTACTTATGCATGAAAATCATCAATCGGTCACTTTACGTCACGGTGACGCAGTGGTTCTCACTGCTGCCCCACAGCGCTATGGACCCGGATTCAATTCTGGCCTCGGGTCACTGTCTGTGTGGAGTTTACACATTCTCCCCTGTGTCTGCGTGGGTTTCCTCTGGGTGCTCCAGTTTCCTTAACACAGTCCGAAGATGTGTGGGTTAGGTTGATTGGCCATGCTAAATTTGATTTTGATTTGATTTATTATTGTCACATGTATTAACATACTGTGTAAAATATTGTTTCTTGCGCGCTATACAGACAAAGCATACCATTCATAGAGAAGGAAATGAGAGAATGCAGAATGTACTATTACAGTCATAGCTAGGGTGTAGAGAAAGATCAACTTAATGCAAAGTAGGTCCATTCAAAAGTCTGACAGCAGCAGGGAAGTCGATTGGCACATGACCTCAGACTTCTGTATTTGTTTCCCAATGGAAAAAGGTGGAAGAGAGTGTGTCCGGGGTGTGTCGGGTGCTTAATTACGCTGACTGCTTTGCTGAGACAATGGGAAGTGTAGACAGTCAATGGTTTGCATGATAGATTGGGTACATTGATAACCTTTTGTACTTCCTTGTAGTCTTGGGCAGAGCAGGAGACATACCAAGCTGTGATACAACCAGAAAGAATGCTTTCTATGGTGCATCTGTAAAAGTTGGCGAGAGTCGTAGCTGACATGCCAAATTTCCTTAGTCTTCTGAGAAGTAGGGGCATCGTGGACTGTCTTAACTGTAGCCCCTCAGTGTCACGGGGATCAGCAGGGTGAATACTTGGAGTTAAAAGAATAAGATCTGGCTGGGACTGTTGTCCGTGCAGGTTCGATGGGCCAAATGGCCTCCTCCTGCACTGTAGGGATGATGTGATTCTATGATTCTAAGCTCAGTAGGACAAGAACCTTTCTAATGCTCCCTAAACGAGATGAGACTTCAGTTGTGTTGGCCGACTGGAGTTACTTGTCTCGGTTTTTTCAAATGGATGGGAGTGGAACTCTGAGTTTTGATTATGACGGGTTACAGATGGCCATTGCATTCAGCATGGGGTCTTGCAACTGTGCAGCAGGAAACCACAGAATATTTCTGGCAAACTACTTTTGGGGACATAGTGTAATGGATAGAGGTAGGACCTTGATGCTGCCCGTAGAATCTCGTGCTCCTGTATTAATGTGCAATGTGAAATAGTCCTACCTTAAGCTGCTTCCCTCTGTCCATTGGATGGAGAAAGGTGGAGGGAAATGCTCCTCTGGCGTTTGAGCAGAAATATCAACTCCACGATATCCTACAGATTGGTACTTGGGCTTTGCAGTTATCAATATTCCAGACAGTTCAAAGGAAATTTCAAATATGAATTAATTATTTTATTTTTTTCTCTCACAAACATTGAACAAATGACTTTATGTTGTGAGGAGGCAGTGGCATCATGGTGCTGTCATTGAACTAGCAATCTGGAGACCAGGGTAATGCTCTGGGGACCCAGGATAAAATCCCACCACAGCAAGTGGTGAAATTTGAATTCAGTAAAAGTCTGGAATTAAAGCCCGAATTTTACTACCATGCTCGCCCTGGAATTGGGGCTTGCAGAGCGGAATTCTTCGTTGGCCTCGGGCGGGATTTTACGAGCCTCGCCTGAGCGAGGTCGTAAAATACCGGCCAAAAGTCTAATGATGACCCACGAAACCATTGTTGATTGTCGTAAAAACCCATCTGGTTCACTAATGTCCTTCAGGGAAATCTGCCATTCTAACCTGGTCTGGCCTACATGTGACTCCAGAACCATTGCAATGTGGTAGACTCTTAAAACGCCCTCAGGGATGGGCAATAAATGCTAGCCCAGCTAGTGCACCCACATCCTGTGAATAAATAAAAAGAATGCATTGCAACCAACAGATATACTACCGACTGAGGACAGTTTAATGATTGCCACCTAATTACCTGGCATTCATCAAGCTGTCTGTCACCACATTAAAATATGAATCTTTGAATAAAGATGTGTTCTTTGCAGCCCTGATAAAAGCTGAACAAATATCCATTTCATATTTCTTTTACTGCCTTTGTGCCTTGCAGCTTCCCCGTCCATCAAGCTAATGGTGCATGAGCATCTTGTGGTTAATCCTGGAGACTCACTTTCCATGGTGTGTGTCACGACAGGGGGGGACCCCCCTCCCACCCTCACCTGGATCAAGGCTGCTGGGCCGCTTCCTAAAACAAGCGTGTTAAAAGGAGGAATCTTAACGCTGCACTCAATCAACGCGGATGAGGCTGGAGCGTATAGCTGCCTCGCTAACAACAACGTGGGCAACCCTGCCAAAAAGTCCAGTACAATCACTGTGAGAGGTGAGTAAGTTTGACTTCACTGAGATATGTGTGTTTAAAGTATATCAAATGCCGGTAAGGTACCGAGGTCTTGAATACTTGGTCCTTACAGGGTCAGCTGATCTCAGTTTGGGGTGGCATGCAGTGCCACAATTGGCTTCAGTGCCCATGGCCGACAGAGGGAAAAGTCATTTCAAACCCCTGTTTCTGACAGTGACCCCTGTTGATAGGGCAGTGTTTGGGTAAACAGTGTGGACAGAGTCAAGCACCAGGAAGCCCACTGCTGTCCCCAGTTGGTTAGGTTCACACAGGAAGAATGACAACATGGAATTGCATCCCAGTAGAGTAACTGAGAGGAGTAGGAATGAGAGGTGAGGGGTGGTTGGGAACATTAAAACTTCTTTTTGTCACTCCTCGCTGTGTTAACTTGTGTTGGAATCGAATGGGAAGACATTGCACCAGCTACGTTCAACATTCAATGCAATACATTGGGAGACAAATGTTGCAGATAATATACAGTCAAATTTGAACTCCGATTGAAACGTGGACTTTGTCTTGTAGATGTCCTACTCTTATCAGAGTCCTTAGTGGAGAGAAGCTATTTGTAAATAGAATAGTTCAATAGGGGATGAGTTGTTATTACAAGCAATCTAACTTCACGCGCTGCCGTGATTTCAGTTTCTGTACATGTCTTGCACTCAAAGCTAAACAGGATCCTCAGGTAGATGGGCATTGGCTGTATATTTTTCATGCAGTGACATGGAAGACAAATTGTGCAGTAATCCAGAGACATTGGAGTCTACTAGCTAGAAGACAAGTACATTGAAAACTACTTTAGGTCAGTGCTCCATTAGGTTGTCAGTTACCAAATCTAATGGCCTGTAAGACGCACAGCATTTTGACTGTTAATAGACGGTATGGTGGTGGTGTTTAAATAGTTGATAGGGTCCCACCATGGTGGCACAGTAGTTTGCGCTGCTACCTCACAGCACCAGGGATGTAGGTTCGGTTTCCGGCTCGGGTCACTGTCTGTGCGGAGTCTGCACACATTCTCCCCGTGTCTGCGTGGGTTTCCTCCGGGTTCTCCGGTTTCCTCCCACAGTCTGAAAGACGTGCAGCTTAGGTATATTGGCCATGCTAAATCTCCCTCAGTGTTACCCGAACAGGCACCAGGGTGTGGCGACTCGGGGATTTTTGCAGTAACTTCACTGCAGTGTTAATGTAAGCCTGTTTGTGACACTAATAAATAAACTTTACTGTGGGTGAGGATACGGTGAGAGCTTTCATTTGAAGAGGAAATACTTCAGTTCAACAAAATCTCGTGCTTTAGTGTGCCTGGTGGTTAAACCACCAGAAATAGAATAGAAGAGATGTGGTGTAGAGTGACAATGAGGGAGCCAGGATACTGACTTGTTAGACAGAATGAACTCAAATGAATGAACTCAGGATGAACTCTTTATTATAGGTTTTTATTCTTGGCGCAAGGTGAAAATGAATCCCGCAATAAACACTGGTGATCTAAAATCCACAATAGGTATCCTCCTATGCGTCATTACTACCATTAGATTGTGTATTTACTGTGGGCTTTGCTATTTTCCATTTCTTTGTGTTAATGGAGGGTTTTAACTTGTATGTTTGATTGCATATTTTCTTCTAGCAATGATTGTCAGTTGCAGTGCTGCTGTGTCATGTTGTTACAGTTTATTTTTCTAACATTCTTCTGCATGTTATTATTGGTATGAAGATGTATTGTGAGGCCACTGTAGGAACCCCTTCTGCTGGATCTCTTGCTGTCTGGGGTTCGAGGTATTTGCTGGGCTACTCTTGAGCTCCTCCTAGTGGGGATATGATTTATCTGCTGTTTGGACTATGGTGCAGGATGCTGTAGTACTCCCTTGACTTGAACAATTGTCAGGTCTGTGAGTTACACTGCCAGATGGGCAGTGTCCCCTCTGATGGGCTATTCATTTGCCAGCTCTTTGACTGACTATCTGAATTTATTAATGCGGATTACTGTGCAGATTACATTAATGCTGCAATGAAGTTACTGTGAAAATCACCTATTTGCCACAGTCTGGTGCCTATTCGGATACACTGAGGGAGAATTTAGCATGGCCAATGCACCTAACCAGTATGTTTTTTGGACTGTGGGAGGAAACCGGAGCATCCAGAGGAAACCCATGCAGACACAGAGAGAATATGCAGACTTTGCACATTCAGTGACCCAAGCTGGAAATCGAACCCGGATCCCTGGCACTTTAGTTATATTTTAGAAACCAGAAGATTCAGATAAACTAATAAAATCAGATTGAAGTTCTAAATAATGGTTAGAGTGAAAGTCACACACAACTCCCTCATTCACATGCTTGCATATTTTCCAGGATGTCAAAAACGAGTGGCACGGTGGCACAGTGGTTAGCACTGCTGCCTTACAGTGCCAGGGACCCGGGTTCGATTCCCAGTTTGGATCACTGTCTGTGTGGTGTCTGCACGTTCTCCCTGTGTCTGTGCGGATTTCTTCCGGGTGTTTCGGTTTCCTCCCACAGTCTGAAAGACCTGTTGGTTAGGTGTATTGGGAATGCTGAATTTTCCCTCAGCGTACCCGGATAGGTGCCAGAGGGTGGTGACTAGGCAATTTTCACAGTAACTTAGTTGCAACGTCAATGTAAGCCCTACTTGTGACAGTAAAGTAGGCTGTTAAAAGTTTACAGCACTCACAAATTAATTCTAACACACTGGCTCTTCTATTAGTGCATTCTTCATTATAGTTTGTCGCTGTGCTAATGAGGGGGATTGTGGCTTTTTTTATTCACTCCTAATCTGAGCTGCCAGCGTTCACTTCCTTTATTATCCTATCCATGTTCAGATTCAAAAGAGGCTCTCATCTGTGTTAACTTTCAAGTGCTCTTCTGCTTTCCTATCCTTACCTGCTTCTGATCTATTTGAAACATCATTATCGAGAAAGAAAGTGCGTCTCATATTATTCTTGTTTCTGTTGTATAATGTTTCTAATTGGTTAGTGCCCTCCATGCAGTACTTGAAAGGGGACATGCTGGGAAATGATAAAACCTGTTACAAAATGGGCTGATGCTGGAAATCCGCAAGAAGAACAAAATGGGCTGGAAATACTCAGGCCAGGCAACGCTGTGCGGAGAGAAATAGGTTTGCATTTCCGGTCGCTGAACTTGGGTCAAAACTGGAAAAAGAAAATAGAGACACAACAGATCTCAAGCCAGTGCAAAGGCAGAGAAAGCAGGGAGAGTTGGCAAAGATTAGAAGAAAAGGTTTGAAAAAGGCAGGCAACCGGTTTTTTCCAGATGCAGTAACTGTAAAGTTTTTGAACGTTCATGCGCACACAGCACTTAACTGAAAGAAAGCTTTGGGTGCTCCCTTCCAGTCGCTGCATGGTTGCCCACATGTGCAACTTGGCAAGAATATTGGTCTTTGACATGGTGAAGGCAGGAGAGAGTAAATTGCCAAAGGGTTGATGATGGAAGGCAAGAAAGATGGTGTTGGAACAAGTCAAGGAAGGACAGATGGGTCCAGAGGAGATATAAAAAGCAAGAAGCGCATCCTTGCCAGTAACCGCCATCAGAGGTTATGCACCGACTTTGTTGAAATCGGTGTTGAGTTCAAAAGGTGACAAAGATATGCCGTTCCTCAAACTTATCTTCAGCTTCGCTGGAATAGTGTAAGAAGTCACGACACCAGACCTGGTGATGGGAGTAGGGCAGAGAATTAAAATGACAGGCGATTGAAAACACAGGGTCTCCCTTGCGGACTGAACGAAAGCGTTCTGTAAAGTGATTTTTTTAATCAATGTTTGATCTTCCAAGCATAAAGAAGACCACATCAGGAGTAGTGAAAACTGCATTCCAAATTGTGAATACATCATGGGTGGCACAGTGACACAGTGGTTAGCACTGCTACCTCACAGCGCTAGGGATCCGGGTTCGATTCCTGGCTTGGGTCACTGTCTGTGCGGAGACTGCACGTTCTCCCCGTGTCTGCGTGGGCTTCCTCCGGCTGCTTTGGTTTTCTCCCACAGTTGAAAGATGTGCTGGTTAGGTGCATTGGCCATCCTAAATTCTCCCTCCGTGTACCTGAACAGGCACCGGGGTGTGGCGACTAGGGAATTTTCACAGTAACTTCATTGCAGTGTTAACGTAAGCCTACTAGTGACTAATAAATAAAACTTTAACTTCAATGAATACTGTGACTGGAATGTTATGGCCAGTCAGGCCGATGGGATTTTCCCATCCCATTGCAGTGAACAGAGATTTGGCTGGGTGCCAAATTCACCGACCTCACTGCAGCGAGTGCGTGGCATGAACAGCATGTAAGATCACACTCAGTATTCCAACTTGAAAGAAGTATGCTTTTTGTTCAGGTAGGTGAGTCCACATTTGAGAAAAAAGAAAGACAGATTGGAAGCACTGATGTGAAAGGTTACGCCATCAAAACAGATGTGATGGAGGTAGAGGCACTGAACAAACAGAATATAATGCCCTTACAGCAAGTGGGGTGGAAGGAAGTGTAGTCAAGGTAGTTGTGGATGTTAGTGGTCTTACAGTAGATATTGCTCAATATCATATTCTCAGGAATAGACAGAGAAACTGAGGATGGGAACTGAGCGGTCCGAGATGGACCATGTGACTGTGAGGGAAAAGTGGACATTGGAAGCAAAGTAATGTGGAGAAATAATATTAGTCAGCCAGGTTGCCAACCACACACAGGCAAGCCATACAAAAATGATCGATGTTCATAACCTCACACTGAATTGTGTTCAGTAACTTCAATGGGAACGGTACTCACTGTCTTTCTCTTATCAGTATTTTGTGGCCACACTATAGAAAGAGTGAACATTCCTGTTATTTTCATCTGGCCATTGGAGCTCCCTCTCCTCCTGTACAAATAAATAAGACAAATTAACGCTGTTAATGAAATGTGGTGGACTCTGGAAAACCCTGTCGGATTGCAGGGATTTAAATAAGCATGTGAGAAAGACATTTTTTTTTAAGTTTATTTATTAGTGTCACGAGTAGGCTTACATTCACACTGCAGTGAAACTTTTTACACAGCGGGTGGTGGGTGCCTGGAACTCACTGCTGGGGGATGTAATGGAAGCAGATACGATAGTGACTTTTAAGGACGTCTTGACAAATACATTAATAGGATGGGAATAGAGAGATATGGTCCCTGGAAGGTTAGGGGGTTTTAGTTCAGTCGGGCAGTGTGATCAGTGCAGGGTTGGAGGGCCAAAGGGTCTGTTCCTGTGCTGTAATTTTCTTTGTTCTTTGAAGTTACTGTGAAAATCCCCTAGTTGCCACATTCCTGTGCCTGCTTGGGTGCATTGAGGGAGAATTTAGCATGGCCAAGCCACTTAAGCAGCACATCTTTCGGCCTGTGCAAGGGAACCCAAGCAGACACGAGGAGAGCATGCAGACTCCACGCAGATAGTGACCCAAGCCGGGCATCAAACCCGGGTCCTTGGCGATGCGGGCAACCACTGTGCCACCATGCTGTCCATTGTGGAACAGAGAATGACAGGAAAGAGAAACATGAAGGGACAGTCAGGGAATGTTAGTGAAATGGAGGAGGATGGTAAGTTGGTGGCATGAAGGGGAAGGACTGAAACGAGAGCAGAAAGCAAGAGAGACAGATGAGAAGGAAATGGCTTCCAGGCACAAATGATATATTTTTAAGGTTTTCAAGAAATCCAAATTAGCTTGGGATTTGCACACAGTGCTTACTCATCATTCTGTATGAATTAAATGTCAATCTAATCAAATACTGCCTACTCATTAATTGTGTTTCAAAAATTCAGTATCTGCAGCAGAGCATCCCCTGGTGGGATTTTATGAACAGTTGCCATGGCTATAGGTGCAGGTGTGGGGCAGACTATTGGTGTATAGGTAATTGGGCAGGGAATATGTGCTTTTCTGTCACTGCCCAGCTCAAGTGACCTTCTCACCATCCCAATATTTAAGAGCTTAATTTAGATGTTAGAATAGATTTAAATACAACACAGCAAAATTTCCATTGGTTTAGGGTGGTATCATTATGTTCATCAACCTGGAGTGGGTGTAAGGGAAGTTTCATGTGTGATGGAGCTCTTAAAGGTGCAGATGGTTGATTTTGTTTTTTTGCAGTTATTTCCAGCTCATATTTAGTGCAGGCTTTTGTCTATTTTCTTTTTGTGTGTGTATCTTATTTTTATTTAATTCTGTTTGATGAGAAGATAAGAGGTTTTTTTTATGTTAAAAACAGCTGAAATTGACTGCAAATTTACTGGGGCGCTGAATATAACAGTGACGTTTGCAAGAGTTCAGCACAACAGATAAGTTAAGTTTACAAGAGAGACACATGTAATGATTTGCGCATTCTCTGTCATCACTTTCAGGATTTTTTGACATTTTTCTGTGAGAAGGTCTCCATACAAAGCAGTTGCTCTTTTAAGACAACCTATTCTTCCACTTCTTTTTGAAATAGACTCTGTATGCAAGTTGTTTACTGCAATGCACAATGGTTCTTTTCCCCAGGCACTATAAACATTTTCTTGCTTGCCTCGCTAACTAAGAGAAAAAAGCACCTCAGATCCATTGGATAGGATTTCCCAGCCCTTCCCACTGGCAGGGTCATCCGGTCCCAGCAAGGGACTCCCTCCCTGCGGAAGGTTCCCTGATAGCAGGGTGGGTGAACCACACAAAACGGAATAGATGTCAGCATGACTGGAAAATCACACTGGCGGCCAACAGTGAGCTGCCTCTGCTGCTGGAAAACAGTCTATAGTGGGTACAGAAAACTCTGCGCATTGTGTTTGAACAATCCTTCAACAGGTCCTTCCATAGAACCATAGAATCTCTACAGTTCAGATGGAGGACATTTGGCCCATTGAGTCTGTACAAACTCTCCAAAAGAGAATCTTACCCTGTGCATTCACCTAACTTATACATCTTTGGACCCAAAAGGGCAGTTTAGCATGGCCAATCCACCTAACCTGCGTATCTTTAGCCTGTGGGAGACCCGGAGGAAACAAGCCCAACAAGAACATGCAAGAGCTACACACAGGCAGTCACCCAAAGCTGGAATCGAACCTGGGTTCCTGGTGCTGTGAGGAAGCAGTGCTAACCATTATGCCAACGTGCCAACACGTTGCCCCTTTGAACAGAGGTGTATGAAGAGAGGGAGAAAGCTCCCTGTGGAGGTAGGCATTGGAAGAAAGAACAGTGGATGTTTAGTTAAAGTCAGAAATGCTGGAGGGGTTATGTATTCAAATAAGATAACCAACCGATATGAGGGAACACAGCAAACTCATCATTTTGTGTCATTACTTGAAGGCAAGTTATTTTGTGTTGACTGAACTCAACAAGTTTGAGCATAACTAGCTCTTTACTTTCAATCGTAAAGCACGCCAACTCTTATCAAACGCTATCTCAGTGAGTGCTAATTCAATCGTCCACCTGTGGAGAGACTGAGGAAATACAAATGTCAAAGGCATAAAGATTCAGTTCAGATGTCGATAAAATGTTATTGCGACATCTCTGGATTGCATTATTGAACCTCAAAATATAGAACTGTATTAGACATATCACAAACTTACAGGGGAAACTATTGTCACTAAAACAGAAACAATTTCCCTTTACACCTGTCTTAATTCGTCGATAACATTTCTATAACGTTTGATCCAGTTATAAGGGTTAATTGCCAAACACTTCTTTAACTTTAAATGCCAGGTCCTTGTCACTACAATCAGAGAACCTTTAAAGTGCAGAAGGAAGCCATTCAGCCCAACAACTCTGCACCAACAACAATCCCACCCAGATCCTATCCCCATAACCACACATATTTAGTGTTGATTTTTTATTTATATTAATTCGTGGGACTTCAATGTCGCTGGCTGGCCAGCATTTGTTGCCCACCCCTAGTTGCCCAAGAGCAGTTGAGAGTCAACAACATTGCTGTAGTTGTCAAGTCACGTGTAGACCAGACCAGGTAAGGACGGCAGATTTCCTTCCCTAAAGGACATTAGTGAACCAGATGGATTTTTCTGACAATCGTTTCACAGTCTTCGGTAGATTTTTAATTCCAGATATTTTGTATTGAATTCAAATTCCACCATCGGGCGTGGCGGGATTCAAACCTGGGTCCCCAGAACATTAGTTGAATTTCTAGATTAATAGTCTAGCATAACGCCACTAGGCCACCATCTTCCCATGTTGATCCACCAGAAGGAACTCTTCAGATGTAAGCAATAAAATAGAACAAGACTTATTCCAACTTATAAATCAAAGAAGAAGGTTTAATAAAGAAATTTCATTACTCCAACATTTGAGGTCTTACCCTGTGCCATTCCAAGCTCCCGCGAGCCCCAGCAATCTCTTATCTATACTGAGTCAGCTGACCACCACATCATTTTGTCATTGGTTGCATAGTTTACTGGGTTAGCTGACCCTTAAAGCATGTTATCATTACTCACACAGCAGATTCAATGTTATTATTGGTTACATTCTAACATTTACCGTAACTAATCCTACTAACACTATGGGGCAATTTAGCCAATCCACCTAACCCACACATCTTCGGAGTGCAGTTAAAGAAGACAGAGGGTAGCAATGGAAAGGTGTGTTTCTGAATGGAGAGCTGTAACAAGTGGCATTCCTCAGGGATCAGTGCTGGGACCTTTGCTGTTTGTAATATATATAAATGATTTGGTGGAAAATGTAACTGGTTTGATTAGTAACTTTATGGACGACACAAAGGTTGGTGGATTTGCGGATAGCGATGAGGACCATCAGAGGATACAACAGGATATAGATCCGTTGGAGACTTGGGCAGAGACATGGCAGATGGAGTTTAATCCGAATAAATGTGAGGTAATGCATTTTGCAAGGTCTAATACAGATAGGAAATATACAATAAATGGCAGAACCCTTAAGAATATTGATAGGCAGAGGGATCTGGATGTACAGGTACACAGGTCACTAAAAGTGGCAATGCAGGTGGAGAAGGTAGTCAAGAAGGCATACGGCATGCTTGCCTTCATTGGCTGGGACATTGAATTTAAAAATTGGCAAGTCATGTTGCAGCTTTATAGAACCTTAGTTAGGCCGTACTTGGAATATAGTGTTCAATTCTGGTCACCACACTACTGGAAGGATATGGAGGCTTTGGAGAGGGTACAGAAAAGATTTACCAGGATGCTGCCTGGCATTAGCTAAGAGGAGAGGTTGGAGAAACTAGTTTGTTTTCACTGGAACGACAGAGATTGAGGGGCGACCTGATAGAAATCTACATGATTATGAGAGGCGTGGACAGAGTGGATAGTCAGAGGCTTTTTCCCAGGATGGAAGAGTCAGTTACTAGGGGGCACACGTTTAAGGTGCGAAGGACAAGGTCTAAAGGTACAAACCAGATTTTTTACACAGAGAGTGGCGAGTGCCTGGAACTCGTTGCCGGGGAGGTGGTCGAAGCGGATATGGTACTGACTTTTAAGGGGCGTCTTGACAAATACATGAATAGATGGGAAATGGTCCCAGGAAGGGTAGGAGGCTTTAGTTAAGTCGGGCAGTATGGTTGATGCAGGCTTGGAGGGCTAATGGACCTGTTCCTGTGCTGTAATTTTCTTTGCTCTTTGTGGGCAGTAACTGGAGCACCTGAAGGGAACCCACACAGATGCAAGGAGAATGTGCAAACCGCACACAAACAGACACCCTAGACTGGGAATAAGCCTGGGTCCCTAGTGCTATGAGGCAGCAGTGCTAACCACCGTGCCACCAACAAATGATATGAATTACGCTCCGTATACTTTGAAGATGCAAAACAGGAATATTGGAGATGATTTTAAAAAATGGACAACGGATCATTTTTACCTCTGTGCAGTGAAATGCTGTTGCCTAGGTAATTCATTAATTGACTGGAGAAAATAGTAATGCCGATTAGGTTGATATCACTGGAGAATACAGTGCAGATACAGAAAAATGTCTTACATAACTACAGTGAGAAATCCTTTAAAAAAAATTCTAACTACCCTTTGTGGGTTGAACAGGCAATTGAACAGAAGGACAATAGATGGTTGAATCCTTTAAATAATGAAAAATTCTGGCTGATTGATTCAGGAAACAGCCTTCAGGGGACGTATGAATGAAAGAGCATGACCACGAAGCTCTAAGAGCTATCATTAAAAATCTTACAATTGTGAGCTTCTCAGTCCTCAGTTCTGTCTGTATTCATTTCAATTGAAATAACTCTGGTTTGCGGAAGTTTGCATATATATTGAGTTCACGTTGAATTTCAGGCAGGAAATAAAGCTGTATTTTTTTTTATTCATTTGTGGGACATGGGTGTTGCTGGCTGGCCAGCACTTATTGTCCATCCCTAATTGCCCTTGAGAAGGTGCTGGGGAGCTGCCTCCTTGAATCACAGTAAGAAGCCTCATAACACCAGTTAAAGTCCAACAGGTTTACTTGGTAGCAAAAGCCACTAGCTTTCGGAGCACTGCTCTTTCATCAGGTAAGTGGGAGTTCTGTTCACAAACAAGGCGTATGAAGACACAAACTCAACTTATAAAATAATGGTTGGAATGCGAGTCTTTACAGATAATCAAGTCTTAAAGGTACAAAGAATGTGAACGGAGAGAGGGTTAAGCGCAGGTTAAAGAGATATGTATTGTCTCCAGCTGGAACAGTTAGTGAGATTTTGCAAACCCAGGCAAGTCATGGGGGTTACAGATAGTGTGACATGAACCCAAGATTCTGGTTGAGGCCATCCTCATGTGTGCGGAACTTGGCTATCAGTCTCTGCTCAGCAACTCTGCGCTGTCGCCTGTCATGCAGGCCACGTTGGAGAGCGTTTACTCAAAGATCAGAGACCGAATGCCCGTGAGCGCTGATGTGTTCCCCAACGGGAAGACAACACTCTTCCATGGTGATTGTCGAGCGGTGTTCATTCATCCATTGTCAAAGCACCTGCATGGTCTCCCCAATGAACCATGCCTTTCCTGCAGCGTTTCAGGTAGACAACATTGGCTGAGTTGCAAGAGTATGTACTGTGTACCTGGTTGGGTGTTGTTCTCACATGAGATGATGGCATCCATGTCAATGATTCGGCATGTCTTGCAGAAGTTGCTATGGCAGGAGTATGTGGTGTCGTGGTCACTATTCTCCTGCAGACCGGGTAGTTTGCTGTGGACAATGGTCTGTTTGAGGTTGTGCAGTTGTTCAAAGGCAAGAAGTGGGGGTGCAAGGATGGCCTTGGTGAGATATTCGTCTTCATCAATGACATGTTGAAGGCTACGGAGAAGATGTAGCTTCTCCGCTCTTGGGAAGCACTGGGCGACGAAGGGTACTCTGTTTACTGTGTCCTGTGTTTGTCTATGTTTCTAATCCAGTATACTGAACCTACAGTGCAATCTCTCCGAGTGAGTCTCATTCGGAAAGGAGACTAATACTGTACAGAGTACTCCAGGTGTGGTCTCACCAAGACCCGATATAATTGTAGTATGATTTATGTATTTTGACATTTCAATCTTGTTGTTGTAAAGGTCAACATACTATTTGCTTTCCTAATTGATTGCTGTAGCTACATGTTAACCTTCTCTAATTTGTGTACAAAGACACTCAGGTTCCTCTGAATAAAACCTCTCCAAACCTCCCCCCGAGGATGTTGCAAGGTAAAATTTATGGGTAGAGAAAACTAGCTAGTCCATTGGATCTACTGTACACACCCTTCCCTACCCCCATTCTTCTCAAATCCGTGCAATTTCCTGTGGCAGAATTTACATAATGGATTTGATTTCAACTCTCTGACGCCCTCTGGCCTGAAGAGATCCAACAACTATGAAAACAAACCCCTGAAATCAAGTTTCAATTTTCGTACAAAGAGTCTAGTAGATCTTCAGGTCTTGGCTCCTTGAACTGTCACCCTCCAGCAGCAGCTAAATGTGTAGCTTCCCGACGCTGGAATAAATGGGGCTAGGAATGTTGCTTGTCAAGAGTATGTCAGAGATTGTTTCAATGGAGAAAGAATCATCTCCATCATCCCTTGTACACAGATTAACTCAGAAAAACGTCCTGTTCCTTTTGTTAATTGACAACATATTATAGACACAAGTGATTGGACACAAGTGATGGTCCTTGATGGAAAAATATTTGTAATTTTAACTAATGGCTGATTTCTTCTTTGTCTAAATTGGAAGTATTGGAAGACTAGGAATGATTTAATGTAGGAAATCTAATTCACCACACGCAAACCTTGTTACCTTCGAATGCATCATTCAGTTCATCATCTTTCATTTTTAAAGTTGGAGAAAGTCCCAAGCAAACTGATCAACCAAAGATCTTAACCCTTTTAGATATGCCCATGTATCTAACCGGATGGTAAAAATTCAAATTGAATCCTGTGGAAGGAATTAACATTGTCTAAATGGACAGTATTGATGTTCTGCTCGTAAGGGTTATTAACATAATAGATTAATTCTGTAGCCTTGATTTCTTGATTGGTATTATCTTATTGCTCGTGGGAACATACTAATTTTTAACTGGTTAGAAAAAATGAGCTGATATATTACCAGAGTATGCCTTTTTAACAACAAAACATTTGGGCGGAGTGGTGGCACAGTGATCAGCACTTTTGCCTCACAGCGTCAGGGACCCAGGTTCAATGCCAGCCTTGGGTGACTGTCTATGTAGAGTTTGCACCTTCTCCCTGTATCCGCATGGGTTTCCTCCAGGTGCTCCAGTTTCCTCCCACAGCCCAAAGATGCGCTGGCTAGGTTGATTGACCATGGTAAATTACTCCCTTGTGCCCAGAGATGTGCATGTTAGGTAAATGACCATGCTAAGTCGTCTCATAGTGTCCAAAGATGTGTAGGTTAGATGAGCGGGGTTACAGTGAGGTAGGGTGGGAGATTAAGGGGATAGAGTGGGGGTGGTGGGGTTGGTGGCTGGGCCTGGGTGAGATGGGCCAAATGACCTCCTTCTGCACTATTGAATCTCTGTGGTTCATAACCACGCCAAATTTACTTTGATCCCATGTCTGGTATTTTACGATCTTGCTTGGGCGAGACTCTTAAAATCCCGCCTGAGGTCAACAGAGAATTCCGTTCAGTAAGCCTCGGGCCGGGCGTGCCGGTAAAATTCTGGCCTGTGAGTCCAGAACTGGATTTCTGAAAATTGGACATTGATCCAAAACGGAATTCTCAGGGGCAGTTTTATAAACCTGCCCGACTGACAATGAGCCCTCTAGTTTCAGAGTCCGAGGACGAACAGGATCCAAAATACTTCAAATTGAGCAGAATGTTGCCTTATTAATAAGGCTGAGAGGACAGTATTTTAACACGCTGAATGACTGAACTGCGAATTAATTGAAAATAACCTCCAAAAGTGAAATTGTTTGAAACAGTGTAAAATATGATTCTACCAGCCCGAGTATTAACAGCAGAGCAAAGAGCTCGATAATTAGGTGTCAAAAAATAATATTGATCTAATTTATTCCCTTTATCTGCCTTTACTCAGATATTATGCCTCTAATTGGCTTTATCAATGATATATTGCTGTATAAGATCATTGGGAAATGAACTTCCATTATCAATCTGATCTCGCTTTTTAATGTAAGCACAGACTATGCGATGACTGATATTTTGTTTGAATGCATATCGAAGCGATTCAATGCATTCGCAAACTAATGAATGTAAAGGAAACTGTATCCATGGTAAGTATATTGTATGAAAATATTTTGAATAGAAACTAATTGCTGTTAGGTTGTGATAGACACAGTCTCAAGGATTATTGGACAATTGGTCAATCTTAAGGATAAAAGCATAATTAATTAAATGGGTGGCCCTGTTTATATATTTCGAGCATATGGTTAAGATGCTTGATTACACTGGGCATCAAAAGCATTGAGTATCACTTTTCCTCATTAATTAGGTACCAACAGCGACCATTTAAAATCCAATCCTATTTTGTAGCAGTGGATGTCTGCCTGTTGGTGAAGCAGAGCAACAGCATCTTTCTCTGTATAGCTTCATTCATCAGACTTAAAGTATTCAGCTACCAAAGTGATAAAGAACAAGTCTGTTCACCTCTAGAATTGACACTCTTCTGCTGGTAGAGCAACAGTGCATTCTTCCTGGTTGTTTGTCACAGCTTGGTATGGCTCCTGCTTTGCCCAAGACCACAAGGAACTACAAAAAGTCATGAATGTAGCCCAGTCCATCACACAAACCAGCCTCCCATCTGTTGACACTGTGTACACTTCCCGCTGCCTCAGAAAAGCAGCCAGCATAATTAAGGATCCTACGCACCCCAGGCATTCTCTCTTCCACCTTCTTCTTTTGGGAAAAAGATATAAAAGTCTGAGGTCACGTACCAACTGACTCAAGAACAGCTTCTTCCCTGCTGCTGACAGACTTTTGAATAGACTTACCTTGCATTAAGTTGATCTTTCTTTACACCCTAGCTATGACTGTAACGCTACATTCTGCACTCTCTCATTTCCTCCTCTATGAACAGTATGCTTCGCCTGTATAGCGTGCAAGAAACAATACTTTTCACTATATGTTAATAATAAATCAAATGACAGTAATAAATCAAATCAAATCAAATTTTACTTTGAGGTGATTTACACTACACTATAGTGATGCAGGTGTGTGGTCCTATTCAGAGTGGACAGCATCACACAGTTTCAAAAAAAGGAGGTTAATGTTAAATCACAAGACCTTGCTGCATGGGAGTGTACCTGCATTCTGGCTGTCGATGTTACAATCTACAGATTGGTTCCAATCTACAGATTGGAACCTTACAATCTCGTAAAGCAGGATACCACCACGATTTGATGGTTTGAGTTATAAGAAGAGGCTGGATAGACTGGAACTTTTTTCCCAGGAGCATAGAAGGCTGAGGGATGATCTTATAGAGGTCTATAAAATAATGGGGGGGCATAGATGAGGTAGATAGTCAACATCTTTCCCCAAAGGTAGGGGAGTCGAAACTAGAGGGCATAGGTGTAAGGTGAGAGGGGAGAGATACAAAAGAGTCCAGTGGGGCATTTTTTTTCACACAGAGGGTGGTGAGTGTGGCAGTAATAGAGGGGGGTACAATTTTATCTTTTAAAAAGCACTTAGACAGTTACATTGGCAAGATGGGTATAGAGGGATATGGGCCAAATGCGGGCAATTGGGACTAGGTTAGTGGTAACAACCGGGCGGCATGGATAAGTGAGGCTGAAGGGCCTGTGTCTGTGCTGTAAACCTGTATGACTTGTGGACTGACGCCTGGAGCATCTGCCACTGGAATGTGTAACGTGAATCCAGCAGGATAAGGTAGCATGGGGAGTAAGGTCTGTGGCTGCAGGTTAAGGTAGTTGCTTTGATGTGATTCAATCTGATCCACTCTCATTGAACATAGTACCATAGCAAAGCTTTTGTTTTTCTCCTCATTATTAGCATTCAAGTTTAATCTTTGTACTGCCACACAGTGAACATTCCTACCGATTCTTTCAGATTAGTGCCAGTTTTGTAAATGGGAGGCGAGTTTGTGGAGATTTAGAGAGGGTCAGAGAGAGAGAGGCATGCTTTCTACCCAGGTTCAATCTGTATAGTGAAAATATTCTCAGAGAGATTGAAGACTTCCCTGGATTATTAGTTGGAGGTTACAGCTTTAATGAGATAAGAAACATCAATGGCACGGTTTTTATTGCTGATTCCAAAGAGCAGATGCAAAAGATTTTGATAGGGTAGTGAGTAAAAGTGAGAAGAAAAGGCTGAGTGTAAACTGGAAGAAAACCAAGTATCTGGTCGTGTCCACACAGATAGTCACACCATAATCTAATCTCACAGTGAGGAATGACAAGATCACACAGGTAGACAAATTTTGTAACGTAGAAAGTATATTAACCTTGGATGGGAAGTTTTTTTTATTCATTCAAGGAATATGGTTGTTGCTGGCTGACCAGCATTTATTACCCAAGAGCAGTTGAGAGTCAACCACATTGCAGTGGCTGTAGAGCCATATGTAGGCCAGGCCAGGTTAGGATGGCAGATTTCCTTCCCCAGTGAACTAGATTGGCTTTTCCAACAGTCTACAATGTTTTCAAAGTCATCAGTAGATTCTTAATTCCAGATGATTTTTATTGAATTCAATTTCCACCATCTGCCATTACAGGATTCAAACCCGGGTCCCCAGAACATGAGTTGATCTTCTGGATTAATAGTCTAGCCATTATACCTCTAATCCATTGCCTCCCCAGAAAGTGCAGCCAAGAATATGACAAAGGATTGGAATGGCCAAAGGCACATTGCAAAAACAAATAAAAAAAGATTATGATCAACTAAGAGTTAGCCATGAAACCAAAACTGAGAGTCCTGGAATGCTACATCGCACTAATGTTGACACACAGAAGCATGAGATGGACATAGACGAAGCAATGCAAAGATGTGAAGGTGCAGATTTGTCATTTTGAGGTGAATAAGGAAGACATCTTGGATGAGTCACCAATGAAGAGAAGCTAGTAAAACCTGAGACCAAAAGAACTCTTTTGACCAAGACCAGCAATTGACAGTTGGAGTTTTTTGGGGATTTAATATGAAAACATGATCGAGGAAGACTGATGCTGATGGGAGAGTCGATGTTAAATCGAGGTAGACAAAGAACAATCTTTCTAAAGAGCCCAACAAACTGAATGAATGTACCAGCAACGAAGATTATCCATGTTCCCAGAGCAAGATCAACATTGGTCACCAATGGCACATTGCCTGAAGAGAGAGAGCGAGAGTGTGTTGTGAAATGCCATTCACCTTTCAGGAAACACGATGAAACAGCATAAGGCCATCTAATATCCACCAGAGTAAAGGTGGATGTCAGCCAAATGTTCCAAGCTGAAGTTTACTCAGATCTCCAGAAATTCTGATCCTTCTTGAGTCACATCTGTGTTTTCAAGCTGGCTCAGGAATTCTCCCAGATACCCTGTTGGAAGGCAGAATGCAAGTATGTGTGTTGTACTAAGCCTGCAAGAACATAGGGATGTAAGAATTAAGAGCAGGAGTAGGCAATTCAGCCCCTCGAGTCTCTCCATGATTCAATACATTCATGGCTGATCTCATCTTGGTCTCAACTCCACTTTGCTGCCCACTAGCATGGCCAATCAACTCAACCTGCACGTCTTTGGAGTGTGGGAGGAAACTGGAGCCCCCAGAAGAAACCCATGCAGACATCGGGAGGACATGCAAACTCCACAAAGATTTGATCTGAGGCCGGATTTGACCCGGGTCCCTGGCACTGTGAGGCAACAGCGCTAACCACTGTGCTGCCATGTTCAATTCTTCCCTCACTTCCATCTTTGATGCCCTTGTTCCAATGGAGGGGGTGCAGCCAAGTTTCACCAGACTGATTCCTGGGATGGCTGGATTTTCTTGTGAGGAGAGATTGTAGAGACTGGGTCTGTATTCTCTGGAGTTTAGGAGGATGAGAGTTGATCTCATTCAGACATCCAAATCCTAACAGGGCTCAACAGGGGAGAGAGATGTAGGAAGGATGTTTCCCCTGGTGGGCCTAGAACCGTGATGTGGAGATGCCGGCGTTGGACTAGGGTAAACACAGTAAGAAGTCTCAGAACACCAGGTTAAAGTCCAATAGGTTTATTTGGTAGCAAAACCTGGTGGCGTTTGCAACCAAATAAACCTGTTGGACTTTAACCTGTTGTTGTGAGACCTCTTACTGGGCCTAGAAACAGGCAGCGTGGTTTCTGAATAAAAGGTAGGCCATTTGAGACTGAGATGAATAATTTTTTTACTCAGAGAGTCCTTGAAATTCTCTACCCAGGAGAACTGTGCAGGCTCAATCATTGAACAGATTTAAGATAGAGATTGACAGATATTTAGATATTAAAGGCATGAAGGAATGTGAGGATAGTTCAGGAAAATAGCATTGAGGAAGAAGGCCAGCTGTGACCTCGATGAATGGTGGAACAGGCTTGGGAGACAAAATGGCCTACTCCTACTCCTATTTCTAATGTTCCTCTGACAGCACAGTATGACAGAATATTTTGTAACATTTTTCGCTGCATTATGGTACTTTCTCCATAGAAACTGTACTGCAATGCGTATGAGCAAATATACAAGTCTGGTCAATATAAGGATCAGCTTATTTTTATAGGACAGACCCTTATAATAAATTACTGCGTTAAAAAACACATCCAAATTAAAATTCAACATCTGACATTTGAACATGTGAAAACATTGTCAACTTGCCTTTCAGAATGTCCTAGATTCTTCGCAGGCTTTACATTTTCTTCAAGAACTCTCAAATCTGTCATGCTTTTAGTTGACTTCCAAAATCTCACACCACCAGGTGAAAGGACGCCCAGTTTCCGTTTCCCATTTAAAATGGGAAGCACAATCTCAGCAGAGGTGGAAATTTGCACATTAGCCATTTCTGACTCACAAGAAGGCCAGAGGTAAACGGTGTAGAGTCAGGAATGTGGAGGAAAATTGGACTTTCTTGAAAAACAAGTGTGGCCATTCATGCACTGCGCATCCAGATGAAAATTCATCCCATGGATAAGGAGGAGGGAAGAGTATCAATATTTGGGACTTTGTGGTGAGCACTGGGACTGAAGGATGGACTTCACTCAGGACAATATGGTTCACCGATAAACGACCATAGTGAATAAATACACTAAATAATACATTTAACATAGTCAGGATTGTAGATTAGATTAAGGATGGACACAGAAAATGTTAGAAATACTCAGCAAATTGGGTAGCATCTATGGAGAGAGGAACAGAGTTTAGGGGTGGGATTTTACAGCCTCATTCAACTCAAAATAGTAAAATCCAGCCCGAGGTCAAGGGACATTTCCATGGTCCGCCCCGCACCCATGGCAGGTAAAATCCTGGCCAATGTTTCAGGTTGCTGTGATGAACCACTGGTCTGTACTTTTGCCATTCAAGCTTTGAAATATTTGGGCTTTGATATCACTGAGTCGTACAGCACAGAAAGAGGTCATTCAGCCAACCGGTATTGGGCCAATGAGTATTAATGGATTGAAACTTCTTAATTTTCCTGTTTTTGAGATTCTAATGCAGCAGATTTTTGCACCTGGTAATCTTCATTTTCTGCCAATTATCAAAGATAGAAACATAGAAATATAGAACAGTACAGCACAGTACAGGGCCATCGGCCCTCGGTGTTGTGCCGAGCTTTGTCCGAAACCAAGATCAGGCTATCCCACTCCCTATCATTCTGATCCGCTCCATGTGCTTATCCAATAATCACTTGAAAGTTCCTAAAGTGTCCGACTCCACTTTAATAAAACCTTTAACGAACCAGTGGATCTTTCTACTTAGATGGCAGTGTGAAATAGATTTAATCTCTGCAAAATAGTAATAATGTAAAATTGAAATAAGTAGAAATAATATTTTGATAGCATTAGAAGAGTTGTAACAAGGAGTAATGTACTCTGATTCTATTATAGAGTAACAACACAATGTTAAGATTTTTAAAACTGACCCTTTGCTTAATGGGCAGCACGGTGGCACAGTGGTTAACACTGCTGCCTCACAGTGCCAGGGACCCAGGTTTGATTCCTGGTTTGGGTCACTGTCTGTGCAGAGTCTGCATGTTTTTTCCATGTCTGTGTGGGTTTTCTCCAGGTGCTCCAGTTTCACAGTAACTTCATTGTTGTGTTAACATAAGCTTATTTGTGACTAATAAATGAACTAATGCGAGTTCTCACATCAAACACATGCTTTCTTGTCCTTTTTGTTTTAGGAACATAGGAATTAAAAGTAGGCAAATTCAGCCCTTTGAGCCTGCTCCGCTATTCAATCAGGTCATGGCTGATCGCTCCCTGGTCTCAAATTTGCCTCCCCACCTGTTCCCCATATCCTTTTATCCCTTTTTATTTGGAATGTATCAATCTCCTTCTTGAAACCATTCAATGATTCAGACTCCACCGGGCTACGGGCCAGCAAGTTCCACAAATTCACCACCCTCTGGGAGAAATAATTCCTCTCATCTCTGTGTTAAATCTACAGCCTCTCAACCTATACCCGTGGCCTCTTGTTCTAGATTGCCCTGTAAGAGGAAAGGTTTGGTCTACATTTACTTTATTAATCCCTTTTAAAATTTTATATACCTCAGTCAGATCCCCTCTCATCCTTCTAAACTCCAGTGAGTATAAGCCCAAACTGTTTAACCTCTCCTCGTCTGTCAGTCCTTTCATCCCCAAAATCAAGCTGGAGAACCTCCTCTGATTCTACCACATGCTTCCTGAAATAAAGAGACCAAAACTAGACACAATACTCCAGATGCGGTCCCACCAACACCCTGTGTAATTGCAACAACACTTCTCCACTTTTATAGTCCAGTGTCTTTGCAGTAAATGCCAACATTCCATTTGCCTTTTTTATTACATGCTGCACCTGCATACTGACTCTCTGCGGGTCATATTATAGGACTCAGGTACCTGTTTTGTTATGTATTTTATCACCATCGCAGCCTGCTTTACATCACTTTAGCTGCCGCTACATTTCAGGATTACCATGTGAATAAAAATGATTCCTTCACTAAGGTGTCATGGTAACACAGTAGTTAGCACTGCTGCTTCATAGCTCCTGCGACCTGGGTTCGAGTCCCGGCTCGGGCCATGTCTCTGTGGGGTTTGCACATTCCCCTCGTGTGTGTGTGGGTTTCTTCTGGGTGCTCCCACAGCCCAAAGATTGGCCATGCTAAAATTACCCCTTAGTGTCCTGAGATGCGTGGATTAGCGGGTAAGTATGTCGGGATATGGGGGCAGGGCCTGGGTGGGATTGTGGTCGGTGCAGACACGATGGGCCAGATGATCTCTTTCTGCACTGTGGGGTTTCTATGATTTCTTATTACACGTGCCATGGGTTTTGTATCACATTTATGCAAGCATCAAACTCAAGGATACAGCGCCAAAATTGTCAGTGAGTTCACTTTCATTTTCATTTTTGCAATTTAAAATTGAGGTGCGGGCTGGGGTGAGGTTGGTGGGCTTTATAAAGGACAGCCAGTCTGCTTCACCAGTTTAATACCCAAGTGTTGAAGTTGGAAATTGCCCCCCGGGACAGAAAACTAATGAAGTGTAATCACCAAATGAAATGGACTGAGAGTGTGCATGTAACTGGACTTAGACTTTCAGTCTCCATTTTAAAAACATGCATAATGTCCTTACTTCCTAACCTATTTTGACTCAATGGGTTTATGTTAAAGTACAGAATGTGAGGGAATTTAGAAAACAGGGACGTAGAATTGTCTGGGATGCAGGTCTGTTCAGCTCTATAAGCTAAGGGGATAAAATACTGAGAAATACTGCAACATAGGCACTGGAGTGAGGTTTAATTACAGCATGACAAGTTTCCATTCCGAGTGCAGAGTTTATAATGGAAACAGTTGGTGCAGGAATGGAGTGCAGGATACAATAGGTTTTTTAATCTGCCATCGTTCAGGAAAACAAAAAAGCCACAGGCGGTTTTATGAATGTAACTGCAGATGGACAACAACTGTTGGCCTTTCACCATATCCTGAGAATCAGTTTAAAAATCAATTATGGGCAAGTATTTCTACTTTAAATGCAGTCTGGGATCAAATTGCGGTGGTTTATAGAAGTGATTCTCTTCTTGCTACATTTTCCATCCAAACATATTTGTACATTGCTGTAGATTTAATATTCCTTGGTGGTTTCATGATTAGCACTACTGCCCGGGTTCAATTCCAGCCTTGGGTGACTGCCCGTGTGCAGTCTGCACATTCTCCCCGTGTCTGTGTGGGTTTCCTCCCACAGTCCAAAGTTAGGGGATTGGCTACTGTAAAATTGCCCCTTAGTGTCCCTAGATGGTTAGTCATGGTAGATATGTGGGAGTATGGGCATGCTGCAGAGAGAAAGGCCTCTTTGGGATGTTCTTCAGAGAGTCAGTGTAGACTTGATGGGCCAAATGGCCTCCTCCTGCACTGTATGGATTTTATATCCAACGTCTTCACAATTCGGCAGTGTCCTGCAATTTGCATTGCAAAGACTTCCTTGATATAGTTGAGTGGTATCGTGATGCAGTATAGCCAGAAATAGACTAATCAGAAAAAAATATGCATTCTTGATCAGAATGTCTAGCCTACCACCAGTGAGTAATCTGATTTTAAATCACTGAAATGATTTAAAATCAGGTTAAAAAGTTACACAGAACCATTTACCAGTTACTTTGATGTATGTTGGACTGCTTTCTCATTCAAACTCATCGATCTTAAACAGCAAGTTCTGTACATTTGTTTTGTTTTGATTTGATTTGATTTATTATTGTCACATGTATTAACATACAGAGAAAAGTATTGTTTCTTGCGCGCTACACAGACAAAACACACCATTCATAGAGAGGAAAACGAGAGATTGCAGAATGTAGTGTTACAGTCATAGCTAGGGTGTAGAGAAAGATCAATTTAATGTGAGGTAGGTCCATTCAAACATCTGACAGCAGCAGTGAAGAAGCTGTCCCTGAGTAGGTTGGTATGTGACCTCAGACTTTTGTATCTTTTTCCAGACGGAAGAAGGTGGAAGAGAGAATGCCCGGAGTGTATGGGGTCCTTAACTATGCTGGCTGCTTTGCTGAGGCAGTGGGAAGTGTAGACAGAGTCAATGGATGGGAGACTGGTTATAATAAATGTAATAATGCAGCATCAAGTTTTACTGGCACACCATACACACTATCCTTATCCCCTCTAAGTAATTTTTGTTATATGCAACCAATTCATTTGAATTCAAAATCTTTGAATTCATTTGCATGGCCTTGACCCATGCTATCTTAAAGAGGTGCAACTTGTGCAGTAACTTCCAGGTTACACCGTATAGCTGCTCATGATGCTGTAAGAGTGTCACTCTACAATGATTCACTCAAAGTCCATTCATGGACTGCAGTGGTTTCAGAAAGTGGCTCACCACCATCTTCTCAAGGGCAATTGGGGATGGGCAACAAATATTGTCCCAACCAACGACATCCCATGAAACTATATAAAAAAAACACTGTTTAATCATACTGAAAGGAAGATGCATGCAAGAAAAGCAAGCATGGAGCTCTAATCCTTTCTAATCTCTCCCAATCATCATGTTCATAGGATTATAGAATCCCAAAAGTGCAGAAAGAAGCCCATTGGTTCTGCCCCGACCACAATCCTACCCAGGCCCTATCCCCTTAACCCTTATGGCATTACAATACTGCTGAGTAGCATCAGCAATTCCCCTTTTATTTCCTGACTATACATCCCAGTAACACCAAGATGATCAAACAACCAGAACTGCTAAGCCTTAAGCATTGGTCAGAATAATTTAAAAAAAATAAAGGGGTTGGGTTTTTTCCAGTTGAATAGGTTAGTTACCTCAATGATTCCATATCATTCATACCAATATCTTACTAATTAAACAATAAAACCAGATGAAATAATCAAAATAACACATCTGAAATAAACGATCATTTGTATTATTGTTTTTCCTTTTATTCAGGTGACTTTTCAAATTATCGTAGAAATAGGGGTGGCATGGTGGCACAGTGGTTAGCCTCACAGTGCCAGGGACCCAGGTTCAATTCTGGCTTCGGGCCACTGTCTGTGTGGAGTTTGCACGTTCTCCCCATGTCTGTGTGAGTTTCCTTGAGGGTTCCGGTTTCCTCCCACAGTCCAAAGATGTGCAGATTAGGTTGATTGGCCGTGCTAAATTGTCCCAAGTGTCAGGGGATTAGCAGAGTAAACATATGGGGTTATGGGAGTAGGGTCTGGGTGGGATTGTGGTTGGTGCAGACTCGAAGGGCTGAATGGCCTTCTTCGACACTGCAGGGATTCTATGGTTCCACTGCATTCAACTGAAGAAGAGGTCAACTTCCACATTCTTACACAAAAAAGATTAATAAGGAGGCATTTCCTGTAGCGAACGGGCTCCAAAATGTTTCAGCAGGGTGTTGGAACATGTAGTGGGGAATGTTCCCGTCCCGCCCACCATGGGAATCGTAGTGGGTGAGGGGCAGACCATGCAAAGATCTGGTGACCTCGGGTGGGATTTTCCAGTTTTGGGGTGAGCGCGGCTGGGAAACCCCACCTGTAGTGTGCTGAAAATAATAGAACTCCTTTAATTTGTAACAGTAGAAGAGGCAAAGGATGTATCTCTTTATACCTGTTCTCCCACAGACAAATCCTCAGGTCTGAATCTTCCAAGCTGCAGCAATACTGGATGCACTGCACGAAGATTTTCCCATCCCAGCAGCATGGCACATTTCTGCCAGGATTTTCCAATCCCAAGTGCCACAGAAATGTGCCACGCGGCGTCTCCCAGAAGCACTCTTGGAGTGTAGAGTCAACAGAAGTCAAAACATGACCCCCTTTTGTGGCACTAACTGCCATATTCTGAATGGTATTCTAGCCCTTGAGTGTGGATTAGTGAATGGATGGGTGGTGATGTGGAGGTTGGGGGGGGGAAGGACCGTGGATAAGGTGAGTGAGAATAGAATCAGAGAATCCTACAGTGCAGAAGGAAGCTATTCGGCCATTGAGTCTGCATCAACCACAATCCTACCCAGACTTTATCCCCATAACCTTGCTAGTCTCCCTACTATTAAGGGGCAATTTAGCATGGTCAATCCACTGAACCTGCACATCTTTGGACTGTGGGAGGAAACCGGAGCTCCTGGAGGAAACCCATACAGGCACAGGGAGAATGTGCAAACTCCATAATGACAGTGACCCAAGCCGGGAATTGAATCTGGACCATTGTGCCACCATGCTGCCCCTAAGTAGTTGGGTAAGGTGGGCAGGTCGGTGAGATGAGTGGGTAATCTTGGGCAACTGTGCAGGTAAATCCTGTGGATCTGTCCCAAATCTCCAACTTGAACGCAGACCTTCACACAAGCAACAGGGAATTAGCCCATTAAAGTTTAAGCTTCCCATATAATTCACACCTAAGTACACAGGTCAGGACTTTCATGGGACCCTGACATGCATCCTCTGATGAATCGGAGAATGGATAATTTAGGTCAATGTGTTTCTCTTTGAACCCCACACTGAAATTTCTGATTATATCGCACTTGCCAAAATTTGAGGGAATGGGGAAAAGAGTCAATCACAACAGCGGGTAACCAAATTAAGAGAATATAGTCTTGCAAGCACTCAAATTAATTTAAAATTATACACATTTTAAAACTCTATAAACATAGCTTTTTTTGTTGAATTCCAATTAAAAGAAAGTGCTTTGAGAACTTCAGATTGGTCTACCTCACCTCATTGCACAGTTACACAAGTCAGCATTCACCAAGCTAGTATCTGTAACATAAAATGCCAGAGATATAGGAATAATGGCTGAGTTTGCTTTCAGTAGTGATGCCATTGTCTGTCATATGAGGAACGGTTGAGGACCCTGGGTCTGTACTCATTGGACTTTAGAAGTATGAGGGGGGTTCTTACTGAAACTTACAGGATACTGTGAGGCCTGGATAAAGTAGACATGGAGAGGATGTTTCCATTAGTCAGAAAGACTAGAACCAGAGAGTACAACCTCAGGTTAAAGGGACGATCCTCTAAAACAGACATGAGGAGAAATTTCTTCAGCCAGAGAGTGGTGAATCTATGGAACTCTTTGCCATAGAAGGCTGTGGAGGCCAGGTCATTAAGTGTCTTTAAGACAGAGATAGATAGATTGTTAATTAATTTGGGGATCAGGAGTTATAGGGAAAGTGCAGGAGAATGGGGCTGAGAAAAAAATGAGCCATTATTGAATGGCGGAGTGGACTTGATGGGCTGAATGGCCTCTAATCTTCACCTGTCAGAAATTTCATGACTTCATTTATGCTCGTCCTGCAGCTGTTGAAAAGGATCATCAGCCACTCTGAAAAAAACCTCTTCACATTGCGTCTGTCCGTTGCTAAAACTGCAGTGCCACAATCTCAGCATTGTCTACAAATGTGATAAGGGCTGTATTTGGCCAACTCCCTCTTCAGAGCCTTCTGACCCAGCACACATCAGGTAGGTAATGAGGAAAACATAGTCATCATGGCGATATAGGTGCTGGTCTCTAGTAGAATCCAGGAACTCAAAGATGCCCTACAGACAGGCATCACATGCAGACAACACCATCATGTTGTGACACAGTGGCACAGTTGTTAGCACTGCTGCTTCACTGTGCCAGGAACCTGGGTTCAATTCCCAGCTTGGGTCACTATCTGTGTGGAGTTTGCACATTCTCCCCGTGTCTGCGTGGGTTCCCCCCAAAAGATGTGTGGGTTAGGTTGATTGGCCGTGATAAATTGACCCTAGTATCAGGGTATTAGTAAGGTAAATACATAGGGGTAGGGCCTGGGTGGGATTGTGGTCGGTGCAGACTCAATGGGCCAAATGGCTTTCCTCTATACTGTAGAATTCTGTGGTCATGAGAGGCTGATCAGAGACCTTGAGGGAGCTTCCCCATGAGTCCATACATTCTTCACCCTCAGAGATGAGTTAATGTACAGGATGGATTGGTACTGCGTGGCCAGTGATTCACTATCCCTACTTCTCAGCAATAGTACGCCCAGCAACTGCAGGGGTATCCTGGGTTGAAGCAACCAGATACAGGGCCAAGGATTCACTATAATGGCCCTCCATGTACAGCAACATGGAAAAGGAGGTCTCCAGATGTGCACTGTGCAATCCACTCAAGTCAATATCAAGCGAAAGAACTACTGCACTTATGTGAGTTTCTGGGCCTTCCAGGGTCACTCATAATGACTGATATCTTCCAGTGGAATGGTAAACAACTTCTGGTCTCAGTTGATTTGTATTCTGGGTGTTTGAGCTTGATTACTTGCCAAACATGATGAGTAACACAACTCAAGAAACACTTTGCCACAAACAGCATGGCAGAGATCCATGACAGGCAACACTCGCCAGTTACCCTCCACTTACTTAACAAACGTTGCAAGCACATGGGATTTTGAGCAGGTCAGGAGAAGCTCCCATTACTCTGGCAGATTGAGCAGCATGCTCAGCTAAGCATCTTCTAAAGAAGTGTTCCCCAGATTGCAGAGATTACCCCTCACCCTGCAAAACATGTCACGACAGGGCCTGCCCTCGCTAGCACAGCAAGCCTTTTCCAGGTGCATCAAGACCACAATTCCTGATACCAGGGCTCTGTACCTCGGCCAAGGCTTTTGCTGTATGTTCATGTTTACTGTGGATACAATCCCATGATATTTTGTCTCTTTGATGGGGATCACTTTCACTCTGCATAAGATAAATTGAGTCCCATACCCATTAGTAAAGTGTTGTGCTTAACTTATGATTGAACTTAAATAGACACATTAATTTATTTTATACTCTTCCTTATTTTCAGAATTTATAACCCATTAAAGAAAATAATTACTATCCTGTACCAACTCAGGATTATTCAGTAAACACTTAGTTTAATTTCCCTTCCAACTTGCAGCAAAGGAGAGTTGGGATTATTATAAAACCAGTTTATTCTTTCGAAGGCTGGTGAATTTGCAGTCTGTTGGTTGGATTCATTGTTGTCTGCACATCAGTTCTGCTGGTGTCATCAAATAGCTAAATAAAACTGCATACTATAATAATAAAGATGGTTTATACAGTGCATTTATAAATTACTGCTTTGCCTTTATGTGAAAATGCGCTGTTGAATGTGCCTGGCTTTGTGATGAACTGAGACTGGTGTTTGTGCTGAAAAATGAGGCTTGTTGCTGAGATAATGCTCAGTAACAAAAAGGAACTCTTGATATGCTTGGCTGTTAGAACTGTCATCTGTCACAGCTTTGTCAAAATGGATAAAAGCTTTAAGAAACGCAAATCACTGCTATGTTTGTCTTTCTTCACTGAGTTCACTATTAGCAAAGTTTATAGCATTCATTTATTAATGTCACAAGTAGGCTTACATTAACACTGCAATAAGGTCACTGTGAAAATCCCCTAGTCTGGTGCCTGTTCGGGTACACTGAGGGAGAATTTAGCATGGCCAGTGTACCTAACCGGCACGTCTTTCAGACTGTGGGAGAAAACCGGAGCACCCGGAGGAAACCCAGGCAGACATGGGGAGAATGTGCAGATTCCACACAGTGACCCAAGCCAGGCGTCAAACCTGGGTCTCCTAGTACTGTGAGGCAGCAGTGATAATAGCAATGCTAACCACTGTGTCACTGTGCATAGACTGGCTCAGTAATGCCAGCCCATTTGTTGAAGATATGAAGGTGAAAAGGTAGCCATGTTTCATGTGGTTACATGACTTCTGTATATAACAAAATTATTAAATCATTCAGAAATGATGATGCTTTCAATCCCTATGCACGTTGACCTCTCAATTCTCTTGAGTAAGACAGTTTGGGGTGTGATAATTGGAAATGTATCTAAGGACTTACTTGTGAAGCATTTAGTTTCAATCAGCAGCCCATTCAACATTATGAGCAAGACCATTAACTTAACATGCAGGGCCCTCAGTATTTACATATAATATGCTAACATGCTACAGTTGAAGCATGCCAGAGCACCTAGATACAGTGCCACCTGGAAATCAGCAAAAAAATCATTTTGACAGATGTTGAAGGGGAGTTCCTCCCATTTTCCCTTGGTGGCACAGTGGTCATGCACTCCTGCCTCGCAGCACCAGAGACCTGGGTTCAATTCCAGTCTTGGGTGACTGTCTGTGTGGAGTTTGCACATTCTTCCCGTGTCTGCATAGGTTTCCTTTGGATGCTCCGGTTTCCTCCCACAATATCAAGATAAGTAGATTAGCGGGATAAATATGTCAGGTTGTGGGGATCAGATCTGGCTAAGACGCTTGGTTGGAGAGTTGGTGCAGACTTGATGGGCTGAATGGTCTCTTTCTGCACTGTAGTGATTCTGTGATTAAAGTTGAACAGCTCGTTTAAAATTCAAAGGATCTTTGAGCTTCCAGTGATGTAACTGCTATATGATGTTGCAATTCAAATTAATAAATTTAGCAAATTCTAGCTACTAATTGCTTCCAATATGCATCTACCAAAAATCTTGGTTTTCTTCTTTCCTCCCCGCGTCCACCCCCTCCCCCGACTCCTCCTACACCCCCCCTGCCACTTCTGTGTCTTTTAATTTGCCCCCGTGCCTTTCCTTTCTTCTTGACTGTGTTCACTTCGCACTGAGGTACATTCCACAGGCACCAACTGACTATCTTACACCCATAAGCCCAGGCAGTGAACATTGACACAAGTGTGCGAGAGTGAGAGAGCCAAGCCCTGATTCTGTCGATATAGTTATTCTCATCCTCACATCCAGCAGTTGCCAATCCTTTGGAATCAGAAACGAGATTTAATGATTTTCCCTTCACCTCGCCTGAGGCCAATTGAAGCATCCTGTTTGCAATTATAGTTGTGATCAGAAAATGGACGAGGTTTTCTTCTGGCCACTGCCCCTCCCGCAGATACAAGCTCAGCCTGTTTCACGTGGATGGATGGTATTTGAGAAGCTACGCTAGAGTGTCGATTGTGTGACCAAGATCCCTTTTGAGTTTGCTTTATTCTATCTTTGATTTGATTTATTATTGTCGTGTGTATTAGTATATGGTGAAAAGTATTGTTTCTTGCATGCTATACAGACAAAGCATATCGTTCATAGAGAAGGAAAGGAGAGAGTGCAGAATGTAGTGTTACAGTCATAGGTAGGGTGCAGAGAAAGATCAAATTAATGCAAAGTAGGTCCATTCAAATGTCTGATGGTAGCAGGGAAGAAGCTGTTTTTGAGTCGGTTGGTACGTGATCTCAGACTTTAGTATCTTTTTCCCAATGGAAGAAGGTGGAAGAGACAATGTCCAGGGTGCGTGGAGTCCTTAATTATACTGGCTGCTTTGCTGAGGCAGCGGGAAGTGTAGACAGTGTCAGTGGATGGGAGGCTGGTTTGAGTGATGGACTGGGCCTCAATCATGACCCTTTGTAGTTTCTTGCAGTCTTGGATAGAGCAGGAACCATACCAATCTGTGATACATTCAGAAAGAATGCTTTCCATGGTGAAGCTATCATGAAGTGGGTCACTTTGGGGGTCACAGCTGACCAAAAGCTGAACTGGACCAGCCTTCTCGCTACTTTAACTCCAAGAGTGCTGTGCGAGAGTGACTCATCTCCTCAATCTTGGGATCCCTCCATTGGTTACAAGGATCTTACCTGTCATTCACACCACAATCTCACTGCAGTGAGTTTGGAGAATTTGGCGACCGACCAGCTGTCTGTTTACTGTGGCGGGATGGGAAAATCCTGCCAACGTGGACAGTGGTAAGATTCTGGCCAAGGAGTGTGAAGGTATATTCAGAACCAGCCTGAATGAGTGCAGCTGCAATAGCATTCAAGAAGCTCAATACTGGTCATAAAAATAATGGACACAATATTCACCTCACCCCATCAAGGCGAACTGTGTCTTCAATATGTATGATTTATATATCGTGTGCACAGTTCCGGTTCACCAAGGTTCCTTTGACAGCACCTTTACCTCCTCTTTCTGAGATAGAAAGGAACAGAAAGTTTTGGGAAATATCATTATTCCAAATTTCTTTTCAATGTCATCTGTAAATAAGGGCTCCAACATCTGTTCAGGGGCTATGTGGCCAGCATTTTAGCAGCACCTAGACAGGCCCAGAATTTACCAACCAGCTTTGCTGGGACATTTTTTTGTTGGGGGTGGGGGGGTGCGGTGTGTTGGGGGGATGGGGTTGGGGGGGTGAGGGGGCTGATTGGGGGCAAAATGGCTACCCACCCACAAGTGACAGCTCACCAACCAAGGCAACTCTCCTGCACCTCCTATTGGTTATCCTGCATTGGGAGACTGCCCACTATCTTTACTTAAATTACAAGAGGGTCCTATGGCTGTTAATGGATTAATCCAACAAACATTACATTGAGTATGGGGTGGGGACCCAGAAATGATGCTGATGTCCAGCTCCAGACCCGAAAACAAAATCTGGCTTTCAAGTCATCACGGCACAGAAGGTGACCATTCAGCCCATCCAGTCGATGCCGATTCTCTGTGGAGCAATCCAGTCAGTCCCAATCCTCGATTCTATCCCTGTGGTCATACAGGTTTAGTTCACCCAGGTGCCTTGGCCTCCCCTTCAAAATTGGCGGGTGCTGCTTGGAATTGGGCAAAGCAGGCATGTTCAGTTCCAGAAATACTGCATTGCACAGTGGTTAGCATTGCTGCCTCACAGTGCCAAGGATCTGGGTTCGATTCCCAGCTTGGGTCTGTGCGGAGTCTGCACATTCTCCCCGTGTCTGCGTGGGCTTCCTCCGGGTGCTTCGGTTTCCTCCCACAGTCTGATAGATGTGCTGATTAAGTGCATTGGCCATGCTAAATTCTCTCTGTGTACCCGAACAGGTGCCGGAGTGTGGTGGCTTGGGGATTTTCACAGTAACTTCATTGCAGTGTTACTGTAAGCCTACTTGTGACAGAAATAAATGAACTCAAAACTTTTCCTGACAACCTCTGCCAGCCTGGAACTGCTTCCCCACAACTTGATCCACTTTCCTCTGCTAAAGTGGCAAGCAATCTAAAATTCACTGTCTCAGAAAGTGCGCAGCAGATGCACAAATCTTTGAAATGTGGCCCCCGGCCCTCAAGTCTTCTGCTTGTGGAAAATGCCCCGAAACAGCCAATGATGGCATTGAATGTGCTTAAGTAAGAAAGGCGCAATATTTTATCCCATCATCTGGAAGTTGCTGAATATTCTGTTACTGCCAGACATGAACAAGTTGCTCAGAGTGAGAGTGAATTTCTCTTTTTGACCTGTTGATTGAGTGGTAGGAAGCACGTTTGCCCTGAGCATTGATAATCGTGGTATCAAAACAAGGAGTAAACCTCTTGCGTCCGCAGCTCCACTCGATCCAGGCTGCCAAATCCATTATAGATGCAATAGAGAAATGGCTAATGATCCTCAAATGCTGAATGTATAATGACTGACTTCCTTACAGTGAAAAGGGCACTAACAATAAGATGTAGTTTTGATCTGAATCAGTGGAAAATTCAATGTGGCACTTTCCTCAGTCCTGCACTTCTAAGTCTAATCACATTTCGATCGTCTGGGGAATGCAGAGCGCCTCGCTTTTATCCGCAGATTAATCTCTACGGTTGAAATTAACAGGGATTATTTTCCAAAAATGATTTATTACTGTGATTGCTGCGAGTTACAGTTAGCCAGATTGGGCAGGAAGATGAAATGGGTATCTCGGATTCCGCTTTCTTGCTGTATTTCACGCCCAATAAAAGTTGCCAGGTGACTTTTATGGTTTATGTTAAAGCATGACCTTTAAACACTTATAAACATGTCACAGATATATCTGTAAAAGAAGTTTGCTGCGCAGGTAAATACTGGCAATAGTACGTTTCTGCCCCCTCCCTGTAGATCACTCCTGGGGATAGTATTTATTTTTAAACTGCACTTTAAGAAGAAAACTGTACTTACAAGACCCTTGAGTACAGCCGTGCACACTCTCCATTATAGAGTGGAGAGGCAGCCTACTGTGATGGAAACCAAGTGGCTCCCTCTGGAGAATACATGATTCTTTACAGTGGAAACAGTGGAATTATTCCATTCTCAGGCCTGTCTGATTTTTTTCCAGGCTCTGTTGAGTGTTTATTATTTTAATAGCACCAAAATTAATCCTTCAGTGTAGAGTGTCTGTGGGCAGACCAAGTAGCCACGGTAATTAGCAACAGAAAGAGCACAATAAATCTGTCTTGTATCACTGCCTTCTCCATACATTCTGGGCGGAATTTTCCGATCCCGCCCACCACGGGAGTTGTAGTGGATGGGACAGGACCATGTAAGAACATAAGAAAGAACATAAGAAACAGGAGCAGAAGTAGACCATGTAGCCCTTCGAGCCTGCCCCGCCATTCAATAAGATCATGGCAGATCTGAAGTTCATTGACCATGGGTGGAATTTTCTGGTCTTGGGGCGAGCATGGCCAGAAAAATCCCACCCTCTACCTTCTGCCCACCAAACAGGCCCAACATCTTCTAAGTTAAGAGTAAACTTTATATGGATGGCATGGTGGCACAGTGGTTAGCACTGCTGCCTCAGCGCCAGGGACCCAGGTTCGATTCCAGCCTTGGGCAATTTCTTTGTGTGGTCTGCACCTTCTGCCCGTCTCTGTGTGGGTTTCCTCTGGGTGCTCCAGTTTCCTCCCACTCCCCAAAGATGTACGGGTTAGGAGGATTGGCCATGCTAAATTGACCCTAGTGTCAGGGAATTAGCAGGGTAAATATGTGAGAGTTACGGGAATAGGGCCTGGGTGGGATTGTGGTCAGTGTAGACTTGATGGGCCAAATGGCCTCTCTCTGCTCTGTAGGGATTCTATGATCAGTGAAAGGGAATCTGCAATTTTAAAAATAATTTGGCATTAGGTTCCACATGAAAGGCTATTAATTAAAACTTAGCTGTGGGGATTTATGGTAAGCGTTGTGAATGATGCATAGGCAGTTTGTAAAAGCAGTGAGTAATTGTTAGAGGAATTACTTTGGAGTGAGGGGGAGAGACTGACTTGGGTGCCTCAGGGCTGGTCTTTGGACTGCCATTTCTAATTTACATAAGTGGCTTAAATTCAAAAACTTAATGAGTAATATTGAGAGCGGAGTGGTGGAGGAAATATGGGAATAGTGTAATATTGGCAAATTCAAAACGTACAGATTGAGATGGACAAAATATATAGATAGACAGCAAAATGGGGGACAGTGTTTGGTAAATAGCAGTCAGCAGTTATACCCTCAGCAAACTGATGTAGGTCAGTGAGAGAGGTTTAGCCCCTTCTGTGGCCAGGATGCTGGTTTTGCATCCACTCCAAGTGCTGCGGTATGTATTTCTCCATGAGAGTGACCCGTTTCCCATGGCCGGAGCTCATGTGATTGAACTCCCAGGACAATGTGGAGCTCATGACAGAGATCGACTCCTCCATTCACAGTCTTAGAGCTCCCACTTCCTCAGGGATCTCCACCAATATCCATACATCTGCCACTGTTTGCCCAAATACTGTTTCCCAAAAGGTGACCCCTGATGCACCACATTGCTACCCACTGGAGCATCATTGTCACTTTCCTCCCTCCTCTGATGGGGACTGTGCACGGATTTTTCTGTGTCAGACATCTCCCCCTGCACACTGGTGTGCTGTCCTTCATCCTCTGCTCCGACTCTACATGTGATACATCCCCCCAATGCACTGGTATCTGAGTAAGCCAATTGTAGGGGAGGTCGGATATAAAACTGCCTCCTCAAACATCTCTTCCTCCTCTTGGTGCCTGATGGGTGATCTGGCCCTGGTGTGATGGAATGGAGATGGGATCCATGTGAAACATGAAAGCGGTTGTTGAGGGATAGCACTTCAGATTGTGAAAGCATGCTTTGATCACGCTATTGTCTTAAGCATGCCTGTGCATCCACATGATGCAACTCCATCCTTGTGTTCTGTCACACGGCAATGTCCCTTGTGCTTAGTGATTTCCACAGTTACCACCATGATTCAAGGTGTATTTACCACCACCTTTATCCCCTGCTACTGATGTCACCTACATCACTGAGAGACAGTTGCTTAGGCACCCTGACTATTTCCATGGCCAATGCTCCATCACTCGATTGGTCGCAGCAAGGATGATCTACCCCCGTCCAAGCCATCAACTTGGCACTCTTCACCCCCTTTGACCGTAAAGACAGCATTAATTTATGTCAACCTGATATCAGTGCTTTCAGGGGTTATTCTCTTCACCGTGTGTCTGTGTGTCACAGTTCTCATTCACATCTGCTCCCTGTGAACCTACATGAGTAGCTTTCACCCTTAAACCACAATACTATAGCAGGGAGCAGGCTTATGTGCAAGCTACTGCACCTTAGCTGCAGCTTGCAGGCATGACCCCCTCACTCAGACCTCTGTGCAGATGAGCCAAGTTACCCATCTTGCTGGGACTCAGCAGGTCACTGAACCTGCTCTGACGGTGAATCCAGCTCTGGGTGATCTCCTGCTGCACACAGTACAGCGGAAATGTAGAGTCAGACCTTCGTTACGCTGATTGGGGGATTGTGTTGGCCAGCAGCGTACAGGACTGCCCTGTTCTTCTGCACAGTAAGTAGTCTCACAACACCAGGTCAAAGTTCAACAGGGTTATTTGGTAGCAAGAGCTTTCAGAGTCTGCCCCTCATCAGGTGAGTCTTCTTCTGCAGATCATCGATTAATATTTGATGGTGCTGATCTGTGAACCTTGGGACAGCTGGACTCATCCCTTCCCCAGTGTCTCCTCTGTGTGGTGTTGTGGGAAATTACCACCGGAGTCAGACTGGAGGTTCAATAATACAGCTTTATTTTGGATACGAAGCTTCGGGGAGAAAGCACTGGTACTCAGCAGTATTTGGCAGCTACCTTCTCAATAATATAATAACAGTTGATCATTTTTATATCTTTCATACAATAGGTAGTCTGGACATTAGTCATCTAACACATCGTTATAGTTGAGTAAACAGATCATGGTGATCAGCAGTTAACACATCGTCACAGTCAGACAGATACAGACATGGGCATTTAACATAGCATTGTTTCATAGAACGGATACATTTCCCCTATCGATGACTAGTAATTTCAGCCTGTACATAGTGACCGTTTTTGCTGCATTTATATATTTCTGTTCCGATCTATGGCTGATCTTGTTATCAAACTTTATTGTCCTGGGTCTATCCTTATCTTTAAAGTGCCTCAAGCTCTTACTGGCATCCTGCAGCATTTGGTTCCTGCATGTTTAACTTTAAATAATTGTCCGTGCTGCATATTTTAATTTTAAGTAGCTGTCTGTGCTAAAGTCAGTGCCTGCTTAATGTCTCTTTCCCAGGTAACCATTTTATGTGCCAGGCAACCATTTTGTGTGTCAGGTACCCATTGTATAATTTTCCCCACTGTCATTCTGTCAATATCAATCTACGGTTTCACAACCCTTATTCACCTTCACTTTTGTGTGTTTGCACGCACTCACCGTTATCAACGCATTATCAATGATCAATGTGTGGAGGAGGAAATGGCTCTGCACAAGTGAATGGTGCCATGAGTGTTGTGGCTGGTAGTCTAAGGTGGCGTGCCGTTTGCCGTGACCACTTACAGCCCTATTGCTTTGCTCCCTCTTAATCCCACTGTTAAGCAGTGACAGTGTGCTGATCTGAGGGACCTGGTCAAGGGGCAACAAGGTGGGTACGTGCTGATAGATGGGTGGCAAAAGGGCAAGTGGATGGGCTAATGATCATGGGACTGACTTTGTCATTCATTCACTGAGATATAACAGCTAACTACATGGCTGCAGAATCTACCTACTATGTAGTTGTGACAATCTCGACGGCTATGCCTTGTGAATCCACTCCATGCGTTAATTGTTCCAGTACGGTACACTGTTAATAGGCAGCAACAGTAACAGTTTTTTTCTGACAAAAAGCCCAACATTTGCAGACATCCTACACACCTGACAAAGTAATGACATCCCCTCCGAAGCACATGGGCTCTGCAATGGACTTGCTAAATGGGTCTTTCTGAAGGCCCGGTTTTTATATTCGTCTGTGTCCCCCGCCTTTGGTCCACCCTGACTCCGATTATAACCCATCTCACCGGACTGAAAATCTGTCATACCTTTATGGACATTGGGTTCAAAGAGCTGGGAACTTCCCTGCACTCAGTGCAAGAACAAAAATCCAGGCCTACGTTTAAATCTGTCCAACTAGGGCAGAGCAACAAGCAACCAAACCAATGGAATGACAAAGTACATGCTCAGAGTGAAATATATGTTCATGGCACTCTGCTCAGATGCCTGAAAACCTGTGGTGCTAGATTTTAACTGTCCGCCTGTCCAGTTTCAACCAGGAGAGGGAGTTAAAATTAACCCCTTGGGTACTGAAGGATAGTTTGATTAGCATGTATGGAGAGCATTGTTGTAATGACAGAGGCCCTTACCACTCCCATCTATAATGCAGCAAGTTTTTGCTGTAAGGAGTTAGATGAAAGACGATGGATTCTCTAAATCCAACACTTTTAGTCGCCACACTTCGAACCTTGGTCATGGCATAGTGACACTCTGAGATGTAGGTCACTCACACCATTGCCTGAGGTCAGTTGCCAGGAGAACCTGCCACTCGTCTCCATGCTGCGTGTTTTAACCTCTACCAGCAAATAAAAACACAAAGTTGACCTTAAATACACAATTTCCTTTATTTTGTAGCAACTTATACAATAGTCAATCCTTTGAGCAATGTTCAACCATTTATTCACTATCCATTACTTTACTTAAGGTAGGTTTCCACTTGCATATGAAACCTGACCAGGATTTTCCTTCTTTTCAGACGTTGTCTCTTCTATGAGCTTCATCCCCAGGTTCTTCACATTACACACAAGCTCTTTGTGTTGGCATCCTGACACCCCAAAGGTTCCTTGGCAACCAGCCAACAAACTGATCAGCAACTCAATTGTATCATTCAATTAGGCCACTCAAATAGAACCAACACAGATCCTCCAGACCCCATCATTTTTATAGGCCTTACTGCTTACAGCTGACAGTGCAGTGCCCATATAAGGAAAGACTGGCTCCAAACGTTCTGTAACCAACTTCTTCAGCTCTTTTGTTTGGGGACAAGCTGTTACAGCTAACACCTTGTCTTCTTTGATAAGTTTCAGCTTCAGGCCATATCGAAAGCTTCAAGTTTCTAGGTGTCCAGATCACCAACAACCTGCCCTGGTCCCCCCATGCTGACAGTACAGTTGCGAAAGCCCACCAACACCTCTATTTTCTCAGGAGACTAAGGAAATTTTGCATATTAGCTACGACTCTTACCAACCTTTACAGATGCACCATAGAAAACATTCTTTCTGGTTGTATCACAGCTTGGGGTATGTATGGCTCCTGTTCTGTTCAAGGCCTTAAGAAACACCAGAAGGTCATGAATGTAGCCCAATCCATCATGCAATCCAGCCTCCCACCCATTGACTATATCTACGCTTCCCGCTGCCTCGGCAAAGGAGCCAGCATAATTAAGGACCTACACACCCTGGACATTCTCTTTTCGACCTTCTTCCATCGGGAAAAAGATACAGAAGTCTGTGATCGCAGACCAACCAACTCAAGAACAGCTTCTTCCCTGTTGCCATCAGATCTTCCAATGGACCTATCTTGCATTAAATTGACTTTTCTCTACACCCTAGCTGTGAACCGTAACACTATATTCTGCACTCTCTCAGTATCTTCTCTATGAACAGTATGCTTTGTCTGTATAGCACGCAAGAAACAGTACTTTTCACTATATGTTAATACCTGTGGCAATAAGAAATCAAATCAAATCAAAAAGCTCGGCCACAGGAAATCCCAGCATACTTAAAAATAACGTTGGCCAAAAGTCAGGTTTGCTTGATTGAAGATCTTTCAGTATATTAAAAGTTAAATCTCTGCAGACCATTCAGGCACAGTGGGCACTGGTACAGCTGTTTGATGTGAGGCTGGAATCAATTGCTCGCTGGCTGGGCAATGCCAGGCTGATTCCAGGATAAGTTTAGCTTTACCTACTGCCTTTCCATTCATGGGATGATTCACCATGGTTTATGCAATGCCGATTGTTTCTTGCTCCTGACCTCTCTAATGCACACTTGGCCCTAATTGTCTCGAATAATCAGTTAATGATTATTTTTAATAAAAATGTTATGAAAATCCAGTTACTCGTCCAGCACTAAACAGCTGCAGTTTCCCAGAGCCCACTGAACATGTGTGTACCCCTATGCAAGGGTAAAGTTTCTTAATGCTGGTCCTGTTGATGAGATTACGTAACGATATTCGAGATGATAGATGGAATTAGGACAACTTAATTACACTAATTACTTTATTTAACACAAGGCGAGTGCCTTCATCTGGGCTCAGTAGATAAATCCAACTGGGTATATTGAATGAAGTTGACCTGTTATGCTGGATACTCTCCGAGGAATCAATGCACAGCTGTAATTTATTTGCTGTTCCTGCAACTGGATAGATGCGACTCTGTTCCTTGTCATGTGACAGATGTGTTTATGCAAACTCAAAGCTCTTTGTTATTTACATTGGTCAGAATGGGCATGTTTTGTGGAGGGGCAGTTCCAACACTAGCATGACCCTGGCAGCCATTAGCACTGGCCTACCTCTGAACAATAAATTGTTCATCCCATAGACTGGATAATGTTGTACTATAACTGATTCAGAGCACCTTGGAATCTGTCTTTGGACATCTGATTTAGAAAGATCCGATGCCATCTCAGCCAGGCTAGAAGACTGTTGAATATTTGATCTAATTTATTATTGTATATTGATTTAGTATTGAAATACAGTGAAAGTGTTGTTTCTTGCACACTATACAGACAAAGCATACTGTTCATAGAGGAGACAAGAGACAGAATGTAGTGTTACAGTTGTAGCTAGTGTCTAAAGAAAGATCAATTCAATGCAAGGTATGTCCATTTGAAAGTCCATTGGCAGCAGGGCTGAAGCCGTTCTTGTGTCGGTGACTTCAGACTTTTGTATCTTTTTCCTGAAGGAAAAAATTGCTGAAAAAATTGCTGAAAAAAGATGTTTTGCCAAAGCTTTGTGTCTTGTACTCATCAGGACAAGAAAACCAATATCAGGAAAACAACTTTATATTGTATGAAAAGAGGGTGCTAATTGGTTGGCAAGTGAATTGTGACTGGTAGTGGAATTGCCTTGGAGAATGCACCAGTTGATGGTGCCCGACAGTTAACTGCCAAACTTTGTTTAAAATTTAAACAAGGCAACTTTGATTGTTCAAGGCATTCCCCTGTGGAATGAACCAATAAATGACTGTAATTTATTTTGATTAGCTGAAACAGGCGTAGTATGTGTGCATATTCTTTCTGTTTGCAAAGAATATGACTCTGTATATTAATATATGCAACTTCCAGTACATACAAATAAGCCACGATGGGAGCCTAAAAATCTTTTATTGGTTGTCAATGTAATTTTTAGCACACAGAAGATTAGTTAGCAAATGTTGTCCAATCATGGAATCACATCTGATGTTGGACACTGGTTTTGCCTGTTGTGAACAGCGGAAGGGACATGTTATTTGATGCAATCTGTCAGTTTTTGGGATGTGTGGCCTACATACCGAGCATCACACTGGCACAAAAATTCATATGCCACATTACTCATTTGTGTGATAGGCAGTATGTCTTTTTCACTTAACTGCAGCATGAGTGGCAAATTCCACTCATGTTGCTACTATATTGTAGCAGCATAAAACAGCTGGCCTCATCTGTTGCTCAATGTTTGAGATATGTGCCATTCCAGAATAATCTAAAGTAGACTGGTTTATGAGTTTGCACGATACAGCGAATGATCTGATCAAACCATGCTTGGCAGTTTTTTTTAGTTATTCATGGGACATGGGCATCACTGGTTGGCCAGCATTTGTTGCCTATCTCTAATTGCTGAAGGGCAGTTGAAAGTCAGTCACATTGCTGTGGTGCTGGAGTCATATGTAAGCCAAACCAGGTTGCGATGACAGATTTCCTTCTCTAGAGGCTTTTTCTGATAATTGATAACAGTTTCACGGTCATCAGTAGATTCTCAATTCCAGATATTATTTATTGATTTCAAATTCCGCTATCCGCCGTGGCGGGATTTGAACCCGGGTCCCCAGGACATTAGCTGAGTTTCTGGATTAATAGTCGAGTGATAATACCATGAGGCCATCGCCTCTACTAACAGTTAACTGTCAGTCACCACCAACTGATGCATTTGCCATGGCAATGTCTCTACCAATCAGAATCCACTTGCCAACCGATCAGCACTCTCTTCCTCTGACATTGGTATTCCTGTCACAAAAACAGAAAATGCTGAAAAATCTCAGCAGGATTGACATCATCTGTGGAGAGAGAATACAGCCAACATTTTGAGTCTGAGTGACCCTTCATCAAAGCTGAGTTAGTGTCCTGGTGATTGTCCTGATGAGTGCAGAACAGAAAGCTTCAACAACATGCCTTTTTTTCAGCAATACTCAAGTTCTGTACCACTAAGCAACTATAAAGCTATTCTCAGTGATCATGGTAGGCAGCCAGTGAGCTACTGCAGTTATCTTCAATAAATCCCTGAGGGTAAGATACCATGGCCAATAATGTGAAAGATTTTCTTTTTATTGGTCCCTTTTCCCCCCCAAGGGGAACTCTTATCACAAGTATTATGCACCGTAAGGCTTTCAATTTTTCTCCTCTCTCTCTCTCCCTTGCAATAAAAATGAAGTTAAATTGCCAGCAAATTGTTCACCTCACTAATAAACTCATTTCTCCCACTCCCCCTTATTAGTATCCAACTCAAGCATGAATACTCTTAAAGTGATATGCATCTGCTGACAACCTGAGATGTTTGTCACCCTCTGATGCATTTACATTCTGCTAGTTTATACTTTGACCTCCAGTCCCACTTGTATCTCTTACCCTTATGCGAGAATCTGCTTTCCCCTTAATGGAGCCAGTCAACATTGTTATATGCCTCGGTAAGTTCTCTTATAATTAATTGCCTTCTTTCTAATCTATAAAGATTGAGCGGTTTGAATCTTCAGAGTTCGTCCCCTTTACACTTCGAATTATTTATGTTGCTTTCCTCTGCTTCTCCTCGACACACGCTGTAGTGGCGTGACCAGAATGGAACACAGTATTCTCAGAAGAATTTGACAAATGCATTTTACAACCTCAATAGACTTGTATTCACGTTGCTGGTTATATATTCCAGCATTTTATTAGCTTTAATTGACTTGCTATGTTGCCCAGAGATTGACAGTGAATCCACTGTTGCATCCAAGTCTCTTTCTGAGTCTTCCAGTGCTAATTCTATCCCTTTCATTCTCTGCTTATGTTGTCCGATGTGCCATATTTCAAATTCGCCAGTGTTATATGTAATTTGTCATTTGAATAGCATAAATCATGCAAATCCCTCTGAATGTGATGAGTACAATTTTAATTTCTACTGTTAAATGTCGAGGAGAGTCCCACGGGGTCAGGGCTTGGACCATTTGCTCTTTCGTATTTCAGTGTCATCAGCTTGACAACCTTGCATTTGATTTTAGTATGGGGATTTATGTGAATGAAGTGCAGAAATCCAATCTGTCCCTGATGGCAATAAATCCAATCGCTCCAACTACAGGCTTATTAGCTGATCTTCAGTAGGAGGTAACATATTGAGAACACTCAACATTCCTCCCACAATCCAGGGTAACACATAAACCACGGGCAAAACTTTGATACATGTGTTTTGACAGTTTTAAATCCATTCCTGTACTCTTGCTCAACTTAACCTCTTTCAGGCTGATTAAAAATCATTTGCGTGGAACATGTGCAAAAAGTCTTCAGAAAATACAAATAACTTTCCATATGCAATATTCCAATATTTACTTTTTCTGTTTCTTATTTAAAAAAAGCAAGATTGTCCATCAGAAATGCACATTTGATAAAGTCGTAGCTGTGAATAGCTTTTTTTTATTCATTCGTGGGACACGGGTGTCTTTTGCTGGGACAGCATCTATTGTCCATCCTTCGCTGCCAGAGGGCAGTTGAGAGTCAACTACATTGTTGTAGCGCTGGAGTCGCATGTAAGCCAGACAGGCAAGGATGGCAGATTTCCTCCCCTAAAGGGGATTAGTGAACCAGATAGGTTCTTCCAACAATTCACAATAGTTTCATGATTATCAGTAGATTCTTAATTCCAGATTTCTAAAATTTTTTTTATTCACTATGCACCTATGACTGTGTGGCCAAATTCTCTTGCAACTCGATTTTCAAGTTTGCTGAGAACATCACCATAGTGGGTCAGATCTCAAACAATGATGAGATGAGTACAGGAAAGACATAGAAAATCTGGTGAGCTCGTGCTACAACAATAATCTCTCCCTCAATGTCAACAAAATGAAAGAGATAGTCATTGACTTCAGGATGCGTAGTGGAGGACATGCCGCTGTCTACAACAGTGGGGAAATGGTTGAGAGCTTCAAGGTTTTAGATGTCCACCTGCCCTGGTCCCTCCAAGCTGTCGCTATAGATATGAAAGCCCGCCAACATCTCTCTTTCTCAAAAGCCTAAGGAAATTTGGCATGTCCGCTACAACTCTCACCAACTTTTACAAGTGCACCATAGAAGGCATTCTTTCTGGTTGTATCACAGCTTGGTATGGCTCCTGCTGTGTCCAAGACAGCAAGAAACTACAAAGGGTTGTGAATGAAGCCCAGGCCATCGGGCAAAATAGCCTCCCAGCCATTGACTCTGTCTACACTTTCAGCTGCCTCGGAAAAGCAGACATGATGGGTCAAATGGCCTCCTTCTGCACCGTAAGGATTCTGTGAAATCGAATCAGCAAATTCTCTTTAGGAATCTGGCACACAAAATTGAAATGGAAATATCATGGCAAAGTAGAAGATATAAGCCTAAAGATGGACTTGAGGCAAATCCAGTGAGAAATGCCCAAAAACATCTTGAAAGAGAGATTAGGGGCAGGATTTTACAACCTTGCTCGAGCAAGATTGGAAATTCCCACCTGAGATCAATTAGCATTTCTGTTGTCCACCCCTCATCCGCTCCAATTCAGTGGCAAGCAAGGTGGTAGAATTCCGGAGTAGAGGTGTAAAGCAGATAAAAGGAAGGAGAGAATATTTAACGAGTAAATTAACACTCTAACAGATTAAATTTGTCAACAAAGAGGATATAGGGTAATTGCTGAGAAGAAGTACTTGTATTGATACTTTCCAACACTGCACCTTACGCAGGCCCTATCCCCACAGCCCCCACGTTCACCCAGCTAATCCGCCCAACCTACACATCTTGCGATACCAAGGGGCAATTTGTCATGGTCAATCCACCTGACCTGCATCTCTTTGGACTGTGGGAGGAAACCCATGTAGCCGTGGGGAGAATGTGCCAACTCCACACAGACAGTTGTCCAAGGTCAGTATTGAACCCGGATCCCTGAAGCTGTGAGGTAGCAATGCTAATCACTAAGCCACCGTGCCTCCCATATACAGCTTACTATTAACTCAGAGGTTAGCGGGCCTTACTTTTTTCTCTTTGATATGTAGAAGGTGGAGGGCGAGATTTTCCAGCTGTGCTCGCCATAAGATCAGAAATTCCTGCTGAGGTCAACGAACCTTTGCATGGCCCTGTCTCGCCCACTACCACTCCTGTGGTGAGCAGGATGGGAAAATTATGCCAGAGTATAGAGAAGGCAGTGATTTAAGATAATTGTATTGCAATCTTTCTGTTGCTAATTATTGTGGCTACTTTGGTCTGCCCACAGATGCTCTACACCAAAGGATTAATTTCTGTGTTACTAAAATAACAAACAAGCTCTCAACAGATTTCCTTCCCTAAAAGGCATTCGCGAACCAGATGGGTTTCTCTGACAATGGTTTCACGGTCATCAGTAGATTCTTAATTCCAGATATTTTTACTGAATTTAAATTCCATTGGCTGCCATGGTGGGACTTAAACCTGGGTCCCCTGAAAATTTGCTGACTTTCTGGATTGACAGGCTCATGATAATAGCACTAGGCCATCGCCTCTCCTATAGGGTCACTGTAGGATCACTTGGTCATTTACCTTCTGGCTTTGTGGGACCGTGGTTTCAGAATACGCTATTATTTTTAGTACTGGTACTACAATTTAAAAGTATTTCATTGAATGTGAAATATTCTGAAACATCCATGAAAATGTGAAAGCTAATATATGAATGAAAATGTAATGACGGCAACAAGGCCCATGAGGCTGGCCTCTTCGAGTGTGAGCTCCCTGATTTAAGTAATGATTGCCTGCTCAATCATGGAGTCTCAGCTGTATATACATTGAGGAGTGTCAGGGCTATTGACACTCCGGATTCTGACTGTGTACCTGAAGCTTTCTGAGGAGTGGAGATACGTTTGTAAGTAAAGAGAATCTAATGATGGGGCATTGGCCTCTGGGGAATTATTTCAGAAAACCTCATTTTATTTATTTGATTCAGGCTGTCCCTCGTTGTCACAGATACGAGCCAAAGTAAATATGTTTTAATTTTAATAGCAATGACCCATAAATATAGATACTAGTGATAGCAAAGAGTAAGTATGGTCAGTTGCAATGCAAGGAAATTTAAGTTATGCCTTAAGTAAGGCGGGGCAATCTAGAGGAAATTGCATTATGTTGTATAAAAGTAAAAGACACTATGTGAAGATATTGGTATTACAAATTAAAAGTAAATTGAAGATACAGTTATTCATTTCTGCATTTCACTTTTAAGTTTACAGTTCCCATGTCCTCATGATTACCATTCTAAAGTTTCAGCTTTTCCTTCAATGTTGTGTTTTTTTAATCAATGATGTGTTGATGCACATGTCAGCTTCATTCAGATAATAACACTGTCATCTCTGTGTTGAAAGGCCACTTGGTGCTTCAGTGCATCACACAGACAGGCAACATTGCCAGACACAAATCTTTCCTTTTTAAGATGTTCTGTATGATGTCTTTCCTTTCTATTGTAGCTCTGACAATTCTGGCAACTTAAAATGGCTTCGATCCGTTGATTTCTATTTTCTTGTAGGGGGAATTTTCCCATCCCACCCGCCACGGGAATCATAGTGGGGGTGGCAAGCGGGCCATGCAAAGGTCCATTGACTTCGGGTGGGACTTTCCGGTTTTGGGACGAGCGGAGCCGGAAGATCTCACCCTCTATTGGGCTGGGGTGGATAAGGGTTGAGTAGAATCTGGCTTGGGAATCAGTGATCTTGAACTACAGGAATATGGAAGCACTCAGAGAACAGAATCATAGAATCTTTACAGTGCAGAAGGAGGCCATTTGACCCATTGGGTCTGCGCTGATCACAATTGCACCCAGGCCCTATTCCCATTACCCCACATATTTACACTGCTAACCTCCCTGACACTAGGGTCAATTTAGCATGGCCAATCCACCTAAGCCACCCAACTGTAGACTGTGGAAGGAAACCGGAACAGCCAAAGGAAACCCATACAGACACGGGGAGAATGTGCAAACTGCACGCAGACAGTTACCCAAGGCTGGAATTGAACCCGGGCCCCTAGCGCTGTGAGGCAGCAGTGCTAACCACTCTACCGCCCCACTCAAGGCCCATTTGAACCTGTTCAGTCATTTGGTTAGATTGTGGCTGGTCTGCGCTCTAACTCTCTTGACCAACCCTTTAATCAATATTGCTTGATGCCCTCATCTAATAAAGGTTAGTCAGCCTCATTCCTGAGAATGTCAATTTACCAAAACATCTACTGCCTTTTTGGGGAGTGGACAGCAGATTTCCACTGCCCAGTGTTTGGAAAACAGGGCTCCCTGATTTTCAGAATGACCTGTTTCTAATTTTAAAATAGCTCTCAGCATTCTCGGCAGAAAAAGTTTCTTTGCATCCATCCAATTGATTCCTGTAACTATTTGAAACACCCCAGTAAATTCACCGTTCAACACTGTAAACCCAATGGGTAGGAATTTACCACCTACCATTGGTGTGTTTGGCAATGGTGGACCATCACTGGCCAACTATGGGGCCCCACCGCTTCTCATGCTTTGCCACCTCCGTCTTCAGAGACCCTAAGCGAGGATGAGTGGTGGGGGGGTTGGTGGAGGGGGGGAGGAAGGGAGGAGGGGGGGGAGGGATAAGGAGGGGGAGGGAGGGAGGGAAGGGGGAAGGATGGGGAGGGGGTTGAGAGGGAGGAAGGAAGGGGGCGGGGGGGTAGAAGAGGGGTAGGGGGATGGGAGGAAGGAAGGGGAGGGGGTTGGGGGAGGGAGGGAGGTAGGTGTGGGGAGCGAGGGAGTGGGAGGTGGGGTGGGAGGGAGAGGGGTGGGAAGAGGAGGGAGGGAGGGAGAGGGTGGTTGCAGTGATTGAGACTAGAAGATATAGCCAGCGGGGAAGGGCTGGAAAATTTCGGCCACTGAAACAGAAGCCAAATTTATCAACCTGACCTCATAACCTTACCCTTTAAAGTGAACCAACATGCAATAAACTCATCAAGTGGTTTATCTTTGGAAAGAACATTTTTTTTCTCTTGCATTTTAATCATATTGGAGGAATTAACTTTGTACTATTTGAGTAAGATTCTAGTGGGACTGTAAGGGGTTAAAATTAATATGCAGCTGGGAAGAGATTAAAAATGTCCAGTATGAATTTTCAAAATGCAAGTTGTTTTGAATAGATCAGAAGCTTTTAATTGAAACAATGGAGCTTTTTGGTTGAAATAAAAACACAGAGAATTTTGAATAGATTGATTTTTAATAGGCGTTTGATGAGGTATCACATAGAAGGCTTATTGGGCAAATAGTAACAAAGGAAATGTAGATAATTAAAAATCAGAAAATGGGGAATGGGAAAGAGCATTGTCAATGGGTGCTTTTGAATTGGGTGTATGCAAACATTGCATGTTCACCAGCAATCAGTTTTGTTATCATTGTTCCTCTGAATCTATATGCATGGGCAAAGCAATAGGGCTAAGTCAGTAGCTCCCTTGGACAAGCGTGACTGATCAAATGGATTTTTTTTTGCTGTATCATTCTCTGGAAATGTTCTCAATTTAGTATTCCATGACATAATGCCACAGCCATTGTCTAGTAGCTGGATCCTTTAAGGGGCATACATCGGCAGGGTCATGTGACCCAATTGCCAAATGGGAATGAGCATAGGGATCTCAGTGCAGAGCAAGGATTTTTGCAGCCCAGACTAGATCCTAGAGCTGGGAGTAATAACATAGTGAAAGTGGTCTGTATAGTTACCGGCTTGTAAATTAACCATTGAAGTTCATTTTGCTAACGGCTGGTCACCAATCCTTGCAATTACTGCACGGGGGCGTACGCATTGGATACACACTGAATTGTTTGGATTTGCATGTCACCCTACTCCCTTCAAATCTGTTCTGGGTGTGCCTTATTAATGTAATAATTGGACACATAAGCCCAGAACTAGATGTAAATTTGCATTCAGCCAAGCTGGTTCCATGGGTGCTGCTCTTGATTGACAGAAGCGCTAGAGCATCTAGGCTGAGGATAAATATCATATCTGATATGAAATGAGGTGTTGCAGCATTTTCCAAATCCACAACAAACTTACAAAAGATAATTTGCAGTATGCCAGGCACATTACATTCTGAATTATTATTTCCACATTAGCTGCTGATCTCATGACTGAGCAAGTTAACTGAACTGGTTTTGTGGTAATACCTATTCACTGGGTATTAGAGGCATGCACACAAACTAGGAGCAGCTCTGCCATACAATAAAGTCATGGCTGATCTTATTGTAACCTCAACCCCGCTTTCTTACCTATCCCCCATAGCCTTTCACTCAAGATCAAGAATCTATCTAGCTTTGCCTTGAAAACATCCAAAGATTCTGCTTCCACTGCCCTTTGAGGAAGGGAGTTCCAAAGACTCACTACCCATTTGAGAGAAGAAAATAACTCCTCATCTCTGTCCTAAATGGATGACCCTTTATGGTTTAAACTAGTTCTTTGTTTTCTTCCATAACAGGAAACATCCTCCCCACATGGAAGTATTCAGTGCCCTGTGTTGCACTAACACTGACATGGGGGTGACACGTAGGTATTCCCTTGAAATATAGATTGACTTGGAGGCTGAAAAAAGGACAAGCGAAGCAGGGCCAGGCACTGGAAGAGGGAGGAGGAGGAGGGAGACGGAGAACAAGAAAGAGGGAGGAGGAGGAAGTGAGAAGAGGAAGAAAGGAGAGGTATGCTCTCAGCAGAAGGCCATATTTCCCTAGCATGATTAGGGAAGAATTCTGCGACCTAAATCCCAGTGAAAGTAATGTTGAGGTACCTCTGCTTCATACTAACTGCCAATTGCTGCAACTGAAACCCAGTCTCAAAGCAGAATGAGGAACAATTTGCCAGTGGCTGTGAACTTTTATCCCTTTGTCTCCTTCTAGGCTGGAGTTAGAAACTTTTAAATAGCTTACAGTTTGCCATTCATTGTTGCATTGGGGAGGTCACTGAGATCCCCAGTTAGAATGAAGGCTGATTGCATTTCACTTTCTTTTGCAAATGATGAGCTGATTATTGGCTTCTGCTGTCAGTCTGTTAAGATTGCTGGCTGACTTTCAGGATAGTTATTTTTATTTCATTTATTAGTATCACACGTAGGCTTACATTAATACTCCAATGAAGTTACTGTGAAAATCCCCTAGTCGCCACACTCCAGCACCTGTTCGGCTACACCGAAGGAGAATTTAAAACAGCCGATGCACCTAACCAGCTGGTCTTTCAGACTGGGAGGAAACTGGAGAGAATGTGCAAACTCTGCACAGATAGTGACTCATGCTGGGAATCGAACCCGGGTACCTGGCGCTGTGAGGCAGCACTGCTAACCACTGTGCCACTGCGGCCCCCCTGGTGATAGGATTGCCTCCTTCAAAGGCATTTGGTGCCTATTTAGTATTCAATTCAATGGGTCTTCCCACAAGAAGGTGTCCAGGGTCTCTCGCCGGCCCTCAATGGGTAAGGCCACTGTCACCTCTGTTAAATCCTGCCCTGTATTACTGAAACATTGAGGAGTTTGTGTTTCCTCTCATCTCAGGCTGACCCGAACCAAGTTTCATCCCTTTCACATACATTTAATCTTCGTGGGATTTTGTCAACAGCAGGAAGAGATGTACCCGTGGAGCTCTTTTGCTTTTTTCTCCTCTCAGATCTTGCCAACACAAGCTCAATGCACAAATGTGACAGAGATAAATGATTCTCCTCTCTAGCTCAGGCTGTACAGTTTGGATTGAAACATATTTGTTGTCCCCTGTAAAACCCCCTACCTGCAACAACCTATAATTCTGGTCAACCTTTTGTTTCTACAGTCTGGTTATTACAAGCGTCACCTATCCTTCAAATAGCTGAACAGCTGCTATCATTTTCATCATTTGTATATTGCATTTACAGAGGAGATCTATAAATGCTGACTTCATTGTTGGCCTGACTTCTTCAAACCATTCCATTTATGGTCTCAATGACAGTTTCCAAACTATTTGTGCTCCATTGTGTTCTCTAATACATGATTCTAAATATCACTGAAGAGAACTAGCAATAGAAACTTGCTTGCCAAGACAAGTAAAGGTCTTTCACAGTTGTCAAACCATCAGACAGTCCATCAGAGATCTAATCTAACAACCTGATAATTATACTGTGATATTTTGACGTTGTTTGCCATAAACATGCAGTCTGTTACCCACCCGATCTGTTGAATTTGGCAGAAAACAACAGATGGTGTGTCCCATTAACTATCAAGTACGGAGGTTATCAACATCTCAGACCAGCTTTTATATACAGTATTTACTATTCGCATGTCGAAGGAGGCCAGTCAGCCATAACCTTACTAAAACTAATGTGGGGTCTGGAAGAGCAGACGCTCAAAAGGCTTGGGCAAATCACTGCGGATGCTGGAATCTGAAACAAAAACAGAAAATGCTGGAAAATCTCAGCAGGTCTGACAACATCTGTGGACACAGTAAAAAGTCTGACAACACCAGGTTTTAGTCCAACCTATTTATTCACAACCCCGAAAGCTTGTGAGTATATTATCAAATAAATAGGTTGGACTAAAACCTGGTGTTGTCAGACTTTTTACTGTGTTTACGCCAGTCCAACGCCGGCATACCCACATCATAACATCTGTGGAGAGAGAACTGAGGCAATGCCCAGGATTTTACAACCTCGCTCGGGCAAGACTTGTAAAATCCCACCCCAAGGCCAATGGAGAATTCCGTCCTGCGAATCTCATCCATCCCGGAATTGGGGCCGATGTGCTGGTAAAATTCCAGCCAATGCTTCAAATCTGGATGACTCGTTGTTAGAACCTAAGGTTTGATTCCGTTTTGGATGGTAATTTCCCTTGTCTTTCTCGGAATACACCACTGGTGCTCCCTGGGAGTGCCCAATCAGAGAATCCCCTCTTATTTTTTCATTGATTTATGGGATTTGGGCATCGCTGGCTAGGCCAGCATTTATTGCCCATTCCTAATTCCCCTGGAGAAGGTGGTGGTGAGCTGCCTTCTTGAACTGCTGCAATCCCTAAGGTGTAGGTACACACACAGTGCTGTTAGAGAGGACGTTACAGGATTTTGACGCAGCGACAGTGAAGGAAATGTTCCAAGTCAGGATGGTGAGTGACTTGGAGGGTAACCTCCAGGTGGTGATGTTCCCAGGTACCTGCTGCCAGTTTCCTTCCAGATGGTAGCAGTTGTGGGTTCAGAAGGTATTGTTTCAGGAGCCTTGGTGAATTCCTGCAGTGCATCTTGTAGATGGTAGACATGACTGCCACTGTGCATCGGTGTTAGAGCAATTGAATGTTTGTGGATGACGTGCCAATCATGGGAGCTGCTTTGTCGTGGATAATATCAAGCTTCTTGAGTGTTGTTGGAACTGCGCTCATCCAGGCAAATGAGGAGTATTCCTTCACACTCCTGACTTGTGCCTTGTAGATGATAGAGGGGCCTTGAGAAATGAGGAGGTAAGTTACTCACTGCAGGATTTTAATTTTAGTATCACATTGAAACATAGAAGATAGGAGAAGGAGGAGGCAGGACTGTGCCAGTCATGTGAAAGGGTGAGGAATGCACTACCATTGTCCCCATTGCACTGATGGGACTGGCCTAAAATGATTTGGAAATGTCCACTCATTAACGTTGCAGGTCCACACGAGGGGCACATGTTCATGGTTGTCATTGATGCACACCACAAGTAGCCAACAAAGTGGAGAACAAACCATCACAATACTGAATGAGATTTTTGCCAGATTTGGGAAACCAGAACAATTTGAGAGTGATAATGGACCAGAATACAAAGCTTGAGAGTTTGAAGAGTGGTATCCAACCCACAAAATCAACACCATATCACCCACCCATAAGTGGATTAGCCAAAAGTTTTGTCCAGTCCTTGACCCATTTACTGAATGCCTCTAAGGACCAAAGCACTGTCTAAACAGTTTCTTGGCGACATATCACAACACCACACACCCAACTACTCAAGAGTTGCCCAGCTTTACTACTCCTGAAGGGAAAGCTAAGAATTACATTTAATCTACTTTTTTTTACCACAGGAGATGTCTGAGATAGCAGAATGCAATCAGCAGTCACAAATCTTAAGAGAGGATAATTCGATGCTTGTTTTGTAAAGGAGAGCAGATTTTGGCGTATAACTATACCACCAATGAAAATTTACTTCCTCTGACTGTATGGGGAGGTAGGTATAGCCCCACCTCCCATACAATCTGATGATGAGCTGGTATGGAGATGTCAGGTAGGTCAGTTGTTAGCTGCACACACCAGTGTGCCAGTACTGTGTATGCCAGAACTACCTCAGGATGAACTGCCATTTATAGCACCAGATATTGTGACTGCAACTTCTGATCAGTCCACAGAAAGCAAGATTGCTGAAGAATCCCTTGCTGCTGCTAAGCCTTCCTTCTGAAAAACAGACTGTTAAGCTTGCCAAGGTAGAGACCGCCTCTGAAGACTTGGAGAGTATCTCCAACGTTACAACAAGCCAAATCCCTAAAGTGCATAGGCAACTCCCACCAGATCGTCTTTCTATTAAGTGTATTATGACTCTGTAATGATTCATTGTCTACTCTTGTATGTATGTTTTGATGACCATGTAAAGTACTGTGGTTATTTGTTGTTATGAGACCTTGGGTTTAGGATCTTGGGACCATAGGGGATATAGGTTTAAGGTGCGTGGGGAAAAGTTTAGAGGAGATGTGTGAGGCAAGTTTTTTACACAGAGAGTGGCAAATGTCTGGAACGTGCTCCGCAGGGAAGTGATGGGAGCAGATATAATAGTGGCATTTAAGGGGCAATCAGACAAATCCAAGAATGGAAGGATACGCAGTCTGTAAGTGCATACAGTTTTAGTTTAAGCAGGTGTGATTGGTGCAGGCTTGGAGGGCCAAAGGGTCTGTTCCTATCTGTTCTTTTCTTTGTTTGTTCTTTGTTTTTAGAAGTAAAGGGGGAGGGATGTTATATATTTGGGGTTGTTGTTATATTTATGCACTGTCACTTTAAGAGTTTAGTCACATGCATTGTTTGTAATGTGATGGGCTGATTTGCAGGCTTTGCCTCAGTCTGGAACACCCCTTTGTCGAGTTAACAGCTATTAAATAATAAACCTGCGTTGTTGTTTGCATCCAATCCCACATTATTTTGTCCTGAGAGTGTAGCATATAATACAACCCATCCATCTTGAACAAGAAGAATCTATTTTCTGTGATCTATTTCCAGTTAAGCCAGGCAGTTTCATGAAGCACTGAATTACTAAAACAGAATGGAATAATATATTCCCTTTGAGTCACAAATGATTCAACACCACACAGTCATACACTGAACACAGAGAAATCATCCACAACTTGGCTTTATTTGATTTTATTGATAGTAAGACCTGATTTAGTATTTACCAGTGATGTATAGTGAGTAAACCTTAGTTGTGACCTTGAAGGTTTCGAAATATGGGAAGATTTGAAGAAGGCACTCAGTTACTTATTACAGAATTATATAGCAAAGAATTTGGCCAGTCTATCATGCCAGTGCCATTGTAAATATTGTTGCTAATATTACAAAGCCAGCGGATTCCACCTGGAAGAGATTTATTAAAATTGCCTGTCGGCACTTTTTTATTTCATTATTCCAATACTGTTGTTGGTGGTACTCTTGCCTTAAGTTTGATTTATTATTCCAAGTCATTAAAAATGATGAAAAACTGTGACCAGATTTGTTTGAGCGAGGCATTCTTTCTTCCATGCTAATTTTGAGGTAGGAGAAGTGCGAACAACTCTTAATGTCCATTCTTCCTGTGAGAGTCTAGACAACTAACTGTCCTGCATGACCATGCAAGATCATCCTTGATTGCAATCGTGTTCCACGTCACCCATATTGAAATCAATTAGTTCAGCACAGGTCAAGGAGCAAACTTGGATGTTTTGGGTCTTGACCCATATGAGGGAGTGAATTTAGCCATCAGTTTATGGAGAGGCAATGTTGTTGAATTGAATAAATTAAATTTATTCGGACAGCACAGTGGTTAGCACTACTGCCTCTCAGTGCCAGGGACCCGGGTTTGATTGCTGGCTTGGGTCACTGCCTGTGTGGGGTCTGCACGTTCTCCCTGTGTCTGTGCGGATTTCCTCCTGGCGCTCCAGTTTCCTCCCACACTCCAAAGACGTAATGGTTGGGTGCATTGGCCATCTAAGTTCTTCCTCAGTGTACCCGAACAGGCGCCAGAGTGTGGCAGCTAGGGGATTTTGACAGTAACTTCATTGCAGTGTTAATGCAGGCCTGCTTGTGACTCTAATAAATGAATTTTAAAACTTTAAAATAATGATCAGTCCTACAATTTGAATTCCACAGGTTGAAAAGGAATTCGCATGTCTCATTTGTGTAGATGATCTGATATCATTCACACATATTAGGCATGAGATCCAATCCTCCCTTCAGAGTGTGTGGGATATATGCTTCATTTTTATTGTGCAAAGCATCTACTGACTATCAGCTGTTCTCTTTATCCTAGCTCTGAAAAAGGGACGTTTTTGGATTACACCAGATCCGTACCATGATGACGACAACATTCAGATTGGCCGTGAGGTTAAGATTTCCTGTCAGGTGGAGGCCATCCCCCCTGACGAGTTGGCGTTCTCTTGGTTCAAGAATGGCCGTCCACTTCGGAGCTCAGAAAGGATGGTTATTTCAACGACAGATCCCGATGTCTCCCCTGGCACGACCAGCCTGGACATCATCGACCTGAGGTTCACAGATTTTGGAACCTACACGTGCGTGGCTTCTCTGAACAGCCAGGTCGTACCTGACATCAGCATTGATGTGAACATCTCCAGCAGTACCGGTGAGTACGTAGTCAATGCTGAGATAGTGGCTTTAGCCGGGATTGGCTGCTGGCCAGTAATTTTTTTCCCACTGTAACATCACTTTGCAACTTCTCTACCACTGTCCTTCTGCACGTTCGAGAATAAGGTGGACTACAGTTGAAAGGTTTGAGGTGATCTGTACATAGACTTCATGTTGCTCTGAAGTTGTTGATACAGTTGGATGATTCTGACATGGGGGTGAATTTTCCCATCCCGCCCACCGTGGGAATCATAGCAGGCGAGGGGTGGACCATGGAAAGGACCGTTGACCTTGGGGCAGGATTTTCTGGTTCTGGTGCGATTGTAGCTGGAAAATCCCACCCAGGAACTTTACCATCATATTATCCAGTTTCTGGGACTGTGGAATACCACAGACTGTGAATGGCTTAATTTATTCCTCCTGCTCGTGGAAGAGTGGGGAGGTTATGTTCTGCATTTCTTCACAATGACGTTGTATCGTAGAATCCCCATAGCGCAGAAGGAGGCAGTTCGGCCCATCGAGTCTTGATGTGGTGATGCTGGCGTTGGACTGGGGTAAACACAGTAAGAGGTCTCACAACACGAGGTTAAAGTCCAACAGGTTTATTTGGTAGCAAACGCCACTAGCTTTCGGGGCTTTGCCCCTTCGTCAGGAGAGTGGGCCCATTCATCTGACGAAGGGGCAGAGCCCCGAATGCTAGTGGCGTTTGCTACCAAATAAACCTGTTGGACTTTATTTGGATATGGTGTTGTGAGACTTCTTACTATGCTGACTCATCTTACCCAAGCCTAACCCCTGTAACCCCATGTATTTATCCCACTAATCTACTTGACCTGCACATTTTTGGGTACTAAGGGGCAATTTAGCATGGCCAATCCGCCTAACCTGCACATACTTGGACTGCGGGAGGAAACTGGAGCAACCAAACAAAACTCCGCATAGACAGTGACCTGAGGCTGGAATTGAACCTGGGTCCCTGGCACTGTGAGGCAGCAGTGCTAACCACTGTGTAACCCCAGATGTCTTCCAGTTTCTAAAACAACAACTACTACTTGCATTTACATAGTGCCTTCAGCATAATCGAACATCCTAAGTTGCTTCATAGCAGCATAATCAGACAAAAATAAAGAGCAAGCGAAAGAAGATGACAGTAAAATTTCAAGACCATGATTTAGATGTATTAAGATCATGGAGGGGCAGCAAAAGAATTGCCCCCAAGTGAATGACCATTTTGGAAGGTGATGCAGAGGGATGACAGTTGTTGATCTACCAGCAGAGTTCACAGGGTTAACCTTGGAAGGGATGGTAAGGAGATTGATGAGATTAGTCTCTAGCAAGCACGAGGATGAAAAGGTCAGTGAGAGAGTAGGTAGGATTGGTTAGATAGGATTGCTACAGCCATGTAACTAACTCTGCGCATTAGATTTTAGTCAAACCCAACCATTTTCAGTTTAATTTCAGATACATTCACAGCAATGAAAGGTCAAAATGTCATTTTGTTCTCGCACTGACATATGACTGGAATGGGGGACAAGAGATTATGAAGTTCAAGGAGTAATGAAAGATTAGGAAAGGACATTGGAGTTGGGGGTCAGAGAAAGTGCCAGAGAGAGGAAAGATGAAAGGAAGCACGGTGAGGTAACAGGAGTGAAAGTCCGAGAATGGTCAAGAATAGGAAAAGAGAAATCAAAGTAATGAGGTTGAGTTCAGTTTGGCAGTGAAAATGTATAAGTAAATGGGCGTATAGGCTATATAAGCGTGCATGGTAGATAACACATGTACTCCTCCACATTGTTACTTGTAATCAAAAGAGCAGCATCGATGTTCATGGAATTGTTTGTCCACCCATTGCTGGACAACTGCTAGAACTTTACTGTCCCTCCTGCCACGGGAATCGGAGCGGGCAAGGGGCGGACAATGCCAAGGTCCATTATCCTCAGGCGGGATTTTATGGTTTTGGGATGAACGAGGCCGTAAAATCCCACCACATGTCTGTACCACATATATACATGTTATGACATGCCACCCTGAAAATAATCAGTTTCCACTTGCTACTTGCCCACAGAGGTTTGTGTCATCAGTAAATGACCGCCAAAATCCTGTCTCACGTCATTTATAAATTGGGTCCCATAGCACAACAACAGGAACTTCACTGGTCACCCTTTCCCAAACAGCACATTTTCTATTTAGTAATATTGGGGGTGGTTTGGAGCCCACGCTGTCCATCCATGGGAATGGCGGCACACGCTCAAACTCTGGAGAGACTTGGAAAACGCAACTCACGTCAATGAGTTTCTGAGTTCCGATCCTCTAGCCCCCTCTTTGACAGAATAGCGTAAAGCACACTGCAGGGCCCCGGGAAGCTCATTTTAATACATTACTGTATCATTAGTGAGCACTTTCTCCGGGGTTTCGCTCCTCACCGGATATTCAGCGAGCACCATTGGGATGTCACGCCAGAGCCATTTTCAATAGCACTACATCAGCATGAATCTGACACCTTCTGTGCTCACTCATGCTTGTTGTATTTGTCCTGTAATGACACAGAGAGGAAGCGTATAGGTGGGAGCATTGACATTTAAGATGGTGACGAGGTGTGGTAGGCATGGGGCTTGGGTGGGAGCTGGAGTTTGAGGAGCATAGCAGCTACAGGGGGAGCTTGGTGACTGGTGTTGGCAAAGGCCAAGGTTGCTGCCTCAGGGAAATGGTTGGGCGTGTGAGGGGGCCCAGTGCGAGACTGGAGGTGGTTCACTTGCTGAGCGAAGATCATTCATCTTCTGGAGTGAACAGGGCTGCCACTGCATCCCAGGCAAGGATGGTGACCCAGCTGGAAGGCTGTCTCCTGGAGAAAGGATGTCCCACCTCTGCTCCACTGCCTCCAGCATTCTACTCCATAAAGCACGGTGCTGGCTTCTTGCCTGCCCCATGGTAACATCATCTGAAAATACCATGCTCATTTTCCAAGTGTACACTGACAATATCCAGTACTCTCTCAACACCACGTTACGCCACCCTTCCCACTGTCTCTGAATTGTCAGCCTGCTTATATTCTTCCCATTAGATATTGGCAAAACCAAGGCCAATATCGTCCATCCTTGCCACAAATTCTACTCCTGCATCACTGATTCAAACCGTCCCTGGCAATTGTCTGAGGCTGAACCAGGCTGTTCAGAACCTCATGAATCTGCATCCTCACTAAAGCCTACTTCACATCTAGAACAATACCTGTCTCCTCCCCTCCCTCAGCTCTTCTGCTGCTGAAACACTCATCTTTGTACCACTGCAGTTGACTATTCTAATGCTGATCTTCCACATTCTGCTTTCTGTTAACTGGAGGTCATCCAAAACTCTGCCACTCATCTCCTAATGCACACTATGTGGCGTTCACCCATCATCCCTATGCTGTCTAGCCTAAACTGGTACCCGGTTAAGCATTGGCATGATTTAAAAATTCTTATTCTTATTTCTTAATTCCTCCATGGCCTTGCTCCTCCCTAACTCTGTCATCTCCTCCAGCCTGGAACCCTGTGAGATATCTGCATCCCTCTAATTACGTCTCTCGACATCCCCGATCTTAATCACTGCAACATTAGTGGCTGTCCCTTTAGCATTCAAAGGCCTCTTCTCTGAAATCTCTTCCCTCAACCTCTCTGCCTCACTTTCCTCCTTCAAGACACTCCTTAATAGCTGGGCCTTTGACTGCACTTTTTGTCATCTCCCCCAGTATCTGTTTATAAGATTTGGTGTCGTGTGCCCCTGTGAGGTGCTTTGGGATGTTTCATTGTGTCAAAGGCACGAGATAAAGTCAAAGTGTTTTTGTTGAGCATACAGATAAGATACGTGACCTCAGGTACATTCTAGAAAATGTTCTGAACACTATTCAGGATAAAGGAAAGAAAACCGAGCATTTGAAGAAAGAAGCACTCGTAATACTGAGACAAAAAGATTCTGAAAAACACACAAGGCCCCGATTATTTATTATTTATTTTCCCCACTAAGACTGCTGGAATAAGTGATGAAATTTGGTGACCATGTCCTATTACTGTAAAGGTAGTTAGTCAGCCACATCTAAAGGCTACCCTTGCATATTAGTGCAAACAAAATAATTTATTTTTCATATGTGGCAAAGAACAGTGACAGAGATGTTTGCCAAACTATCAACTGCATTCAAACACCAAAAAGTACAAGGCACCAATATTACATTAAAACAGTGCCCGAAGCTTTATTCTAGACTCCTTCCACCTGTCCTACAACTGAAATGACTTCAGTTGAAGGTAAAGAAAGGCTTGGTTTCTTACGATAATGGCCAGAACTGATCTTGCAATGATTGTAGCAATTAAACAGAATTTAATCTCTACTCTGAACATTAGCAACATTCCCATTCCAAGCGAAGAATCTCAAATGGTACGGTGGCACGGTGGTTAGCACTGCTGCCTCACAGCACTAGGGACCCGGGTTCAATTCCTGGGTTGGGTCACTGCCCATGTGGAGTCTGCCTATGTCTGTATGGGCTTCCTCCGGGTGCTCCAGTTTCCTCCAATAGGCTGAAAGACCTGCTGGTTAGGTGCATGAGCTATGCTGAATTCTCCCTCAGTGTACCTCGAACAGGAGCCTGAGCGTGGCGAGTAAGGGATATTCACAGTAACTTCATTGCAAATTTAAACCTACTTGTGACACTAAAAAAAACTTTAAATGGAAGAAGCTCTTGACGATCTTCATTCGTTTCTTTCGTCATCAGAGAAGCCTCCCTGAGCAAACGCCATCAGAAAGTTGTATGGTAAGCAATTCACAGTAAAGCAAAGTCACTTTTGATGAAAACAAGCAACAAAATGCAGCCACCGGCCAAGATGGATACTGAATTAGGCCAGGTTCTATGCTGTGCTTCTTGCTCTAAATAAGATGAAACCTAGGAGCTGTTAATAAGTAATGTGGATGTTGAGATCTTCCAAACAATTTCTAGCTGTTGCCAGTACCCAGCTCCTGATGTTGTAACCGGATGCCAGAACCCATTTGGTGAAACAGAATTGTTTTTATTTCTGTTTACAAGTGCCGCCGACGTTATCAGTCCCAAAGGGAAAGTCACCGATGGTCGCACGAGAGGGGGACACGGTGGAGCTGCAGTGCCTGGTCTCCGGGAAGCCTAAACCCATCATTCTTTGGTCCCGTTTCGACAAGGAGAAGGAGAAAGAGCTCCCAATGCCCGATGGCACCATGCAAATGGAAAGCTATGATGGATTACTGCGCATCGTCAATGTGTCCAGGGACATGAATGGAATATACAAATGCCAAACGAGCCAATATAATGGGTTTAACGTGAAACCGAGGGAAGCAGCTGTACAACTTATCGTGCAGTGTAAGTCATTTATATTTCTCTTTGCACTACGATATCCCGGACATGAATAATTATTGATCCTTTTCAATTCGAGCAGACGGGCAGTGCTCTGCAATCAAAATATTGTCCAGAGGTTTCTTCGACCTGTCAGAGTCTGGCAATTATAAATCCAGCCAACTCCTCGGAAACATACAGCCAAACAAATTATCATCCATTTATAGAACTTTGGTTCACAACAAACACTTAAAAATCCATTCCTATTAAATAGATCTTTTAATCCAAGTATTAAATTCCTCAGCATTCACACCAGCTTGACGCTTTTCAAATGCTAACTTTTAGAGATCCAATTTCACAGCGGCGCTTTGATTTAGTATCTTTATAGCCTATAAAATGAAAGATTTTGAAGGACAAGTAATGTATGTCAGTCAGTTCCTCTTCTATACCGTCTGGATAAGCCTTAATCTCAGCACAAATAAATTGTCAGACAAGGTAATGTCTTCAATCCAATTCCACTGGGGAAAGATATGAAACAACTGCAGATGTTTCAGACTCCCCCGTGTACAGTTAATGTAAATCTGGTCAGCTGGCGTGATCCTCAAGGATTTGTCTGCAGCAAAATATTGGGAGGAGGATTGATAGACACTGAGAATGGTTCCAAATCAGGACTGCTGGTTTAGGGAGAATGAGATACCTTGATCAATGTAGCATAGCGAGGTACAGCCTGCAAGAATGCATGAAAAGTTTTCATAGAATTCTTACACTGCAGATAGAGGTCATTTAGCCCATCGAACCCACACCACCAACAATCCTACCCAGGCCCTGTAACCCCATGTATTTTACCCTGCTAGTTCCCCTGACACTAAGGGGCAATTTAACATGGCCAGTCCACCTAACCCCCATATCTTTGGAGTGTGGGAGGAAATTGGAGCATCCGGAGGGAAATCACACCGACACGGGGAGAATGTGCAGACTCTGTACAGAACAGTGAACTAAGCTGGGAATCGAACCCAGGTTTCTAGTGTTGGGAGGCAGCAGCGCTAACCGCTGTGCCACCATGCCACTCAAACTACTGGAGATCAATCTGTCATTGCACTTCTCCCACACTACACGCGAAGGATTATTTTCTGAGGTTATCACTTGGTTCCCCAGGAGAACTCATTGAAAGTGAAGTGTGATGGGAAGACAGCTTGATGCCTCCCTCTCACAACAGATGCCTGGAATTTTAATGCAGGGCTTTGTCAATTCAGAAGAAGGTTGGATAAGGGCAAAGCACTCGCTGTTTAAAAGGCGTGAACATCCTTTTAAGTCAGTCCAAAGATTTTCCTGACAAGTCAGCATCTGGCTGTGAATTCAGGAAGAAAAGCAAGCTTCGCGTTATGGGGTCTTATGTTGACATAGGCACAATGGTCCCACATAAACAACAAAACCATGAAGTGCCTGTTGCAAAGCACAATTGTACTATTTATTTTAGGTTTCAGCTTTTTATAAGTTTATGTTTATATATTGTTGTCACAAATAGGCTTGTATTAACATTACAATGAAGTTACTGTGAACATTCCCTAGTCGCCACACTCCTGCACCAGTTCGGACGCACTGAAGGAGAATTTAGCACGGCCAATGCACCTAACCAGCACATCTTTGGGACCGTGGGAAGAAACCCACGCAGGCACAGGAAATACGTATAAACGCTACACAAACAGTGACCCAAGCTGGGAATAGAACCGGGGTCCCTAGCACTGTGAGGCAGCAGTGCTAACCACTGTGCCACCCACAAATTATGTCTTGTGCAAGCCAATTAGTTAATGGCAGCATTTCTTTTATTAAGTGGTGAGTTAGAATAATCCCTTAGGACAATCATGTTAGAACTTTTATATAAGAAAGGCCATATATTGATCCTAAATGACATACATAACTTTCAGTGCCAAATTTAAGCAGCAGATCTTCCCAGCGGGAGTCTCAAATACGTCACTGCAACAATATTATTAATGGGTATGAAAGATGCATCTGGTTAAACAGCTTTAGCAGATTGTTTCTAAAGAGTTGGAAATCTTTGGTTTCTCAGCACAAGTTCCAATTGCACAGTCAAACTGGCTCCTCCAAAAGACACAGTGACCAGAACCTTACAGCCGTCCACGTCAGTCAGATTTTCCCTTCCCGCTGCAATGAACTGAGATTTGGCCGGGTGCCAAATTCTCCGATCTTGCTGCAGAAGGAGTGTGCAGTGAACGGCAGGTAAGATTGCACCCCTCGTGTGAAAAAAGGAATCTCCCATTTACTTGACATTTACTGAACGTCCATTCCTGTTGCCACTCAGTCTGTGCTACTGGACATGATTGACAGACCTTCAGGCACCCCTTCTAGCAGTGATTTTGGTGTTCTCCTTTTCATACTGTGCATGTTGTCCTTGATAAATTGGAGGCAAATAAATGTACATTGAAACGTAGGAGAAGGCCATTTGGCCCTTCGAGCCTGTGCTATTATTCATTACGATTATGGCTAATTGTCCAACTTAACAGTCTAATTCTGTTTTCTCCCCATAACCTTTGATCCTAACATACCTGAGCACTTTGTTGAAAGGTTTCCAACAACTTAGAGTGAATTGCCTTGGGACTGGACTAACTGTTGTTGTGTTGCCAAACTGAACAGCCATTCTGCCAGAATAATATTCCATAAGTAGTTAAGAGCCGTTTAATTTAATTTAATTTTTGATGGCTTAAGTTGTGGACAAAATATTGACCAAGAGCATTCCCTGCACTTCCTTAAATGGTGCCAAGGGATCCATAACATCTATTTGAACAGGCAGATGATGCTGTGGTTTAAGTTCTCATTTAAAACACGACATTTCCAACCACAGAATCTGAACCGTGTGGAAGGAGGCCATTTAGCCCATCAAGTCTGACTGACACTCTGAAAGATAATTTTATCCCAAGCCCTGCCCCATCCATCCCTGAAACCCTATGCATTTTTTACCGTGGCTAATCCACCTAACCAGCATGTTTTTTGGGTTGTGGGAGGAAACTGGAGCACCTGGAAAAACCCACACAGATGCCGGAGAATGTGCAAACTCCATGCAGACAGTAAACCAGGCTGGGAATCGAACCAGAGTCCCTGGTGCTGTGAGGTTGTCGTGCTAACCACTATGCCACCGTGCACCCCCAAAGGGAAAGAAGAGCAATGGGTAGGACAAAGCAGATGCACGAGAATATATCCATAAAAGCACTAAATTAAAGAGAAATCAGATCAAGAAACTGTTTTCCCTTCTGGGTGAGTCCAAAAGTGTTATTGATATATAAGATAGCAATTTAGAGATCAAATGAAAAAAGAAGGAATTTCTTTACATAGAGAATGCTGATAATGTGAAAATTGTTACCATATGGAATGGCTGATAAAGAAACCTTTATGCCACATGGCTGCATCTTTTACTGTTAGCCTGTTTCACTGAGTCGCAGTCATGAATGTTTCATTTGGACTTCAGATTCATTTGCACATAAAGACCACATACAGCCAGTATCAAGCATGGGGGTGCCACAGTGGTACAGTGGTTAGCACAGCTGCCTCACAGCACCAGGGACCAAGTTTGATCCCTGGTTTGAGTCACTGTCTGTGCAGAGTCTGCACGTTCCCCCCATGTCTGCATGGGTTTCCTCCAGGTGCTCTGGTTCCTCCCATAATTTGAAAGATGTGCAAGTTAGGTGCATTGACCTGAAGTGTGGCAACTAGGGGAATTTCACAGTAATTTCATTGCAATGTTAATGTAAATCTTACTTGTGACTAATAAATTAACCTTAACTTTAAGTATATATGAACAGACATGTAACTCTAGGTAAGACTTCTAAGTAGAAACAATCCCAGAGCTGAAGAGTTGAGAAAACATTCTGATTTTTCAGCAGTAGCTGTACCACATAATAATCCATACCCTTCCTTTCAGGGTGAGGTGGTGAATGGAAAAGGAAGTCAAACCAAATTTTAAGTGGGCTGCCAAGTTGCTGCTGCCCTTTTTACAACTACCATCCAAAGCCAATTTAAACACGAGCATTGGTTCCAAGGGTCACTGAAGCATCCTATGCAGTGTATTGTGTGATAGAAATGGACAATCTCAAAGCCTCGTGAACTGTCTGAGTGATTCTGCACTGGAATTTGAATAACATTGAATTGGCACCCTTCCAGTTCTTGGCCAACCATGCCCAAATTATATTTATTTTTGTTCAAAACAGTTCTCTGTCTGTGATGGACGAATCAAGTCAGCAGTGCATTTAAAATCAAAAATCTATCAATTAAACTATGACTTTTGTGTTTGACTATAAATGGATCATTCAGGGGCCTAAATGTTTCCACTAACACTTTTTTTTGTTACACAAAGTGATGTGTCCCCTAATAACAACATCCACATTTTAAGAAGAAATCTAACGCAATATAATGCTGTAGTATATTTAGGAATTAATGCACAGTTGGGTGTGAAGAGAAAAGTCAGCAAAGCAGGGGTAGAAATATGAGAATGGCTAACAGAAATAATATGCAGGATACACAGAAGCCATTTTTGTAACACCATATGGAAACACTTTAGAGACAGTGTAAGTGAATTGATTGTATCATATCTCCCCCAGCAATTGTTCACATTCTAGATTAGCAAAGAACAGTTAAAGGATATAAATGTAAGAATGCCCACATAATGAAATAGGTGTGTGTGTGCGCGCATGCGCATGTATATTACATTATCTCTGACTATTTAAATCATTGTCATGCTTAAAGTGTTGTCTGAAGTCGACCATGTTGTTGCACAAGGTGGTTATTTTTTGTGTTATTAATGGGAAATGAGATGCACTGTTTACAAAGCGAATTAAAATATTAAGAAGATTATGTGAGGGATCCAAACTAATGTATTCACACGTAGAAGTGATACCAATGCTTCTATTCATTGCTTTTAATTGTTGTAATCAGAGTAAGTTCTGTGTGCTTTTCATATGATAATGTAATCAGAGACCAATTTGTTTCATTACTTGAGATATTGATACCTGGGGTACAATTGAGATGTGCTTACATATTGAATTCAGGTAAATTGTCTCCTATTGAGAAGCTTTAACCCAAAAGTTTAGAACAATAAAGTTATATTATCTCTTTTTTTAACTATGCTAAATGATGTCAATTGAATGGCTGGAGAAGAGGCACTAAAGATTAGCACCATTGAAAGTTGACAATTCACCTTTGTAATGAATTTGAAATTCCCTTTGGACTTCACATTCAAACTTTGAAACTCACTCCATATTGGCAGCAGTTAATGATGTTGAAATGCAAGTGGGATGTAACACTGTTGCAATTAGAGCTTTAAAAAAATCCTGAACACCCATCAATTAAACAACATAAATGTGCTACAACATTCCACATTTTAATGAAAGCAAATCTTACTATACATATAAAGAGAAATTAAGCAAAGCAGGTTAACGACACTATTGCTTATAAAGATATATGTTAAAAGCTTTTGCTTTTCCCCAAGAATCCTTTATTTTATAATATTTTGAGGGTTCACTCACATATCCTAGGGCCAACCCAAAAGGTGTGCCACGACTCTCTGGAATTTACTTTAATTCTCCCGATTTTTTTCAGCTATTTCTCAAGGTACAAATTACCTGGGGATCCTTCCATTAGTTTTAGGCTAAGTGATCCTCATATTTCCTTTAAAGATCTCACAACCCTTGACTCTTTATCTCCTTGTCTTCGCTTCGAAGACTGTTTCTCCCCACTTTGCTTCAGCAGCTTTTGTAGAACTCTTTCCAAGTTGACTATTCAAATTGACTGCATTCTGCTATAAATCTCTGAGGATCACTACTTATTTCTTCCACAGGCACGTGTTCCCCCAGGGTTGAGTTATGCTTAATTTAACAGATTGTTGCTGCTGTTTGTACGTAGACTGTCACTGTGAGGTATGTTGATTGTTTCTGTGAGGTTAGTAGACTGTTGCTGTGAGGTATATAGAGGTATAAGAACTATTGTTGTGAGGTACATAGATTGCCTCTGTGAGGTTGGTAGACTGTTGCTGTGAGGTAAATAGACTGTTATTGTGAGCTTGGTAGACACTCACAGGAGCTGATGGGGTGCTAATAAGACAAAGACAAATGATGTTGACAGACTTGCCAGTTCTCATCTACCCCCTTTCCTTTATTAATCGTCCAAGTGGATCATTCCCACTGAAACTGGACACTGTTTAAATAGCAAGGTGGCATTGAACCAATGACTGTGGGTCTCTGGGGCCAAGTGGAGATTTCCAGCTCCTTCCATCATGTACAAATGATACCATGTTGGTATTGGTCAAGTGACAGACACATGCTGGAAGATCACATGTTTTCCTCTCCTGTATAATTTGGGATCACCACTAAATTTACTTTAAATTGTCTAAGCAATTGAGACAAGGAGTAAGTAGCGGACCCCTTTAAAGTTTCATGTGATCCTTCGGTGGAGATCTCCTCTTCTAGGATTTACCCCAAAAACCGAAACGGGAAGCATGGCGAGTTCCGAGGCCAGTCACAGACCTGGGTCCTTCCGTACCTGCCTTTCTTTGGTTTAGCGGAAACATTTTCAGTGCTTGCTGTCTGTTTCCACTGTGACGCTACATCCAAAGACATTGAGGAGAACAAGAGTTAGCTGGGTAACCAAAATCTAAGGCAGGATCTTCCAGTCCTGCCAAAGTCAATGGACTTTTGGCTGCCTCGCCACATCCGCCAAGGATCAAAAACCTTGGTCCTAGATTTGAATATTCTTTTTCTTAATTCCAACAGATGGAAATATAACTGAAGTGATAATCCTATAGATTAGCGACTTTAATATTCAACCGCAAACTAGACTCAACGTGAACCACTGTCCAGTTCAATTGTCTTTCCCCATCTTGCACAGCAGAGAGGTTACTTCTCCCTCCTTATGCATCATGTCCGCTCTCAAATGCATCAATGTTATGTGTTTTAATCTTTCTATTTGACAGTGAATTCCACATTCTCTCAAATCTCTGAAGTAAAATTTAAAAAATCCTCCTAAACGTTTTATGTTTTGTTAGTACATATGTATCACATATGTATCTCTTGCTTTGGACTTACCCAAAAGTAGAGACCACAGGGTTGGATCTTTTGGTCCTACCAACAGTAGCAGGACTGGAAGGTCCCACTGCTGACCTACAGCCGGCCACTTCCACAACAGAATCATAGAATCCCTAAAGTGCAGAAGGAGGCCATTCTGCCCATCTAGCCTGCACTGACAACAATCCCACCCAGGTCTTATCACCGTGACCCCACATACTTTATCCTGCTGGTCCCCCTGACACTCAGAGGCAATTTAACATGGCCAATCAACCTAAGCTGCACATATTTGGAGTGTGAGAGGAAACCAGAGCACCTGAGGAAACCCATGCAGGTGCAGGGAGAACGTACAAACTCCACACAGACAGTGACCCAAGGCTGGATTTGAGCCTGGGTCCCTGGCACTGTCAGGCAACAGTGCTAACCACTGTGCCACCGTGCTGCCCGGTTAAACCCCTCTGATAATTTAAATAATCAGTCTTCTTTGCTGCAGAGAAAAGGCGCTCCACCTGTGGAAACTTTCCTGTTGATATTTTCTGGATGTTCAATGCGACGGACAGGGCCGCTGACTCATGCTGACTAATTCTGCTTTTATTAAATGGGATTCTGGAAATTTTATCATGGTTTTGTGGATTGGATTCTGTAATTCCATCTGTTTTCCCAAGCAAGCCATGAATCACTGGCCTTGGTGATGGATTAATGGAGATACTGGTGAAGCTGTTTCTAAGCTGCTCTGTTACTCCTGTTGCCATCTTGCCATCTGTTTAATAGTAGTCAGATTCCCAAATCACTGTTGTATTCATTGGCTTATTACACTTTAAGCTTTTACTGGCATTAACCTGACTGTTGGTTGAAATGCTTCTGGGATCACATTGATCTATATTTCGGTTTGCCATTACCTTTGAGTATTCAATAGAGAAAATCTATGTGGCATTTTCTATAAATAAGTTACATGTAAAACAAATACATTTAGCTCATTCATTAATTGTTGTGAGCTCAGTACCATATAGACTGGGACCCATTTGTGTTTATATATTTGTACAGATTCAGTTTTAATTCAAGTTAAACTTCATGCATATTTATAGTTGGTATAAGTAATACATCTAGGTGGCTGTGTATTGATTTTTAGAGAGTTCTTATTTGGGCTGTGGATTAGCTGGACCCATTCAAAATAAAGTATGATGTTCAAGTCCAGCAGAGGACAAGACACAATACCCATGGCTACTATTAAAGCAACCCCAAGGTGCCAACTCCTTTTCACCCACTGGCCTTTGTAAACTTACCAACAGTATTGGGGCGACAGGGTGGTTAGCACCAGGAACCCGGATTCAATTCCGGCTTCGATCACTGTGTGGAGTTTGCACTTTCTCTGAGAGGGTTTCCTCCCACACTCCAAAGATGTGTGGGTTAGGTGGATTGGCCATGTTAAATTGAGCCTAATATCAGGGGGCATTCGCAGAGTAAATGTGTGGGGTTACGTGGATAAGGCCTGGGTGGGACTGTGGCTGGTACAGACGCGATGGGCCGAATGGCCTCCTTCTGTATTGTAGGAATTCTAGGGTTCTCATTACAGAAGAACATAAGAACAAATTCCAACAGTGAGCTATTCAGCCCCTCAGGCCATTCCATCATTCTAGCGAATAAATAACAACTCTATGAAAGAGTTTTCCTGTCCCACCTGCCACAGAAATGATAGCGGGCAGGTCACGGACCATGCAAAGGTCCGTTGAACTCAGATGGGATTTTGTGGCTTTGGGGTGAGCAAGGCCAGAAAACCCCATCCCACATATCTGCATTTCTTACATATGTCGTCGATGTCCTCATATAACAAAAATCTAAAGTTTTAAAAATTTAAGGTGATCCACCGTCCACAACCTTTTGGAAGAAAAATGGTCCCAATTTCTCTGGATTTCTGAGTGAAAATAATACTTGCTGATTTTCCTGTCAAATGATCTCACTCTAGACCACTTAAGGTTTTACTCGATTTATTTGGATTCCCCACTGGAGGAGATAGTTGCTCTGTATCTATTAGATTAAACTTCATTTATAATTTTTAAGACCTTGATTTGATCCCACCTCAATTTTTTAAAATAAATAAATATAACCCAACTTTCTGGAACCTGTCCTCATAATCTAATCTCTTAAACTGCTATATCATTCTGATGATTCCAGTTCCCTGGTTTCTCCCTCCCTCTCCTTAGTTAATAAACTCATATTTGCGCATTTCCAATCCGTAGGCACAATTTATGAATCCTGTGAGCTTCAGAAATTTGTGATTAAGCTATCTGCAATTCCCTCATCTGGTTACTGTTCATATCCTGGATTTTCAGTCGCAATAGTGACAATGCTGTCACCACGCTCCATTATTTCTCTCCCGTGTCTGCATTCCGGTTCCCTCCCATACTCCAAAAATGTGCGGGTTAGGTTGACCAGGTATGCTCAGTTGCCCCTTAGTGTCGGGGGATTAACAGGGTAAACGTGTGAGATGACAGGGATAGGGCCTGGGTGGGATTGTTGTCGATGCAGGCTTGCTGGGCCAAATGGCCTCTTTCTCTGCTGTAGGAACTCCAAAAAAAACTGATATTTATTTATTAGTGTCACAAGTATGTTCACATTAACACTGCAATGAACTTACTGTGAATGTCCCCCAGTCACCACACTCTGGCTCCTGTTTGGTTACACTGAGGGAGAATTTTAGCACAGCCAATGCACCTAACCAGCATGTCTTTCAGTTGGTGGGAGGAAACCGGAGCACATGGAGGGAACAAAGCAGACACAGGGAGAACATGCAATCTCCACATTGACAGCGGCTCAAGCCGTGAATCGAACATGGGTCTGTGGCACTGTGAGGCAACAGTGCTAACTACTGTGCCACCGTGCCACACTCGTAACTCCTGGAGGGTTGACGTGCCCAGTCGAATGTGAAACGAGATTTTGTTGTTAGCGATTCTCCACCATGACACCGGCAACTCTGTTAAAGTCCTTCCAACCACCAACCCCACCCACCCACCTGCAGACTATAATTAAGAAGAAATCACTAAATGACCAAATATTTGCATATTTTCACATAAAAACCATTTAGAAAACTGAATAAGGTTGAACTGGATTTTTAAGAACATAAGAAATAGGAGCAGGAGTAGGCCATCTCGCTCTTCAAGCCTGCCCCACCATTCAATAAGATCATGGCTGACCTGGAGTGGATCAGTTCCACTTCCTTGCTTTCTCCCCATAACTCTTAATTCCCTTATTGATCAGAAATCTTTCTACCCGTGACTTAAACATATTCAATGAGGTAGCCTCCACCACTTCAATGGGCAGAGAATCCCAGAGATTCACCACCCTCTGAGAGAAGAAGTTCCTCCTCAACTCCATTCTAAACTGCCCCCCCTCTTATTTTGAGGCTGTGCCCTCTAGTTCTGGTTTCCTTTCTAAGCGGAAAGAACCTCTCTACCTCTACCCTATCTAGCCCCTTCATTATCTTATATGTCTCTATAAGATCTCCCCTCAGCCTTCTAAACTCCAACGAGTACAGGCCCAATCTACTCAATCTCTCCTCATAAGCTAACCCCCTCATCTCCAGTATCAACCTGGTGAACCTACTCTGCACTCCCTCCAAGGCCAATATATCTTTTCACAAAGAAGGGGACCAAAACTGCACACGGTACTCCAGTTGCGGCCTCACCAGTGCCTTGTACAGTTGCAGCAAGACCTCCCTGCTTTTATATTTTATCCCTCTCGCGATAAAGGGCAACATTCCCTTTGCCTTCTTGATCACCTGAACTATTTGAACCTGAACAATCACCTGAACAATCAAATAGTTTAAACATGCTGAGCAAAGATTCCTCTAAAGTGCACAGATATGCTGCATCACAATGATCTAGATTCTCGAGCACACCACACAATACAATGAATGGGCTGCACGTAACTAACATTCTTTGTAAAATGTGCATGTGTACTGCACTCTCAGAGGAACCATGCAGTTAAACTGCGTGCAACAATGAAAAAATATCAGTACCTTGCTTTATTTATTTGTTGTTGAGATTGACGCATCACTGGAAAGGCCAGCATTTATTATCCATCCCTCATTACCCTTTTAGAATTCATAACAATTCTAAAATACCCTCACTGGTCCTGGTAAGCTAATTCTTTATTTGCCAAATAAGCATATAGGTATTGAAAAACCATGTAAAAGAAAGCTCATAAATTTGTCAATCAGATAGTTCCCTTAAAGCTGTGTGAACAACTATCTCATAAACTGAGTCCATTTGTCAGTCTTGGAGATCAGCCAAGCATTCATCATGAGGCTATCTGTCAAAAAACAAATGTTGGCCATCTGTTCAGCCTGCTTCTGTTGACACAGTTGCTAAATCAGAAGAGATTGTGGGATAGTGGGTTGGTTGGATGGGAGAAGAAGAATGAGGCATGAGGATAGCATTCTCTTTGAAGACTTCAGGCTGACATTGAGCTCAACCAGTCATTGTTGTTCCAAAGATGAAGAGCTGCATCTTTTGTGTAGCTGTACATACATGCATCCATGTCTATTTGCCATCACTTAACTCCTGCTGGGCTAATACAGTAGAAGATAACAACTGAAGTAGGAGTTAACTCTGTATCATGGGTTTTGTATCAAGCTTGTCACTGCAATATACTTTGGAAGCACAGTTGGTCCTGGTTTGAGGGAATAAGAGATGGATCAACAGATTGCCATCATCATCACATAAAGTGCCAGTACTGCCAACATATCCTTTTCTTGATCTTCAGCAAGGAACAATGTATAAGGAGGTTGCAACTCAATTAGAATGGAATCTGAGGCACAAGTTAGCTCTGAGGATTATGGAGAAAGATATTAACAACACTATGTGTGATATATAGCAACTGCACCTAACTTTCATTCTACTTGGTAGTTCCAAACAACCAGCCTTCAGGTCAACAAGTTAATCACTGCATCACTCCAAGAGCGAGTGACCTCTTCTACTAATTGTCATCACGTGTCAAGTTCAACAGTGTCATTAGTGCCCACTAGACAGGCAGACACAATCTGAACAGAGTATGCTGTTCCAAAAGTACATGACACCATTGATTTTCCCATGTTGTTATTTATGCATCCCCAGGTATTGGCTGAAATTATTTTTGATGTAGGATGATGAAAGGGGGAAATTGTACAATGGTTTCAATGTCACCATAATTCTGAAGCAGATTCTCAGAGCTACATTTGCAGAAGGATAAATTGACAATACAGTCATACAAATTAATCCAGACCTGGATAGACATGACAAGATAATTATGGATGGAGATGGCCGTTTGGTCCATTATAATTCAGCCATCCCAGATGACCTAAAGCTCTCTGCCTTGTTGTTAGCCTGTAAGAGATTTGCTTCCAGTTTCCAGGTTTCAGTACTTCTTTCCAAAATCTATTTCATATATTGATTGGTTCTTGCTTCAAGAAGAAAATGTCTGCTGTCAGAGCTAAAATTGCTAAGTTGAGCTTGTGTCCTGCTCTTGAAACTTAACATGATATAATTTTTGGCTTTACTTTTCCTCTTATCTCCACAATCTCCATTACCACTATGAGATCTCAGATACCTTTTGTTGGGCTGAAAATACCACGTTTCTCCAGATTTTCACCATAACTTAAACTTCGCACGAATGCAGTTCATTCTGTCATTTCGTCTTTATCTATCACAAGACCATTCTTGGTTTGGTGTCGTTTATGAGTTTGACTCATTTGTATGCGACTTTTCAGTCATTGAAGTAAATTAGAAACAGCAGTGTCCCCAGCAGGAGGTCTCGTGGTGCAACGGGTCCATATTTCTGAGCCAGAAGCCCCGGGTTCAAGTCCTACCCCATGATCCGATGGCCATGGACAATATGTTCCAGTAGTTTGATTATCAAGCTGTAAATCCTTCCCATACACCTGATGGCAGGCATTAAGAATGGGAAAGCTTCCTAGTCAGCCATTTGCTAAAGGCAATGGCAAACCACTGCAGTACCAGGCCAAGTGTAACCATGTACCAACACAGAGGCCTATGGTCACCAACATCCTTTCAGGGTGTGGTATCTGGAAGAGAGCTCCCAACAATTGGATGTCTTGTGGCACAGTGGCTTGTACCCTATCTATAGTCCAAAGCTCCATGTTCAAGTTCAACTCTGAAACTTGACCACCAAAGATTATCTGAAGATGGAGAGTGTTCCCAACGCCACCGATTCCTTACAGTATCCTCTTAATACCCTGATATTTCCTCTCTGACAAGTATCTGTGGCTTTTCTCCTTGGCTCAGTTTCTGAACTGTAAGAATTATCCTTGTAGTTTTATTAGGGCTTCTTCATGTCTGAGTCAACCAAATTTTGCTCTGATATTAAGGGCAGTCACTTCACCTCTGGAATTCCGTTCTTTAATTCGTGTTGAGCCCAAGGCTGTTTGGACGTCTGGAATCAAGTTCTTCTGGTGCAACATAGACTAAAGATTGGTGAGTGAGTCATTGGTGTGTAGTTGCAATTTAAAAGAAGTGTTGGACAAGATATTCCATCGCTTCCTTCCAGTGGGATCTTCCAGTCCCGCCAAAGGTGACTCCACACACCCCCCCACTCCGTAATGGATTCCTCAGCAGCAGGACAAGCGAATCATGGAAAACACTGAGACTGGTAGATACTGCTGGGGGCCGATGGTGAACCACCTCCTCCACTGGAAAACACACTGCAGGGGGACCGGAAAATCATTGAAAGTGTTTTGATCACTTCACTGATGATTGTGATCGAGTGCAATAACTGGCAGGATTGGATTTATTCTACTTGTGGTCCGAAGTGTTCCAAAAATGTGGTATGGGTAAATCTGTGTCTCTGTGAGCTTGGTGCACAAAGTTGGAGGAAAAGGAATCAGGAGAAAAAGGGGGAGTGCATAGTTTGCGGAAAATACTGAGATTTCATTTAAAAGAAGTTTTAGTGCAGGGGATGAAACTTTCCTTCAGTTAAAGTTTATTTATCAGTCACAAGTAGGCTTACATTAACACTGCAATGAAGTTCCTGTGAAAATCCCCTAGTCGCTATGCTCCAGTGCCTGTTTGGGTTCACCAAGACAGAATTTAGCATGGCCAGTGCACCTAACCAGCATATCTTTCCGACTGTGAGAGGAACCTGGAGCACCCGGAGGAAACAGGGAGAACGTGTAAACTCCACACAGACAGTGACCCGAGCCAGGAATTGAACCTGGGTCACTGGCACTGTGAGGCAGTAGTGCTAACCACTGTGCCACCCTGCTGCCCTGCAGTTAGTTAGTGTGCAACCATTAGAAGAATGTTCCATTGACATCAGTGATTCAATATTCACTGGGGTGCCAGATTCCAAATTTAGTTAGAATGAGTTTCATGTGGAATGCTGCGTGAAATTTGAAGATTACGCCTGTGATTTAACAGAGGGAGCATATTCAAATATCCAATATAATTGTTTGACTTGAGACATGCCAGTGTTTTATTGCAGTTTTTTAAGAGCAGTTTTCCCAGTAGAGATTATTTCTGCAGTAATAAAAGTTTATAACCTTAGGATATGAGAAGGGACTATCGAGGGAGATTGATATTGTAAGTATAGTTTTGGAAATGCGATCAGTGGTCTGCTGTTGCATCATCTCTGACTGATCGCAATCACATAATGTTGCTTCGGATGAGTAAAAGCTGATGAATCTTTAATCTTAGTGGGAAAATGCAATTGTTAAGTACAGATAGTGAGATAGCATCGACAAAGCTCCTTTACCAGTCTGCTGTTGATTAGACAGACTCATTACGGCTCAGGATGTTACAGTGCGGTAAGACAACAACCTAACTCACCTTCAAGCAATCAGCAGGATTGAAATAATCCATAGGACTCAGCATTTCACCTAGGATATTGGCAACCATTCAGAAATTAGGTGTTAATCTGCTGGTGTGAGCACCTGTCCAGCTGCCACTTCGCCCACCTACTATCCTACCAACTTGACACTTCACTCACCTGCCACCCTACACACTTGCCTGGGTGGCACGGTAGCACAGTGGTTAGCACTGCTGCCTCACAGCTCCAGGACCTGGCTTCAATCCCTGGCTTGGGTCACTGTCTGTGTGGAGTTTGCACATTCTTCCTGTGTCTGCATGAGTTTCCTCCGGATACTCCAATTTCTTGTCACAGTCGAAAGACATGCTGGTTGGATACATTGGCCATGCTGAATTGCCCCTTAGTGTCCCGGGATGCATTGATTAAAGGAATTAGTGGGGTAAATATGTAGGATTATGGGGATAGGTGCAATTGTTGTTGGTGCAGATGTGATGGGCCGAATAGCCTCCTTCTGCAATGTAGGGTTTCTATGTTACCCTCTTACTTGCCACCCTACCCACTTACCTGCCATCATAACCTTTGACTTGCCACCCACCCACTTACCTGCCATCTTACCTTTTTATCTGCCACCATAATCTTAGACTTGTCACCCTATCCTCTGAACTGCCACGCTACCCACCCACCTGCCACCATGGGCTCCCCCATTTAAGGTGGTGATGAGAAGAATTTTCCTCTCTGAGGGTATCTTTGGAACTCTCTCTCGCAGAGAATGGTCAAGGCTGGACCATTGAATGTATTTAAGGTTGAGGTAAATCTGACAGGAAAAGGGGGTCAAAGCTTATTGTGGGTAGGGGGATTGAGAGCACATCATGATCTTATTGAATGGCGGAGCAGGCTGGAGGGGTCCCCTCTATTCCTAGTTTGTAGGTTTATATGTTCAGGAGAACAATTAGTGTGATGTTTTTAAAAAAATACTTTTTAATTTCCTTTGAACATCTTTGTTTATTAGTTATAAAAATGTTGGAGGTACAGGCCCTCCAACTGGTTGATTTGAAGGAAAATGTCAGGAGATCAATTCTCCAGAAATGCATTCAACATTGTCTTGGGGACTTGGGTTCATATCCAGCCCATTCTGATGGAAGTCATAGGATTGGAAGATAGAATCATAGAATCCATACAATGCAGAAAGAGGCCATTCAGCCCACTGTGCCTGCACTGACAACAATTCCACCCAGGCCCTATCCCATAAATTTACCCTGCTAATCCCCCTGACATGAAAGGGCAATTTCGCATAGCAAATCCACCTAATCTGCACATCTATGGACTGCAGGAGGAATGATGTGGTTTACTATCAAATAAACATGTTGGACTTTAACCTGGTGTTGTGAGACTTCTTACTGTGGGAGGAAACCAGAGCACGCAGAGGAAACCCACGCAGACACGGGAAGAACGTGCAGTTTCCACAGAGACAGTGACCCGAGGCTGGAATCGAACCCGGGTCCCTGGCGCTGTGAGACAGCAGTGCTAACCACTGTGCCACCTTTTGTTGGTTGACTGTAAGGACCTTTTGCAAAATAGGTTTGGGCCATCTCAATCTATTTGGGAAGGCCCTAAACAAAACTGTCTCTAATGTAGCAGCATTATGGGGATAGGGCCCGGGTGGGTTTGCGGTTGATGCAAATTCAATGGGCTGAATAGCCTCCTTCTGTGCTGTAATGGATTCTATGAATTCATTTCACATTTGGTAATTGAATACATATTGAGCACAGGAGGACTGATTTAAATAGGATTTGAGTTTGAGCCGAAGCATATCGTTAAGGCAAAGTGGTGGGAGCTTTTCCACCACAAGTGACTTCCCTACACTAGGTGAGTGCTTAATACCTGCACAGACTGACGGAAACAGAACACTTCCCTGAAGTAAAGATCTTCTTTTGAAGTGTGAATCATTTCCCCAGCACAAATATTCATCCTTGATTAGCTCATAAAATAGTAAGCAAAGAAGTTCAGCTTCTTTTCAATTCACCAGACAACCTATTAAATCCACACAGCCTGGCAGCAGTTTCGGAAAGTTTTCATTAACCTGGAGTTTTTGCTGAAATCTTTGAAGATAGTCTATTTGGGACTCAACAAGAGTTTGCACTCATGAGAAAGAGGAATACTCACAGGAGGATGGACTACAATTAGTTTGGTGCAGAGTAAAAAATTATTTGTTAACTTTTAATGTAAGAAGCGTCCGTATGTAAAACGCATGTTAATGTTATGCTAATAAATTGCATGTTCATTCACTATTAATGAATTCATTTGACATTGAAGTGATATGTAGTATGTTCCAGAGGTTCTTAGCAATGAGATTGGTCCTGTGTAGACCCTGGATAGAGCCATGAAGTAGCTAAAGGAATCTAAGCCCCATGGTAATCCAGAGCACATTATCAACCTTACCTAGACATCAGGATGAAAAATAAAGAACAATACAGTCCAAGAACATGCCCTCCAGCCCACCAAGCTTGCACTGATGTACATTTCCTATATGTCTCCAATGCGAGAGGACACAGGTTTAAGGTGCTGGGGAGTAGGTACAGAGGAGATATCAGGGGTAAGTTTTTCACTCAGAGGGCGGTGGGTGAGTGGAATTGGCTGCCGTCAATGGTGGTGGAGGCAATTTCGATAGGGTCTTTCAAGAGACTTCTGGATGAGTACATGAAACCTAATAGAGTTGAGGGTTATAGGTAAGCCTAGTAGGTATGGATATAATCAGCGCAACTTGTGGACCGAAGGGCCTGTTTGTGCTGTATTTTTTCTATGTTCTCTGTTCACCTCCCTTTCACGTGCCACTCAAACTTTGAATGTTGCTAACATGCCTGCTTCCACCACCTGCATTGGCAACACATGCCAGGCACCTACCAACCTCTATGCGTAAAACTTTCCCTGCATGCCTACCCTAAACTTACCCCCTCTCACCTTAAATTTGTAATCAACCTTTCCACACTGGGAAAAAGCCTCTGTTATCCACCCTATCTATGCTTCTTATAATTTTGTAGTCACCTATCAGATCGCCCCTCAGTTTCTGTCTTTCCAGACCAGGCAACATCCTGGTAAACCTTCTTTGCACCCTCTCCAAAGCATCCGCATCCTTCTGGGACTGTGGCGACCAGATCTGCGTGCAATATTCCAAATGCGGCCAAGAGGAAGGAATATTTGGAATGAAGTGTAAGATCACTTCTGTGTGATCTATCTGAAACACAGAAACTAAAATAGCCGAGTAAAACTGCAAGACGCTCCGATGCAATATTGATTTGTAAGATCTAGCAGGAGAATGAATGCAGACAGGATTGTATGGGGAAAATGGAAATAGATACGGCAGAAAGTAAAGATAGCTGATGGAATTTTTGAAAGGAGATTGAGGAAAAGTAAATTGCACCCACCGAGGATTTGTAAAACAAGCTGTGATTCTGCAGGCATGAGATTAAAGGAGGGATAAGTATCCCTGTTGGGAATTAGTATGCTTCCAGGGTCCAAGTTTGAGTTCATACAATTTGAGCAAGAACTGAGTCAGGACCATACATTAGATTAGGATTCGGATATGCTACATTCTTGTCCCAAAGCAATATCACACCATTTTGTGCCAAGCAGCTAGAAGAAAAAATGGCTGATAAGATTATTGCATTTTAGAATCCGTACAGTGCAGAAGGAGGCCATTCAGCCCATTGAGTCTGCACAATCCCACCCATCCTCTAACCCCACATATTTGCTCTGCTGGTCCCCCTGACACTAAGGGGCAATTTATCATGGCCAATCAACCTAACCCACACATCTTTGGACAGTGGGAGGAAACCAGAGCACCCAGAGGAAACCCACACAGACACGAGGAGAATGTGCAAACTCCACTCTCACAGTGACTCAAGCCGGGAATGGAACCTGGGTCCCTGGGGCTATGAGGCAGCAGTGCTAACCACTGTGCCACTGCTTTATTGCAGCTTTGACAGGTGTCTGTTTTTCTGCAGCGCACATACACAACAGACCATTTCTTTGTTGCTTAAATTTACTCTCTGTACTCTTAGCCAAAAGGAATAATCCCATCTAGATTTCACCCATTCTCTATTTTTGTCTTCTTCTTGAAGCACGTCCCAACATGATTTATTTTTGTTGAGTGTTTTAATGAAACACAGACGGCCTGTTTCTGCATTACTGCTGCCAGGCGAACATTGGAATGGGATGAGGCCTTCCAGCTTCTCGACCCTGTTCTGCCATTCAGTGAGATCCTTGCTGCTCTGTGTCTTAATTCAATTCTTAATCCACCTTGAAGGATGAGGGCAGCAAATGTAAGGGTACGCCAACATCTGCAAGTTCCTCTGCAGGTTACATGTCCTGACTTTGAGTTATTGCTTCACTGTCAAACTCCATTCTATGGGTGTAATTACACCATAGGAATTGCAGCAGTTCAAGAAGGCAGCCCACCACCACCTTCTCAAGGCCAAGTCAGGATCAGCAATAAATGCTGCCCTAGCCGGAAATGTCCATGCCGTATGAAAGAATTAAAAATAAAGATCTCTTTACTTTCATAGGTTGTGGAACAAATGTTCACAATTTGCGCAACTTAATAAAAAGAGGTTGTTGTGACCTCAGTGATGCAGGAGAGCACCAATACAATATGCCATGGAATTGGATGTGAGTTCCAGATGTGCTTCACCACAGACAGTGCTTTCACAGACTCATGAGGAAACTCATGTTCCTCTCTGCTGGGCAGGTAAACGCTTACAATATGCAAGGAACCGCAAACTGACTATGAAAAGTTAAGTAAGCAATGTGCAGTCTCTTCCCAAGGAAACGCAAGCCACTTGACTAAACCTGGAGTGATTAGCATTGTGTGAGAATGAGGCAAGGTTTGCTCATTTCTACATTATTGTGAAAGTGCTGCAAGGTTTCAAGTAACTAAAACAGCAGCCAAGGGCCATAGGAGGCTTCGTATTAGTTGTCTAGTGCTGTACCACCCGTTATCTGGAGCCAATTGGAAAGACTTCCAGCCCAAGTTGTCCGGCTGTCATGATAATACAAGGATTAGTAGGGTAAATACGTCATGACAATCACGGGAATGACTTTCCTCTTCTCCGCATGGTCATTAGACAATCATTAGGGTGCAGCAAACTCGGGGAAAATCAGTTTGGTTGGACTACACGTCCTGAAGCAAATGAGCTGATTTTCCATCCAATGAGTAAAACGCTTCAAATACTTGTTTCAAGCAGTTACTCGTCAGCATCAGTAATCTTTGGCTCTTGACTGAATGAGCACTAATGGAGAAAAGAAATCAATACATTTAAGGGGGAATTAAGTCCTTATTGAGCACATTCTGATGATCCTGTGCAGGATTCTTCCTACTATTATTGATTGAACATGCCTTATTCAGGAGCTGTATGGTTTGTGGAATATCATCTTTTGGAGATACCTCTGTTCCACCTAACTAATTGCCACAAGTGGTTTACAAAGCTGTGCTGCTTTCTAATGATGCTCAAGAGGAATCAGTCGACAGCAACCTTTATTTGCTGCTATTCACTTGTAAATGAAATAATTGTTGCGCTGCATTACTCCTGACGACCCCTGCAACTATGTTTTTTTTTTCTCTCTTTCTTACAAATAGATGCGGGAATGTAGTAACTGTTGGCCTATCCTGCTTCAACTCCTCTCCCCACCGTCCCCACTGCTCTCGTATCACCCTACCACCTACCGTCCCCCAACCCCACGCTGCTCTCTGTCCCACCCAGCTTTGTTTGGCACCTATAATCTACTTCTCGATCATCAGGTAGTGTTAATGTCTCGTCGGGCCACAGTGAAGCAAGCGCGCAGTGGTGGTTTAAAAAGCTGGAGGGCTGTTATTTGCATATGGCCATTTTATACATTAATATTCAATTTCCACACCACTTGTGCTCATTAATATTCACTTACCACGGCGCTGTGACTATTAATATTCAATTGCCTGGCCACTGCAGAGGCGCAGGAATGCCAGCACACGCTCTGAGCAGTGATAATGCAGCATTCCCCCACATTTGAGGTCCTGCATACCCCCTTGGCAGTGGGCTATGAATTATTAGGTGAAAGAGTCGCCTCATAATTTATAGGCTGCACGATGGCACAGCGGTTAGCACTGTTGCCTCACAGTGCCAGGGTTCGATTCTCGGTTTGGGTCACTATCTGTGTGGAGTTTGCATGCTCTCCCCGTGTCTGCGTGGGTTTCCTCTGGGTGCTCCGGTTTCCTCCCACAGTCCAAAGATGTGCGGGTTGGGTTGATTGACCTTGCTAAGTTGCCCCTTAGTGTCGGGAGGATTAGTAGGGTAAATACGTGGAATAATGGGGTCGGGCCTGGGTGATATTTTTGTCAGTGCAGGCTCGATGGACCGAATGGCCACCTTCTGCACCATAGAGATTCTGTGATTTTATGAGTCCAAACATGCTTGTAGAGCGAGCTGCTCAAAGCCAAGAGAAATCAGAAGTTGTGATGTTTTTGGTTGCCTTATGCTTAGTCACAGTAAATGAACAAAGTCAGATTTAGCCCAGGCGCAGAGGAAAACAAGAACAATATAATCGCTACAGTGCAGAAGCAGGCCACTCAGTCCATTGAGTTTGCACTGCCTCTCCAAAGGAGCATCTTATTTAGACCCTATCCCCACAACCCCACGTATTTACTCTGCTCAACTCCCCCTAACTTACACATCTTGGGACTCTAAGGGGCAATTTAGCATGGTCAACCCACCTAACCTGTGGGAGGAAACTGGAGCACCTGAAGGAAACCCACGCAGACATGGGGAGAATGTGCAAACTCTGCACAGTCACTTGAGGCCGGAAGTAGAACCTGTGTCCCTACACTGTGGGGCAGCAGTGCTAACCACTGTGCCACCCCACATCAACCCACTGATACGGAAAGGCGTAGTAGGTTTGTTACATTTCCACATGGAATGTCAGTTATAATTGTTGAACTAAGTGGTTTTGATCAGAACTGTTGCTTTACATGTTCACTTGCTACAAAGTAAGCTGGCTTCATGATTTGCATTTTTGAAATTTGCCTTTGAAGGACAAAACATATTGCGTGTACAAAATGCATGAGTAGCTAGTTCAGATCACAAGGGCAAGTGAATTATATCAGTTTGATATTGGGCAAAGGCAAAATACTGCACTTGCAGGGATTTATAAATATAAAGAGTGAATGTTGGGAATATTCAATCAGTCAAGCAGCATCTGTGGAGGGAAGAAAAACAAGAGTTAATATTTCACGTCAATGGATTCTTTTTGGTGTAATATAGGCACAGCTAAAAACACAGGCACCTGGGATGCAACTGAAAAGTTAGGATGCAAATGCGCACTCAGTTGTGTTAGGCCCAAAGAGACTCAGTAGGTCATGCCTGAATTTTAGATAGACTTATATCAGGGTAAAAGTATCAGTGCTCAAGGAAATTGTCAAACATGCATGAGCTAAGCAGAAGGAGCAGCATCTCATCTTCCGGTTGGGCATGTTGCAGCCCTGAAGACGCAATGCTGAGTTTGGCAACTTCAGTTGGTGGCCTTTCTCCTCCATCTCAAAGCCCTTTTTTAAAATATCCCATACATGTATTGCCTCAATGCAACCACACCTCCCCTTACATCGGGCTTTCTGTTTTTTTGTTCTTAAAGTTGCTACTTTCTGTTGCAATCTCTCACAAATACACTTTAGAATCCTGAGGCTGCAGGAGGCCATACAATCCATCCAGTCTGCACCAACTCTCTGAAAGAGCATCTTACCCAGACCCACCCCCGCTAATCCACCTAACCTCTGCATCCTTGATTTCGCATGGCCAATCCACCGAAGCTGCACATCTTTGGACTGTGGGAGGAAACCAGAGCACCTGGAGGAAACCCATGCAGACACGGGGAGAATGTGCAAACTCTGCACAGACAGTCATCAAGGCCAGAATTGAACCTAGGCCTCTGGTGCTGTGAGGCAGCAATGCTAACCACCATGCCACCTTAATATCTAACACATTCCTTCCCCCCCTCCTCCAGCTGTAAATTGGGAGAGGGGAGTGTGCAGCGGGACCTGGGTGTCCTTGAGCACCAGTCACTGAAGGTAAGTATGCAGTCGGTAAAGAAGGCAAATGGTATGTTGGCCTTAATTGCGAGAGGTTTTGAGTACAGGAGCAGGGATGTGTTGTTGCAATTATACAGGTTTTTGGTGAGGCCACACCTAGAATATTGTGTGCAGTTTTGGTCTCCTTTTCTGAGGAAGGAAATTCTTGCTTTCAAGGGAGTTCGGCAAAGGTTTACAAGGTTGATTCCACGAATGGTGGGGCTGACGTACGAGGGGAGATTGGGTGCATTAGGATTGTTTTTGCTGGTGTTCAGACGAATGAGGGGGGAATCTCATAGAGACTTATAAAATTCTAATAGGATTAAACAGGGTAGATGCAGGAAGGATGTTCCTTATGGTGGGTGTGTCTAGAACCAGGGGTCACAGTCTGAGGATTGGGGGTAGACTATTTAGGACAGAGATGAGAAGACATTTCTTCACCCAAAGAGTGGTGAGCCTGTAGTTGGTGCCAAAACATTGAATGCTTTCAAGAGGCAGCTAGATCTAGCATTTGGGGCAAATGGGATCAAAGGGGAGAAAGCAGGATTAGGCTATTGAGTTGAGCCATGATTGTGATGAATGGCGGAGCAGGCTCAACGGGCCTCCTGCTCCTACCTTCTATGTTTCAGTCTTGATAAAGCGACAAATGGGCTCAAAACATTAGCTCTGTTTTCTCTCCTGATAGACGCTACCAGACCTTTCCAGTGTTCTCTATTCTTCTCACATGTTCTATTTCTTCCATCTTTGTGAAAGTTTAAGTGTTAGCTCACTCAACAATCATTCACCTACATCAGAAGCAGCTCTTTTAGGAACTTGGCACCATTTGAATTTTTAACCTGACTTCCGCTTGTGAAATCCATTCAAAGGAATAGAAAATATAGAGCAGGTTCCAGTGAGGACAATGTTTTTTTTAAACCTCATAGCTGCTGATACCCTGAAACTCTATTAATTGGGCTAGTTTTGTCATTTGTGCTGGGAGTGTATTTACACGTTACAGGTGAACTAGATCCTGCTGGTTCACTGTGCCTTGAATAGTTTTAGTCTAAACGCTTTCTAGCTTTTTAGAAGCTTCGGCTGAAATGAGCGAGAAGTGATCGGAAAGCCTTTCTGTCCATTTGTATCATTGCTTTAGTTGTTGCTTCTCCTGGTCAGGCTCATCTCACTTTCCAATGCCACATTTTCCCTGGCTTGGCTTTCAAACAGCCGTCTTGCTGTTAGCTGCTGATTTACTCGCCTCAAATAAATAACTCAATGGGGATCCCGTTGAGGATTCCAGTGACCTTAATACATTTGGATGAAGAAGAGGAGGCAAATGAGGTATATTTGTTTGCGCCTGAAATGTTATCCATGTACTTGCCCTTGCCTCAGGAGCCTCCTGTCAGAATGAACCCTGCCTTCGCTGCCAACAACTCAGCAAAGGATTCGATCATTGATATATTCCATCTCCTTCAGCCTATGTTGCAGACACCGTTCAGCACAGCAGTAGCTACTCCTGGCTGTACGACATTGCATTGCTGTGGCACCAAATCCTTCCAGTGCTCAGACATTTTGCTGATGTTTCCTTAATCAATTGTAAACCGAAATAGAGAACAAGCACCCCCACCTGCGCCATGGGTTCCCTGGCAGTAGAGGGTGCAAACAATGGGAAATCCAGAAGATCCCACTGCCAACCAATGACAGACCATCGCCGCCACTGTAAAACATGCCATGGGGGGGGTCAGTGGGTGGGGGGGCAGAGAAATCCTGCCTGTTATTTGGTAAGGTAAACACTTCCCTTAGCAATGACAAAGGACATGTCACGTAAGGCGCAGCATTGGTTGATGTGGGACTGGAGAACAGTACTAGCCACACTCTGTTGGAGAGAGTCACTTGAGAGTAGATAGTGTGTCAATAGACTCTGGGAAAACTTGCTATGAAGATAGCACCTGGATAGGGCTTAACCGTGGGGCTATGTATTTAGCTGTGTGTCAACAATGAATGGCTTATGTTCAACCATACAAACCTTGGAACCTCAGAGCGAAACCGAGCAGCGCCACAGGGCATAGTGCCATCTCGTGGAAGGGTTTTCTAAAAGTGCAAGGTGTCAAAGTTTGTACACGTATTGAAATGCAGCCTTCTGACAGGACAGGGTGGCCACATGCAAAGAGAAAATGGATCCAGTCTGACAGTGGGAATCAAATCACTCCACTGAATGTCTTCATACCCTGGATATTCTCAAAATGCCATCATTCAGTTCACAATCCCACCATCATCTGAATGGAGAAGAGAGTCTGAAAAGAGGGATCTGTCGGTGACCAACGGGATCCTTTGGAAGCTTGGCTGATGATCTCAATGAGAAATCATGAATATCGACAGAATGAATTTTGCGAAGCTCATACTTTCAACAGAATTCTGCTGGATGGTGCCATTGACACGATTAAGTGAACTTCTTAACCTTGGACAAATGAGTAGAGGCCCTACTCTCTGCCAATCAGGGGTACAGCAGAGTATCCGGGGAGGGAAAGTGTCCGGGGAGGGATAGTGCAGAGTATCCAGGGGGGAGAGAGTGTGCAGGGGGAAAATGCTGAATGTTTCTCTCTCCGTAGATCCTGTCAGATCTGAGTTATTCCATTATTTTCTGCTTTTATTTCAAATTCCCGTGGCCCGCAGTATTTTGTTTTTATTTTGGATATCAGTGTAGCTGCTTTGTCTAAACCCGTGTCTCACATTATCCCTGCTGTTCTGACACACTAATCGGATTCACTTAAAGTGATATCTGCAAGAGGAAATCAATCAATTGCATTCCATGTGCTGATTGCAGTGCTGGAAACAAGCAGCTACAGTCTGAACCTGTTCACCGCCGAGTCTTGTACTTGTGAAAACTATTGACCGAAGGAAAAGGTTTGCAGGTGAGTGCACTGAACTGGAAGATCCACACTCTGACACCATGCTCCACAGAAAGAAACACTCTTACAGGAAAGACCATACAGGAAAGCCAAGAAAATGAGTTCTGGAAACTCCCATTGGGCTGACTCGTCTCTATGTCAAGTCAGTATTTTCAAAAGGACAGCTATCTCATCTTTTTCCTGGAGTTTCACCTCTGCAGCTGAGACGATGGGTGGAATCCTCCCATTTTGAGACGAAGCTCGGTGACAAATGATTCCAGCGGCACCTGTCCCTCCAGCCAAATTCTGTGCTTCCAACCTCATGAATTATCCCCAGCACTCTCAGTAAATTTATTTATTAGTCACAAATAGGTTTGCATTAACACTGCAATGAAGTTACTGTGAAAACCCCCTAATCGCCACACACTAGCGCCTGTTCGGTTTCACTGAGGGAGAATTTAGCATGGCCACTGCACCTAACTAGCACATCTTTGGACTGTGGGAGGAGACCAGAGCACCTGGAGGAAACCCACACAGACACGGGGAGAATGTGCAGAGTCTGCACATACAGTGACCCAAGCTGAGAATCAAACCTGGGACCCTGGTCCTGTGAGGCAGCAGTGCTAACCACTGTGCCACCATGCCAGTTCACTGTGCCACCTTTGGCTGTCCAGCAGCTGATTCACCCACCTGCCCTCAGCTTGAGTGCAAAGCTCTAGGCGCCAGTCCAGTGCCACCATATTGCTCTCTCCAGCCCACTTGTTTGTGAGCTTTTCATGCAGCTTTGTTGGGGTCCAGCATCCTTCCCCTTTGTCTTCCCTCTGCCTTCCACTGTTCATCTTCTTCATCCACCTTATGCCTCTCTGCCTGCCATCATGAGCTCTCATCCTGCCCCCCACCCCACCTTGCACAGCTCTCCTTCCACATTGCCCCCACACCCCCTTAGTCTTCGGCAGGGCAACCCCCACCGGAATCACCTTGCACTCCATCCCAGTTGAACTTTGGACCTTTGTTGCAGTGACTACATGAGTCCCACAGCACAGAGCTGTCCATGTCGATACTGGTGTATACTCCCCTTCCCCAAGCTCTGTACTGATCTGAGACGGTGACCAGGAGGGTCCATGGGTCCATCAGCTCTGCACTGTCCATGAAGATAAGCTGGGCTTGGAGGTGAAGGGCAGAAATCGGTCTGTGTTGTCAGAGTGATGCACAGTGCGTCAGGAGCAACGCAGCATTATGGCACAAAGCTTTGTTGCATCAGCTCAAAGCCTCTACCCAACTGAGGACCACCTTCTGCATGCCACTCTTTTGCAATCACGTTTGACGCTGGGGACATCTTGCTAGCATGACACAAGATGGATTGGGACAGGATTGAGGTGGGCAGCCCTTCTAATGAGCATTCGTGAAATGTAAATTCATGCAAATGGCATTTGTGCCACCTGCCAGCGGGATAAGCAACCCACCATTAACCCACCATTGGAAGAATTGCAACGTGATTTTACGCTGGCGGGTTGCTGACTTTATTTGCTTTGATTTTATTTGTTATTGTCACATGTATTAACATACAGCGAAAAGTATTGTTTCTTGAGTGCTATACAGACAAAACATACCATTCATAGAGAAGGAAACATGAGAGTGCAGAATGTACTATTATAGTCATAGCCAGGGTGTAGAAAAAGAACAACTTAATGCAAAATAAGTTCATTGAAAAGACTGACAGCAGCAGGGAAGAAGCTGTTCGGTTGGTATGTCACCTCAGATTTTTGTATCATTTTCCTGACGGAAGAAGGCAGAAGAGAGAAAGTCCACAGTGTATGGGGTCCTTAATTATGCTGGCTGCTTTGCCAAGGCAGTGGGAAGTGTAGACAGAGTCAATGGATGGGAGCCTGGTTTGCTTGATGGATTGGGCTACATTCATGACCTTTTGTTATTCCTTGTGGTCTTGGGCAGAGCAGGAGCCATCAAGCTGTGATACAACCAGAAAGAACACTTTCTATGGTGCATTGTAAAAGTTGGTGATAGTCGTAGCTGACATGCCAAATTTCCTTAGCCTTCTGAGAAAGGTGAGGTGTTGGCGGGTTTTCTTAACTATAGTGTTGGCATGGGGGGACCAGGACAGGTTGTGATGATTTGGACACCTAAAAGCTTGAAGCGCTTTGACCCTTTCTACTTCGTCCCCGTTGATGTAGACATGGGCATGTTCTCCTCTATGCTTCAGAATTCTCATACTGTTCACTCCCCTTAGCCAGCGAGAATGGAATATTTGGCGCTCAGCCAAATCTCCGTTCACCGCAGCGGGATCGGAGAATTGCAGCTGCGGGCGAGGTTGGAGAATCCGGCTCACCATCTCTCATGAGGTTCTCTGTCCCGGCCTGCCACAGATCTGTCACGGGCAGAATAGGAGAATTCCACCCAATACATCCACACTGAGCAAGTTTCTGGTAAAAACAGCAACTACTCATGAACAAATGCTGTGCTGAGGTCGGGATCATTATGGACGGCAATCTAATTGTTCTAGAGTTAGTTCTGTGACTTAAATTTGTCCTGCAACTTTCTGAATGTGAATTAAAGGATAATGTGCTTTACTCAGACATTTATGATCAGAGATTTAAGTATGAAAGATGTTTTACAGGAGATATAAAGTATGAATGATTAAAATTCATAATATTACTCCTTTAAGTTAATTTTGCAAATATAATTTTAAAAAACCCATTTATGTGTTTTGGAAAGATGAGCATTAATAATTTTTCGTGCACGCAGTGAATTTTCAAAATGAGGCGAGCTATTTCTCTCCTGGTCTGATCAGGATATGTTTACAACTGTATATTTGCCTGGATTCAGCTGCATTAAGTTTTCCCAGCAACATCAACATCGATTTGCTGACACAGTGAGATTGTCAAGAAAATACTGGAGCATTAGGAGAAATGATGGTCATGGAAACAGAACTTCAGAACGCTTGAAAACATGTAAAGCTTATAATCAGTCTGACAAAGAACCAAGAAAATTACAGTACTGGAACAGGCCCTTCAGCCCTCCAAGTCTGCACTGACCATGCTGCCTGACTGAACTCAAGCCCTCTACCCTTCCAGGGACCATATCCCTCTATTCCCATCCTATTCATGAATTTGTCAATAAGCCCCTTAAAATCACTATCGTATCTGCTTCCATTACCTCCCCTGGCAGTGAGTTCCAGGCACCCACCACTCTCTGTGTAAAAAAAACTTGTCTTGTCCATCTCCTTCAAACCTTGTCCGTTGTACCTCAAACCTGTGCCCCCTAGTAATTGACTCTTCCACCCTGGGAAAAAGCTTCTGACTATCCAGTCTGTCCATGCCTCTTATAATCTTATAGACTTCTATCAGGTCACCCCTCAATGTCACATGTGATCCCACTTTTCAGCCATAGTTTGAAAATCCATTGATAATGTAAATATTTATCACTGATACTCCTTTAAACAAATCTCCTACAGAAAGCAACACCTTTTTTTAGACTTTCTGACTGCACAGTGGTTGCCTCCCAGCGCCAGGGACCCGAGTTCAATTCCAGCCTAGGATGACTGTCTAAAGTTGCATGTTCTCTCTGTGTCTGCGTGGGTTTTCTCCAGGTGCTCTGGTTTCCTCCCACACTCCAAAGATTGACTTGATTTGATTTATTATTGTCACATGTATTAACATACAATGAAAAGTATTGTTTTTTGCACACTATACAGGCAAAGCATACCGTTCATAAAGAAGGGAAGGAGGGAGTGCAGAATGTAGTATTACAGTCATAGCTAGGGTGTAGAGAAAGATTAACTTCTTGCAAGGTAAGTCCATTCAAAAGTCTGACAGCAGCAGGGAAGAAGCTGTTCTTGAGTCAGTTGGTACATGACCTCAAACTCTTGTATTTTTTCCCTGAAGGTTTCGGGGGATCAGCAGGGTAAATACTTGGGCTTACGGGGATAGGGCCTGGGTGGGCTTGTTGTTGGTACAGGCTTGATGGGCCGAATGGCCTCCTGTACTGTAGCGATTCTATGACTCTAAAGGTTATTTTTATTTTTCACACGAGGGGAATAGCGTTCATTTTTTTGGGATTTATGTTGCGCTGGTTGCAGGTTCCACCATCCGATTTCAAAATGCAGTAAGAATGTGTTGATGAACTGGGCTACAGCAGACACTGGAGGTAAAATCAGATTGCAGCTATTATCACTGACACCATGAATAAAACATTTACAAGGTTCAGTCTTTCTTGGCAGCAACGTGAGTTGGCAAACCAGGTGTCGGGGTCATTCAACCAATTAAGTTAGCAGAATCGGGGCACACAAGTGACCTCTGTGCCTTATTCTCCAATCCATGTTCCTGTTCAACAGGCCTACAGTCAGATCTCAGGTGTCTCAGCTTACAATCATTTGGTTCCAATTTTTTTTCTGAACAGATGTTTATTTTGCCATCCTTAAATTGGGGCACTGGAGATTACTTGCCCAATCCGGTTGGGTCAAACTATGGTTATTATTTTCCATAATTGCTAAATCCATTTAGTTTACCATGCCACAGTGTTCCTTCCACCTTCACAATATTCAAAGACTAAGCCACTGTGCTGCCAGAATAATCAATACATAGGCTGTAATTTTACTGCCCCCTTCCATCACAGGAATCGGAGCGTGTGAGGGGTAGAACATGGAAAGGTCCGTGGACCTCGGGTGGGATTTTACGGTTTCAAGGTGAGTGAGGCCTTAAAATCCCGCCCTTAAAATAAGATTTTTGACTTGTGGGATATCTGCCATAGGTTATCCAAAACATGGAATCTTTTTATTAATTCGTGGGACATGCACATCGCCGTCTGGTCAGCATTTATTGCCCATCCCTAGTCACCCTTGAACTGAGGGTCTTGCTCACTTCTGAGAGCAGTTAGGTATCAACCACATAGCCTCATTACATAGTAACTAGACTCATCGTCACAAGTGTTAACAGCACCCAACATATTTGATGTGACCAGCCTGTGGGGGAGGGTGTTATCATGTGTGAGCCAACTTGAGCACTGCTTGCTCCCACAAAGAGAGACGTGATAGTGGCTGAATAATGGGCCGGATTCTCTGACCCCGCCTGGGATTCTACAATCCGGCTGCAGTTTCACGTAGATTTGGTTGAACGCCAAATTCTCCATTACAGCGACAGTGAGGGGGTGAACCTGGGCAATCTGTTTTTTGTTACTTTGTTGAGAAATAAATATTTCCCACCACCCTATCGAACCTCCCGATTCTTCTCTGAGTAACACTGCGGGATCTTTTCCGTACAGTTGAGTGAGCAGATGTGCGCTTGGTTTAATGTTACAATATCTGACAGTGCAGCACTCACTACTGTAATGAAATGTTAGCCCAAACCCTGTGATCAAGTACCTGTGTAGGAATTGAACCCAGAGCTTTCTCACTTAAGAGGTACGAGCCACAGATGAACAGCGTCCAAGAGGAGCATGGAGTCATTCTCCTTCACCTCCTCCACTGCCTGTGCAGTGTTTTCACTCACTATTATTTCATCAGAATGCACCTTCTCACGTCGAACTTGGAGTGCACGCGATTGTTGTGTTCATTCAGTGCCATGGTGCGCTGTTCATATTCTTAAACATTGGAGTCAGTTTGTGGCACAGCAGGATCCCATGGTGACTTTCTTTTTACTTCTTAATGAAAATGCTGCTGAATCTCTCATGGGTGTCTAACACTGCTGACCTTCCTCTAAGGCCACTGCTCTAAGTGGGTAACTCCAAGTAACTGTAACCACACATGAGCTGCTATAATTAATCAGACAGAAAACGTGTTTGCAATTTAAAGGCTCGAGCCTACTGATTCTGAACCTTTTACTTTTAAGAAAGTTGTATATTAAAGCTGAAATTATATTGAAAGAAGGCAAATAGTGCGGTCACTGTTGTTTCGCAATGACCAACTGGTAAAGTTAATACGTTAAAAAAGTAAGTTTTATGTCAGCAGCCCACATATTATCAAATTAGGCATCATTACAATTAAAAGGGAGGGCAAATAAAAGAGGGCATACTTAAATATGTTCCTCTTTTGCAAGTTTTAACTTGTAACAATCTTCAGTCTTAGAAACGTAGAAACCAGAGGCAGGATTAGGCCCTTCGAGCCTGCTCTGCCTTTTATTTTAATCATGGCTAATCATCAAATTCAACATCCTGTTTCCCTCCCTCTCTCCCCGCCATATGCCTTTGATTCTTTTAGTCCCAAGAGCTGTATCTAATTTCTTCTTGAAGTCACACATCATTTTGGCCTCAGCTCCTTTCTGAGGTAGTGAATTCCACACATTCACCACTCTCTGGGTGAAGAAATTTCTCCTCACCTCAGGCAAAGAATAAAGAACAAAGAAAATTACAGCACGGGAACAGGCCCTTCGGCCCTCCTATCCTGCACCAACCATGCTGCCCAACTTAACTAAAACCCCCTACCCTTCTGAGGACCACATTCTTTAGGTCCTTTCGGGAAGGAAACCTGCCGCGCTTACCTGGTCTGGCCTAAATGTGACTCCAGAGCCACAGTAATGTGGCTGGCTGACTCTCAACTGTCCTCGGGAAAATAGGGATGGGAAATAAATGCTAGCCAGCCAGCGATCCCCATGTCCCATGGATAACTGAAAAGAAGGAATAGGTGGATGGAGATATTAACCCCAGGAAGAATGGGAAATTGCCAGAAACTGAGGTAAACCGAGAATAGAAAATATGTTTTTGAAGGCAAAGCCTAAATTTAGGCCCAGTTGTACATTTTATAGAGGATCAACATTTTTTTAAAATTATGTTTATATTGAGCTGAGGATTAAATAACTGATTTGAATTATAAGGACAAATATGGCAGATTTGGCACAGCGGAGAAGCTTTTCACTTTCATTTTCTGTTACAAAAGAGGACTATGAAATCATGTCTGATCCTGGAAATCGGACAGCTGGGCCACCGAGGGAGAGTATAAAGATGATAGACATTTGTAGAAGTATTATTAAGAAGGTTAATGCTTTGACAGCAGACATTAGATACCTGAATATGAAATGAAGCATCGGGGAATTTTGATGGAAGTGAAGAAGAAAGTACAGAGCTTCCAGAAAACTCTTCAGAGAGAGGCTCAATTATTGAAATGTTGCTCACGTGTCTCTAATTTCCATGGAGGAGCAAGGATGTGACCGCAAGAATTATGGGCAGGCTAATATGAGATCATATCACTATTGTGACTAAAAGATCAAAGCACATTGTGTTCCCTCAGTGTCTCTCTACCATTTACAAGATTTAAATCAGAAGTGAGATGGAAGACTCAATCCCAGCCTAGACAGTACAATTGCAACAACACTCAAGAAGCTTGACAACGTCAAGGTCAAAGTCATAAACCTGACTGATGCTCTTACTACTGAATTCCCTCAAATCTTGACTTCTATATCTGCTATACAGGATGCACTATTAAATATTCTCACATTTTCTTCAATGTCTCATCCCTGTGCCTGTTCCTAGTAGGAATGAGCTGCTATATTATTGGAGCGCTGTCAATTTCAAGTTCTCGAAGTCGCTCACCATTCCGATTTGGTCACAAATCATTGTCAGAATTCCCTGTCCAACACTGCTGTAGGGGCCACCATTTGCAAAGGACTTCAGCAGTCCAAGGTGAAGACTCACCACCACTTCCTCAGGGGAGCGAGCACTGGGTAATAACAGCCAGCCTTGCCGGTGTTGTCCATGTGCCAAAAGCAAATTTAAATAAATGATGTATGGTAGTTATAATCCAGCTTGAGGTCACATATCAATAGAAACTATGATTCACCTTATCGTCATGGATTCTTGTGAAAAGTCATGGGGCGAATTCTCCTGTTCCGCCCATCACAGGAATTGGAGTGAGTGAGAGGTGGACCATGGAAAGGTCCATTGACCTCAGTCAGGATTGTCCGTTTTTGGGGCGAACGCGGACAGAAAATCCCACCCCATGTCTTAACACGTGGATGTTCCTCAGAACAACTCAATGACTCGGAAGCATAATAATGATGTCTTGGGGGTGTGATAAGTTGCCATTTAAATGCTTGTTTTGTCTTTCTGTTTGGCAGTAATTATAAGATTAAACATTGAAATGTTTCATTAATGCAAGAGGATACTTAATGAGGCAAACCAAATGTTGTTTTGAATGGACTATAAATCCAAGTGCATTGTTCACTCATTATAATCGAGCAATGAGAGCAAACATTGCAAACAAGGATTGCTTGATATAACTCAAATGAGATTTTAATGTTTCAGAAAGGTGCAGAGAATGCCAAAGATGATTCTTTAAATACTTTGGTACGACACCAAGTGAATGGAGAGTGAGAAGTGTTCAGATTCCAGCTTTAAAAGAGTTGGTTTAATGGTGAAAAAGAACCTTTGTTTTAAGGGACATGCAAGCAAAATAAGAATTAATAAGGAATTTATTTTTGCCTAGAGTTTTTCAGTTATCTCAAACTGTTACAATGTTCAGCAATGGCAATTTAAATTCAAATGACATCTTTAACAATTTCAGGATATCAAAATGTGCTTTCTATCCAATTAAATCCTTCTGAAGTGCAACCACTGCCATTTTTTTTCCCAGGTGAATGTAGCAATCAGTTTGCACACAAGATTCAAAGGGTAGTAAATAAAGATTGAATCTGTTGGTTGAGGATTGCAGCCTAATTAAGGTTCTATAAAGCTGCAACATAACTTGCCAATTTTTAAACTCAGTGCCCTGGCCAATGAAGGCAAGCATGCCATATGCCTTCTTGATTCCTTCTCCATCTCCATTGCCACTTTCAATGACCTTTGTACCAGTACACCCAGATCCCTCTGCCTATCAATACTCTTAAGGGTTCTGCCATTTACTGTATATTTCCTGTCTGTATTAGACCTTCCAAAATGCATTACCTCTGGACTAAACTCCCTCTGCCATCTCTGCACTCAAATCTCCAACTGATCTATGTCCTACTGTATCCTCTGATGGTCCTCATCGCCATCCCCAAATCCACCAACCTTTGTGTCATCCACAACCTTACTAATCAAAGCAGTTACATTTTCGTCCAAATCATTTATATGTATTACAAACAGCAAAGGCCCCATGATTGATCCCTGAGGAAGGCCACTTGTCACAGCCCACCATTCAGAAACGCACCCTTCCACTGCTACCCTCTGTCTTCTTTGACCGAGCCAGTTTTGTATCCACCTTGCCAGCTCACCTCTGATCCCATGCAACTTCACCTTCTGCACCAGTCTGCCATGAGGAACCTTATCAAAAGCCTTACTGAAGTCCATGTAGACAACATCCACTGCACTACCGTCATCAATCATCTTCTTCACTTCCTCGAAAAACTCGATCAAGTTTGCGAGGCATGACCTCCCATTCAAAAAAACCATGTTGCCTCTCGCTAATAGGTCCACTTATTTCCAAGTGGGAATAAATTCTGTCTCGAATAATTTCCCTACCTCTCCAATAATTTCCCTACCACCGACGTCAGGCTCACCAGCCTGTAATTACCTGGATTATTCTTGCTACCCTTCTTAAACAAAGGAACAACATCGGCAATTCTCCAATCCTCTGGGACCTCCCCTGTAACCAGTGAGGATACAAAAATGGACTATTAATAATTATTGATGTGTTGGGATGACTGAACTTAACCACTGTGTAGCATTAGTGCACGGTTTGTGAACACATAGCAAAGTCAATCTGCCAATGACTGGGAAAGGAGACTTAAATACACATATAAAATGCAGAGCGAGTAAAATGAGAGCCTTGTGACTATTCTGTTGCATGTAAAGGTGTGACATTTACTCTTAGCTACTAGATTCACAAAAAAATAGCAAATCATAATTGATTAGATTGGGAATATATCAATCAAGAAATCAATTAAGAAGCAGTAAAGAAAGTGCCATGTCCTGCTTTTTCACTTACCTTGAGCAATTAATATTTGAGTAATTAGCAATACTGGGAAACACCTCATTACGGCAGTTAGGCTGGTTAGTCTTAAAGGAACAAGGAGATCATCTTACAGAAAATAATACTCTACGTGATATAACTGTCCTGTTGTTATAAAGTTTATCCTCATCTTTTTCACGATCAACTCTATAGGAAGTATGCCAATGGTACTCCCTGATTTCCAAACATGGAGGTACGACAGCTATAATAACTAGAGCAAGTTCTGCAGTGTAGGCATGATTCAGATTTTAAGAGCTGTGAGGTACAAGTGAGGAAGGGTTTATTTCATCCTGATCAGTGTTAGCATTTCAATATTCACTGTATTTATTATCTTTGAACTCGCAGAATGTCTGAAATGATACATGAAACTTATTCATCTGATGTACTCAGTGTAATTTTACCAAAATGTAAATTCTCAGTTCCTTAAAACAATACTGTCATCTATTTCTCTAACTGTTGCGTTCCTCACAAGACGACAGGAATTCCTTTAGGATCAGTTTACCGTATAGGTACAGATAAAATAGTCACTATGGTGGGATTGAATGCTTCATATCTAACTTTGCAAATAACAGAAAACTCGGTGACATTGTAAGCAGTGTGGAGAGAATTTGCAAAGAGATACTGACAGATTAAGAAAATAAGTTGAGGCAAAATAAATGTATCCGGTAGTCCAGAACTTACTGTGCAGGAGACAAACCCAAGAACCAATCTAATCACAAGTGCGGCCACACACCAATCTTAATCTTCACGGGATCACAGTGCAACAAATGGGCCCTGGCACAGTGAAGGATATTAAAGCAAACATTGGGCAAATGTAGGCAAATGTGACGTCATCTATTCAGACCTAAAGATCAGAGTCTTGTCTAAATGGTGAAGAGCTCAAAATGGTGGAGGTCCAAAGAGACTCAGTGATTTAGGAAGTTAGATTTGGTTTGATTTATTATTGTTGCATGAGGCTGTTCTTTTGTGTGCAGAACTTGGCTATCAGTTTCTGCTCAGCGATTCTGTGTTGTCGTGTGTCTTGAAGGCCGCCTTGGAGAACGCTTATCTGAAGACCAGAGGCTGAATCATGCATGAGGACTGCCTCAGCCAGGATCTTGGATTCATGTCACACTACATGTGATCCCCACCATTTGACCTGGGCTTGCAAAATCTGTCCTGACTTGAGACAATTCACATCTCTTTTAACCTACAACTATCCCTCTCTCCGCTTGCATTGTCTGTACCTGTAAAGACTTGATTACCTATAAAGACTGGAACTCTAGCCATTCTTCACGTTCCTATCTGTAATTATCTTGCAATTGTATCTTTGCCTATATATGCCGTGTTTGTGAACCTACTTTTCACTCACCTAATGAAGGAGCAGCGCTCCAAAAGCACCTGCTTCCAAATAAACCTGTTGAACTTTAATCTGGTGTTGTGAGACTTCAAACTGTGCCTACCCCAGTCCAACACCAGCATCTCCCCATCCTCATTTGACTATACCTAGAGTTGCTGTGTTCAGTTCTGGACAACAAACTTCAGGGAGAATATTGGAGCGAGTGCAGTGTAGATTTACCAAAATGATATCTAGACTCCCAAGAGCTATACTATAAGGAGGGATCAAACAAACTATGGTTTTATTCCCTGGCAAGTTGAAAATTAAGGTGTGCTTTGATTACAGTTCTCCAGACATTAAAAGGAACTGAGCAAATAGATGGAAATAAATTATTTCTGCTGATTGGGGAATTGAGGACTGGGTTATGCCTTACAAGGGAGAAGTTAGGAGAGACTTCTACATCCGAAGGGTGATAAACATTTCAAACTTTCTCCTGTAAATAGCAGTTGAATCTAGATCAATTGTTAATGTTACCAGTGTAAGTTTGACAGGTTTTTGTTAATCAAAGGTATTAAAGGCTATGGGGCAAATATGGTTGTATAGACTTTGGTCAGAAATCAGCCATCATCTCATTAAATGCAGAATAGGTTTGAGGGACTGAAAGGCCTATTTCTGTCCCTATGTTCCTACCCTGATAATAAAATGGATGTAAGTGATCAGATTTAAAAATTACAGCACAAGAGAAACATTTGGCTCATCATACAGCTGATTGTGATAGTAATTTAAACTGGAGTTAGCAATTCTAGTTGAATTTCTTTGTTTTTCGCATTATATTTCTCCTTTTCAAAGACTTCAGCAATTTCCTCCTAATTGGTATCATATAATCTTGCCTAATCAAGCACTTGGGCTAAATATTTCCATGTTCTTGTATCCCTCTGTTAATAAACTGTTCTAATTTCCAACTTTGCTTTTAGAGCCAATGTTTTGAGGCTAACGAAGGGTCATCCAGCTTTGAAACGTTGGCTCTATTCTCTCCCAGTAAGAAGTCTGACAACACCAGGTTTAAGTCCAACCGATCTATTTGATAGTAAACTCACAAGCTTTCGGGGTTTGTCCCTTCGTCAGGTGAATGAAGGTGACTGACGAAGCACCAAACCCCGAAAGCTTGCAAGTTTACTATCAAATAAATCGGTTAGACTTAAACCTGGTGCTGTCAGACTTCTTACTGTGTTTACCCTAGTCCAACACCGGCATCTCCACATCCATTCTCTCCCCACAGATGCTGTCAGACCTGCTGAGATTTTCCAGGATGTTCTGTTTTTGTATCGCAATCATAGAATCGTAGAATCACTACAGTGCAGAAGGAAGGCATTTGGTCCATCGAGTCTGCATCGACTACTATCCCACCCAGTCTCAATTCCCGTAACTCCACTAATTTACCCTGCTAGTCCTTCTGACACTAAGAGGTAATTTACTATGGCCAATCAACCTAACCTGCACATCTTTGGACTGTGGATGGAAACCGGGACACCGGGAGGAAACCCACGCAGACATGGGGAAAACATGCAAATTCGAGTGACTTGAGGCTGAAATTGAACCCGGGTCCCTGGCGCTGTGAAGCAGCAATGCTAACCACTGTGCCACCGTGCCGCCAGTTGGGCATTCAGCTCCTAGTAAATAGTGAATGCCCAACTGAAAATAATGTCAATATTAAAGGGATTATTTTCAAATTGACTATTTTATCTAGAACTGATCCTAAAGCAATTCCCGTCACTTTGGGAGAATGTAGTAGTTAAAGACAATATTGTACTGTTTTAAGGGACCGAGAATTACCTGAGTATCTTAATGATTTACCTGAGACAAGTGTGGTCCAAACTAGTAGATTGAAACTGGTAAAGTTTAGACAACAAATTATCCATCTGTCTTAACAAGGCTTTGGCTAGAATAGCACATAAAGATGGGAAAAATGCATTGAAAAATAGGCAGAATGTTTATAATAGATTCTAAGGTATATACCATCAAGTAACCTACATAACGGGGAAGTCATTTTGTCTATTGACAACATCCCCCTGTCAAAACTTTTCTTGACACAATGTTTTGCTCCCTCTGCTCTTCTAAAAAGAGAATTTGAGATATTAATCTAAGTATCCAAATGCTAAATAAGTAGAAATGATTCCAATGCATTTTTTTTGCAAAAATGGTCTTTATTCATAGAATATCTGAAGGAACATTCCAAATATTTCAAACTGGCCATTCTATTGCAAATAGTGCAATAATATTCAGGTTCTTTACATACATCAAGTTACTTTCTGAGATGCTTCAATATAGTCAAAGAAACATTACAGAGCTTTCAAAATGGTCATTACAAACTGTGCAAAGGTATTTAAAAGTTGTCTACATTGAACAAGTTGCACCCCGAGGCGTTTCAATGCAACTGAGATACATGCAATATTCATTCTATACATTGAGTGAGTCATCCAGCCCAAGGGTGCTCTGCTCCTCTTCATTCACTGTGGTTGAAAGGTCTTAGAGATTGACGTTCCCCCATTGTGCCTCCATGGTGGCTGCCTCAAGCTTTAGTATGTCCTTCAGCATGTAATCCCAGGATCCAATGTATTTTCCACTTTTCTCTAATTTTATTGGATTATGTTCAAGTCTCTGTCTCTACCTTTTGACATAAGGGTCGTTTGATGATAAGCTTTTTCAAAAGTGTGACTGCAAGCTTCATTCTCACAAATAGCCCCTTCCCACAACACAAATCTAATTTTCATTTGTATGCATATGGAGGGAACAGAGTTCAGAAGATTGAATTCAAATTGTATAAGTAGAGGCGGGGGATTAGTTGCACTTTCCAATTAATTTTGCATGAATTTCCAATCACCTGAAAGCTGAAAGAATTAGAAAAGTGTCACTTTCCTGTCTCCGAGAGTTTTACTTTGTGGAAACTGCAAATTTTCTGGCAATGATTTGTTCCACTCAATGGCCAGTATAAACACTGAGTTGTTTGAAAACATTATCGCATTGTGCACCTGTGGACAGATTTGTAGGTTTTAACGCAAAGTGTCTGATCAATCAAAAGCCTTAAATATCCTAAACAGTAGGATTATTTCAGAGGATGCTCGAGTTTTATTGTAACTTTGGAATTTGTAATCAATTTGTCCATGGATATCATGGAATGCTAAAAGCTAAAGCAGGTTTTCTTGAATTATAGAATCCCTGCAGTGCAGAAGGAGACAATTCGGTCCGTCGAGTCTGCACCATCAACAATCACGCAAGCCCTATCCTTGTAATCCCATGACACAAAAGGGCAATCCCACCCAGACTTGTTCCCTCAAATATTTACTGAGCTAATCCCCCTAACCTACACATCTTGGGACACTAAGGGGCAAATTAGCATGGCCAATCCACCTAACCCGCATATCTTTGGAGGAAACCACAGCACCCGGAGGAAACCCACACAGACACGGAGAGAATGTGCAAGCTCTACACAGTCACCCGAGGCTGGAATTGAACCCAGATCCCTGGCACTATGAGGCAGTAGCGCTAACCAGCGTGCCACCGTGCCGAGCGGGCTTAGCTTGCTGTCTGCAATGTGAGCATAAAATTACATTTGTGCAAAGTTGTTGTTGAAGTGAAGTAGTTGTCCAAATTAACACTAGAGGGTAAAAGAGCTTGTGTTTCCCATTATTACTCGAGTGCATACATTACAATCAGTACCAAGTGCAAATGACATTATTTAGACAGGTAGGACATTTTTCTCAAATATTTTGATGATTTTTAAAAAGAAAATGGGAGTAGAGTTATTGTCGTACCATTTGTTGCATTTATTATCAAATGGCATCACACTCAGCTCTTACTCATTTCTTTGATGCTCGTTCTCGTGCTTTATCATACACTTGAGCAGGACAAATAAGGCAATGGGATGCCTGATGAACAGCAGGACCCTGGGAAGCACAGAGGATCAGACGGACCTTGGTGGGCATGTATGCTGGTCCCTGAAGGTTGCCGGACAGGTGGATAAAGTGGTTAAGAAGGCATATGGTATATATGCCTTAGAACATAGAACATAGAACACTGCAGCACAAACAGGCCCTTCGGCCCACAAGTTGCACCGATCACATCTATGCCTACTAAGCCATAGACCTATCTATAACCCCCAATCCCATTAGATCCCATATACTCATCCAGAAGTCTTTTAAAAGACCCCTGCGAGTTCGCCTCCACCACCACCGATGGCAGCCGATTCCATTCACTCACCACCCTCTGAGTGAAAAACTTACCCCTAACATCTCCTCTGTACTTGCTTCCCTGCACCTTAAATCTGTGTCCTCTCGTAGCAACCATTTCAGCCTGGGGAAATAGCCTCTGAGAATCCACCCTATCCATTCCTCTCAACATCTTATAAACCTCTATCAGGTTGCCTCTCAACCTTCATCTCTCCAGGGAGAAGAGTCCCAGCTCCCTCAACCTATCTTCATAAGGCATGCCTCCCAATCCAGGCAACATCCTTGTAAATCTCCTCTGCACCCTTTCAATAGCTTCCACGCCCTTCCTATAGTGAGGCGACCAGAACTGCGCACAGTACTCCAAGTATTTATTAGCCTTTATTAGCCGAGACTAAGGGGGCGATCTTACCCATTGTTCACACCAGATCCCTGCTGCAGCAAGGTGGGAGAATCTGGCACTCAGACAAATCTCCATTCACTGCAGCAGGATGGGAAAATCCCACTGGCATGAATGGCCGTAATGTTCCAGCCACAGAGTTAAGAGCAGGGAGGTTATGCTGGACTACGTAAAACGTTGGTTAGGCCACAGCTAGAGTAGTGTGTGCAGTTCTGGAATCCAGGTTATAGGAGGGACATGAAAGCATTGGAAATTGGGCAGAGGAGATAGACCAGGATGTTCCTGGGCTGGAGAGTTTCAGTTATGAAGTGAGGTTAGATAGACAGGGATTGTTTTGCTTGGATCAGAGACTGAGGGAGAACATAATTGAGATGAATAAATTTATGAGGGGCATGGATAGAGCCAACAGGAAGAAACATTTTCCCTTGGTGGGGGGATAAGTGATATGAGGGCATTAGTTTAAAGTAAGGGCAGGAAGTTTAAAGGTGCTGTGAGGAAAACCTTTTGCACCCAAAGGGAGTCTGCCTGAAAGGGTGATGGAAGCAGAGATCTTCATAACATGTAGGGAGTATTTAGATGAGCATTTTTGATGTCAAGGCATACAAAGCTATGGGCCAGTGCTGGAAAATGGAAATCGAATATTTAGGGGTTTGCCTTTGACACAGATGTGATGGGCTGAAGGGCCTTTTTCTGTGTTGTATACCTCTATGACTCTCTATCTAACTTTGAAGGTTAGAATTCTAAACTCATCCTTGAAAAAAAGAACTGAATGAAATATTGCACCAATACCTGGAATGGGTGTGAATAATTTTCTGATAAATCCTACAAACACATATATATAATCTCAAATTCTGATATAATCCTCAACTCCCTTTTCAATTCGATTCCACTCTCTCTCACACCATCTCTTTTTTTATCTTCTCATTACAAAGTTCTTTCTACTTTACTCAGAATGTTGGGCTGTGTATATAGGAAACGACCAAAGTCAAATATAGTCCCTTTATCTCTCCAGTCTGGAACAGAGGTGACGGAGAGGTAATCTTAGAGGTTTAATTGATTGTTTGGTAAATGGAGCAAGTAAATATGGAACATGATTTTACTTCAATTTTAGCGCAGTAGAAATGGCAAGTGCAATTTCAAACTAGTAATTTTAAGACATGTATCAGGACATTCTTCTTTATACAAAGTAGATCAAAAGCTGGAATGGATGATAGAGAATCAAAGGCAAAAATCTTGAAATAATTTTAAGAAAGATTTGATTCCTAGATTAATAAATTAAATTGAGCTGAATGGATTCCTCTTCCATAATTGTCTTGTTCTGAAAACCTCTGGTACTTCAGGCACCAGCAATTGCCATTTACATGGCGCAGTGGTATTGTTGCTGAGCCAGGAATCCAGAGACCCAGGGTGATGTTCTGGGTACCTGGGTTCAAATCCCACCATGGCATATGGTGATATTTGAATTTAATTTCAATTTTTAAAAAAATCCAGAATTAAAAGCTTAATAATGATCATCCGGAAACCTTTATCAATTGTTGTAAAAACCCGTTTGGTTCAGTAGTGTCCTTTAGGGAAGGATATCAGCTGCTGGCCTACGTGTGACTCCAGACCAACAGCAATGAGTCCAGTGCCTCATAAGTTAATGTGCAATAAATCCACACACCAGAAGATAAGTTCTAAACTTTCGTAGCAGCTGAGGATTCTCAAAGAGTTTTAATAAGTGAAGTGTTGCTTGTGGATGCAGGAAGACAACAGATCGGAACTGTTACTTAATTCATTGCTATCTTCAGAAAGGCAGAAATACTGCTTTCACATCTTCAATCCAAGGAACAGGCTATAAGTTTGATCCCGGGGCAATCAAACAGTTGATTCTGATTGATTTAGGGGAATGCTCAGGAAGATTTTCCTGTTCTAATATTGCACTTCGATGTCTTTTATGTCACACTGCTGCATGATAATATTTTTCAAATAGTACTTACCAAACCCTGGTCTGTATCTATTTATCATGCACAATATAAACTTGAGAACAGCCTGTCCTTACTTGAATTCTGAATCATAACTAAAATCACCAATACAGCTGCATTTAATGGGTGCCTCATGCACGAGATATATAGAACCTATAGTCTTATGGCATGAATTTTAGCTACTATTATGTTAGAATGGCACTAATTTCATAAAATAGAATCCCTACAGTACAGAATTAGGCCATTTAGCCAACTGAGTCTGTACCAACCACAATCCCATTCAGGCCCTATTCCCATAACCCCACACATTTACCCTGCTAACCCCCTAACACTAAGGGGCAATTTAGCATGGCCAATCAGTCTAACCCACACATCTCTGGAGTGTGGGAGGAAACCGGAGCACCTGGAGGAAACCCACGCAGACACGGGGAGAATGGGCAAACTCCACACAGACCTGACCCGAGGCTAGAATTGAACCTGGGACCCTGGTGCTGTGAGGCAGCAGCGCTAGCCACTGTGCCACCGTGCTGCCCCAGTTTCTTTGCAACTTTCTGTTTTATAATACTCCCCTGTATATTTCATGGGCAGGTTACCTGTGGATAGAAATGTTGCATTTATATAACATCCGTACCCATCTTGAGATTATCCAAAGCACTTTGCAACCACCTTTGAAGTGAAGTCACTGTTGTAGGGAAAAGAAAGAAAGAGTGATAAAGAAGATTGATACAGAAGAAGACGATGATTACCAGTTATCTGTCTCTGGTGAACAATAAGCTGGACACAGCTTTCTGCATTTAACCGTGATTGCATTTTTATTGCAGGGGAACACTTCATATATATGGATCACTGCTAAAAATGTCAAGACAAAGAAACAACTTGTAATTGCTTAACACCTTGCACAGCCTCATGATGTCTCAATTAACATTTTACAGTTAATTGAATACCTTTGAAGCGTAGTTAGTCCCTGTTGAAATATGTAGGCAAACTCGGCAACTGTATTTTGCAGCATTGAGCCATAAACAACATTGAGATAGTTGACCAGATAATTTGCTGTACTCATATTGGCATGGGGAATAAATGTTGGCCAGTAATTAAGAGAACTCCCCTGCTCTGCTTGGAGAAGTGCCATTTGGTTTGACCGCCTGAGAGGCTAGGCTTGTGCCTCAGTGTAATATTCCATTAAAAGTACAGCAATTCTGATAGCACATCCTCAGTCCTGGAGTGAAGTGTAGATTTAGATGGTGGGCTTCTGGTGAGAAATACTACCATTGAGCCAAGTTTGACCCAGGTAGCTTTGTCTAGTTTTGCCAGCGCTGCTGTCTTACAGTGTGCGAGTGTTGTAGAGCATTCGCCTACGTGTGAATAGGGTGCGTGTTCTGGTTATGAATCGATTGGCAACAAAACGTTGGCTGTATCTTTGGGGAAAGTGAAAGCATTTGTGTGATAGAAGGAAGAAAAGATCACAAATATCACTGTGTGTTGCTGTGGTGTTCTAGAGAAATTGGGAGCCAGCTGAGGAATTTTCATTTGTGATCAAGAACAGGTGGAACCAAAGAGAAGTAAGGGAAATAAAAAGGACTTAAACTGCTGCACGTTTTCTCATTTCTAATGTGAATTAAGTCCACTGACTGGAGGTTGTCTTCAACTGTGAAAGATTGAACGTGTTTATTTTTAGCCACTGGCTTTCACTTGGTTGGAATAAACCGTGATGTATTATTCAAAGCACATAAAGGCTAATGGCATATTTTGCGGTTGCTCTGTTTCACAGCTGATGTACACTGCTCTTTGGCCTGTGACTCCCGGTATCAACATAAACCCAATCGACTTTGTTCTTTGAAATGGACAACTGAGAAATCTCATTAGCTCACTGACGCTCATTGATTACCTCTGACTGTCTCTTTTCGTAGTGACACATATTTCATCATGACAAAACCACAGGCAAACTGTTCCCATTATCGCCACAGTAATGACGTGATGCAATGGCCTCTCTGCTCATGCATTGCTAGCTTAACGCTGTGCGCATGCATAGAGACCGTTAGGACCCAAGGTGCAGCTCACTTACAGAGACATCAGCTGCACTTTACAAAATAAAGGAAGGGAGGAAAATGGCACAGCTAGCTGGCTCTCCCAAGACTCAAGCTGTCAATATGAATGCAGGTCTAGTTAAAGGCAATGCTATAATTAAAATGCTTTTTTGTGAATGCTTGCCCATCTCTCACCTTTTTGTTAAATTATCGCTAACAGAGTGGAGCAAATTGAGTGCAACTCAACCAACCAGACATTGCTGCTTATGATACCTTGTGTGCAAATTAGCTGTTGTGTTTCCTGCATTACAACGGTGGGCAGAACCTTACTACATTTTTTCAAAGTGTCAGTCCCGATTAGAAAACTGGTGCCCTGGAAATCGCATGAAATATTGAGCTGACTTGAATCACGCCAAGCTCGTGACAGCCCTGATGAGATTTGCGTTTTCCAATTCTCTCCAGATTGTGCACCCGTATTGGTGATCCCTTACAAGGCGAGCGCAGGCTCAAAATCATCCTCTCCGACAGTGCTTCAAAACTACTTCACTGGTTGTAAAGCCAACTTAAGTGGACAAGCCTCATAAAAACTTGAGCAGATTAGACACTAGAAACTCTGTGGTGAATAACTCTCCTCCTCTCTTGACTCCCCAAAGCCTGTCTCCCATTAATAGGGTGCAAGTCAAGGGTATGATAGAACACTCCCCACTCACCAGGATGAGTGCAGCTCCAACAACACTCAAAAGCTGGGCATCATCCCGGACAAAACAATCTGCTTGAATGACCTCTACTAGCAATGTATATCATCTGCAAAACGTATCGCAACAACTTATCAGGCATCGTTGACTACATCGTCCAAATTCATGACTTCTACCGTCTAGAAGATTGAGGGCAGTGGACGTATGGGGACACACACCATCGTGGAATCACAGAATACAACAGTGTAGAAGAGGCCCATCAAGTCTGCATCGACACATGATTAGGTGACCTGCCCACCTAACCCCACTTGTCAGCACTTGGCCCATAGCCTTGAATGTTAGGTGTGCCAAGTACTCATCCAGGTACTTTTTAAAGGATGTGAGGCATCCTGCCTCCACCACGTCCCAGGCAGCGCATTCCAGACCGTCATCACCTTTCCTCAAATCCCCTTACACTTCCTACCCCTCACTTTTTTAACTTGTGTCCCCTTCTAAATGACCCTTCAACAAAGGGGAACAGCTGCACCCCTATCCAGCATGCCCATGCCCCTCAGAATCTTGAACACCATCGTGACTTGGAAATGTATCCTTCCATCACTCTATGTGTAGCTTCACCATACTTATTGTATGGGGTCAACAAGGCCACTCGCCACCACATTTACAAGGGCAATTAGGGATGGGCAGTAAGTGCTGCCCTTGCCAAAGACACTCATATCCCATGAATGATGAATGGTGATCCCATGAATAACTATTAGAAAATGCTTTTGGTACAATCTGAGGTCATGAAATATCTTTCCTCATTGCAAATCTTTGTTTTCTTCAGTAAAATAAGATCAATGGTTGTCTACGTGTTAAACAATTGGTATTTGCACATAAAACACATTGGAAAAGAATAATTATGCAAGTCTAAATCTGGCTGAGAAAGACTCATTTTGCAATCAGGATAGAATTGCTAGTCAGTTATATTTTTTCTCATAAGAGATTGGCTTGTTTGCCGATTTGCTGCTTTAAGCATTACAGTTACAATTCCACAAGATTAGTGCAGACCTGAACTCACCCCACAAGTTTCTTTAAATATTGGGGCACCATTTTTGAAGCCCCCCCCCCCTCCCCCCCCAAACACAAAAGTAAAAGTAGACACCCCCACCCCCCCCACCCCCCATCCCACATCTCACGCAATGGGCAAGATTCTCCGGCTGCCCAGCTGTGTGTTTTTTGCTGGCGGGAGGTGGCGCATTGTTTGTTAGTGGTAGGATTCTCTGGTCCCGCCGCTGTCAGCAGGAATTTCCATTGCTATCACCCCTCGTTGGCAAGAAACCAGAAGATGGGGTGCGCTACTGGCAAGGCCAGAGAATTTCACCGGCATAAATGGCTGAAAAATTCCAACCAATATTTCACCAGCACAGCCTGAGCTCCTCCTGCAAATTGCGGGAGACCAGTTGTAATTCAAGCCAACATGTCCTCATGCCAACTGAGGCTTTGAGGGCCCATCTCTGTAACTACACTAAGTATGTTGACAAACCAACTTGCGGAGAGAAGTCACTGTGACAATGTTTTTGCTTCATTCCTTCCTTTTTCAAGTCTTGGACTTGACAAGGGTTTGGAGATTCTGATCAGAATGTTGTGCATCTCCTCCTTGAATATCAGCAAAAACTGAACAGAGCAAAACTTGGTAAGAAAGTGATTGATGTTTGAGATCACAGAATCATAGAATCCCCACATTGCAGAAGGAGACCATTTGGCCCATCACAACAGCAATCCCATCCAGCCCCTTTCTCCTTAACCCCACGTATTTACTTGCTAATTCCCCTGACACTAAGGGACAATTTAACATAGCCAATCAACCTCAGCTGCATCTGTTTGGAAAGTGGGAGTAAACCCACACAGACATGGGGAGAACGTGAAATCTCCACACTGACAATGACCCAAGGCTGGAATTGAACCCAGGTCCCTGCACAGTGAGGCAGCAGTGCTAACCACTATGCCACCCAATTTTTTTTTTAATAACACAAATTCGGATAATTTTTACAGAGGATGAAGACTTAAGTATGAGCACAAATATCAGAAATGATTATATCATCTCTGAAGAGTTTCATGTCCAAACTGAAATGTTTAAAATTTATCCAAGTGGAACCCTGGATTACAAATGTATTGAAAACAATAATGAGTGAAGGACAAATCGTGTTCAGTGCAGGGGATTAAGACAAACTTGACAATTAAAAAAATCAAAATCAGGAAGAGGAAATTAAGAATGTTAAAGTTCCATTAAGAGATAAGTTGCATAACTATTTAATGACAAACAATCCCAGGAATGCATCGAAGTATTTGAATAAAATATCAGTTTTCACATCAAAAAGGGATTTGACCCTTTCATTGTCCGCAGATAATCTTTGTGATGTTGTAATTTAATTCTTTTACACGTCTTTGTTTTACCTGGTTTGAAATGATAAATTAGAGGGATACGTGATTCCACAGCAGGCTTCGCTTTGTAATTAGAAGGATCTTGTGTTACTTTCAAGAAAGGGAAAGTAGAGAAGCAATTCAAGGGAATGGTTCCCTGGAAACACACGGCCCAGGTCAGATTAGGGGGAAAAAAGTTCTTCAAAAACGTGCTCTTCAGTTGACAGGTCCCTTTGCTCCGGTCTTGCCGAAATGGTTTTTACATGCACAATATTCCTTGCTATTGGAAATCAGCCACCATCATCAACGTTGCTCAGAAGTCATGGCCTACTGAGCTGAACGATTACAGTCCAATTCCCCTTACATCCACAGCCATGTAATACTTTAAGGGCTTTGTGTCAAAGTATGTTTTGGATCCTCTTGTCCCACATATTGATCACTTACAGTTTGTCTCTCTACCTCGTAAGTCAGTGGACAGCGTTGTTCTGAGTTTGGTCCATCTGATTCAACGACACAACAATAGATCAGGCAGCTATACTCGCAACATCTTTGTTGAATTCTCTTCAGCTTTCAATACCCGGCAACCAATTCAAGCTAATTGAAAGTCTGAAGAAGCTGGACGTCGATCCCACTCTCCTACTTCAGACCAATGACTTTCTTCACAACAGGACCCAACCCATCTCAGTTTTGGGATTTAACCAGAGCTGGTGTTAATGAATACGGGATCTCCTGAGGACTGTGTACTCTCACCTTCACTTTTAATCCTCCATACAAATAATTGTCGGTCACAGTATGACAACATATTGAAGTGTGCTGATGATGCGGTCTCATAAGGAACAACAAAGTAAATGAGGGGAACTTGCCGAAGAAATTTGTAAAATTGTGTGATAACAATCTGCTTAAACTAAATCAAAACAAGACAAAATAATTGGTAGGCTTACATTAATACTGCAATGAAGTTACTGTGGTCACCACATTCCGGCACCTGTTTGGCTACACTGAGGGAGAATTTATTGGGGCCAATTCACCTAACCAGCATGTCTTTCAGACTGTGGGAGGAAACCAGAGCATTCGGAGGAAACCCATGCGGACACAGGGAGAACATGCAGACTTCACACAGGCAGTGACCCAGCTGGGAATCGAACCTGGATCCCTGGCACTGTGAGGCAACAGTGGTAATCACTGTGCTACTGTGCAGCCAGTTAATGGTATTGTTTCTGCGAAGACATTGACACCGAGATACTTGTAGGTAGCAACTATTTCAAAGTTAAACTGGAGGAAACAGTGGCCTAAGGGGGGAGGACACGCACAATTCTACTACCCCAGAAAATTAAAATCCTTTCAAGTAGATCCTTCATTCATGAAACTCTTCTCTATGGCTGTAGCCAAGCGTGCTTTCCTTTTTGGATATCTCACCTGGCATTGTGTCTTTGAAAGCAGATACTTTTAAATGTACAGAGATTATTGAAGCATTTTGTTTGGATAATTGATGAGCAGATCTCTCTTAATGAGGTCTGCTCTTAAAGAATTCTTACAAGAGTGTCATGAACACTGACTATCACTCCTTGTCTCTCAGTATTACTGCTGATTGTGTTCAGAGAAAAGGCTACCATTCCTCACAGATTCATGGAATTGTTTCTGCTCTGCTCCATAGGAACTTTTAACTGGAGCTTGATGTCTGGATGAGGATATGCATTCAGGGTGGGACTCATTGCCTGATTCTTTTAATACATTGGAACATTTTGATAATACATATTTAATTAAAATTAGTATGCGGTAGTGTAATTTTCTTTTCTTTTATCATTATTCATTTATTTGCCATTTTTTAACGAATGTACTACATTACCTGAACTGAATTTCTGTATGAATATCCATATGGATGGTAAAGCAAAATAGTCAGTTAAGGGTCCATTTTTATTTCTGATCCGTAAAGACTCTGTAGACTTGGGTATGTGAAACACAGGGCTGAATCTTCCTGTGAATGCAGGAAAACCTGATACACACACTTTTGTCGCTTGTAAACTGTATACCCGACTCGTGTAACTTCACACCACACTTTTGCCTTTTCACACCATGGGTAGGTTTGCAGTGCAGTTTTCCAACTGTGTTGGAATGCTGAGGAGTTTGGGTATAGAAATGGACTGATTAGAAGGCCTCCCTCAGTTCTCCAACACAGTATCCAGCTGCCAAATTGGCTGATTAAAAAAACTGGTTTTGACCCTTGAAAAAAAACTAACCATCTGCTCCTTTACTTACTGCTTTGAAACTGAAATGCTTATCCTCTATTCTCTAACCTGACCTCTCACCTTCTCTCCCATCCCCCCATATGCCAGTCCATGCCCCCTCAGATTGTCCATGCCATTCCGTGTCACCTCTGTGCCTCCATGTGTCCTTTCTGTCTTCTCAGATCACCAATGCCACCCCATATCACCTCACTGACCATATGTCTCCTCCATAGTCACTCATTTAATTTGCATCTTATATGATCCCCAGATTCCATACAATACCCATAGAAAATAATTTGCATTCCTTGGGAAAAATAACTCTCTCATTATCTAATTAAAAACCTCCACGTCGTTTATCATAAGAAAAACTGCATTTTGTGTAAAAGTTTTCTAAAATTGTCATCCAATTATTCATGTCAACATCAGAAACATCAAAGGGACGATCTATTACTACTTGTTGGAACTGTCATTCAGTCTCAGATGAATAGAATATTGACTGTGCTGAAACCCATTACCACTTGAAACTCAGCCAAACATTCAGAATGGCCACTGCTGTCCAAACAATAATCTGCTCTCTGGGCAGAAACACATAAAGGCTGAGCATTTTGGTTTCAAAGCAGATTGCCAGTCAGTCAATGTAAGAGAGCAGATGATTAGATATTTTCAAGTGTCAAAACCAGTTTTTTTTTATGAGCCAGGATCATTTAAATCACAGGAGAAAAGATGACAACAAAGACTGACAACATATTGTTTCACTGCATTATGGTGTTTCACCATTGGAAAAGTACAGATGTGAACAAATACACAAGGCTCATTGATGTAAGGATCACAGCATTAAAAGCATATTTACATTACAATACAGAACCTAAATGTGTAAAAATATTTTACATCTACTTTTTGGAATTTTCCAGACTCAGCAGATTTTCCATTTTCTTTGTGATCTCTCAAACCTGTGAAACAATGTGCTGTCAGTCTATGTTGTCATCTTTTCTACTGTGATTTAAATGAGCCAGGCTGATTTTGATACCTGATAATAATCTAACCATCTGCTCCTTTACATCGATTGACTGGCAACTTGCTTTTAATGGGCTTCCAAATATTCACACCGCCAGACAAATATAGTGTGTTGGAGGAAATCCAATTTCTGTCACCCATTTAAAATGGGGAATCCAACCTCAGCAGGAGCACATTCGGCATTCTGACCTGAGCAAAGGCCAGAGAAAAATGGTGTGGACCCAGCAACGTGGAAGGAAAATTATATCTCCTCCAAAAATAACAAGCTATGGCCATTCATGCATCAAATCGGGCCTTTGCACCCAGGCACAAATTTGGATCAGAATCTCAAATGATATGCCAATGACATCTTAGCTAGTTTGACAGGCAGTGGTATAAGTCTGTAAAATGTGGAGCCAGAGGCATGGAAATGGAAGAGAGGCATCAGGTGCGATTTAACATGGATACGTTTTAGGAAAAACACAAGGAACATGGAAATACACCATGGAAAGTTACTGAGAGGAGGGGATGAACAATGGATGAACAGGTAGGCTTAGAGCTCAAATACAGAATTCCTTGGAAGTAAAAATGCCAAAAGGTTTTGGGTTTGACAAATATTGCTGCACGAATGGACTAGTAATGGTGCATTTTTGGAAACATATTTAAGCCTCAAATATGAAAACTTTGGATATTTCTTGTACCAAATATAACAAAGATATTAAAAACCAGACGAGAGTGTATAGTGCCAAGCATGAGAAACTATAGTTGTGCAGAGATTTGAGATGCCTACAATGTGGGTGGGAATTTCCAGCTTTTCCCAGGGAGGGATCTTCCAATCCCATAGAAAAGTCTATTAATTTACTTAGTAATCATAAGTAGGCTTATATTTAGACTGTAATGAAATCACTGTGAAAATCCCCTGGTCGCCACACTCTGGTGCCTGTTTGGCTACACTGAGGGAGAATTTGGCATGGTCAGTGACCTCCCGCAGCAAGTTCCCTGGTGGTGGGGCAGCCATACAAAACTCTGTAGACTTTGGTGGGGTAAGGGATCAATATCTTGCTGCATCTGCTGTGGGAAACTCACAGTGATAGGGCTGGAAAATCTCGGCCTCTGTCTACTGGAGGTAAGGAAATTGATTAAATTAATCATAGGTCTTCATCGGAAAAGCCCAATTGCTTTTGGATGGGGATTTCATTGAAAATCATTAGTGAGAGACTAAGAAGAAGGATAGTCGTAGCAAAGGATGTTTTGCCACAGAAAATGGTTGTGGGAGGAACAGTACAACTTTTAAAGAGAGAGTAGATCAATATTTAAGCAGGGGCTATTAGGGTTTTGAAATATAACCAGTCTGATTGACACATCTGGCTTTCCGTAGTCATGTGTCCATGCCACGAGGCTTCCTCTGGAGGCAGATATCCTGGCCCATTCAATAAAGCTTCACATAAAGACAAACACTGCTGAAGACTTCTGTCCTTATAAGTACAACAAGGAGGAGCTAGGAAGTAAAATTAAGGGTGGGATTATCCAGACTCTCCCGCTGGCCACATTTTCCCATCTCGCCAAAGTCAATTGTTCTAAATGGACTGCCGTGGGAAAACCTGCCATGGAAGGGCCAGAAAGTCCTGGCATAGCTTTGGATTGCCCAGTTGCCACTGACATAACAGGTCTGGGTGGAATATTCTTCAATGGTTCCAAAGAAAAGATGTTGATGTCATGAAATCCATATGTAAAATAGTTCCTACAAATTTGCCTTAGCCTCCTAAGTGGCAGTAATGCGAAAACAATACAATTCCCCCCTTCACTTCTTTACAATTACAGTAAAGGTGAGTGAAGCAATACAATGCCTGCAATACAGAGTGGTGAAGAAGGCATTTGGCATGCTTGGTTTCATCAGTCAGAACATTGAATACAGGAGTTGGAATGTCTTGTTGAAGTTGTACAAGATGTTGCACACTTGGAATACTGTGTGCAATTCTGGTCACTCTGTTATAGAAAGGATATTATTAAACCAGAAAGAGTGCAGAAAAGATTTACTAGGCTGCTACCGGAATTTGATGGATTGAGTTATAAGGAGAGGCTGGATAGACTGGGACTTTTTTTCTCTGGAGCGTAGGAAGCTTAAGGGTAATCTTATAGAGGTCTGTAAAATAATGAGAGGCGCAGATCAGCTCGAAAGTCAGTATCTTTTCCCAAAGATAGGGGAGTCTAAAACTAGAGGACATAGGTTTAAGGTGAGAGGAAAGAGATACAGAAGTGTCCAGAGGGTTGAGAGTGTCTGGAATAAGCTGCCAGAGGTGGTAGTAGAGGCGGGTACAATTTTGTCTTTTAAAAAACATTTGGATAGCTACTTGGGTACGATGAGTATAGAAGGATATGGGCCAAGTGTAGGCAATTGGGATTAGCTTAGGGGTTTAAAAAAAAAGGGTGGCATGGACAAGTTGAGCCGAAAGGCCTGTTTCCATGCTGTAAACCTCTACAACTCTAATATGAGGAAGGCTGATTGGAATTTGGCTGTAGGTCTGGAAGTCAGCCTTTGCATACTGACGCTGCCTGTTCTTCCATTGATCTGTTTACCTGTCCATGTAGGGTAATAGAGGCCAGACTAAAACTATAAGATGTGTCCCTGAGATCTGTTCCTGCCCTGTCAAAGTGCCCCTGTCTCTTGACCATTTGACTTGCGCTCAGCGGCAGAATTCCTCTGCGTCCTTCGAGCACTTCTCCCTTCCAAGTGACAAACACCCCCTTCGTGTGGGATGACAGGGTGACTATTACTCTGAGGACAAACTGTTTGTGAGGGATTACTGCTCGAGAGCCCCGCATTAACATCACTTTCACCCATGTGCAGGATTAAGAGGCGAGAGTACAAGAGTAAGACGCTTCCAAAATGAGCAATCTGTATTCCGAGCAGGGTGCCTGAGAACCGGCCCCTGACGTTCCTGCTGGTGCTCCAAACATATCTATTTTAAGAGTGTTCCAAATATCAACAGTGCAGGTTAGCAGAGCTGTTTATCCCTATGGCAACGGCTTTCACTTGACTGTTTTTACACAAAACCTATTAGTCGGTGCACTGGCTGGAGACCATTAAGTAATGGTATTCATGTGTGTTTTGCTAAAGCTACTTGACTGAAGTTTTGTACGGTTCTTTGTGTGTTGACCACTTTAATTTTATTTAGTCCCTTTATTGAGAACTTCTAGGTGCCAAAACTATTCTTCTTACCACTTTCCGGGATTTCCCGTAACTTTCCAATGACTTGTTCCCAACGCGCTTGTTTGCCCCTGACAACTGAAGCACAGTAAGAAGTGTCACAACACCAGGTTAAAGTCCAACAGGTTTCTTTGGCAGCACAAGCTTTCAAGTCTCAGGCTCCTGCAACACATCCACTGGAGTTTTCGAGGCAATCCTATTAACTTACTGAGAGCAGAATATTTCACTAACGTGGCTCTAGTAATTGTCAGACTGTCCCCGTCACAGAGACAACAGGCCCGTGTGATCCACGTAATGGACCGTACAAATGTCTTAGCTCTCGGGGTCCTCCTGCAGCGTTGGAAGTCAGGCAAATAACAAGATGTAAGCACTTGCACGCGGGTAGGTTTCTGTGTCATTTTTTGATCAATGAAATGAAAAGGTCATTCATGTCAGCGGATGGGGTTAAAACCTTTTAGCTCTGTTCCTTTCTCCCCATTCTGTGGTTTGCTCAAACATTCTTCGACCTATTTTCTTCCCTGAAGTCTGTAATCTTCACTGTGTGATCTGCCCTGTCAGCATTTCGGTGATTTGCTGTCCAATTTAATTGCTTTCTGTTCCGAAATGCCAGAAGCCACTTACGTCTTGGAGTTAAAGATCCCGGGAGCGGTGCTTCAACGGATCGCAACTTCGATGTGCCACTTGCCCTCTCGCAACAGTTCCAAATTGCAGCCTTGTGGTGTCATCTCTCGGAGAAGCAACAGAGCCATTTTGGCTGCCCGACAAGGACAAACCTGAGCACAGACCTAACTGTGGCACTTAGACTATAGCTTCAAGGCAAACATTTTTTTCCCGTATACAGTGGGAGCAGGAAAGGAGCCGGAGTCTTTTTGTAGTGAATCCTTCACAGTCTTACTTCAAGTCACAGTGTCAAAGTGACACATGATAAACAGAATAAAATTGTCTTGTAAACAGAACCCAAGTGCTCCAGCACACTTTCTCTTGCTTTCAAAGTGTGCAGCTCATTTCTTTCATGCTGCAGCTTGTAAGAATGGTGCTCTTTGAATTCTAATGATGAGAAATGAGAGATTAGAATAACATTAAACTATACCTCTCAGTTCATGTCAACCTGGGAACAGATTCTAATTCTAACCTTTCTAAGCCTTACATTGTGATGTCGGAAAGCTTTGCATTGTGGCTGGAGAGTATTGCATTACTCAAGATAATAAAACAATCAGTGGGTTTAGCAAAACAAAATTGTGCATTTATATAGCATCTTTCACATTCTACATGTTGCCCCGAAGTTCATCACATCAAATTAATTACAATTGAGGTGTAGTATTTTATTGTAGGCAGGTGGAAATAAGGACACATTTGGGGCAATTTGATAATAGTACCTGGATCTTCTCAACACCGGATCGGCCTCCTGCTGTGGTTGGAATCCAGCCGGCAGGTACGTGAAGGCAGATCTCTGGCAGCAAGCCAAGGGGTCATCAAGGCCCTCCTCCGAATCCTCCATAACCTAGCCACTGGGATGAGAAGAACCCGATTGCCGTGACACAGCATCCACTTCTCCCGGAAGGATGGCCTGCTGTCCTAACATCACCCTCTGATTGGGCCTTATCTCAGGGATATGTCACCATTCTCAATTGGACAGCAGGTTTGGGGGTGGGCGCTTTATTGGTCACCTTCCCGGAGACTGCAGTGCTGCGCAGTCAGCTGACATCAGTGTTGTTGGGATCCACAGCAGAAGAATTTCACCTTTAGGAAGTCTCCACCCGTGGGTTATTGTGGATTCCAAATGGTGCACTTTGTAGAAAGGGATTCAGTTCTCTAAAACTGGTGATGTGTTAAAGATGAGCTACAGACACGTCAACAGAGCCTAATTAAAACTGCATGACTCAAGTGAAAAAGTAACAATTAGCGGAGTCTGTATTCCCTATTTTCACAATGAATGAATGGGAATTAGTTACTTTGGAGAGCTCAAGCTGTTAGTAAGCTTCATAAATCTCCCAGTGAGAGATGAAGAAGAGGACATCAGATACATTTGCCAAGAAGCTTTGAACAATTTGCGATCGGGTTCTTTACCAAGAACAACAGATGCAGTGCATTAGATTAATACAGGATCTGATTTTTCTGTAAAGTTGCAAGATCTTGGTGGAGGCAGGGGGACAACATGTTGTTGCTTTTTCAACAGTGGACACCATTAAACGGCTAAAGATGAATGGGGAAGGTCAGATAAGTGGACCATAAGAAGTAGCCCCCTCGTGCCTGCTCCGCCATTCAAGAGGATCGAGAAGCTGATCTGATACATTCTCATGTTCACTTTCCTGCCCTTTCCCCGTAACCCTAGATTCCCTTAATGATCAAAAATCTATCTATCTCAATCTTAAATATATACAAGGACTCTACCCCCACAGCTCTGTGTGCTAAGGAGTTCCAATGATTCACAAACCTTTGAGAGAAGAAATTCCTTTCCGTTTCAGTGTTAAATTAGTACCCCTTTATTCTGAGACTGTGTTCTCTGGTCCTAGAATTTCCCATGAGGAAAGACATCCTCTCAGCATTTACCTACCAAGCCCCCTATGTGTCAGTGAGAACACCTCTCATATTCTTAAAATTAGAATCAAATCATGTAGGGGTGATATTCGGGAACTGTTTTTCGTACAAATAGTAGTGGAAATCTGGAACTCTCTTCCTCAAAAATAAAAACAATTGAGACTAAATAAACTGAAAATTTAAAGAGAAAGATGGATAGTTCATAATATTGTTGGAATCATGAAATCATGGAATCGTTGCAACACAGAAAACCATCATTCAAGCCTGTTTTTCCTGTGCCTGACCTCTACAATGCAGCCATTCCCACTCCCTTGCCCTTTCCCCATAGCACAGTATTTTTTTCCAATTTCCCTTCAGCTGCTTAAAGTCCCCTTTTAGCGGCCAACAATGCATCTGCATCAACTCTCCAATTATGTAGGCGCAACACTTATTGTGGAGATCTGCGCCAAAAACGGCACAGATTCGAGCAACAACTGCTGGAAGATCTAGCTTCAAACTGCTTTCAAAGCTTTTTGTTGCAGTGCTACACGACTGTGAATATAAACATAAACAGAAAAACGTGGGGGACAGTCGGCCATTCAGCCCATTGAGTCTGCTCCGCCATTCAGCGTGATTATGGCTGATCCTCTCGCTGGAATTCTACCGCCACGGAATTGGAGTGGGCAAGGGGCAGACAATGGAAATGTCCATTGAACTTGGGCAGGAATTTCCAGTTACAGTTGAGCTATACTCAATGCCATGCTGTTGGGTCCATTCATTCTTTTGAATAGATGAGGACAGCACTGGAATGATGAATTTCTTTTATTGAACAGAACTTAAGGTAAATTAAATGATTACAGAAGCAGAGAGAAAGCAAACTTCGAGATGGCTGCTCAGCTAGCCCCTGTAGTGTACTAGACAGAATCTCAAAAACAAACTAACTGCCCGCTGAACACAGTTCCAAACTATATATTAATTCTTATCTTGTTATTGTGAGTGTCCTTGCAATCTGTCTCTGTCTAGAGAAAACTGGTTTTCCAGCTATTGTTATCAAAGCTTGTTTTGCTTGCTGTATACTTTTCAGGAATGTGGTCAACGAGCTAGCTCAGCATGCCTTCTGAGTTTTAAAATGTAATCAATTTAGCTTTAAATGTTAGCAGCATTAACTAACCCGTACAGTCTAGCACTTAAACGTAATTGCATAGGCAGAGATATCTTAAAATGAAATCTTTACATAGATTGAAACAAACAGAGCTAAGCATACATAGGATCTCTCGCATACTATCTGTCTCCCCCCAAACCACATACCGGGGGTGGGGGGGGGGGGGAGTTGGTGGTGCTGCATGGTGTCACAATGGTTCGCACTGCTGCTTCACAGCTCCAGGGACCTGGGTTTGATTCGCAGCTTGGGTCACTGTCTATGCAGAGTCTGCACATTCTCCATGTGTTGGCGTGGGTTTCCTCTGGGTGCTTTGGTTTCCTCCCACAGAGTGAAAGACGTGCTGGTTAGGTACTTCAACCCGAACAGGTGCTGGACTGTGGCAATTTGGGCAATTTCACAGTAACTTCATTGCAGTGTTAATGTAAGCCTTGTATCTAATTAATAAGCTTTTTCTTTACTTTATCTTTATAATTCTGATCTGCGGTGAAAACTCAACCCCTCCTCACCCACCCTACAGTTCCTGGCTGCCGGCTTTATGTGTGATGATAGGTTTACCTTATGAAGGAGTCTATTCTATCTTTTCTGGGGTTTTGTCCAGCAAGGAACAGCCTACACTGAGACTTGCTTGAACATCACAGGGACAGTTAGCTCTGGAGTGCGCCCAGAATCTGCTGTTCTGGGGAATATTGCAGGGAGGTTGTGCAGGAATATTTTAGTTTTTTAAAAATCAGCTTTGATCTTTCATTAATGTTAGACATAATGGAAATAATTGGTGTCACGCAGACATAACTGTACCAACACTCATTACACAACAGGCCTGATCAAATGTTGAAGTCGTTAAAGAGTTTGAACAGAGCCCATTTATGATTAGAAAATAGACAGAGGATAATTGCAAAAGGCAATCTGACGTCAGTGTGAAACCCAGCAACTTGTAAGATATTTCACGAGCCTTTGAAGTGGGTATGTAATTTCTCAGAAGACATTTAGCATCCTTCCATCTCTGTAAGATGGTGGAGCAAATCAAGAGGGTTGTTGTGTTTGGTGTTGGCACTTCTGGCCAAGCCTTTGCAGCCACTGACCATCATGCTGGGATGTGCCATACCACCACAGGGGATGTCACCATTTCCCTCTGTTGTAGGCTAGTATCACCCAGGTGTGATGCTTTGGGCCTTCATGTCACTTTTTCACGCATCTTGAAGCCGTATATCAGACAACTCTTTGGCTCTAGTGACTTCACCGTACAGAAAATCCTCAGGAAATGTCCACCTTCCATCCTGCACACATGCCCAAGCCAGCAAAGTCAGCTCTGCTTGGGGATTGTTAACGCACCAGGGAAATGTTGCCTTTGAGACAATTGGCATCTTTATGATTTTGACCTTCCATAAGATGTCCAAAATGTGCCACAAATAGCAAAGTTGGAAGTTATTGAGCTTCCTTTCTTGGATGCTGTAGGTCATCCATGTTTCACAGCTAGGCAACAATGCGCTGAGAACACGGGCCTCTTAAACCAGCATCGTAGTCCGAAGAGTCTGCTTGATGTGTTCCATGCACATTGCTTGTGGCTGCTTTGCATGTATTGAGTTTGGTTTCAAGGTGCAGATTGGGCCCATGGCGTCAGGCGAGGTGGCATAGTTTGCTAACCACTTCCTGGCATGGTGGTAGAGTGATCAAGAGTAGAGATTTATCACCCTGTCCGGTTACCGTTGTTTCCTAGGGTTTATAGTGGGGGAGAACAAGTTGCAGGCAAGGGAGAGACTATCAATGATTGTTTGTAGCTAAGTTTGCATTTGAGCGAATAAACCATAAAATAAGACAGTCAGATATAGGAGCAGAATTAGGCCATTTGGCCCATCGAGTCTGCTCCGCCATTCAATCATTGCTGATATGATTCTCACCCTTCTTCTGCTTTCTCCCCATAATCCTTGTTCCCTATTGATCGAGAACCTATTTCTGTCTTAAAGATACTCAATGACCTGGCCTCCACAGCCCTTTGTGGCAAAGAGTTCCATCGATTCACCACCCTCTGGCTGAAGAAATCCCTCCTCATCTCAGTTTTAAAGGAGCGTCCCTTCACTCTGAGGTCATGCCCTTGAATTCTAGTCCCTCCCACGAGTGAAAACATCCTCTCCACGTCCAGTCTGTTAGGCTTCTTAGTATTCTGTAAAGCTTCAATTAGATCTCCCCTCACCCTTCTAAACTCCATTGAGTATAGATCCAGATTCCTCAACCACTCCTCTTATGACCAGCCCTTCATTCCTGTGAATAACATCACACAATGGGGGTATATGACTTCTCTGATCAAGATGTGCCTTATTTCAGCCTTCACTTTCCATCTAGGTGGATGATAGTGCTTATTGTCTAACTTGTATGCAGGTAAACTCTGTCAATATCCGCTATCCTGGCAAACCTATAGTGGATGTGATTATACATCAACCAGGAGGTAAGTGTAGAGAATAGGATGTCTTGACTTTTGTAGCTCTCACTAAGTTTGTGCAACGCTGCAAAGTTCACCAACCATTGGCGCAAATCCCAAAGCCTGTTGTCAACGTGACACCTCTTGAACAGTCAGCAAGGCAGGACGCCACAAGATTTTTAAAGTAAGGTTTATTTATTAGTCACAAGGCTTACATTAACATTGCAATGGAGTTACTGTGAAAATCCCCAAGTCACCACGCTCCGGTACCTGTTCAGGTACACTGAGGGAGAATTCAGCATGGCCAATGCACCAAATCAGCACGTCTTTCAGACTGCGGAAGGAAACATTGACTTCACCACAGTTCCTCAACCTCACTTGTCCCTTTGATGACAACATGCTGCTCCATACTACAGAGTTTGATGGCACCACTTCTGACAGTTTCAGGGTGAAGAATGGAGTTAAACAGCTGGAACTGTGTCCTAGTTCCCACATTCTTTGATATTTTCTTTTCCAATGGCCCTGCCCTCTACTTTTCCAGTGAGGAAACTCTTTGAAGTGCTTCAGGAGGGCTGTCAAGAAGACTTTTAATGTATTTGTGTTTTTTTTTGGATAGAAGCCTAAGATTGTACTTGGCTTAAAGATACTAATATGAAAATATAGCAGATATTGTGTTGGGTTTCTTTCAGTTTTCTGTTCCAGCCATGTTGTTCTTACTTACAAAACTGATTTGATTTTGATTTGATTTATTATTGTCAATGTATTAGTGTACAGTGAAAAGTAATATTTCTTTTGTGCTATACAGACAAAGCATACTGTTCATAGAGAAGGAAAGGAGAGAGTGCAGAATGTAGTGTTACAGACATAGCTAGGGTGTAGAGAAAGATCAACTCTATGCAAGGTAAGTCCATTCAAAAGTCTGATGGCAGCAGGGAAGAAGCTTTTTTTGAGTCGGTTGGTACGTGACCTCAGACTTTTGCATCTTTCTCCTGACGGAAGAGGGTGGAAGAGAGAATGTCGTGGGTGCATGGGGTCCTTAATTATGCTGGCTGCTTTGTCGAGACAGTGGCAAGTGTAGACAGAGTCAATGGATGGGGGGCTGGTTTGCGTGGTGGATTGGGCTACGTACATTCACGACCTTTTGTAGTTCCTTGCGGCCTTGGGGGAAGAGCAGGAGCCATACCAAGCTGTGAAAGAACTGTACACTGATATAATAATATTAGTGTCAAATCCTGGTGCTTGGGCAGAGACAGCACTGAAATATATTTGTCACGGTAAGAAAACTCAGTCAATTTAGATGCCATTAGTGTCTCAATTCAGAATGTGTGATTCTCTTGATGCCCAGCATAAAGTTGTCGAGATAGTAATTGACATTCCTTGAGCTTTGTACTGGGTGAGAAAACCTGAACTCAGTGAGAAACTAGGCACTTGGGACTTGCTGGTGAGTCCTTAGACTAAATTTTTCAGAGGACGTGCAGCATCAGTGGGTTTTGGCGCTGTCATAATTTCCCTGGAGACCAACAAACTAAAATAATCGAACAACCCAAACAAGAAAACCCAAAGGACAAGATTTCACTTTCTATAACCCTTACTTTAACAATCAAACCAAAATTAGACATTAGTTAACAGGAAAATTGTGGTTAATTTGAACTATAAATTACATGTTAAATAGAGGATACAGTAACAATAAATCTCACGGAGTTATTGGGCAGTTCACTGAGTATATATGTCACTAGATTCAGCCACCAATTCTTCAAAGCTCTGAACTTCCTGGAGTAAAATTCTAGCCCCTTTTTCTTTTAGGTTTTAGTCACCAATTCCCATTTGCAACTTTATTCTACCGGAGTTCCACAGTTACAATTTCCACCAAAAGTCACACTTTTCCAGATCCGTCTCAGCCCTGCTCACTCCCCATCCAATTGCACCGTGACCTCCTTCTCCGTCGCCCCAAATTGGGTAACTGGTCCGTTTGTTGTTGCACTCCAGCTCACCTGTTGGTGGGTTTTCACACTGTATTTAAAAGCACTCTCCCCTCTGATATGATTCACAGCACGTTAGCAGCTGCCTGGTTGATGTAGTACTCCAGCAACTCTGCTGATAACAGATCAGAAAGGCTCAGGAACATTGAGAAGCTTCAGGTGCAGAGACGAAGGAGATAAACGAAAAGCAGGCTGGGCTCTATCATCATCGCACTCACAAAGGCACTGAGACTGCCATCGTCCTCGCCCCTCTCACTGCAGGAACCCAAGCAACCCTGCAGCACACATACGCACCAAATGACATTGGCTCAAGGTTATGTGGACCTGCTTTAAACGCTTTCCTAGACTGGCGCTACATGCCAACAATGATCAACATCAGCTCCATCAAACTTGGTGTACAACTGTCGACAGTACCACTGCCCTACTCCTTGCCAACTGTGGACTCCATCGCAATATCTTATTGAAATTCTTAGGAAGTATTTTTCGACTGATTATATTGTATTCCTCATTTTCTGCGGTCAGCTGGTTCCACTCTCCGCTAAATCACAAATCTCCTGTGTGATAGGTGAGCATTACTGATAAAATTATACTGGTAGACCAATGGTGTGCCATCTTCAGCACTCTCAAACTTTGTGCACCCTGACAGTGCATAGATTAAACTGTTGTTTGTGTCTGTAACTAAATTAGACCTGGAACAAATAGCTAGTCTGTTGCCAGAGCCTTACAGTTTGAGGGGCACTCCACCACATCAAGCATTGACACACATGTGTACACACACACGCACACACAAATGCACACGTGCACACATGTACACACACACCAACGTGCATGTGCATGCATGCACATATACAAACACAAACGCGTATGTGCATACGTGCATACGCCACACATACACACACCAACATGCATGTGCACACATGCACACACTACACAGCCACACCCACACACACCAACATGCATGTGCACACATGCACACACTACACAGCCACACCCACACACACCAACATGCATGTGCACACATGCACACACTACACAGCCACACCCACACTCACCAACATGCATGCTTGCACACACACACTCTAAGTAGATTAACCTAACCTTCAAATCTTTGGACTGTGGGAAGAAAACTGCAGTACCCAGAGGAAACCCATGCAGGGAGAACATGCAAACTCCACACAGAGAGCTACCAAGACCAGAATTGAATCCAGGTCCCTGTTGCTGTGAGGCAACCTTCATCCCTGAGTAGCCCAAATTAATAGGCTGATGCCTCAGTTAGAAATTTTTGTCAATAGAGTTTCGGACCAAGGGTTACTTGCAATATGCATCAGCTTTTCACTTCACAGTTGGTGATTGTCAATTTCTAGCCTTATCAGTTTCTGCACCAGATTTCCAGAATTTGTAATCTGCCTTGTTGTTCCGACAAAATTAACAAATCTGCTGATTGACTGTGCTGTAAGCTATTTCAGTAGAATAAAAGCTGTAATGTCTCATTTATTGTAAGAGCACAGCAGGTGGGCTGGGTAACTATATTTAACTGATACAAGAGTAAGCAACTGGTGCACATAGCTTCAAGGGATATTAGATGTTAGGGTGGGAATATCAAGGAAGCTAGGCCCTTAATGTCACCATCTGCATCTTGTGTGTTCGACAAACAACAACTTATGGTTGTAAGGAATTTTTAACATAAGGAAACATCCCAAGGCACTTCTGAGGAGAAAATAGATTGAGCAGTCATCAAAGGAAGAGTTAACAGTGTGCTGCTGACAATTTAGGTTTCGAAGAAGCTTGGGGAAAGAAGTCAGAAGAGCTTAGTGAGTGAGCGCCAGAGGTTGGACTTAGACAAATGAGGCCTTGACACCAAGTGAGGAATACTGAGAGTAGAAAGAGAAGATTGAACTGCAGCACCATGGGGTGTGGGCTAAACTAAGTTTAAGTTTATTTCTTAGTGTCACAAGTAGGCATACATTAAGACTGCAATGAAGTTGTTGTGAAAATCCCCTAGGCACCCCTTCCGGTGCCTGTTGACTGGTACATTGAGGGAGAATTTAGCATGGCCAAGGCAGCTAACCAGCATGCCTTTCAGACTGTGGGAGGAAACCAGAGGAAACCCATGCAGACACAGGACAGCATGCAAACTCCATACAGACCGTGACCCAAGCTGGGAGTCGAACCTGGATCCCTGGCGCTTTGAGGCAGCAGAGAAAGTCACTGTGTTACCAATGGGGGATATATGTGGAAGCCATTGGCTTATACATTTAATGGTATTTGGGTTATTTCAAGTGGACTTAATATGGAAGTGAAGAAACCAGATTATTGGGAATTATAGATAAAGGCAAATTACTGTGGATGCTGGAATCTGAAACAAGAGCAGAAAATAATGGAAAGTCTCAATAGGTCTGGTAGAGCTAACGTTCTGAATCTGGATCAGCACCATTTACATTCCCTTTGTCCTATTATCAATGATATCTTTGTCAATCTCCTCCACCTGATGCTGGCACTTTGTCCAGCCCCCACACAGCTCACCACCTTCTGAAAAGCCACACTGGCAGATCTGTCCTTTAGGATTCAGTGATAGTGGGTCAGTATGAGTGCTTCCGAGCCATTCTCAGTGATCTACATTGGAGTCCCCTCCCAGAATACATTGTGTACCTTTGCCACTTTCAGTGTCCCCTCCACATGCTGTTGAACATGGCGGAGTGGTGATTCATCAGCTGAGGGAGAGCAGTAGGTGATAATTAAGAAGGAGCTTCCTTGCTCATATTTGACCTGATACCACGAGGCTCCCTGGACAATTCCATCACGGATAATACGCAACTATGCCACCAACTCTAGTGGGCCAATTCTGCCAGTGGGATGGAATATACCCACGATAGTGATGGAGGTGAATGGGACATTCAGTGAGTATCACTGTCAAGCAGTTGCTGAACTGGTCTGTGAGATAGCTCCTAATTTTGGCACCAATTCCTCTTCTGAAAAGGACTTTGCAAGATTGGATAGGTTAGTTCTGTCTTTGCTGCATTTGGTGCTGAAGTCAATGGCACATGGTCTGCCTGGCTCTATCCCTACCCAACCTCTTTGAGTGGCTTGCTAGGCCATTTCAGAGGGAATTTAAGAGTCAACAACATTGCAGTTGACAAAACCAGGTCCTTTCCCAAAAGACATCAGTGACCCGTATGGATCCTAATGGCACCCTGATAGTTCCACAGCTCCCATGAATGGGATAAGCTCCATGGCATTAATTCAAGTTGCTCAATTACCAGTCCAGTGATGCAACCGCTTAACTAACATTCCCCTGCCATTGACATTCATTCAACAACTGTGTTTCATGGGATTTGTACAGTAAAGATCACGTTTAAATATTTTAGTGTCGGTTCTTGTGCTTTCTGCTTGAGGCACCACAGGGATAAATAGCTTGAAAGAAGGACTGCTGTCCAATGCTGGCTCTTTTATACCTCATGCATTGGCCTTTGAACATCAATGGGATGTGGACCAAGACACAGAAATGAAAGAAAATGACAATATTCCGTTACAACCTCCCCACCACAATCCATTCCACTGGGCATCAAATGGCTGGAGCGCTGCTGAGGCTTTTAGTATTGCAGAGAGCTCCTCATTTGCATAGTATTTTGCCTGCTAAATCTTGCATGCAATAGGCCCTATTTTACCATTTTCATTCTAAATGCTGGGCAGACTTGAAACTGGGAGTGTTTCAGGTCTGGCTTTTAGACCTGTTCTCAGATGCCCCCATACGCACTCTGCCTGAGAAATATCAGCAATTCCGAATCACGCTGTAGAAGCCTGTGGGCCGGACTTAATGTGCCTGAAACCCTGCAGATCCGGTCGGTGCCCCCAACTGCACATGCGCAGAGAAAAGGAATAGAATGTTGTTCCCCTAACACATTGCTCCCAAGCCGGATAATACCTCCCCATGGCCCCCACAAATATTCCTCCACAACGTTACTGACCTCCTTATCCCCCCAACCTCTCCACCCAGACCGACCTACCCCCTTCCCCTCTGATCACGGGCAGAGTGGCAACGGACTCCCAACCCCTTTCCCCACACTGATCTCAAGCCGAGAAACATCAGACCCAACACCGCCCCTCACTGATCCAAAGCAAAGAGCTGTCGGACGCTCGGCCCTCACCGTCTCACTAACTGGAGGGCCTGAATTGGACTTTGGTAGCCCATTAAGTCAATTTAAATGCATGCAAATACATTTAAATGGCTGTTGTACTCATTTGGAGCGTGGACCTGATTGCCGCCATTTTCGGGCCTTGGTAAAGGGGGAGTTGGAGCGGAGGTGGGCACGGATCGTGCTACTCATCTCATGCCCAACTCTACCAAGTTTTTGCACCCAAAAACAGACACAGCTTGATGGTAAAATTGGCCCAATGTGTTGACCCTTTATGTTGTAGCTCAGGCATGCCCAACCTCACACGCAGGGGGCCATGTTTCAAGACATTTCTCACTTATGGGGCCAAAGAGCAAATTTTGAAAAGATCAAGTTTGGCAAAACATTCAGCAGGATTTTTTTTAAAGATGGAGATATGAAAGGAACAACTTGCTCAGAACAAAAAACAATATCAAAGCAAGGATTTGATTAAAGAAGAGTAATAAAGATGACCATTAGAGTGTGATAGAGTGCGAGTGTGTGTGTCTGCCTCACTCCCACTCTCAATCATCTGCCCCTGTTATGGGTGTGGCTGAGAGTACATGTTGGTGTGTGGGAGCTAAAATCAATGAAAACCCAGAGACTGAGAGTCAGCTAGGCTTATGCACACCATGCACACCCTCTCATATGCTCTCATCCCACATATATTTCCCCTTCCCAAGGATACTCACCCTCTCGCTCTCCCCTTCACACACTGTCACCCTGCAGACATTTCTCACTGTCCCTCTCTCCCCTTCGCACTCACACTTCCCCCCCCCAACAACTCTCTTTCACCTCTCTCTTTCTCTCTCTCTCCCTCCCTCTCACCTTAACTCTCTCTCTATCCTCTCTCTCTCTCCCCCTCAATCTTCGCTCGCTATCTCTTTCTCTATCTTTTCTTTCTCTCTCTATCCTTTCTCTCTCTCTCTCTTTCTCTCTCCCTCTCTCTCTCTCCCTAAACCTCTCTCCATCCTCTCTCTCTTTCTCCCCAACTCTTTATCCATCTTCCCTCTCTATCTTTCTCTCTCTCCCTAACTCTCCCTCTATATTCTGTCTCCCTCTAACTCCCTCTCCATCTCCCTAACTCTCTCTATCCTCTCTCTCTCTCTCTCTCCCCCCTCACATTCTATCTTCTCTCTCTTTTCCCCCTCCCTCACTCACCCTAACTCTCTCTCTCCTTCACTCTCTCTCTCTCTCCCATTCTCTTTTTCCCCCTCATTCTCTGTTTCTCCCCTTACTTCCTCTCTCTCTCTCCTTCCTCTCTCTTTCATCTCCCACACTTCCTCTCTGTAATGTCCTCACTACATTAAGTGTTGGGGTTTTGAACAAAAAATAAAGAATGTGGTTATCACACATCGGGCCCAATTTTACCGTTTTGATTCTAAGTGCTGAATCTGGGCATATTTCAGCTCTGACTTGGCAATCTGTTCTCAGGCGCCCCCATACGCACTCAGCCTGAAAAAAAACCCACGAGTCTGAATAGTGCGCGGCTTATCGTGCCTGAAATGCCGTTGCTCTGATTGGATCCTTCAACTGCACATGCACAATAAAAAAAAATGGAAAAACACTCCCCTGCCACATGGCTCCCGGGCCGCAAGAACGGAAAAAGTGGACTGGGAACAATGGCCCCACAGACATTGTCCCACTCCCACAACAAAACCATCCCCCTTATGTATCCCCCACTACACAGACCGATCGTGACTCCATGTCCCCCCTCCCCCCCCCACCAATCGCCCGCAGAATGGCAGCGGAGCCCCCCTCTCACTGCCCCCTGCCCACCCCATCCATCAGACATCCATCTGGCCCTTCAGCTCCCCCCCCTCCCCCCCACTAGATGTGGTCTCCCTCCTCCTCCTCCACCCCTCCTCACCACAGATACACCTGACCCACCCCCCTCAACCCTTCCACCAGAGAACGATTGGGCCCCCCTCCTCCTCCCTCCTTCTCCTGACCAGAGAGCGACCTGGCCCACCTGCGCCCCCGCCCCCACCCCCAGTTCTCCCGACCACCGATCTGAGTTAGAGAGCCTCTGGAAGCTTTGAACTTATCCCTTCAGAAGGTGAAGCGTCCGAAACAGACTTTTGCCGAGCATGTCTGTTTCGTGCCGAATCTGGCAAACGCGATGGTGAAGGGGGAAACGCCGGTAAGTTTGGGCCTCCAGCCTATTAAATGAATTTAAATGCATGCAAATGCAGTTAAATTGATGTCGTGCCCGTTTCAATTGTGGTGCCGATCGTGGCCATTTTCAGGCCTTGGTAAAGGAGGAATTGGCAGGGCTGTGGGCATAGATCGTGCTATTTGCCTCATGCCCGAGTTTACCAGGTTTTCACACCCGAAAACAGGCGCAATGCAATGGCCAACTCAAGCTTTCTTGATACATGTGGTTTCAAATTACCAAGCAAACAATGTATTCCAACTATTGTTCCTTTCGACGTTATATTCATCACCTATCCCATCATGGGATCATTTCTGCTATGTATCTGAACTTGTTAAGATGTCGCAGGCAAATGATCTGTTCACTGACAGCCATATTCTATCCAAGGTGCTACCCAGTTGTCACCCAAACGACATATTCTTGGAGAACCTCTTTAGCTAACTTCATAACAGTGTTGATGGCACAGATTGCCTATAGTCTTCCATATCCAGTTCCTTCAATAAACCTCATTAAACACAGTGGCTCAGTGTTTAGCACTGCTACCTCACAGTGCCAGGGATCTGGGTTCAGTTGCTGGCTTGTGTCGCTGTCTGTGCGGAGCCTGCACATTCTCTCCGTGCCTGCGTGGGTTTCCTGCGGGTGCTCCGGTTTTCTCCCACAGCCTGAAAGACATAGTGGTTAGGTGCATTGGCCATGCTAAATTCTGCCTCAGTGCAGCTGAACAGAAAGCGGAGTGTGGTGACTTGGAGATTTTTGCAGTAACTTCATTGCAGTGTTAATGTAAGCCTATTTGTGACACTAATATTTAAACTTTAACTTTGAACTCCAACTTTAAATGGTGTGGTAGGCTCTGGCAAAATTCAATAGCAGTATAATTGGCTAATACACAACCCTTGTATGAAAACTACCTTTGGCTTTCTGTCCTGTTTAACTGTATCACACACAGACGCACACACACAGACACGCACACACAACTCGCTTGTGCCTGTCAGCCTCATAGCTTTCATATGTTACTTGCCTTCCTGTTGGTACAGCTTCCAGGTCAAGGGTCACCAGTTCATATAGACCAGTACTTCCATGAAAATCATCATTGGCTCCTTTACAATTGATGCAAATTCTTAAGGTCATTTTTCAAACATTCTTAAAACAATTAAAGATCCCACAGACATTTTAAAGGATTTACAAATTTCCTTTATTGCTTGATTGGATATGATTCATTCCCGTCAAATGTATTGGGATACAATGAAAAGTATTGTTTCTTGCGTGTATATGAACAAAGCACACTGTACATAGAGTATGTAGGGGAGAAGGAAAGGAGAGGGTGCAGAATATACTGCTCACAGATCAAAAGCCAAGAAAATTGAATACAGAGTTGTGTTTCTTGGAAAGCTAACCTGGAGATTGTCCATTGCTTTTGTTGGAGAGTAGATGCTTTAACATTTAGTAAACTGGAGTTGATCTTGTGCAGAGTACCTGCCAACTTCAGCAAATGCACTTTTTCCTTTTCTTGAAAGCAATCCATAAGTTGTAATGGATTTGTCCTTGCACTCAGAGTCACAGCCTGAATGACATGGAGTTGTAATTTGAAAATAATTACCTAGTCAATTTCTATTTAATAATGTCTCTTGAACTTTGCAACTTTATTGATACTTGGCTCACAGTAGTTTCTGTTGGCTGGGAAAATGTTTCTGTGCAAGGGAAGAAAAAAGCAAGGAGCTGCCTTCAAATTGAGTAAAGGAAGAGGGTGGACAATCCGAAGGAAAAAGACTGTGGATTCTGGAAATGTAATCAAAACAGAAAATGCTGGAAGTACTCAGCAGTGCTGAGTCCTCAACCAAATACAATCTATATCAATGACTTGGGTGAAGAGATTGAATGTGGTAGCTAAATTTGCAGATGACAGCAAGATAAGTAGATATAGGCCAACGTTAAGCAAATACAGAGTACGCCTCGGGAAAGCAGCCAGCATAATCAAAGACCCCACACAGCTTGGATATATACTGGAATTTTACCACCTCACTTACTCGAGGCTCGTAAAACCCCACCCAAGGCCAATGGAGAATGCTGTGCTGCGAGCCTCACCCACCCCAATTCTAGGTGTGCTGGTAAAATTCCGGCAATAGCCTCTTCCGCCTTCTTCCTTTGGATAAACGATACAAAAGTCTGAAAACACGTACTAACAGCTTCTTCCCTGCTGCCAGCAGACTTTTGAATGGTCCTCTATATGGTAAGCTGATCTTTTTCTTCACCCTATCTGTAACTGCAACATTGTATTCTCCACCCTTCCTTTTCCTTCTACCCTACCTTTTCCTTCTACCCTACCTACTCTATGAATTGTATGTTTGTCTGTATAGAGCGCAACAAACAATACTTTTACTCGATACATGTGACAATAATCAATCAATCCAGTCCCACGCCTAGAGTGCAAAGTAGATGAACACACTCAGAAAATCCACCACTGTGCTGCCAAGTTGCTGCGCCGGTGAGACAGGGCACACCTAGGGATGGCGGCGGAGAGGTCCGGTACTTTGGCTGAAAGGTATGATTCTGAGAGTATGACTGTGACCAGTCTGTGGAACAGTATTTCCAATTTTTGGCACAATTCCCCAGATGTCAAAGAAGGTGATTTTTCAACTATGCTGGGCATGCCTTATCATGTTCAATGCCTCAGTCAATGCAGGGGTGGTCTGCCCAGTCTTAATGTCACTCGATTTCTTTTCATAGTGCTTTGATGGGACCAAGAGGCTGGCACGATCATTGAAAAAGCCAGATAGGAGTCAACCACATTGTCCTGGGTCAGGAATTGCATGTCAACCAGCCCCGTAACAGATGGCAGATTTCCTTCCCTAAAGGACATTAGTGAACCAGATGGGTTTTTACAACAGTCTAGTAGTTTCATCACTACTGATGCTAGCTCTTTGTTCCAGATTTATTTAATTAGCTGAATTTAAGTTCTCCAGCTGTCGTGATGGGATTTGAACTCATGTCTCTGGATTACTTGTTCTGCAACATAACCATGATGCTGCTGTACCTGACTTGTTATTACCGATAGTGAGTTTCTTTAAAATCGTTTAAAACGCACAAAATACATTAGTTTATCACAGATTTTATTATTATGTTAAAGGCTAAGGAATTTAGCAGAGGTTGCTCCTTCTGGTTCTCACTATGTCTTGCTCAAACACTTGGTCATTTATCTCATTGTTGTTTGTGGGAGCTTGTAAGAAGCATTTAGATGAGCATATGAAACACCATAGCATACAAGGCTGTAGGCCAAGTGCTGGAAAATTGGATTAAAATAGAGGTGTTTGATGGTCAGAACAGACATGATGGGCCAAAGGGTCTCTTTCTGTGCTGTAAAGCCCTCTCACCAGAATTATACCATCAGTCTGCCATGGAATTGGAGCAGGCGAAGGGAAATGTCCACTGACCTTGGCTGGGAATTTTGGGTCTCGTTCGAGCAAGGCTGCAAAATCCTGCCCTCTGACTCTATAACATAGAGGATTAGTCACAAAAGGTGATGATTTTGCATATTTTGCCTTGAATGTGCTTGAGGTGCAATGGGAATTCTTCTCACAGTTTTGACTTGCAATTTAAACTCGATGTTTCACTCTTAAAAAAAAAAGTTTGGCCCATGAAGCGATACATGCAGCAGTTAATGTAATGCAAGTGATTTAGACGCTCCAATCTCCCTACATTCTGCCCTTCTCAGCCAGCCTGTTGACGTGATTCAGACCAAGCTTTTGTCAGCTTCATTAATTAGCTCACTATATGTCAGGCTAATCATCAGTTATCAGCATTTGGAACTATTTTTACCTTTAGCTTTCTTTTCACTCAACGGGACTTGCCGTGTTTTTCATATTGCTGTGAGCAGTGCAATTAGTATGTGTCACACTGGAAGTTTCTGCTGCTGACTGTGTTGCGTGTATTTCTGATGCTGATGAAGACAAGAGCGGGAAGATAAAACATTTTCCTTCACAGCGCGCTAAGTGCTCCTCCATCAGACATCACGGGGTTTGCACGCATTGAAAGGTGCAACATGACTTTGACATGCCAGCATGGCTTGTTTCTCAGAAGAACACCTTCCATTGTGTTTGATGACTTGCTTGATCCAACCATCATTATTTTTACTTCCCTATTTTCCAAACAAAGCCTTTCAGTTGAAAACCTAAATTATTTTTGTGTGAAGTTCAACTGGTTCAATCAAATGTAGTTTAATAAACCTTTAATAACTACTGTGATTCTGAAACTTTGCTCCGCTCTCAATTTCCCGGCATTTCTTTCCGTTTATTCACGGCTGGCAAGGCCAACACTTATAGCCTATTTGTAATTGCCCTTGGATGAGCTGCCTTGTTGAACTGTTGTTGTCCGCGTGGTATAGGTACATCCATAATGTTCATAAGGTCATGGATTTGAAAGGTGTTGTTAAGGAGACTTACTACAGTGCATCTTAGAGATGGTAAGCAGGGCTGCCACTGCTTGTCGATGGTAGAGGGAGTGAATGTGCGTGGATGGACTGCTTTGTTCTGGATGGTGTGGAGCTTGTGTGTTGTTGAAGCTGAACCCATCCAGGCGAGTGGAGAATATTCCATCACACTCCCGACTTGTGCCTTGTAGATGTTGGCCAGGCTTTGGGGAGTCAGGAGGTGAGTTACTCACCACAGGATTCCTCGTCTCTGATCTGCTCTTAACTTCAGCACAGACACTACAAAACGATGGGCTGTCTCCACAAAACACGCTGTGGAAGTGGAGTGGGAGGGGAAATCCCTCCAAATTGTTTGCCGATACATGTGGGATTTGGAGTTATGTTGTATATTGAGTGACATTTTTGAATGGTTGAAAATATTGATTAGTTTTTATGTGATGATGCTGATAATGCCACTAACAGTATATCTTTCTATGAGATAATAAAACACATGTCTGCACACATTTCCTATTTTTTATCACCTATCTTTCTATTGTCATGACTTTGACGCACTTTTTAATGCCAACTTTTTGCTATTATGAATTTCAGATCTTATATTTATATAGGAGAGCACCTGTATAAATTTATAATTCTGACTCTGTGATCTGGTCACAAGATTTTCACAGTTCTCATTTTCTTCTGTTAACATTTAAATGCTTTTCATAGAATCATAGAATCCTACAGTGCAGAAAGAGGCCATTCGGCCCATTGAGTCTGCACCAACCACAATCTCACCCAGGCCCTATCCCCATATCCCTACATATTTACTCAGTAATCCCTCTAACTTATGCATCCCGAGACACTAAGCGGTAATTTATAATGGCCAATCAACTTAGCCCACATTTTTTCTCCTCTCAATTACTCAATTCTCCAGTGCTGAAGTCAAGGCTTCAAGTAAAAGTTATTACTAAAAAGTGCATTTTTTCTGGAGCGGGCCAACCTGACCCCAGTGTGACCTCAGCCTTATCTAAAAGTTTGGACTTCATCGCCGACTGCTCTTGGGGATTGCATGCAATCCCTGCACTGGCCATCGCTCCTAGTGGCGCTATTGGGACAAGAGGTCTGCCAGCTGTTTGATTGGCTGGCAACATTCGGGAGATGGGACGTTGCAATAAGTTCACGGAGGCAGAAGTCCCTTCACCGGGATTCCTTTATTTGCAAATCCAACAGCGGTATGCAGACTGCTGCCAGTCAGCAATCTACCTTCGGGAGTGGAAGAGGAACTGGCACTCCCGGTGATATACAAAGTAAAGTCTCCCTGATAGGCTCATCAATTGGCCCCTTAATCAGGGAGCTCGTATTCCAATAGGCCAACTTTATTAAAGTCATCACAGACATCCTGTTTGATGGGGGCATAGGTCCTGCCTCAAGCCAGTTTAAGACCTGACAGTGTGTTAATGACTCTGTAGCACACTCACCCCTGACTGTTATAGTGGTGGAATAGGTCCCCCACCTCCCCAGTGTAAAATTCAACCCAGCCTTGACCTCTTCCATCTGGATTTGGCAGTCGCAGAGTCGCTGGTTCCTCCAAAGGCGTCATTCGGTCAGCTGTGTGGACTGATTATTTTCCTCAGCATCCATCAGTTTCACCTCGAATGTTCTTTTAAACCGATTTGAAAAGAAAAGGGTCAACAGATTTCCAAACTTTTAGATAAGGTTGGAGTCACACTGGGGTCAAGGTTGGCCAGCTCCAGAGAAAATGCACTTTTTAATAGCAACATTTACTTGAAGCTTTGGCTTAAGCACTGATAAATTCAGTAATTGAGAGGAGAAAAGCATTTAAATGTGAAGAGAAAAAAATGAGAACTGTGAAAATCTTGCAACCAAATCACAAAGTCAGAATTATGAATTTTTCAGGTGCTTTCTGATATAAGTATAAGATTTGAAATTTATAAAAGCAATTCACGTGGTGAATTTCACATTGAGTGTCTCAGAAGAATGGAGAGGCTTTGTGTGTGGGTGGTTATGAGTGTGAGATGGAGAGAAAAAAGTACCTTCTGCCTTCACACTTGAAGTCTTTTATACTGCATTCATTTAAAACCTGACAAAGGAAGAGATGGATTAAAAGGCCAAGAAGTGGGTAAGAACGCCTTTGTTCATGTTGAGGTTTAATTCAGTTAACGAGTTCACCTCTGTTTAGTTGTTAATTAAAGTTAAAAATGTTGTCATGAATGGTGTCCATCCCTGAGGAAGCAAATCAAATGAGATAGATAAAGTGTGAGCTCGAGTGAAAGGAAGAGAAAAAGAAGCACCTACAAAACATTTCTTCCTCCGTCTCCCCTCATTCTAATTTAATACAAAGAAATGTCAATTTTGAAAGCAAGCACAGCCTCTGAGTGGAAGATAGGAAGGAAGGACAGATGGATACGTGGAAGAGAGAGAGAGAGTAAAAGGGAATCAAGTGAGGAGAACGAAAGCCTGAGAAGAAAAGGATTGTGAGACAGAGGTGGGTGGAATTACACCTTGGGATTTTTTGATTTAGTTTGATTTATTAGTGCCGCATGTATTGGGATTCAGTGAACCATAGGGCCCGATTTTACCATTGCGTCGCGCCCGTTTTCAGGCGCGGAAATGAGGTAAAGTCCGGTGTGAGGCCGTTAACACGATCCGTGCAGATTGCCACTTCACCGAAACCCAGGAATAGCGGCGACCCACTTTGCGCCCAAAATGGGCACAGCAGCAATTTAAATACATTTGCACGCATTTAAATCAAATTAATGAAATGCACGTCCAACTTTATCAGCATTGCCCCTTTACCAGCGCGTTTACCAATCGGGAACCACGCTGTAATGGACCTGCGAAATACAAGTCTGAATCGGGCGCTCCAGCTGCTGAAGAGCGAGTTCAGTGTGTCCCTCCAATCCTAACCTATTCACGTTTTTGTCAAGACGCACCATAACAGTCTGTACCGTATCCACTTCCACTACCTCTCAGGTAGCGAGTTCCAGACACCATCACCTTCTGTGTAAAAAAACTTACTTCATACATTTCCTTTAAACTTTGTTCCTTGCACTTTAAACTTATGTCCCCTAGGAATTGACTCTTCCACCCTGGGAAGAAGCTTCTGACTATCTGTTCTGTCAATGCCCCTCATAATCTTGCAGACTTCTATCAAGTCACACCTCAACCTCTGTCGTTCCAGTGAGAACAAACCAAGTTTCTCCAACCTCTTCTCATAGCTAATGCTCTCCAGACCAGGCAACATCTTGGTAAATCTTTTCTGTACCCTCTTGAAAGCCTCCACATCCTCTTGGTAATGTGACGACCAGAATTGAACACTATATTCCAAGTGCAGCCTAACCAAGGTTCTATAAAGCTGCAACATGACTTTCCAATTTTTAAACTCAGTGCCCTGACCGATGAAGGCAAGTGTGTCGTATACCTTCTTGACTACCTTCTCCACCAGCATTGCCACTTTCAATGACCTGTGTACCAGTACACCCAGATCCCTTTGCCTATCAGTACTCTTAAGGGATCTGCAATTTACCATTAATTCCTATCCATATCCTCTATTTCCCCTGATGGTCCTCATCGCTATCTGTAAATCCACCAACCTTTGTGTCGTACGCAAACTTACTAATCAAACCTCCATTTTCCTCCAAATCACTTATATATATTACAAACAGCAAAAGTCCCAGCACTGATCCCTGAGGAATGCCACTTATCACAGCCCTCCATTCAGAAACGCACCCTTCCACTGCTACCCTCTGTCTTTTATGACCGAGACAATTCTGTATCCACCTTGCCAGCTCATCTCTGATCCCATGCAACTTTACTTTCTTCACCAGTCTGCAATGAGAGACCTTGTCAAAAGCCTTACTGAAGTCCATGTAGACAACATCCACTGCCCTACCCTCATCAATCTTCTTTGTCACTTTCTTGAAAAACTCAATCAAGTTGGTGAGACATGACCTCCTCTTCACAAAACCATGTTGCCTCGCTAATATGTCCACTTATTTCCAAGTGAGAATGAATCCTGTCTCAGAGAATCCTCTTCAATATTTTCGCTACCACTGACTTAAGACTCACTGGCCTGTAATTACCTGGTTTATTTTTGCTGCTGTTCTTAAACAGAGGAACAACATTGACTATTCTCTAATCCTCTGGGACCTCCCCTGTTACCAGTGAGGATACAAAGATTTCTCTCAAGGCCTCAGCAATTCCCTCCCTTGCCTCTCTCAGTATTCTGGGGTATATCCCAGGCCCTGGGAACTTGTCTACCTTAATGTTTCTCAAGAGCCCCTTTTTGATCTCAACATGCTGTTGACTCAACTATCTACGCACCCTTTCCCAGACTCATCATCCATCAAATCCTTCTCTTTGTTGAATACTGACGCAAAGGACTCGTTTGATACCTCGCCCATTTCCTCTGGATTCACACATAGAATCCCTCCCCTGTCCTTGAGTGGGCCAATCCTCTCACTGATTACCCTCTTGCTCTTTATATATGTATAAAAATCCCTGGGATTTTCCTTAATTCTGCTAGCCAAAGATTTTTTGTGACCCTTTTTAGCTCTCTTTACTCCTTGCTTAAATTTCTTTCTATTTTTCTTGTATTCTACACTCGCTTCCTGTGTTCCCAGCCTCCTATCTTTGACAAATGCTTCCTTTTTATCTTTGACTAGGCTCGTAATATCTCATTATCCAAGGTCCCCAAAACTTACCATACTTATCCTTCATCCTAAAGCCAGTCCTGAATCTCTATCAACTTACACTTGAAAACCTCCCAAATGTCAGATGCTGATTTGCTCTCAAACATCTTCCCCCAGTTTACATTCTTCAGTTCCTGCCTAATATTGTTGTAATTAGCCTTCCCCCAGTTTAGCACCTTCACTTGAGGACGACACTTGTCTTTATTCATCAGCACCTTAAAGCTTACTGAATTGTGGTCACTGTTCCTGAACTGCTCCCTGACTGAAACATCACCCACCTGCTCATTGGTGGGCTCATTCCCCAATACCAGGTCCAATATGACCCCCTTCCCTAGTTGGACTATCTATATACTGTTTCAAGAAGCTCTCCTGGATGCTCCTTACAAACTCTGCCCCGTTCTTGCCTTTGGCACTAAGTAAGCCCCAGTCAATATGGGGGAAGTTAAAATCTCCCACTAGAACAACCCCGTTACTTTTACACCTTGCCAAAATCTGCCTACTTATGTTTTCCTTTATCTTCCACTGGCTGTTGGGTGGCTTATAGTAAACACCCAACATTGTGATTACACCCTTCCTATTCCTAAGTTCTATCCATTTTGCCTCGCTCTGTGAGCCCTCCAAGGTGTCGAACCGCAGTATAGCTGTGATATTCTCCTTAATCAGTAGTGCAACACCCCCATCCCTTTTACATACCCCTCCATCCCACTGAAAACATCTATATCCTGGAATGTTAAGCTGCCAATCCTGTCCTTCCCTTAACCAAGTCTCTGTAATAGCAATAATATCATAGTTCCAAGTACTAATGCAATCTCTAAGTTAATCTGCCTTACCCGTTATACTTCTTGCATTGAAACAAATGTAGTTCAGTCCACCAGACCCTCTTTGATCAGCAACCACTCTCTGCCTGCTCTTCCTCTGAATCTTACTGGCTCTACTCTCTGGTTCCCCCTCAGTTAATTCATAAGAACATAAGAACATAAGAAATAGGAGCAGGAATAGGCCATCTAGCTCTTCGAGCCTGCCCCGCCATTCAATAAGATCATGGCTGATCTGTCGTGTCTCAGTTCCACATTCCCGCCCTCTCCCCATAACCCTTAATCCCCTTGCCTATCAAAAACCTATCAACACCTTTGCTTTGCTTCCCAACCCCCTGCCAAACTAGTTTAAATCCTCCCATGTGATATTAGCAAACCTCCCAGCCAGAATATTTATGCCCCTCCATCTTAGATGCAACCCATCCTTCTTGTACAGGTCTCACCTGGCCCAGAAGTGACCCCAGTGGTCCAGATATTTGAAACCCTCCCTGCTATACCATCTGTTTAGCCACGTATTGAGCTGCACTATCTTCCTATTTCTAGCCTCACTGGCGCATGGCACAGGGGGTAATCCCGACATTACAACCCTAGATTCCTGCTTTTTAACTTTCTACCTAACTCCCTAAACTCCTCATCACTCTTCCTACCTATGTCGTTCATACCAATATATACTACAATCACTGGCTGTTCATCCTATCCCTTGAGAATACTTTCTGCCCATTCAGAGACATCCTGGATCCTGGCACCAGGGAGGCAACATGCCATCCTAGAGTCTCTTTCATGTCCACAGAAGTGGCTATCTGCACCCCTATACCTATTGCTCTAGTGCTCTTTGTCCCTCCCTGCTTAGCAACAAAGGCAGTTGTGGTGCCACTGCTCTGGCTGCTGCTATTGTTATCCCCTGATTGACCATCCCTCCCAATGGTATGCTTGTTAGAGAGGGGGCGACCACAGGGGATTCCTGCAATGACTGCCTGTCACCCTTCTATCTGCCTGCACCTTGGGTATGACCATGCCTCTAAAGCTCCTATCTATGACACTTTCCGCCACCTTTATGCTCCTAAGTGCATTGAACTGCTGCTCCCTATCCACGTAAGGCGCTGCAATTGGGTGCACTTCCTGCAGATGTAGTCATCCGAGATGCTGGAAGCATCACAGATTTCCCACATCTCACAAGTGCAGCACTTAACCCCGCTGACTGACATTTCTAGCACCAATTAAATTATTTAAGAAAATTTAAAGAACTCTTACCTTCACTTTTATCTTCTCACAGTGGCCTTTTTTTTAAGAGGAGGGGAGAGTGAGGGAAACACTAATGTAGTGTTTTGGGCTTATCGCTCCTTGGCACTGTATCTTCACTTCCCACTTCTTAGTAGATGTTGCTGGGCTCACTTCTCCCAGAATGCACCAGTGAAGTTGTTCAGCCACTTACTGGATGGAAGAAGCTGGCTGCTTTACCAAGGCAGAGGGAAGTGTACACAGAGTCAGTGGATGGGAGGCTAGTTTGTGTAATGGGCGGGGCTATGCTCATGAGTCTTTGAAGTTTCTTGCAAGAGCCATATCAAACTGTGATACGTCCAGAAAGAATGCGTTCTATGTTGTATCTATAAAAATTGCCGAGAGTTGTGGCGGACCTGCCAAATTTCCTTAGCCTCCTGAGAAAGTATGGAAGTTGGGCTTTCTTATGTATCGAGTCAGCTATTTTCACTATAAAACTGTATGTAAGAGTTTACAATGGAGATATAAAAACAAGGACAGAACTTGAAGGCGTGCAAACATTTTGCTCAATATTTTTTTGACCTTCAGCCCTATTTCACTCCAAGCCTACACATTCAGATTTTAAATCACTATTTACAAAACCTCAGTTTGAGGTGCTTAAAAAAGGGTGGTGTTACCAACCACTTCCAATATAAATTCCTACACGTCCTCATTTAGATTGGAAACCCCACTATGCAAACTGATCATATTGTAGTGACAGAAGATTTGCATTTATATAGTGCCTTTCATGTCTTTCGGTTGCCAATTAGGCAATTTTTGAACCATAGTCACAGTTGTAAAGGAGGAAATGGCGCAGTCAGTTCTCACAGATCACGGCACCAGATACAAGAATTTGCCAATAGCTAGCTAAATATTGGCCTTGGCATTGAGGTGTGTGCCATTGCCTTCTTTGAATAGTGTCAAGGGAACTTTAACATTTAAACTGAAACCTCACCTGCCCTGTCATTTAATGTCTCATCCAAAATTGCGAATGACATCCTCTCTTTACTCCTCAGCAGAGTTACTGTTATGCTACCATTTGCTGGAAAAGCCAATTGTAGGGATTTAGACAGATGATAAAATGCAACGAAAAACATGGGCTAGAATTTTACCACCCAGCCCGCCATGGAATTGGATTGGACCAGGGGCGGACAATGGAAGTGGCTGTTGACCTCGAGTGGGATTTTCCTGTTTCGGGATGAGTGAGGCCATAAAATTCCATGCATGGAGTTTAAAATGCATCTCCTCTGATTATATGTCAGCCTCGCATCTTGCTTAACTAGAAGATTGTATTTGATCTTAACTCTCCCACGTACAATGCCATGGAAGGTTTTTTTAAAATTCGTTCAAGGGATGTGGGTGTCGCTGCCTTGGCCAATATTTATTACCTGTCTCTTATTGTCCTTGAGAAGGTGGTGGTCGGCTGCTTCCTAAACTGCTGCAAGCCCTGCAGTGTAGGTACACCCACAGTGCTGTAGGGAGCAAGTTCCTGGAATTTGACCCAGCGACAGTGAAAGATTTGCAAGTCAGGTTGATGAGTGATTGATGAGGAACTTCCAGATGGTGGTATTCCCATGTGTCTGCTGCCCTTGTCCTTCTAGATGGTAGTGGTTGTGTTTGGAATGTGCTGTCTCAGGAACCTTGGTGAGTTCCAACAACCACAACCATCTGCCTTTGTGCCAGGTATCAGTCCAACCAACAAAGAGTTTTACCTCCATTTCCCATTGACACCAATTTTTTGGGGGCTCCTCAATGCCACACGCGGTCATATAGAGCCTTGATGTCAAGAGCAATCACTTTTTCTTCACCTTTGGAATTCAGCTCTTTTGTCCATGTTTGAACCAAGGCTGTAATGAGGTCAGGAGCTGAGTGACCGTGGCAAAACTCAAACTGGGCGTCACTGAGTAGGTTATTGCTGAGCAGGTGCTGTTTGATAGCACTCTTGATGATCCCTTCCATCACTTTACTGATGATCGAGAGTAGACTGATTGGGCAGTAATTGGCCAGGTTGGATTTGTTCTGACTTTTGTGTGCAGGACATATCTAAGTAATTTTCCACATTGCTGGGTAGATGCCTGTCTTGTAGCTGTACCAGAACAACTAGGCAAGATGTGTGGCAAGTTCTGAAGTACAACTGTTTGAGTCTGCTACCGAAACATTGTCAGGGACAATAGCCTATACAGCATCCAGAGCCTTCAGCTATTTCTTACTATTACATGGAGTGAATTGAATTGGCTGGAGACTGACATCTGTGCTGCTGGGGACTCTGGAGCAGGCCGAGATGGTCATTCACTTGGCACTTCTTGCTAAAGATTATTATGAATCCTTCAACCTATGTTCTATGTTCTAACCTTATTTTTGATACTGATGTGCTGGGCTCCTCAATCATTGACGGTGGGGATACTTGTGGATCCTCCACTTCCGGTGAGTTGTCTCATTGTTCACCACCATTTATGGCTGGATGTGGCAGAACTCGTTAGAGTTTAGAAGAATGAGGGGAGATCTCATTGAGACGTATAAGATGATGAATGGGATGGATAGGATAGAGGTGGAAAGACTCTTCCCGCTCAAAAAAGACAGTAGGACTAGGGGGCACAGCCTCAAGATAAAGGGGGGGCGGTTCAGAACGGAGTTGAGGAGGAACTTCTTCACTCAAAGGGTGGTGAATCTCTGGAATTCTCTGCCCGTTGAAGTGGTGGAGGCTGCCTCGCTAAATATTTTTAAGAAGCGGGTTGATGGGTTTTTGATAAGAGAGGGGATTAAGGGTTATGGGGAGAGGGCGGGAAAGTGGAACTGAGCCACGACAGATCAGCCATGATCTTATTGAATGGCGGGGCAGGCTCGAAGGGCCAGATGGCCTACTCCTGCTCCTATTTCTTATGTTCTTATGTTCTTATGTTCTAACTGCAGATCTTAGATCTAATCGGTTGATTGTGGGATCGCTTAACACTGTTGTCCCTTGCTGCTTAAACAGTTTTGCATGTAAGTACCCTGTATTGCAGCTTTGCCAGGCTGACATCTCATTTTAAGTCTGCCTGGTGCTGCTCCCAGCATGCCCTCCTGCACTCTTCATTTGGTTGTGGTTGAGTACAATTCTGCTGTCGCTGGTTAAATGGCGCCCAGTCTTGAGCTGCTAGATCTGTTTGAAACCTATTTCACTTTAGCACAGCAGGAGTGCCACACAACACAATGTGAAGATAGTACTTCATCTCCACAAGGACTGTGTGGTGGTCACTCCTACCGATAATGCCATGGACAGATGCATCTGTGGCAGGCAGGTTAGTGAGGATGAGGCAAAGTATGTTTTTGCCTCTTGTTGGTTCTGCCAGCACTTGCCACAGACCCAGTCTAACAGTGATGTCCTTACGTCTCAACCAGCCAGTTAATAGTGGTACTATCAAACTAGTCTTGATGGACATTGAAGTCCCACACCCAGCGTACATTCCACTACAGTAACTGACTTCATTAGTAGGTGTGTAGAAGACTGTGTGAAGAAGCAAATCTGCATGTTTTCCAAGCAGAAACCATGGATGAACAGGGATATTCACTGCTTGCTGAAGTCTAGGTCTGAGATGTTCAGGTCAGGCGACCCTGCCCTATACAAGATAGTCAGATACAATCTAAGAAGATCCATCAAAGATGCCAAAAGACAATACCAGACCAAGCTAGAGTCCCAGGCTAGCCACACACACCCCTGCTGACTATGGCAAGGTCTGCAAGACATAGCAGGCTACAAGATGAAGGCATGTGAAATCACTGGCTCCAACGCACCCCTCCCTGATGAGCATTCTAGTCCATTTTGAGCATGAGGTCAGCAAGAGCATGCCCTCCACCCTGGAAGACCTGGATGAACCTGTATCAGAGTTCACCATTGTAAATGTCAAAGCTGCTTTCTCGAGGTCAACCCATGGAAAGCCAGAGGGGGTATCCGGACGAACACTCAGATCCTGTGCGGATCAGCTGGTGGGGATATTCACAGATATCTTCAACCTCTCTTTCCAACAATCTGAGATCCCTATCTGCTTCAAGAAGATGACCATCATCCCAGTACCAAAGAAAAGCCGAGCAGCATTCCTTAATGATTATTGTCTGGTGGCTCTGACATCCATCATTATGAAGGGCTTCAAATGGCATGAATCAATTCCAACCTTCCAGACTACCTAGATCCATTACAGTTCACCTACCGCCATGTTGTACTATCTCATAGAGGTTTACAGCATGGAAACAGGCCCTTCGGCCCAACGTAACCATGCTGCTCAGTTTTTACCACTAAGCTAGTTCCAATTGCCCACATTTGGCCCCTATCCCTTTATATCACCCTACCCTTGTAACTGTCTAAAGTCTTTTAAAAAGACAAGATTGTACCCGGCTCTACTACTGCCTCTGGCAGCTCATTCCAGACACTCACCACCCTCTGAGTGAAAAGATTATCCCTCTGGATTCTTTTGTATCTCTCCCCTCAAACCTATGCCATCTGGTTTTAGACTCCCCTATCTTTGAGAAAAGATGTTGACTATCTACCTTATCTATGTTTAGATGAATTGACCATGCTAAATTGACTATTAGTGTCAGGGGTATTAGCAGGGTAAATACCATAGGGTTATGGGGATAGGGCCTGGGTGGGATTGTTGTTGATGCAGACTCAATGGGATAAATAGTCTCTCGCTGCACTGTAGGGTTTCTATGGTTCTATTAGAGTCACAAGTAGGCTTACATTAACATTGCAATGAAGTTACTGTGGCGGGTGGTGGGTTCCTGGAACTTGCTGCTGGGGGAAGTGGTGGAAGCTGTTACGATGGTGACTTTTAAGGGGCGTCTTGAATCGGATGGGGATAGAGGAGTATGGTTCCTGGAAGGGTAGGGGGTTTTAGTTCATTTGGGCAGCATGGTCAGTACAGGGTTGGAGGGTTGAAGAACCTGTTCCTCTGCTGTAATTTTCCCTGTTCTTTGTTCAAACAAAACTTTAGACAACAATAATTCTTTCTATAGATTTAGCACAGCAAAGACGAATGCTCACTTGATACTGGAACTGAGTCCTTAGTTTGGAGAATTGAAACCCTGACCTCTCAGCCTTGTATCTCCTAGCAGTCCTCTGGATACACTCAGCAGTCAGAACAGCTTCCCAGAACACCAGGGAGAGAGACTCTCTAGACAAGCTAGCATCAGTAGATGTTCTACTTCAGGAAGGTAAGAAGCTTTGCTTTCAGCAGAATTTCCAAGAAAACCAGGGAGAAAGAGAAACACTTCTTTTCAGTTCGATGTCTTTTCTAAAACTAAACAGTAGCCAACCAGAAAATGAAACCTTAAACTCCCTAGGAAGGAGAAAAAACTGTCCAAAACTCATGACCTTCTTCCGAACAATGTAGGGTCATAAAACATCCCAGAGTAAAAGTAAACACCCCCATTTAAACCATCGAAGGAGCAATAAAATAACTTCTAGCAGCTGGCTTGACAACAGTGAAACCAAAACAGCTTATATCTGCAGAGAACATGATCTAAAAAAAATATTTTTTAAAGATACATACATTACAAGTTACAGTGAAAATCCCAGAGTCTGCACACTCCGGCACCTGTTTGGGTACACTGTGGGAAAAGTTAGCATGGCCAATGCACCTAAACCAGCATGTCTTTCAGACTGTGGGAGGAAACCAGAGCACCCAAAGGAAACTCACACAGTCATGGGGAAAACAAGCAGAATCGGCACAGACAGTGGCCCAAGCCGGGAATTGAACCTGAGTCCCTGGCGCTGTGAAACAGCAGTGCTAACCGCTGTGCCAAAATATGTGAGTTTGGGGCGAGGGAAAATGGAGACGATGGGAAAGGTTGGCTTGCTAGAGGGGATGAAGGTGGGACGTAGCAGAGCAGCTGAATAAATAGTTCCAATCTTAGTGATAAAAATGCAGTGCAGTAAAGCCCTCCTGTGAAGCCTTCCAGAAACATGGGAACATAATTCCCCATATGGCACAATGCTTTCACTCAACTGTTATTGGAAGTCACTGACACCAAAAAAAAATGTTTTTTATGTTGCACAGAGGAGTGTGGAGCACGTTATTCACTGCCTCGATTCCACCCACTGATGACTGCTCAGATGTATTTAAGCAGCAATTCATGTTTTTTGCCTTTGCCTGAGTGAGTGACATTGCGTAACAATGTATTATTGCAATCTGCTGCGACACAGAAGCGAGCATTTTGATAAATGAAATCGAGTTTCTGACTGTGTGACCTTGATAAAGGTGCAATAAGTAATTAGCTTCGCGTTGCACAGTTCCACCTTAGAAATCGAACAGTGGCAGCGGTGCCCATTAGAGAGACAGCTCTAACAGCCTGATGAGTACTGGAGAAATGACATGAAATAGGCCTCTGTGCGCGAGGAAAAGCTTTGTGAGCAAGTGGTGCTTGGTGTGATTTGAACGCTAATGTTGAGTGATTGGGTGGGCTGTGAATACAATGAAGGGGCTTTCAGAATGGACCAGGCAGATAAGGAAGCGTCTCAGCATTGCTGAAAAAACCCCTCAGAAATAAACTAGTGGGATCAGGCAGCATTTCCTTGGCTCTCAGCCACTGTGGCAGTGGACACGCGAGCAGGAGAACGTGTCTTAAAGGGAAGGTACTGTCAAAAATGTAGTAATGGTGTGACAGTAACTTTTCAGAAAGTGACATCTTACGTGTTTGAAATTTTATTGCGTCCTCCAGAATATTTTCGACAGCGAATCAGATTATCTTCCATTGAAAGGCCTAACAGGCTTACCCTGAAACAGAGGGGGTGATTTTCCAGCCTCGCCATACTTGGCGCGAATTGTGCTGATCCTGGAAGATAGCGAACGGGCCTCAAAATCGCTTTTGCCTTCGGCGCTGAACAGTCCTGGCAACTTCCTAATGGCACAACCCGGATCATGTCTAAGCTACTTGGCAAAATTACAGTCGCATTTAGATATGCTTACTCTGTCCCACTCCAGATTCGCCCAGTTCCTGGGGTCTTTCAACCCATGGAACACTGTGTGAATCACCCCTCCGCCAGCGGAGAGCTGGCTTGATGGTCAAGTCGGGCGGGACTCAGAGGCCATTGAAGCCCCAGGTGGTTGGGGACATGGCTGGGCAGTGTCCATCTGGAAGGGCACACCTGGCCCACCCAGCAGTTCACACCCGCATTGCCAGTTGGGCACTGCCAGTGTGCTGGGGCAGTGCCAAGGGGTTGGGCCTGAGTGGGGACAATGATAGGTGGGGACTACGCAGGGAGATCATGCAGAGGGTTCGTGAAGGAGGGTTCAAGCAGAGGCGGCTAATGCAAGGGAAGCATGTTGGGAGTCGTGAAGGGGGCCCCTTTGGGAGGACCCCATGCCCAAACGCTGGCAATCCATGTCAAGGAGGCGGTGGAGAAACTTGCTGTCAATGGCGGGGCAGGATGCTGATGTCCCTGTGAGGAGGGCAAAGGACCCTCAGTGCATTGAGCAATCAGGGTGCCCTTCCAAAATGGCATCTGATCGCTTTGCACTCAGGATCACCAGTGTGTTTAGGCCCCGATGCCTCCCTCCCCCACCTCCAGAATCAGCACACACCTCACCACTCTCCTGGAAAATGAGTAAGTGTGGGATGAGTGTAGCCTGGACTGGACTGGATCGTTGTGGTGTTATATTGTGAAACTCAGGGCAGGATCTTTTGGCTGTACTCACCCTAAGACCCAAAAATCCCACCTGAGGCCAACATACCTTTGCATGTTCCATCCCCATCCACTACAATTTCTGTGGCAGGCGGGACTGGAAAATCACCCCTATTTTTTGGGGGGGGGGGCGGTAAATCATGGCCAATATCTTCAGAAACGTACTGTCCCTGGTGCTGCAAGGCAGCAGTGCTAACCACAATGCCACCGTGCCGTCCTAACGTATTACCAGCAGGCACAAGTGTTGTTATTTCTTGAACGTGGATCAAAAGCGACTGGGGGATCAGTCCTGTGGGTAAGTTCGTGTTTGTCTAGCGGTCAGCGGAAGGCAATGTATACATTCCTCACACGTTCTCATCTTCCCGAACTGTCAGTGGGTTAACAAACGATCTGGTTGTGCAGCGAATCACAATGGAGCAAATATGTTGCATCTGTTGCCACTCAGCCAGATCCTTGGGATATTGCGTGAGTAGCCATTATTCTTTTGAAGACTTCCTGTGTGAAATCTTTCCTTTCACTTTCCCCCCCCAACCACCTCGTCCCGCAATTTTGTCAGTGATTTACAGTTATTGGTAAATGAGCAGGGTGACAGGTTCAGGCAATAGGTTGCTAATGGTTTGGATAGAGCCTGTTGTGATGTTAATTTGCTTCAGTGACTGCATACATCTCTTTTTATAAAACACAATTAGTCAATTTGTCAGATCTGGAGGAACGGTTAATTTTGAAAGAGTTGCTGTGGACTAGTTTTATTGTCGATCAGCCCAAGCATTGTCAGCCTGTTAAACTCCTAAATTCCCACTTTGGCACTCAGCCCTTGCTGCATTTTTTAAATGGTGACATGGTGGCACAATGGTTAGCACTGCTGCCTCACAGTGTCATGGTCCCAGGTTCAATTCCAGCCTCGGGTCACTGTCTGCATGGAGTTTGCACACTCTCCCTGTGTCTGTGTGTGTTTCCCCTGGGTGCTCCGGTTCCCCCACCCCACACTCCAAAGATGTGGGGGTTAGGTTGATTGGCCATGCTAAGTTGACTCTAGTGTCAGGAATATCAGCAGAGTAAACGTGTGGGGTTGCAGGTTAGGGCCCGGGTGGGATTGTGGTCAGTACAGATTTGATGGGCTGAATGGCCTCCTTTTGCATTGCAAGGATTTTATGTGAGAAATGAGAAAAGCAGTAACTGGGATCATTCGTCCCCTTCCTTCCATTTTATGGCATAACCTTGGCACTGATAACTTAACACCAACATTTCCAAGTCTGGTCAGAACCTGTTCCATCGCACATGTGTCCCAGATTTGTCAGTCACTCTGAGGATGCTCAGACCCATATGTAGATATCTCCAGTACTGCTCTGGCTATCAAAACAAAAAGCTAACACAATACTTGGTTTTCTGGTAAAGTGATATAGAAAATAATAGCCAGGATATAATGCTGAATTTATTTTGAGCCTTATTAGGACTACAGTTGGAGTACTGTGAGGGGAAAAGTGTTTCTCTGATCCGTACTTACTGAGGTAATAGAGAGGGTTGCAGTGCAGATTTACTAGGGTAGGGGTACAGTGGTTAGTACTGCTGCCTCACTGCATCAGGGACCCAGATTCGATTGGGCGACTATCCGTGTGGAGTCTGCACATTCTCCCTGTATCTGTGTGGGTTTCCTCCAGGTGCTTTGGTTTCCTCCCACAGTCCAACAGACATGCTGGTTAGTTGCATTGGCCATGCTGAATTCTCCCTCAGTGTACGCGAACAATTGCCTCAGTGTGGTGACTAGAGGATTTTCATAATAACTTCATTGCAGAGTTAATGTAAGCCTATTTGTGACACAAATAAATAAACTTAAAACTTTAAACTTTCAGATGCTACCATGCCTGGGAACAACAGATACAAAGAAAGCCTTGAAGAATTGTTTTGACAGAGGTATTCAAAATAATGATGATACAGAATCGATAGAAACAAGCTGTTAAGCCATGGTTGAAGAGTCTTAGGATAAGGCATATAGCAGTATGATTTATGAAAGGGCAATTGCATTTGACATTTTTGTTAGAGTTTCTATATGTAAGAGGATATGGTTTCTTTGGACTTTCAAAAGCATTTGATAAGAAACCAGACAAGACATCAACAGTTTATTGCACAAAACTAGTGGTTATGGGATTGGGATAGTGTATTGGAATGGATTGAGCATTGATTAGTGAACAGAAAACAGGCTGTAAATAGTGGACATACTATGACTGCTTGTATGCAGGTTATTTACCAACATGTTGGGATGAATGGCCTCCTTTCATGCAGCAATTTCCATGTAATGCCAAGATGGAATAAACAGTACCAAGGACTAGTCAGGTGCACATCTTCCTGGATTCCCTTAACTTACTGTCTCTAAAATAATGGATATCATAAGCTGAAACCTCCATGTTTTCCATTCTTTCACCTGCCTACGAGAATGTTGGCCAGAGATTGAAGCACCATCTCACTTCTCTGTTTGAATTTTAGAGTTTGGGCGGATAGGAACTGTAGTCTACCCTCCAATGGAAGTCGCTTGCCCAGTTCACTATTCGACCACTGGAGTTGCTTGCTCTCATTTGCACTAGTGACCACCCAATAGCCACCGGATAACTAATAGATTTGAGTGGAGTGGACAACATAATGTGTTTGAAGATTGTCATTTCACTTATGACTGAATCTATCCAGACCAATGTGATAATAGGAATGTAGGAATTAGGAGCACAGTAGGCAATTACAGCACTTTGAGCCTGCTCCGCCATTCAATTAAATCATGGTTGATTTCTCCCTGGTCTCAAATCCACCTCCTCACCTGTTCTCCATATCCCTCTTTCCCTTTTCTCACTTAGAAAAATCACATTCTTGAAACCATTCGATGATTCAGACTCCACCGCGCAATGGGGCAGTGAGTTTCACAAATTCCTTCTGTGAGAAGTTCTTCCTCCTTATCTCAGTTTTAATTTCCTCAGCCTGTCTCCATTACCTCTTGCTCTGGATAAGAGGAAACATTTGGTCCACATTAACTTCATCAGTACCTTTTAAAATTTTACCAATCTCGATCCTTCAAGGACTATAAGCCCAAACCGTTCAATCTCTCCTCATATGTCAACTCTTACTCTCTTTGCTACTAGAAGTGCCCTGTACGCTCAATGGGCTTGGGCTCTAACTGGCATGTGCCATGTGACAGCTGTCTTTGCGGTTATTTATTGGCAACCTGTAGTGGGGCTTACAAAGATAGTTGCGATGAGAAGTGGAAGAATTATATGTCGACAGGGCTGAAATTTGCATTGAGCAGCTGACCATTGCACTCGATCCAGGAAGGCATAGAGATCGGAACAATCACTTAACAGAGTGGCATTATCAAAAGTATGGATCTAAAACATCTCTTAAGTGTACTTAGTTCTAAGGGATACAAAATGCGTAGCTATTGGCAAGGCAAGAAAAGAAGAATTGCATCTGACACTGGCTTTTGTGCATGTCTCTTTGCAGCATTGCCCTTTCAAATGAATAACACAGAGTTTGTAGAATCCCTACAGTGCAGAAGGAGGCCGTTCAGCCCATCGAGCCCACATTGGCAACAATCCCACCCAGGCCCTATCCCTGTAATCCCATGCATTTACCCTGCTAATCCTCTAATACTAAAGGGCAATTTACCATAGCTAATCAACCTAACCCACACATTTTTGCAGCATGGGAGGAAACCAGAGCACCCAGAGGGAATATACAGACTCCACACAGGCAGTGACTCGAGGTAGTAATTGAACCCAGGTCCCTGGTGCTGTGAGGCAGCAGTGCTAACCACTGTACCACCGTGCTACTGCTGCTCCCCTGTGCTTGAGGCAAGTCAGATTTTCAGTATATCCTGGAGTGGGAATAGTTGTCAACTAACCTGTAATTTTAAATGAGCAGTTAATTAAGATCCTGCGATAGGAATGGCAGGAGTGAAGTGTGTGCCCGTCGGTGGCAGCAGGCCCTGCCTGGTTTTAGCTGCTTGTCCAGCACACTGTGAGGCTGATTGGCTAAATTGAGTGAGCTGCCCACAGCTTCCAGTGACAGACACATCCTGTCCATTAAATCACACATAAAACTGATTCCATTGGCAGATAGCCTTTGATCTGACCCCCATGTAAAGTTTATGTTTATTCTATGAACAAACCACAATTTACTGCTCAGCCGATCGATATTTAATTCAAAGCATGCGTGGGGGAGGAGGGGGGAGGAAATGAAATCTGCAAAATTACAATTAAAGGTTGGTGAAGGTGGACAGAGTTCCACAAATCATTCAAATTTGTGCTTACGTTTTTACTCAGAACCTCTCAACTGTAGAATAAACAGAATATCTAACCTTGGTGATGAGGTCAAGGCCTTCTTTCACTTGTGTGAAAGAGTTTCATAACTTACCCAGGCCTGCAGTGCATTTGACTGATGTCTCTTCCACACGATTGAGATTACTGCTATAATTTACAATAACTGGAAAGCTGTTCTTTATTTCCCAGCTCCATAAAGTCATCTTCTCGCTGTTGAGGCAAATAGAGATCAACTAATGCAATTTTTCCGAATCAAATAAAGGGATGGCAAATCTGTATTTTTTAATTTCTATTTAAATAGAAGAACCAGGGACATTATAGATGGAATCATACAAGCCGGACTGTGCAGAAGGAGGCCATTCGGCCCATCTAGGCTGTGCCAATAACAATTCCACCCACCCCCTATCCCCGTAATCCCATGTATTTATCCTATCTAATCCCCCTGACACTAAGGGGCAGTTTAGCATGTCCAATCCACCTAACCTGCACACTTTTGGACTGTGGGAGGAAACCGGAGTACCTGAAGGATACCCACATGGAGACGGGGAGAACTTGCAAACTCCACACAGACAGTCCCCTGAGGCCGGAATTAAACCCTCTGGCACTGTGAAGCAGCAGTACTAACAAGTATGATACCACTGCAGATTATCCTTCTCCTCACCCTCACATCAGAATTTACTGTTGAAGTGGAGTTTTCTACTGGAATACATCCGTGGTCTTTTCTCTCAATTCTTTTACATTTACCTTTGCAAAAACTTTTTGCCCAGCTACCTTTGAGTGATTTCCCTTCTCAATAATCATTTTTATGAAACATTTCATTTTCTAATTCTATGTTGAATGAAAGAAAACTCCTTTCGTTAAGCCTTCTAATTACAATATTGGGGTTTGTAGCCACCTCAGCTAATTGAAACAATAGAGGAAACTTTGACCCTACTCCCACCGCCATCCCTAGATTCTTGGAGAATAAATTCCAAGGTTGAGTTGGTAAGCTTCTAGACTCAGCAATCCTGCTGTCTTTAACATAAAGCGTCCATCTGCCGTATTTCTGTTCCGTGGCTTGTACCAAATCAAAGATATATAATCCTTTAATAACCTCTTAACATAGTGAATCAAAATGTATCACAACCTTCTGATGGAGTAAGTAATTCTATAGCTTTTGAAACTCATCTGGTATAATAAAACATGAAGTATACAGAAAGGAGTCTACTGAAACTGAATTAAAGAGTTTTTATGAGCTACACCAAATGTCCTGTCAATCAAAGAAGGTGGCTGTTTGTCTTTCTCTAAGTAAAAGCTACTGAATGTTTTATTTTCAGTTCAGAAGGGTTCAGGTATTTAAATAATTTCAGATTTTAGAAATTCCAAGTTGTGTTCTTTTTCCGTTTTTAATAGAAAGATGATGGTTTGTGCCTTCTGGGGGATTTGCTGATTCTTAATTTCCATTAATTTTCCACCAAGTGTGTGCTTGCTTAAATGAATGAATACCTTTTTTTTCATAGTTCCTAAAACCAAGACAATGTTCCCATAAAATTCTCTTAGGGTGTGAGGTTCGCTGGCAAGGCCAGCATTTATTACCCATCCTTAATTGCCCTTGAGAAAGTTGTGGTGAGCTGTCTCCTTGGACTTCTGCAGCCCACATGGTGCATATACACCCATAGTCCCATCAGAAACAAAGTTCCGAGAGATTGTCGAAGAACATCAAGCAGTTCAAAATTAGGATGGTGAGTGGCTTGGCGGCCAACCTGAAGGTGGCAGTGTTTTTATGCACATAATGCCATTGGTCTTCTCAATAATAGAGGTTGCAGTTTTCGGGGATTATGTCAAAGAAGCCTCCGTGAGTTTCTGCAGCTCAACTTGGTGCATATTGCTGTGAGCTGGTAGTGGAGGGAGCAGATGTTTAAGTTGGTGGATTGGGTTGCTTATAATAGTATTTTGTGAGTTGGGTGTTCCTAGATTGTTCCTGATTTTCCTCAGTGCAATGAGACATCCGATTTGGTTGGATCACACTTTGGTTTTCATACATGCATGTGCTTCCACATAGACACACACAGGCCGGAATTCTCCAGTTGTTCACACCAACTGGATCCTCTGGCCCTGCTGGGAGTGTACCTCGCCCGTGGGTTTCCCACCAGCATAGGGTGGCATCAGTGGGAATTCCCATTGACGGTGGCAGGACCAGAGAATCCCACTGCTGGCAAACGATTGGGCACCTTCCGCTGGTGGAAACATGCAGCTGGGAAGCACGGGTGGCACAGGGGTTAGCATTGCTGCCGCACAGCGCTAGGGACCTGGGTTTGATTCCTGGCTTGGGTCACTGTCTGTGTGGAGTCTGCACATTCTCCCCGCGTCTGCGTGGGTTTCCTCTTGGTGCTCTGGTTTCCTCCCACAGTCCGAAAGCCATGTTGGTTAGATGCATTGGCCATGCTAAATTCTCTGTCAGTGTACCCAAACAGGCGCTGGAGTATGGCGATAAGGGGATTTTCACTGTAACTTCATTGTAGCATTAATGTAAGCCTACTTGTGGCAATAACACATAAAGTTTTAAACTTCAAATTATTTTGGGTTTTTCCACACATGTTGAGCTGCTTTGGACATTTGTCAATTTTAATGGATCTGGTGTTTCAAGTCAACCTGTAGGTCAAATTGGAGGCAGCTGGTCTGAGGAAACGCTGTGCAGTTTGCAAACAATCAAGTGAAAAAATGAATATTAGATACTCAAAGATGATTACAATGTGGTGATCTCATCAAGAGGTTCAGAGGATATGATGAATGGCATGCGCAAAGATTAAGCAGAAACACTGAACATTTAAACCTAGAGATGAGATCCCAATCAATGGCAAAATGAGGTTTCAGCTTCCAAATCTTTCTAATAATGAGCTTAAAGTTCCCACAATAAGGCTACAACCTTGCAGTCTTTTCCATGTATTTGGTTTTCTTTTCTTAATATGTTATTGAGTAGGCGATGGGAGGTTATTTCATTTTGTTATGCTTCACATTTTTGTGGCCATCAGCTAAGACTCAATATGAATTGACTTGCAAAGACTTCCTTGTTGAAGAATTGCTACCTTTCATATGCATGGCACATGAATTCAATGCTAATCTGTGGTTTGATGCTGAGGAATTACACAATTGTTATTAATAGATTAATATTTATTAATATTAATATTCCATTAATAGATCATGGTTGATAATAATGATGATAACAAGCGGTGAATCATCCAACATGGGGTGTGCCCAGGCCAAGTAACAACAGGCCAAATGCAAATTCTAAGCAATGGGAAAATCTACAGCTACAAAAAGTAATTGGGGCAGAAATTTACTGTCAGAAAATGGATGCAACAGTGACGAATTTAGCGGATCAATGCACTGCGTTCAATATGTGTGGTATTGGATCACTGCTAAATAAGTCACGGCTCTTTGCTTTAGTTGGCCTGACAACAGCCTGAAACGAAGCAGAATTTCAGGATTGAAATGAGGGCTTTGCACCCATTTCAGGGCTGGTTTGTTAAAGCAACCTTTCTCCAAATGCATGTCAGCTCCAAATCGTTTTTTTTAGGAGCCACCATAATCCATTGAGCAATTATTATCATAGAATCATCATCGAATTCCTACAGTGCAGAATGAGGCCATTCGGCCCATTGAGTCTACACTGACAATGATCCCACCCTATCCCCATACCCTTACGTATTTTTCCTATTGATCTCCCTGGCACTAAGGGACAATTGTGCGTGACAAATCGTGGCCAACCATTGGAACACAACAAAAGAAGAGGGAGGTAATTCTTGTCTCAAAATGGATCCAGGATAAGCAGGTGTTCTTATTTCACAACAATATTGCTGATCCAAGTCCACCCCTCCATGATGGCTTCCCCTTTCTCCAGGATTTACCTGAGCACTCCGACCCATTCCTGAGCCTGCCAAAATCCATTAGCTATTGACTGGTGAGCAACATCAATTGACACTTGTAGTTTGTTGATCAAAAATTTATCAGGTACAAGGACCAATATCAGAGAGCCCTCTATACCTACTGAACATGGGCTACAGCGATCCAAGAAGGCAGCTCACCACCACCTTCTCAAGGGCAACTAGGGATGGGCAATAAATGCTGGCCAGCCAGTGACACCCTTGTCCTATGAATGAATAATAAAAAATAAAGCATTTTGAGATGTCCTGATTTTTTTGGAAGGCATGATATAAACACAAATCCTTTTTCATCTTTATAATCTGCTTCAGGCCATTTTATTATGAAGCATATCACATAAGTGTCAATTGTTTTGTTGTCAGTCTCCTCACAGCTGACAGAAGAGAGAATTGCAAAGCTATTAGCATGACTGACTTCAAATCTAGCTCTCAGACGAAAGAAAACAAATCCATGTAGTTATGTCATGTGGAGAGTAGAGCAGCTGGGGTTGCTGTCAGAGCAGAGTAAGTTAAGCAGAGATTTACTTTAAAGTTTGAAGTTTATTTATTAGCGTCACAAGCACGCTTACATTAACACTGCAATGAAGTTCCTGTGAAAATCCCCCAGTCACCACACTCGGGCACACTGAGGGAGAATTTAGCACGGCCAGTGTGCCTAACCAGCACGTCTTTCGGACTGTGGAGGGAACCGGAGCACCTGGAGGAAACCCACGCAGACTCCTATGAGGAGAATGTGCAGACTCCGCACAGACAGTGACCCAAGCTGGGAATGGAACGCACGTCCTTAGCACTGTGAGGCAGCAGTGCTAACCACTGTGCCACCATGCTGTCCCCAGCGTTTTAATGAAGATATTCAAAATTATGAGGTGATTTGGTAGAGTCAATGATGTCACGATTCCAGTTGGTGTTAATACTGGACAAGTCAGATCACAGAGTGATAGGTCCTTTTTCTTTGGCAACCATGGAGCTTAGTTACTGAACAAATATACTAGGGTCTGTTGGTGAACTTTTATTTATGAAAACAAGAAAAGTGATCAATATCCTCCCAGATTAAAAGATCTCAAGGAGGCAATTCAAATTCCCACTATTCCTTCACCCAGTTTGTTTATATCATGCCTGGGATGTGGGCTTCAGTGGCTGGGCCTGCATTTCCCTTGAAAGGCCATTTAAGAGTCAATTATAATATTGTTCATCTGTGAGCCAGATCAGGTAAGAATGTCAGTTTTCCTCTTCTAGCAGTAAACGTGATGGGTGTTGAGACTTTTAGCTCCAGATTGCATTCTCCATTAAATCCAAAATTCACCATTTGCCAGTGGTGGGATTTGAACCTGGGCCCCAACTGTGGGGTCTCTGGATTTCTAGTCAGGTGGCAATACCACTGTGCCATCAGCCTCCCCAGAAGTTAGATCTTTGTAGGCACAAAAACCAGTGAAGAGTTACCACATTTTTCCTTTCTGAACACACTGGGTGAAAGATTTGGGAGGAAGTAAGGAGAAAGCTCTTTACACGTCAAGTTATTTTCTTGAGTGCAATACCTGAATGAGTAATGGAAATAGATTAAATCATAACTCTCAAAAGAGAATTGAATTTATTCTTGAAAAGAAGAAACCTGCGGTGCTAATTAGACAGAACAGGGGAAGAAAGTAACTCAATCACTTTTAAAGTGTTGGCAGACTCAATGGACAGTATTTACCAGAGGCAAAAAAAATCTTGCACACTGCTGAGGAGCTGGCAAGAGCCCAGCATTACCTCCTGGGTAGGCCTGCCACATTAACTGCCAATCAAGCAGTAAACAGGGCAGGAGTAGGCCTACATTAGAATCATATAGCATGGGAGCAGAAGTCCCGCCTACTGAGAGCTGCTATCTCATCAGATACCATCAGTTCTTCCTTGCTTAATAATGCCGCTGGGAGGGCAGTGGCTGGGGCTGGCAATGTACCCACTGGAGATCTGGGTTCATCAAGATGCCAAGGTACAGGCGAGTGATGGAGGAAGGGTGGTCATAGGTTGGAATTATGGGGGAGAGTGGGTTACCATGAGGGAACGGGTTAGCTCTTTGTGTACCCCTCTTTTCCAGATGCTGGGTCCCTCAATCACACACAATGTGTCTGAACAAGGGGCTCCCACACTTCTTGCCCCAGAAGACCACAAGTAGCCCTGTCACTGAACCAATATCAGCAGCAGTTGGATGAAACCCTGAAGTGACATTGGTTGCCAGTTAAAGGTGTCAGTTGGTGGCAGGGCAGGAAGGCTCTCCATCAGCCTTCCTTCCATAGGCTTAAATAAGGAAGAGGCAGGAAGATGGCCAGGTCTCCATACTCTCATTACCAATGGGTTGAGGTATGGAGATATCCTGTCTGTTGGGAACTAGCAAAAATACTTAATAAAATATTCAGAAAGGGAGAATTAAAATGTTCTGGGCTGCTTGCCTCTTTCAATATTTGAATGAAGAGACTCCAGTTCTTCACAAGTTGTGGCTCATTCGTCTGATAGCTTTCGGTAAATATAAGTTATATTGATGTTACTGCTGTTAAGGAATAGAAATTTTCTGGGTACTATTAAAGAAACGCCTCCTCAAAGTTAGTTTCAGATTGAGAAAAATATCAGACAGTATAGTCGGAACTCTACCACCTCGCCCACCATAGAATCGGAGCAGGCGAGGGTCCAACAACAGAAATCTCCATTGACCTCAGGCAGGGATTCCCAGTTTCACCCGCCCTATGTTGATGTGGAGAAATTGAATACCAATTCCCATGAAAGAGCCTTCAACGATCAACTACAAGCAAAGCTCAATTGGGGCATCATGGTCGGCACAGGCTTGGTGGGGCGAAGGGCCTGTTCTTGTGCTGTAATTTTCTTTGTGTAGCATTTCTGGGAGTGCGCAACTGTTCATCTCTGCCATAATGGGCAAGATCCTCCAGTCTCCCAGCTGCACGTTTCCCACCAGCGGGAGGTGGCGCGTTGTTTGCTGACTGCGGGATTCTCTGGTCCCGTCACTGTCGATGGGAATTCCCATTGATGGCGCCCAACGGGAATCCCGCGGGCAGGGAGGCACTAGCAGTGAGATTGGTGAATCCTGCCGGAATTCTGGCCCAGATGTTTCACGTTAATGCCATTATCGTTAATGTTTGACCATTTTATTTTGATACCAAAAAGAATTATCAGAAATCGTATTGTCTGTCTGTGGGAGCAGGTAGTTTTCAAAATTGAATTGAAGAAATATAAACAAATGACTTATTGTGTTTGCGCCTATCAATAATCTGACTACCTTGAAATGCTTGTGACCTTTACCTTCGACACAAAGTCACTTAACTGTTTACACACATATATTCAATACAGCTTTTTATTTCAAAAGAACACTGCAGTCAGCATCAATTGTGAATTATTTACACTGCTGAAGGGAAAGATTAATTTCAATGACATGACTGCAATTTATTATTTATTCTTCTATTATGTGCCATAACAGAACAATAATATATTAATAATGTTTTACAACAGATTTATGTTTGTAATAATATTAATTTTAAAATCTTGAAGTCACTTAGTGCAATTCACTCTATCCTGTTGAAGAGCTGATAGCAAGTGTTTGTTCACTGGGATTGTTAAAGATTCAGGCAACAATGTCCTCTGTGCTGGAATGGTTGGTGTGCTTTGCAGTGAAGTTTTAGATTGAAATCCCCTCTTTCATGCTTTTGATTTGTTTTCAAAGCCTGCACAAAAAGAAAATAGGCTGAATCAAGGCTCAGTTTTTATTAGAGGAATCAAAATTGACCCACAACGTACTGGATCAGATGTGATCCATTTTTCAGTTATAACAAATGACCATTTACAACAAAGTATGGGCGGCATGGTGGCACAGTGGTTACCATTGCTCCTTCACAACGCCAAGGACCCGGGTTCAATTCCTTGGGTCACTGTCTGTGTGGAGTCTGCAAGTTCTCCCCTTGTCTGTGTGGGTTTCCTCCGGGTGCTCCATTTTCCTCCCACACTCCAAAGAGTCAGGTTGATTGGCCATGCTAAATTGACCCTAGTGATAGGGGGAATTAGCAGGGTAGATGTGTGGGTTTATGGGAATAGGGTCTGGATGGGATTGTGGTCCATGCACCAATGGGCAAATGGCCTCCTTCTGCACTGTAGGGATTCTATGAAAATCTGTTTGCCAATGTGACTAAGTTGCTGACAGCCTCATCTCTGAATCAGAAGATTGTGAGTTCAAGCGTGACCCCAGGACTGGAGTACAAAATCTTGTCTGAAGGAGTGCTGCATTGTCAGAGGCACTGTTGTTCCAGTGAGACATTAAACTGAGGCCCACTTGTCCACTTGGGTAAGGCAAAGGATGCCCTAGACTATTTTAACAAAGAGCAGAGACTTCTCCTGATGTTTGGACAGCATTTCCCCTTTCATCACCATAACCAAAAACAGATGATCTGGTCATCGTTTGGTGTTTTGAGACTTGGTTTGGGTTACAATGCAGGCAGCTAAATTTTCATTGAGCTCAAGCTTATGTTGGATGGGAGGCCAACCAGGAGAGAATTAGTAAAGTCTGGAAGTAATCATGGCAAAGGACTATTCTCTTTGAAGGAAAGGAATTTGAAATGAGATTTGACAGAGGTATTCAAAAACAGGAGGGGCTTTGCACAGAGTAGATGCAGAAAAAAATGTTCTTGTTGGGAAAACCGTAAATAAGAGGGCTTTAAGCTAAACAAAGAGGGGTGTGTGTTGGGCGGGAGGTGGGGTGTTGGTGGAGGGGACAAGCTTGGGTAGGTGTAGCAGAAAATCAGGATGTAGATTCAAGGCAGGAGACCATGATTATAATAATGATATGGGAAATGAGGATCGTCAAATATGAATGACTGAAAAATAAACAGCGAGGGACCTTAAATTAAATAGGATGTACACTGGGGGCGGGAGGTGGGGGGGAGATGCTAGCATAGTGTTAATCTCACTGGACTTGTAATCCAGAGGCCCAGGCTATTTCTCGGATCCCTGGTGCTGTGAGACAGCAGTGCTAACCACTGTGCCACCGGTCATGGGAAGGTTAGGTGAAGCACCATTTTCGAGAAGCTGATGTTGATCAGTGCAAATTTCCTAAGAAGCTAAAAACATGGCAATTTGCATTTCTTGCGGTATCTCTGCCTCAACACAACTTCCTGGCCAATTTACACAGTAATGGCAGCATTGCTTGTCCAGATGCCATGATTACTTTCAGCGAATTCTGGCCTGATAGCTCAGTGGTGCAGTGGTTAGCACTGCTGTCTCACAGCGCCAGGAATATAGGTTCAATTCTCAGGTTGGGTCACCACTGTCTGTGTGGAGTCTGAACATTTTCCTCATATCTGCGTGGGTTTTCTCCAGGTGCTCTAGTTTCTTCCCACAGTCTGAAAGATGTGCTGGTTAGGTGCATTGGTGCATGAGGTCATAAATTCTCTCTCAGTGTATCCGAACAGGCACTGGAGTGTGGAGACTAGGGGATTTTCACAGTAACTTCATTGCAGTGTTAATGTAAGCCTACTTGTGGCAATAATAAATCATAATTTTAAAAAAATCTCTAAGATATATTGAGATGTTACTGAAAGGTGTGAGAAGATGCTACAAAACTGTTTCTTTGTTTTCAAGCTCATTGCTTGATCAACTAAATTTACTTTGCAAATCTTAATTGTAGTTAATAGGCTCCATTAATTCCTTCACTGCTTTTGGAAATGAAAAACGTAAACGATGCCAAGTTTTTGTGCCAATCTTTTGTTTAGCATTAAGAAAATTTATCAGGAAATGAACACTGATGTTGATGTTGGTATGTTTTTTTCCATTTTGCAGACCCACCGAGTGTGGAGCCTACATTTCTGGAGATTCGTCAGGGTCAAGGCAGGAGCATTACCATGACATGCAGAGTGTTGAAAGCTTACCCAACCCGTGTGCTAACCTTTGAGTGGAAGCTGGGCAATAAGATTTTACTGACGGGACGATTTGAGTCACAGGATTACACGCAGATCAGAGTGGACAATCTTTCCAAGGACAGCTATGGAGTTTACAACTGCAGCATAATAAATGAGGCTGGTGCTGGCACATGTAGTTTCCTTGTGACAGGTACCCATTCCAAGTGTCATTAATATGATATTTTTTATATTGTGAACTGCATTATGTTCCTCTACTGACTTGATTTAGCAGTGCAAAATTTACTCTTTTCCTGTTTTTGTCTGAACCACCTGATAGAATAATTCTGTAGTTTATTTACCACAGTGACCTCAGCCTTCAGTTAAAAAGGGCTGGATGTTATGTCCCCATGCCAGTCAGTTTGAAGGCAAAGCAAGTGGGGAAGGGTAAAATCTGCCAGATTGGTGGTGAGCGACACAGTGGTTAGCCCTGCTGCCTTAGAGCGTCAGGGACCCTGGTTCGATTCTGGTCTTGGGTCACTGGCTGTGTGAAGTTTGCACGTACTCCCCTTGTCTGTGTGGGTTTCCTCCAGGTGCTCTGGTTTTCTCCCACAGTCCAAAGGTGTGTGGGTTCGGATGATTGGCCATGCTAAATTGCCCCTTAGTGTCAGGGGGGGCTAAGAGGGTAAATATGTGGGGTTACGGGGATAGGACCTGGGTGGGATTGCTGTTAGTGCAGGCTCGATGGACCAAATGGCCTCCTTCTGCACTGGAGATTCTATGGACAGAATTCTCCCACCCTGCCTGCCACTGCAATCGCAGTGGGCGGGTTGCGGAGGCCCATTGATATTCAGGTGGGAATTTCTGGCTTTTAGATCAGTGCAGCCGGAGAATTCTACCCAATGTTTCTATGACCTTCCCACCACCTACCTACCATCCCTTACCTGTCTGAATATTTCGGGGGGGGGAGGTGGGAGGGAGCGAGGGCGAGGGTGGGGGGTGCGTGGTGAGCATTGGATAGCCCATCTGCCCTTGGACGTATTGAAGCCTTTAAGTGGCCAACTAATGGCCACTTGAGGCCATCACCTTGCTGATGCCAATATTTTACCTGCTGTGGACAGATTGGAAGCCAGGCTGGTGTTGAACAAGGCACAGAGGGAACCTCCTTTGCGAGCGTCCTGACCCATTGAAGGAACCCAGCTCTGGTCATTTCCTCCTCTCCCCCATTCAGAACTTACCTCCTCGCCTCATTAACTCAATCCCCCCAACTCGTTCCTCCCTTAACACCCTTGCTGGGGCACCCAATTTCAGACTTACCTGGGCTCCTCAGTACAATGGGACTGGCAGCTGTCCCAGCGGTTGCCAAAGCGTCCATTGTTCATCAATCCAGTTGAGTGGCAGCTCTCTAAGGCATGACTTCCTTCTGAGACAATGATGGAAGCCTCACCTTAAAGCAGCTAACACCATTCCCCATGTTAACTTGCTCCAGAGCTCCCCATCAACAGTTTAGCCAAGTAGCAGAGATGTTCCAGCCGCATCCAAGACTGGAAATTCCCACCTGAGCTCAATCGCCAAATTTTCTATCATAGAGTCATAGAGATTTACAGCTGGGAAAGAGGCCCTTCGGCCCAACTTGTCCATGCCACCCTTTCTTTTTAAGCCCCTAAATTAATCCCAATTGCTCACATTTGGTCCATATCCCACCATACCCTTCTTACCCATGTAACTGTCTAAATGCTTTTTAAGAGACAAAATTGTACCCACCTCTACTACCATCTCTGGCAGCTTGTTCCAGATACTCACCACCCTCTCTGTGAAAAAAATTGCCCCTCTGGACACTTTTGTGTCTCTCCCCTCTCACCTTAAACGTATGCCCTCTAGTTTTAGACTCCCCAACTTTGGAAAAAGATATTGACTATCTACCTTATCTATGCCCCTCATTACTTTATAGACCTCTGCAAGATCACCCCTCAGCCTCCTACGCTCCAGAGAAAAAAGTTCCAGTCTATCCAACCTCTCCTTATAACTCAAATCATCTAGTCCAGGTCGTATACTACTAAATCTTCTCTGCACTCTTTCTAGTTTATTAATACCCTTTCTATAATAGGATGACCAGAACTGCACACAGTATTTCAAGTGTGGCCTTACCAATGTCTTGTACAACTTCAACAAGATGCCCCAACTCCTATATTCAGTGTTCTGACCAATGAAACCAAGCATGCCGAATCCTTCTTCACCACTCTGTCCACCTGTGACACTACTTTCAAGGAGCTATGAACATGTAATTCTAGATCTCTTTGTTCTGTAACTCTCCCCAGTGCCCTCCCATTAACTGAGTAAGTCCTGCCCTGCTTCACTCTACCAAAATGCATTACCTTGCATTTATCTAAATTAAACTCCATCTGCCATTCGTCAGCCCACTGGCACAATTGGTCAAGATCCCGTTGCAATTGGAGATAACTTTCTTCACTGTCCACTATGGCACCAATCTTGGTGTCATTTGCAAACTTACTAACCATGCCTCCTATATTCTTATCCAAATCATGAATATAAATGACAAATAACAGTGGACCAGCACTGATCCCCAAGGCACACCACTGGTCACAGGCCTCCAGTTTGAAAAACAATCCTCTACAATTACCCTCTGGCTCCTCTCAATGTATCCATTTAGATACCTCATCTTGGATCCATGAGATTTAACCTTATGCAACATCCTATCATATGGTATCTTGTCAAAGGCCTTGCTAGTGTCCGTGTAAAGTCCCGCCCATTACAGTGCTCGTGGCAGGTGAGATGAGAAATCTTTCACCTTTCTAATCTACTTCCAACCTTCTCCTCTTTTGTAAAGTTCAATTTGTTTGTATCCTGCACCAGTGTAAGATTACTTGCAGTTCAGAACCTTTTAGAGGAATGACCCTGAGATTTCTATATTTCATTGGGGATACATTTTGGTCTGGTTCCCTGTAAAATCCAGCCATCCTGTCGTTCCATCTCAGCTTCTAACTACCATTCACAAGGTTTCCATTTTACTGCCATCATCATACATAACAGCAGCGGATTAAAAGTATTTTGCAGCTGTCTGCAGATTGAATCACAAATCTGAAATTAAATAAACTGAATTAATAACCATCATTAAAAACAATTATTATTAGAACGTCTCGCGTATAATAACAGATGGTGGAGGATTAATAAGGCAGATAGTCTATGTTGAGAAGACATTTATGAACCTTTTTCAAGGTTCATGATTAACGTGCATTAGGATTTTTGGTCTGTTTGTTTCAATCAGCAAAATGATTTGAGAACAAGTTATTTTTGAACATTTTTGTTCACTTGAAAAAGCAAAAGCCAAAGACTGCAGACTTTGAAAATATGTATTGAAGCCAGACGAACCTCTTTTTGGAACATCAGAGTTCACAGTCTATTTCAATTTGGGTCAATTATTCCATCCCAGGCCCATTAGACCAAATTAACCAGTATTCATTCCGAGGACAGGAAGAGAGATTATCCTCATACCTACAATTCGAAAAACAATAGGGTGATGAGGGGAAATGGCAGCTTTTTTTTTAAGAGCATAAGAGCATTAGAACTAGGAGCAGGAGTCAGCCGTCTGACTCCTTGAGCCTACTCCGCCATTCAATAAGATCATGGCTGATCTTTTTGTGGACTCAGCTCCGCTAAACATAACCTTTAATTCCTCTACTTTTTAAAAATGTATCTATCCTTGCCTTAAAAACATTGAATGAAGTAGCCTCAACTGCTTCACTGGGCAGGTAATTCCACAGATTCACAACCCTTTGTGTGAAGATGTTCCTCCTCAACTCAGTCCTAAATCTACTCCCCCTTATTTTGAGGCCATACCCTCTAGGTCTAGTTTCACCTGCTAGTGGAAACAACTTCCCTGCTTCTATCTTGTCTATTCCCTTCATAATCTTAATAAGATCTCCCCTCGTTCTTCTGAATTCCAGTGCGTATAGTCCCAGTCTACTCAGTCTTTCCTCATAAGCCAACTCTCTCAACTCCGGAATCAACTTGGTGAGTCTCTTCTGCACCCCGTCCAGTGCCAATTTATCATTTGTCAAGTAAGGAGAGCAAAACTGTACACAGTATTCTCGGTGTGACCTCACCAGCACCTTAGACAGCTGCAACATATCCTCCCTGATTTTAAACTCCATCCCTTTAGCAATAAAGGACAAAATTTCTTTTGCCTTCTTAATTACCTGCATCTGCAAACAAACTTTTTGTGATTCATGGACAAGTCCACTTGAAAATCCCTGATAGAGAAAGAGTCAAAAGGACTGATTACGTGGATGGGATTTTCCAACCGGGCTCACTCCAAAACCGGAAATTCCCGCTCGAAGTCAATGGGCCTTTGCATTGATGAAGCTCTGATGAAGGGTCATCTAGACTTGAACCGTTGGCTCCAATTTCTCTCCACAGAGGCTGTCAGATCTGCTGAGATTTTCCAGCATTTTTCTGGTTTTGTTGTGTAGGGTCCACAACAAAATTTTCCAGTCCCGTCCCGTCTTATGGCGGGTGCGACAGGAAAATTCTGCACTATCGCTGGAATTCCACCAGCCCACTCATTATGGAATCAGAGCAGGCCAAGGGCGGATAACAGTAATGTCCTCGGGCTGGAATTCTGGTCTTGCTTGAGCGAGGTCGTAAAACCCCGCCCTATGTGTGAGGACTTTTGGGGTTATCTGTCTGGTAGCTAGATCCAGGAAAGAAACGTGATCTAATGATAGAGAACCTCATCCAGTCAAGGTTAGAACTGATTAGCATCAGAGGACTGACCAGGAAAAGTTAATTAAACCGTATTAAGAGGGGCAGTGCTGCAGACTTATTATTTTTCTTGCTCTGGTGAAATTGTTAGTTGAATCAAGTTGATATTTGATGATGTCTCTGAGCAGTATATTAACTTTCAATCTACAAAATAAAGTAGCTTAATGATTCCTATCCGGCCTTAACTAGAAGTATCTCATTAAGTGTTTCAGCCTAACTTTAGGAAGATTAGAAACGTTCAAATAAGTTTATATGCGTGGGTTTCCTCTGGGTGCCCCCACTTCCAAAAATGTGGATTGGCAAGCTAAATTGCCGCTTAGTGTCATAGGGTTAGCTATGGTAAATGGATTAGTGGGGACAGGGCCTGGGATTGTGGTCAGTGTAGACTCGATGGGCCGAATGGCCTCGTTCTGCACCGTAGGGTTCTATGATTCTATGATATGAAAGACACATTTGTAGATTTGATTGTTGCACTCCTGAGCTGCTGTTTCCCCTCACCATCATATCATTTCAGAATTGCAGGTATGAAGAAAATCTCTTTTCCTGTCCTCAGAATGAATACTGGCTAATTTGTTTTAATGGGCCTGGGATGGAATGATTGACCCATACTGAAATAGACTGCAAACACTGATGTTGCAAAAAGAAACAGTTTTATGATATAATTCACAACAAAGATTGAGGAAGAAAGATGCTACAAGCTGGATAAGCCATCAAAAGGCCAACTAAGGAAGTGAAGGATGGCATCAAAATTGAACAAAAAGGGCACTGTGGGGCAAGGAGACACTTAACTGGGGGCAGTTAAAGCAAATATAATTGCAATAGAGGACAGTATAGTTGAGGGATGGATATTGTTCTCTGCAGCCAAGAATCAAGTACCAAAGGCAATGTTGCCTATCCAATGCCAGGGTTATGGACATCTACTTAGGGATGGTAAAGAACCTGGAGCTGGAGGGAAAGTTCTTAAACCCACAAGGAAATAATGACATTGGTAGATTTGAGAGTTTTGGGCTGTGGGATTTGGCCATTTGTGAGGTTAAATTTTAAAAAAGACTGACCACAAAGATGGTAATCTCTTGGTCAACAACTGGGCCACGAGCAAATTGACAAGATTAGAGAGGAAATGCATGGCTGAAAGACTGCTGTGAAAGAAATGGGCACTGGCGCCAGTCCCTGTGTGGTATGGTCTTCATCAGAATCACACTGGGACCCATGTATTGACAGAATGGTGGCACAGCACTATTGCTTCATAGCGCCAGGAACCCGGGTTCAGTTCTGGCCTCGGGTCACTGTCTGTGTGGATTTTGCACATTCTCCCTGTGTCTGTGTGGGTTTCCTCTGGGTGCTCCAGGTTCCACCCACAGTCCAAAGATCAGTGTGATAGGTTGATTGGCCATGTTAAGTTAACCCTAGTCAGGGGGACTAGCAGGGTAAATATGTGGGGCTACATGAATAGGGCCTGGGTGGGATTGTGATTGGTGCAGATTCGATGGGCCGAATGACCTCCTTCTTCACTGTAGGGATTCTATGATTCGATGACTCATATAACTAGGGCTGTGGAAAAGGCATTAAACTACAGAGTGGGAGGAGGCTTCACATGAGTTAAAGAGAAAGGACAAGGAAATAGTTGCAGGGTAACGGTGTGGGCTATGATAACCAGATGTGACAAGAAAGGACAGAACATGCAAAAACATGAGATGGTAACAGCAGACAAAGTCAGGGCAGGGAAAAAATGGTAAAATGTCAGAATTAAAGGCTCTTTATCAGAATGCATACAGCATTTGTAACAAAATAGATAAATTCAGAGCACAAGTCGAAATAAGTGAGTCTAATCATAACAGAGACATGGTTGCAAAGTAAGCACAGCTGGTTCCTGAAAGTTCAAGGGTACCTGACATTTTGAAAGGGTAGGAAGAAAGGAACAGGAGGTGCGGCAGTTCACTTAGTAAAGGGTGAGATCTGTACAGTCATACAGAAAGATCTTGATTTGGAGCATCAGAATGTAGAAGCAGTTTGCGTGGAGACAGTTATGGCAAAGGGGAAAAAAAATTACAGGTGGGAGTGGTTTCATGGGCTGCCAACTTTAACTACACTGTAGGACAGAGTATCACTCTGATAGACTGGGACTTGTAAGAAAAGTGCTGCCATACTTATGGGAGATTTTAATCTTCATGTAGGTTGGATGAATCGGACCAGTTTCTTTGAACAATACGTTCTGGAACCAACCAGACAACAGGTTTATTGGACCTGGTTATGTGTAATAACACAGGGTTAATCTATTACTTCATAGTAATGGATGAAAGCAAGAGTGATCATAACTTAATATAATTTCACATTCAGTTTCAAGATGAGAAATTTTGGCCTGAAACTTGTGACTTAAAGTTAAATAAAGACAGTTCCAGGGCTACAAAGACAGGATTGACTGAGGTGGAATGGGAAAAAAAAGACTAAAAGGTAAGCCAGCAGTGAAACAGTGGTAGATAATTGAGCAGATATTTCATAATTCTGGACAAAGATATATTCCATTAAGGAAGAAAGATGCTACAAGAAGGATAAGCCATCAAATGGCCAGTGAAGGAGGCTAAGAACATAAGAACATCAGAAATAGGAGCAGGAGTAGGCCATCTATGTGGTTGACTCTCAACTGCCCTCAGGCAACTAGGGATAGGCAATAAATGCTGGCCAGCCAGTGACACCCATGTCCCATAAATGAATAAAATAAGATTGATCTGGCCATTGCTGGCAAGACTAGCATTTATTGCCCAATTCTGATCGCCATTGTGAAGTTAGGGTTGGGCTACCTTCTTGAACTGCTGCTTGTAGTTTGGGTGCACTCACAGTGATGTTAGGGAGGCAGTTCCAGGATTTTGGCCCAATGACAATGGAGGACAAAGGATATAGTTCCAAGTAGGGATAGTGTGTGACTTGGAGGGGAAACTTGCAGATGCTGGTGTTCCAATGCATCTGGTGCCCTTGTTCTTCTCGATGGTAGAGGTTGTGGATTTGGATGGTGCTGAGAAAATAGGCTTTGTAAACTGCCTCAGTTCATCATGTGCGCTGGTGGTGAAGGAAGTGAATGTTTAAGATGGCAGAAGGGTTGCCAATCAAATGCTGCTTTGTCCTGAATGATGTTGGGCTTCTTGAATGTTGTTGGAGTTGCATTCATCCCGGCAAGTGGAAAATATTAGCTCATCTCTGACTTGTACCTTGTAGATAATGGACAGGCTCTGGGAGTCAGGAGGTGAGCTACTTGCAGCCTCTGACCCAGAGATGTTGCTACTATACTTCTAGGCTGGTCCAATTAAGATTCTGGTCAATGGTAACAGCCAGGATGCTGATGGTAGGGGATTTAGTGACAGCATTACTGTCACTGAAGGGAATATGCCTGGCACTTATGTGGCACAAATATTACTTGCCATTTATTCACTCGAGCCTGAATATTATCCATGAGTGGTTGCTCCAGCATCTGAATAGCATGTAATCATCAGCCAATATATCCACATCTGAATGTGTGATGGTGGGACATTTATTCATAAGGCAGCTGAAGATGATTGGACCTTGGACACTGTCCTGGGGAACTCCTGCGACAATGTCCTGGGAGTGAAATGTTTGAGTTCCAACAAGCACAATCCAACCATTAGGGAATCTCCTCACTGATTCTCATTGACTTCACTTCTTTCAGGCTCCTTGTTGCTACACACTCAGTCGAATATTGCCTTGATCCCAAAGGCAGTCACTCTCAGCTCACCTCTTGAATTCAGTCCTTTTTATCTATATTTGGACCAAGGGCGGACTTTTCCCATTTTTCTGCTGAGTGGCGCAACAGGAGGGAAAAATGGCATGGAAGCTGTCAACTCCATTAGTGGCTTTCTCCACCGCGTCATTTGGCTGATAGCGGAAATAAAAGTGAAGGTTCTGGTCTTCGGGCGTGACACTGGCTTCAGAAGTAACGTTACCCCTGACTGATTCATTCTGGCAGCAACTTAGGTTATAAAGTTTCCTTCAAATACAAAAATTTAAAAATAAAACACCATCTCCCCCCATTACCCCCCAGAACACCCCTCCAGTGCACTCACCTGCACTCCTCTGGTAGGTTCTGCTTAACAGGTGCTTGGCATGGAAACCAGATAATTCATGTCACTCTCACGCCAACATGAACGGATTATATAACAGGCAGGATTATCAGATGCAGAGGTCTAATAAATTTGTGGTAATAAGCTTCCCAAAGTTGTCCGTCAGGATTCCAGTTATGTCATTGGTGGAGGTGGAGAGGGTGGGGAGCAATCTTAGTGGGAAATCTCACCGGGATAAATCCCATTTTGGGCCCCTCGCGATATTTTGTGCTCTGGTCACCATGCTCGCCCACTACGAATGGGAGCGCAAAATCCCGGCCTAAATCCCTGGTGAGGTCAGGAGCTGAGCGACCCTGGCAGAACCAAGTATTGGCAACCAGGTTATTGCAGAGAATTTGCTGCTTGATAGCACTGTTGATGGTGTTAGAATGTAACCAATAATAACATTGGATTTGTTGTAGTGTGACCAATGGTAACAAGCTGTAAGGGTCAGCTGACCTAGTAACCTATATAACCAATGACAAAATGATGTGATGATCAGCTGACCAGTTAACTCAGTATAAATAAGAACCTGTTGGGAATTCTGGGAGAGCTTGGAATGGTCCAGGGTGAGACCTTAAGTGATGGAGTAATGAAGTTTTCTTACTAAACCTTTTTCTTTGATTTATCTGTTGGAGTAAGTTTTGTTTCACCTTATTGCCTACAACTGAAAAGTACCTTCTGCTGAATGGACAGCAACTTCTATCACCGCACTGCTCAGTGTAGACTGATGGAGTGCTGATTCTTTGAATTGGATTTGTCCTACAATTCATAGAGAAGGCATTCCTGGCCAATTAGTTACACTGTTGTGGTAGATGCCAATGTTGTAGCTTGTACTGGGGCAGCTTAGCTATCGGGACATGATTAGTTCCAGATGAGAATTCTTCAGCAATACAGCTGGAATGTTCTCACGGCCTGTAGCCTTTGTGATCCAATGTAGATCATAGCTATTGCCACACAATTTAATTATTTATCTTTCACCCTTTTCACCCATTCCATGATGTCTTTAACCCCTGCACATGGGAGAGAATATCTCTGCCATCACTGCCAAAATATGGTGAAACAGAAAGAAATCCCACAACAGCAGTTTAAAGTCATGACACAGTGGTTAGCACTGCTGCCTCACAGTTCCAGGGACCCAGGTTGAATTCCTGGCTTGGGCCACTGTATGTGTGGAGTTTGCAGATTCTCCCCATGTCTGCATGGGTTTTCCCCAGGTGCTCTGGTTTCCTCCCATAGTCTAGAGATATGCAGATTTGGTGCATTGGTCATGCTTAGTTCTCCCTCAGTGTACCTGAACAGGTGCCGGAATGTGGCAACTAGGGGATTTTCACAGTAACTTAATTGCAGTGTTAATGTAAGCCTACTTGTGATTGATAAATAAACTTTATTTACTCTGATACAATCTTTCATCACTGTTATCAATTTACAGTCTGATCTGATGTTGAATGCTTTTAAAACTGGATTCATCAGGTGGACATATGCATGGTGCAGTATAATACCAGGCCGTCTACTCCAAAGAGGATCGAGGTTTTATCAATGTTGATCTAGGAATCTAGGTATCCAGAAGCCATCTCCTAGGAAGCCATACAGATTGGAAATCAAAAAATAGGGTAGTGTGGTTTAAATGTTACACTGAGGAATCAGTATCTTATTCAGTTCTTTCCAAGCATAATATACAAAAGAACAATTGTGTGCAACATTGGTGTAATCACCTCAAATAACTGTAATAGTCTTGGGAGCAGATTTGTGTTGGTGAGAGATTGGATTAAGAATGCAAACAATCTTCAACATCTGCTTTGACTTCAATCTTTCAACATACCCTTAAGTTGGCAACACAGTGCACACATGTTCAGCCATTATTGTCTGACTGTCACACCCTGGGGCAAAGGCTGCTTCTCTGCAACTAAGCTTTAGCTTCAGCCAAAGGTTTTAGTCTCATCAGCACCGGATGACATTGAAGTGCTTGGAAATGAGTCCAGTTGGAAAAATATTGAAATATTTTGTGCTACAATGACTGGTTTTGCAAACAAATATTATCACAGTAGGGTGCCTGTTTACTGAGCAGTTTGATTGACAACTCCAAGTGGTTATAGAATAGAAATGATTCTTTTCATGAGAAAGTATTGAATTTATTTGTTATCAACAAGAGTGTTTTGGTTTAAAATAGTGACATTGTCAATAGACACATAACTTTATTTTATGCCAGTGTGGCTCCTGAAGTTTGTTCATGGTGGATGCTAAGTGAATGAGCATAGCAGGGGGAAAGGGAAGATGGATGGAGGCACGGATTGGCTTGAGTTGATTCCAAGTTATCTCTGAACCCCTATCCTGATTGCTGGCCTCCCCCTCTCAATCGCTAGCCTCCCGTCATCCCACCGTTTGCTGGCCTTCTCGATTCCCCCACCCCAATCACTGACTAACTGGAACTGCCCCCCACCCCCCACACCGATCTCCTGCCCCGCCACGCCCCAGTGGCCAGCCCTGACCACCTTCATGGCCAGCCTCTCCTCCTCCCTCCTCCTAATGACCAGTCCCAATTGCCCTCCTCCCTCTCTCTCCCACTGATCCCAGTCAGAGTGACAGTGGGTCCCCCCCACCATCAGTCACTCCCCCCACAATAGCCCCAGCTCCTTGGTACTGCCTGGTGCCTGGTGAGCAGTGGCAAGATGCCTAGTGGGCAGTGTCAGTTTGGGCACAATATTCCAGCTGTGATCTCACTAAAGCCTTGTACAATTGTAGCAAGATTTATTCCTCTACGCCAAGCTTCTTGCAATTAGGCTCGTATGTCATTTGCCTTCTTAATTGCTTGCTCAACTCTGACAACAGTTTGTCGATGCTGATTCCTATGTAATCGTTACCCAGCATGGTACTACTGACTTTAACACTAGACTGCTGATTATTTCCTATCTATTTCATTTTACAATTAGGTTTCAATAGAGACATAGAAATATAAAGCACAGAAACAGGCCCTTCGGCCAACCAGGTTTCCGAAACTGAGCCAGTCTATGTTTTCTAATTTTTCTGTAACCAGGCCTCTGCAACTAGAGCCTTTTGAGTTCATTAACATGGGTTTTTTAGCTGCCATTCTGGTCTTGAGACCGCCACTTCCATATCCACTTTTGGTTTTCTTTTAAAACTTATTTTCTCTTTAGCCCTCCAAGACCCTTCGCTTCTGTGATCATGCCAGCTTTCCCTTCACACTTCCTATTCCCGACCCCAGCCTTGCAGTACTGCATGACCTACTTGCTTTCTTGTCACAGTGGGTGGCACAGTGGTGCAGTGGTTAGCACTGCTGCTTCACAGCTCCGGAAACCTGGGTTCAATTCCCGGCTTGGGTCACTGTATGTGCAGAGTCTGCACGTTCTCCCTGTGCCTGCATGGGTTCCCTCCAGGTGCTCCGGTTTCCTCCCAAAATCCAAAAGATGTGCTGGTTAGGTAAATTGGCCATGCTGAATTCTCCCTCAGTGTACCCGAACAGGCGCTGCAGTGTGGCGACCAGATGATTTTCACAGGAACGTCATTGTAGTGTGAACGTAAGCCTAGTTGTGACACAAATAAATGAACTTTAATACTCTAGAGAAGCGTGTGTTCAACTGGAAATCTCACTGACACTGGCAGGACTGTAAGATTCCACCGGCAGCGAGCTGCATCACCCCCTCCCCACAGCCATGAACACACCACAGAGTGGGGGGAAAATCCCTTCCATAGTCTTAAGAATATGATAAGACATGAGCAGTGCGTGATTGTGTATGGACAGATGATCAATAAGTAAAGGGAATAGCCTCTGTAAGTCCGTGCAATTTAATTTCACATCGGACTGCACTTGTTGGGGCAGGTTTTCCTTTACTGTAACCGAGCATAAAACATCACCTGGTGGAATGCAGGTAAGAAATTTCTGCAGGATGATTCTACCTGCCACAATGCAGTCTTCGCATTTCCCCTTTTATTTAAATGTATGGACGGGGTGTCAGGTGGGCTCGGTGATGGGCACTCAGCTTTCCTGTGTGTGCGCGCCAACCCAGCCCATTCTTTACCCTCAAGAGCCACCCCGTGCCATGTAGCCAAAGGAGAGAATGAATGCTCCAGTAAACAAGAGAGCGAATCCACTAAGGTTCCTGTCATGTCTGCGTTATTCAGATGAAGAATTTGCATTTATTCCATTCCCAGGATATAAAGTTTTAATACACTGGGCAGCAGAAACAGATGAATATGTAGGACTCTCCGCATAGCTGAACCAGTACGGTGGCACATTCCACAAGCTGTCACAGTTCATGAGACTTTATTAGCAGCTTGACATTGGCTTCATTAATGATTTCTTTCCTGTCAGCATGGCAATCAGCGAGCTTACATAGGAATACATCTTGGGATTTCAGTTTAAAGCTGTTTGATTTTGACCTCCCACTGAAATGTTGCCAGCTCGTTCATATGAGCAGGTGTTTGCTCCAGAGTGGCACTGGGACCTCGGCAGTGGAAATTGTTAATTAATGGTCCCACTGATCATGATTGTGGTCAATATTGTGGGCGTAATTTGAAGTAATTCTTTTGGACCTGTCCTTCATCTTTCGGTGGCCCAGTCTTTGATGGACAAAGTCATGTCTGACACTCCCCAGTGCGCGTTAAACAGAGTAGCTTTTCAATGAAGTGTTGCCCTCCTTGTGGGCCAATACTGTTTGAATGTTCTGCTCCACAAACGCCAGGAAAGGTTTACCCACCAGCCAATTAATATGGATGAGGCAGGCCATCTGATCTGTCCTTGGTGAAAAATCAAGAAACATCGAATCATATAGCGGTCTTTAACACTGCGTTGAAACTGCAGTCAGGCTCTCAGGACAATTAATGAATTGAATGCTTTTTCATTTGTCATGGGTGTGAACCTCACTGGCAAGTTTAACTTTTATTGTCCCACTCCTTTTTTTATTCATTCATAGACGTCACTGGCTGGCCAGCATTTATTGCCCATCCGCAGTTGCCCTTGAGAAGGTAGTAGTGTGCTGCCTTCTTGAATCGCTGAAACAACTGAGTGGCTTGTTAGGGTATTTTAGAGGGCAGTTGAGAGTCAACCTCATTGCTTTGGCTGTGGAGTCATGTGTAGACCAGGTAAAGACAACAGATATTCTTCCTGAAAAAAATATTAGCGAAGCAGATGGAATTTTCTAACAATCGGCAATGGTTTCTTGATCCTCAACAGATTCTTCATTCCAGATACTTGTTGTTGAATTCAAATTCCACCATCTGCTGTGGCAGGATTCACACCCAGGTCCCCCAGAGCATTAGCTGAGTTTCTGGATTGACAGTCCAGCGACAATACCATTAGGCCATTGTCCTTGGGAAGGTGAGCGTGAGCCATCTTTTTGAACTGCCGCTGTCCATCTGCTGTCGGTACACCCAAAGTGCGGCTAGGTAGGAAGTTCTAAGTTTCTGGTCCAGCATGATGAAGGGGCAGTGATATAGATCCAAGTCAGGATAATATGTGGCGAGAAGAGGAATTTACAGGTTTTGATGTTGCAATGTGTTTGCTGCCCTGTTCCTCTATGTGGCAGAGTCCACATGTTTGTGAACTGAAATTGGAGGAGCCTTGGTGAGTTGGTGCAGTGCACCTTGTCTGCTGTTGGTAGATGGGGTGCCAAATGAGTGGGTCCTTTTGTCCTATATGGTGTTAAGCTTCTTGAGGGTGGTTGGAACCGCACTCATCCAGGCAAGGGGAGAGTATTCCATCAAACTCCTGACTTACACCTTGTAGATGAGGAGTTAGGAGATGAGCTCCTAACTTCAGAATTCCCAGCATCTGACCTGCTCATGTAGCAATAGTATCACCAACCACTACCCTTGCTGGGTCAGTGAGAGACAATATGTGTGGCCTTGCCAGCAATGCTTACATTCCATGCAAGAATACAAATATTACAGCTGGTCCAGTTAAGCTTTTAGTCACCAAGATGGTGTTGAGGGATGTTTGTTTTCTACAAACATTCATGGATTGTGGTTGTCTGGCCCTGGATTTATTTACCATCTCTGATTGCCCTTGAAGCGGATAGCTTGCCAGGCTATTTAAAAGGGCATTTAATATTCAACCACACTTGGTGGATATGGAGTCATGTGTAGGCCAGACGATGGAAAGATGATGGATTGACAGATTTCCTTCCCCAAAGGATATGAGCGAACCAGATGGGTTTTTGCGACGTTTCATTGCCGTCATTAGACTTTGAATTCCAGATTTGTTTTTTGCTCAATTCAGATTTAACCTTCTGCCATGGTGGGATTCAAATCCATTAGCCTGGGCCTCTGGATTACTATTCAAGTCACAATACCACTCTGCCACCATCGCACCAGTTAGATTCTTACATTGGAATTAGTAATTGCCTGACACTTATTTGGCTTGAGTTTTAATGACCACTTAATCAACACTGGTTTGAACATTGTCCAGGCCGTGCTGCATGCAGACATGAAGTGCTTCATTATCTGAGGATTTGCTAATGGAATTGAACACTATATTGAATATCACATCTCTGGCCTTCATGGCATTATTGATGTAACAGCTAAGATGACTGGATGAATACATTACCCTGAGGAACTCTTGCAACAATAAAGAAAATTAAAGCACAGGAACAGATCCTGCGGCCACGCAAGCCTGCACCGATCGTGCTGTCTGATTGAACTAAAACCCCCTATGCTTCCGGGACCATATCCCTCTATTCCCATCCTATTTACCTATTTTCAAAATGCCCCTTAAAAGTCATTATCATACCTGCTTCTGCTACCTCCCCCAGGCAATGAGTTCCAGGCACTCACCGCCCTCTGTGTAAAAAACTTGCCTCATACATCTCCTTCAAACCTTGCCCCTCGCACCTTAAACCTATGCCCCCTAGTAATTGACCCTTCCACCCTGGGAAAGAACTTTTGACTATCCACCCTGACAATACCTCTCATAATCTTATAGACTTCTATCAGGTCGCCCCTCAACTTCCATCGTTCCAGTGAGAACAAACCAAGTTTTTCCAACCTCTCCTCATAGTTAATGCCCTCCAGACCACGCAACATCCTCGTAAATCTTTTCTGTACCCTCTCCAAAGCCTCCACATCCTTCTGGTAGTGAGGCGACTAGAATTGAACACTATATTCCAAGTGCAGCCTAACTAAGGTTCTATAAAGCTGCAACATGGCTTGCCAATTTTTAAACTGAGTGCTCTGGCCATTGAAGGCAGGCATGCCATGTGCCTTCTTGACTATCTTCTCCGACTGCGTTGCCACTTTCAGTGACCTGTGTACCTGTGCATCCAGACCCCTCTGCCTATCAATACTCTTAAGGGTTCTGCCATTTACTGTTTATTTCCTATCAGTGTCAGACCTTCCAAAATGTATCACCTCACATTTGCCTGGATTAAACACCATTTGCCATCTCTCTGCCCAAGTCTCCAACCGATCTATATCCTGCTGTGTCCTCTGATGGTCCTCATCGCTATCCGCACAATAACTTGGGGCTGAGATGTTTGACCTCCAACAAGTACAACTATCTTACATGGATTCTGGTAGCGTAGCCACTATAAACCACACTCCAACATTGACGTGCTAATCATTGAGCTGGACTCCCTAGAATCTGTGCTTGTGCATGCTGACTGTTACAACTTGGCCAGTGCAAGTGTACAGAGTACTGGCATCATGACAGCTTGTAATATCACAGTACCACTTCAGGGAATCGCTATGTATGTATGTCATGGTGTCATGTCAGCACTATTGAGATTCTGCTGCTGCCCTCGAACCTGTGCATTTAATACACTTCAGTGGCAGTCAGGAAATCACATTTCTTGGAAACAAAATAGGTCTGACTTTAATAAAAGGGCTAGATTTGAACAGGGCAATTGGTCAACCCTGCTGGGTGTCAGGACAACTGATCCTGGATATAAATGGTTTATTTATAAGTGTGAGGAGTTCGGCCCATGCACATTTCTGAAGTTAAAGGAAGGATATCTGATAGAAATAGCCCCAAGATGGCTAACTGGTCATGTGAAAAGACAAGTAAGGCCAGGATGAAAGCATTTTTCTCAACTAAATGTGTGTAAAACTCTGAAAAACAATACTGGGAACAGCTAAAGATAATAGAGATTGCTGGTGGATCTAAAAAAGGTTTAGTGGAAAAAGAGAATAGTGAACGACAGTGGTCATAATTGAAAAAGATTGTCAACAATGTGAGGAGTCAGAAAACCATCAAAAGGGTGGCTAGTGGCACAGTGGTTAGCACTGCTGCCTCACAGCGCCAGGAACCCGGGTTCAATTCCAAACTTGGGTCACTTCCTGTGTGGAGTTTGCACATTCTCCCCATGTCTGTATGGGTTTTCTCCGGGTGCTCCGGTTTTCTCCCACAGACCAAGGATGTGCGGGTTACGTTGATTGGCCATGCTAAATTACCCCTTGGTGTCAGGTGTATCAGTAGGGTAAATACATGAGATTATGGGGACAGGGCCCGGGTGGGATTATTGTCAGCACAGGGCTGAATGGCCTCTTTCTGTACTGCAGGGATTTTATGATTCTAAAAGCTCTATTGGCTGTTGAAAGATACACAAAGGGCTGTCATTCTAGGGCAGGAAAAATACATTCAAACTTTGCATTGATGACAATATTCAACTGATTGCATTAAATGGTGCTGTTATTAATGAAATGTGTAACACTATCCTCATCTATCTGATGTAGTTTGGGATACGACACATACAATGGTTGGAATTCCCTGGCCTTCCAAGACAATGGGATTTTCCAGTCCCATTGGCAGCTTACCCCTGCCCGTGGGTTTCCTGCCAGCAGTGGGGTGACATCAGTAGGAATTCCCATTGACTGCAGCGGGACCAGAGAATCCCGTCGCTAGCAAACAATGCGCCACCTCACGCCGGCAGGAGACACGCAGCTGGGAGGCTGGGGCATCTTGCCCAATATCTTTATGTGAGTCCTGAAAGAAATGTGGCAGCCTTCCCTCTTATAAGACAAGGATTTGGCACTACCCGGTGTGGCTCAGGAGCCCCATTCCAGCAAGGCAGACTCTCCCTCATTTGCTGCAGAAAAGATGCACAATTTTCTGGTCTCTGTTTTCTCTGGAACCCTCTCTTCAGACAGCTGAGCTTGTGTTCACTGCTCGCTTCTTCCAATGCTCTTCCAAGCAGTCAGCTTCCAGATGTCATGACTGTCAGTGACTGCCTCCCAGTTGTCAGTGTTAACATATGCCACCTTCATATCTCACCTGCAGATGTCCTTGAAGTGGAGGTATGGGTTCCCAGGAGGTCATAACCCAGTGGCCAGTTCACCATACAGAAGGTCTTTGGCTTCTTGAGCCACCATCCATCCAATGAGCGTGGCTGAGCCAGCACAGACATCATTGGTTTAGCAATGGGTATATGCTGATGGAATTAACATCCACCAGGACCTCTGAGCTGGTGACCTTGTCCTGCTCAGGACTTTATTCCCTGCAGCATAGAAGAATGAGGGGAGATTTGATAGAGGTGTATAAAATTATGATGGGTATTGATAGAGTGAATGCAAGCAGGCTTTTTCCACTGAGGCTAGGGGAGAAAAAAACCAGAGGACATAGGTTAAGGGTGAAGGGGGAAAGGTTTAAAGGGAATATTGGCGGGGGGGGGGTGGAATCTTCACACAGAGAGTGGTGGGAGTGTGGAATGAGCTGCCAGCCGAAGTGCTAAATGCGGGTTCACTTTTAACATTTAAGAAAAACTTGGACAGGTACATGGATGAGAGGGGTGTGGAGGGATATGATCCAGGTGCAGGTCAGTGGGACTAGGCAGAAAAATAGTTTGGCACAGCCAAGAAGGGCCAAAAAGCCTGTTTCTGTGCTGTAGTGTTTCTATGGTTCTAAATCTTTACTAGCTTACGGGAATTGGGACTGTGGTCTTTGATGGATTGATGCAAATATCGTTCTAATTTTCAAGAAGAGGAATGAGACCTAACTTGGTAGCTATAAGCCTATTAGCGTAAGTGTCTCAAAGTTACCATCAGCGATTCCCAATGTGACTGCTTTGATGTGGAAGTAATCCACAGGAAACGGCTTTCCAAAAAAAGGAATCATATCTCAAAAATGTGGTGGCATTTTCAGAGAAGTTGGTAGACAAGGATAGCCCAACAGAGATTTTGACCTGAACTTTCAGAAAGGTTTTGATGAGGTAGCTCACAAGAAGCTTCTCTCCAGGATCTTGTGGAGTTAATGGTTGCTGTTGACAGGACTGGCTGGATGTCAGAGGCAGAAGGTTGCAAAAGGACTTTGATTTTGCTTTGGTTACCATGGCGTCCTGTTCTTTATTCTTCACCATTTTCATGAATGACTCAAGTGGGGCATTGGGGAAAAGATCTTTTGGGTTGAGGATGAAGCAGAGATAACTATGAGTCGTTACACTGGAATTCATGCTCAATTTGTACAAGCAGATCTTTGGTTTTGGAGGATCAGTCTCATGGTTGTAAATTATTTTCAATATATAAAAATGTAGAAAGCTCTAATGCTAAAGAGAATTAAAGTTGTCATTTGTAGTAAGAACTTGAGTGTTGCTGGGAAAAGAGACATACTACTGAAGCTTTTCCTATTCCACTCATCAGGACACCTATGCAAGATAAGCCAATGGTAAAAGGAACAACAATTTACACTGCATAAAAGGAGAGTACTGATCGCAATGACGCGGTGGCACATTGGTTAGCAATACTGCCTCATAGCGCCAGGGAGCCAGGTTCAATTCCACTGTGTGGAGTTTGCACTTTCTCCCTGATGGGCAATGCCAATGTGCCCCCAGGGCATTGGCACTTTGCCCCTTGGTCAGTGCCAAGAAGTCCAGGCTAGCACTGCCAAGGCCTAGGGGAACATCCCCCTACCGTTCAACCCTTTGGGGGGCCTCGATTGTCCCCCTTCACTCCAGCAAGGTCAGGCTGGTTCCCCGTTGGTGGAGAGCTACTGTAATCCCCGCTGGAGTGAACCACTCTGGCTGGGGCCAGGGGTGGGGTGGGGGGAGATGTGGCTAGCGGGCCCGAGATTGAATTTAAGTTACATTTAATTATATATGTAATTATATTTCGATTTAAGTTATATTAAAATGACCATTTAAATGGTCTTTGCGCTTCCCTGCCGATTTCTGGCACGGATGTGATACAACCATAAATCTAGCACTTGGAGACGCTATTGGGGTGGGAACACATGCATGAACCCAATGAATCAGCTGATGTGAGAATCTCCCGGCCCACTGCACTGAAAAATTAGCACAAGTGGAATGAGAGAATCTCCCTCATAGTGTCTCTGCTAAGATGAGCAGTTGAAGAATTTATTTAAAACAAGGATAAATTTTGTAGGGTGTTGGTGCTGTCGATCTGGAGATCCCTCCTCTGTCAAGACTGGAGGTTCTCACCAACTGCACTTTGCATGTGGCAAATGTAATTGGATCAGTCCTCCTTATTTCAGCTCTTGGGATTCCAAAGACAGTTAAGTTCCATTGCGATGAGGATTCTTAACTGGATGCTGATAACCCCTTAAATACCATCTTGTGACTGCCCCTCCACCATTGCCACCCACCAAAAATGGGTGTGGGAAATCCCCTCACAAGTGTCAGAATCCTGCAATGTCCTTTCAAATTTGAAAAGGAAAATGCGGCTTGTGAGAACATGATTTTCCCAACAATACATTAGTGCCGACAGATCCAAAAATTCCTGTCTGTTTGCCTTTCAGTTACCACCAGCTGTGCAGTGTCACATGAACACACTTTGTCCATAGTTGTTGGAAAGGATCTGTAAGTGACTATGGAAGTTTTGCTTTGTCCTGTTACTTGGCAAAGATGCCTTTTCGTTCAGTGTTTCTGTGAAGGGGGAATTTTGTCCATTTTCTTCAAACGGGTTCTCATCAGTAACACATTCACAATAACCCCTGTATATTTTAATTCCTTCATCTGGGTCATCTCCACAATCTTCAGCGCTCAGCCGTTTCCCAGTGCATTTCCAAATACTTTTCAAATTTTGCTTGCGGGCTGATTTCTGATTCAGTGACTCCTACCCCTCAGCAAAATCCTTTATTTCCTTTCACACACCTGAATTACAATGCGGCAAAGCAAGGTTTACTGGCAATGGTCTCACGGTGCAATCAGATCGAGAATCTCAACTGAGGATCAGTGAGATCCGGGAAATAGCGAGGTGAAAGACACCAGGGAGAACAAATACTCTGCCTAGGAGTGTAATTAAAACTTGGATTATTTTCTGAAGTGAGTAATCCCATTGACACAGCAAGAATACGTGGCTCAACAATGCAATTAAATGTCCAATTTTGTAACTGAGTGGTGTTCAAGTTTGCATTTGACCCAATCGTATGACATTGCCAGCATTAGTTCTGGTTCACAAATTAAACTTTGGGAAATAATTCATATCTGGGTCAAATACATGGTCCACTCAAAAGGCCTGTCCAATCTCCTAGCAAGCCCCCCATGCTCGCCTCGCATCCTGTGGCACTTTGCAAATGAAGTTTGCTTGGTGGTTAGCAAGGTCTGAAGTCAGCAAGGCCATCCAATAACTGCCTTCACTGCTAGCCTAGCTCAGAGCAGTAAAGGTAACTTTAAGTCGGACTGACTGGGCCCCTTACCAGCTGTCTTATCAGCTTATTCTAATCATCGTGCACCACTTGCAGTCAGCAGCTCTGTGCGCTGTGCCAGGATCCGCGCACCTGAAGCCTCTGCCAGCTCCCCACCTCCTCCATTCCCAGTTGCCCCTCATTAAAATCTCCAGCACTTGACAGCTCCGCACAGCACGTCAAACATCAGAAAGCTTCTGAACCTCATAAGCTGCTCTGCTTATTGCGGTTTGTCGGAGGCAACATCGGTTATCCCCTTAAGTGGGCTTGGATGATTCAAATTTTCTAGTCGTGTATTTTGAGAATTCACTGCAGACCCTGAGGGGGTGAGGTGGGAGTTTGGGGGTGGGGAGGGGGGATTTTGTTGTACCAAATATGTCGCCTTGACTTGTCACCGATCTTTTCATTTCTCTCGTACGATTATGAAAGGGATTGTAACAAAGGCAGAAACTGCAGCTTACCATCTTTACACCGCAACGTGGCAAAGCTGTTTTAGCTAAAATCCAAGGCAACTAATAAAATCAGTGGCACTGGAATCAAACACTGTTCATTTGATTCATTCAACTGAAAAGTCACTTATGTCATTTCACAGTGTACTGGAAACCAGAATGAAATTTATTTATTTTTATTGTAAATGCAATGCAGGGTTTAGCTGACACATGTCCTGGGGTGGCAGAGGGACTGGGTTGCGCAGTCTGTTAACGCACTCTTCTTTAGTATTCAGGGTGTGGTAGGCTCAGTAAGTAGTCTCACAACACCAGGTTAAAGTCCAACAGGTTTATTTGGTAGCACGAGCTTTCGGAACACTGCCCCTTTGTCAGGTGAGCGCCCCTTGGTATTCAGAGCTCAGCTTTGGTAAAGCCTGCAACTGAAAGGATTTTCAAAAAAATGGTGGGCTGCCTTTCTTTAATCTAAGCGTCATCCAGAGAAATGCTACCTGTAACATAATGCTGTAGGGGTGGCATGGTGGCACAGTGGTTAGTACTGCTGCGTCAGGTTCAATTCCTGGCTTAGGTCACTGTCTGTGTAGAATCTGCATGTTCTCCCCATCTCTGCGTGGTCTTCCTCCGGGTGATCCAGTTTCCTCCTGCAGTGCGAAAGATGCGCTGGTTAGGTGCATCGGCCGTGCTAAATTCTCCCTCCGTGTGCCCGAACAGACGCCAGAGTGTGGCGACTAGGGGATTTTCACAGTAACTTCATTGCAGTGTTAACGTAAGCCTACTTGTGACACTGATGAAGAAATAAACTTTGAACTCGTGATGTGTGTTGTTTTAGCAAGTCAGAAGGGCCCATGGGAATTGTTGCTTTGTTGCAGCCAGAAATGTTTTAAGACTTATATTTCCCTACTCAACATGTCTGAAACTCAAAGTGAACTTTAGATTGTATCTGGCCAAGCTGTAGCCATGCTGAAAGTACACCATGCAGAAATTTTTTGAAGAAGTTATTTTACATGCTGCCAGCATCATCCGTTTTGCTGAGGCCAAAACCCAATCCCCGATATGCAAATTCTTGACATATGCAAATTGCTGGTCTCAGCAAATTTCGAATATGCCTGATTTTTGTTTTCCTCTGACATTAGCTTTCTGAAAGATCGGCTCTCCCTGAAGCAAATGATGCTGATGATGCTTCTTTTGGCTATGCAGGAACAATTTTCTACCTACGTGTTAGTAATATCATCTGTGGAAATGCTGCTTTTGTCTCACCCCCTTAACGTCGAAAGATGCCCCCAGCCTTGTCGCATGAGCGTTATCAGATAAAATATTGTGCTAAAGCATCTCAGGAGATATTTGGACAGGAAAGGCAGGTTTTAAAGAGCGACTTTAAAGGCAAAGAAAGTTTCTAAGTAGCTGAAGACATGACCACAACCTGGTGGAAATAGGGATAGAGTCGTAGGGTGGGATTTTACCTACGCGTCACTCGAGGTTCATATGATCCCACCCGAGGCCAACGGAGAATGCCTTTCTTCGAGCCTCGCACACCCCCGGAATCAGGGCAGGTGGGCCAGTAAAATTCCGGTCACAGAGATATACAGCATGGAAATAGGTCCTTCAGCCCAACTCGTCCATGCCGACCAGGCCTATATCCCTCTAAACTGTTCTTATTCATGTACCTTTCGAAATGTCTTTTAAATGTTGTAACCATACCTGCCTCCTCTGGCAGCTTATTCCACATGTGCACCAACCTCTGTGTGAAGAAGTTGCCCCTCAGGTCCCTTTTAAATCTTTTCCCTCCCACCTTCGACCAATGCCTTCTAGTTATGCCACTCATGATTTTATGGACCTCCGCAAGGTCACCCCCCTAATCTTCCTACACTGCAGGAAAAAGCAACAGGGCAGAATTTTTGGGTTGTGGGGCTGGTGGAGGTTACAGCGATAGGATGGGTGGAGACACAGAAAGATGAGAATTTTAAAATCAGGGACTAGAGGCTAATGTTTGGATGGATGATTGGGACTTGGTGTCAATTAAGATATGGGCAGCAGGATTGTGAATGAGTTTGAGTTTGTAGTGGGTGTAGAGCAGTGATGGGTAATCTCGGTTAGTGAACAGGGTGCTCGAGGGTCCTCCTTCATCTCAGTGGGCCACAAGATTGAAATTGGGCTTGTTCATGAATCATGACCCTGTGAATAAGATTAAATACATTTAATACACGCCAATTATTTCAAAATGAGTTATGGAAAATGCTTAATCAAGTATATGTTAATAGAACTATCATCAAATTCAAATCGTAAAAACAAAAGAAATATTTGCACTTTGGACGCAGAGGGAGTGCATGGCTCTCACAGTCCATTTTGTGTACAATCAGCACACATCTCACTTCACTAGCCCTTGCTTCACGTGTGTATCACTTTGGTCACATAAGGAGGAAAAAATATACGCTGGTCAGTATCTGTGGAATATGGCGACCCTGCATGTGGGCAATGGTCAACAAAATGTCTCATGGGCCACATTCAGAATGGGCCGATGTCGGCATGTGGCCTCTGGGCCACACGTTGCTCAGCGCCGATACAAAGTGTGAGGCCAGCTAGGAGGCTGGAGGTAACACGAGCTAGGGATTGAGGCAGGGCAGAGGTGAATGGCAGGACAAAGTTCGGGACAGGTGATCTTGGCAATGCAGGAGCTTGCTGAGATTTTCAGTCACTCAAGGCATTAAGGATGAAAGAAGTGACACAACGTTAAGATAGCAGAATGTGTTATCGGGGCACAAAGGTCAATGTTCACACCTCTTCCGTCAGGAAAAAGATACAAAAGTCTGAGGTCACATACCAACCGACTGAAGAACAGCTTCTTCCCCGCTGCTGTCAGACTTTTGAATAGAGCTACCTTGCATGACTAGCTATGACTAGGATGTAGAGAAACAATACTTTTCACTGTATACTAATACATGTGACAATAATAAACCAAAATCGAATCAAAATCAACTCAAAAATGAAAGCAAAACTGGACAACTGATGGCCCTGGGGGGAGGGATAGTGAGTTGTATTGGGACAAACCAAAAAAAGGTTCAAGATGGACGGGGCCGTCTAACATTGTTGAACTGAATGATGAACCCAGAAGGCTGTAACTTGACACATCGGAAGATGAGATGCTGTTCTTCCAGTTTGCGCCAGGCCTCACTGGAGCACTGCAGTAGGCCAAGGATGCACATGTAAGCATGAGAGCAAGGTGCTGAGTTAAAATGGCAAGTGATGCTTGCAGACTGAGTGAAGGTGTCCTGCAAAGCAGTCACCCCAGTGTAGAGGAGCTCGCATTGGGAGCAGCGAATGCAGTATACTAAACTGAAAGAAGTGCATGTGAAATGCTGCTTAGCCTGAAAGGAATGTTTGGAGGCTTGAATGATGAGGAGGGAGGCAGTAAAGGAGTGGATGTTTCACCTTCTGTGATTGCCTGAGAAGGTGCCATGGGATGGGGAGTTGGGGACGATGGAGGAGTGGACCAGGGTGTCATGGAGGAAGCGATTCCTGCAGAATGCTGACAGGGGGGGCGATGGTGGCATCATGCAGGAGTTGGTGGAGGATCATCCTTCGAATGCGGAGGCTGATGAGATGAAAAGTGAGAAAAAGTGGGTCTCTGTCATGTCTCTGGGAGATCCAAATAATGCTTAGCTTTTATTCATGCACGTCTCTCAAAAATCTGGCCTGATTCTTCTGCTCCAGTCCTCCTGGCCCACTGTGAAAGTGCACATCAGGAAATACTGCATTCCCAATCTATAACCTTTCAACCAAAGAGGATTGAATTGTGAAATCTCCCGTTCAGCGCTCTCAGTGTATGTCTGGAGAGTTGAAGAGGGAAATCCAAGCCTTAACAGCATCACCGTTATTTTAATACAGGCAAACAAGGCTCTGTGTAAGTGTGCGTGAGCCCGAGTCTTTTGGATTCTTTCAAATCTTGACTCTAATATGGAGCAGGACATTGGGTTGGCTGCTTTTATAGCAGAGTCAACGCGATCCGCCTTCTCCCACCCGCTGTCGCCTCTTCCAGGTAGACTCATTAGCATTGCTGCAATGTATATTTAGCCTGTTTGAGCTGCACTTTTAGCACTGATGCAGTGTCCAAAAGCAGGCTGCAGTGTTGCCAAAAGTGTAGTATAAAAGCAACGCCAGATAATGCTAAAGCCGCTTTTCCTTTGGCTGTGCTGCTGCCTTTGCCCAGTGGACACAATGCCTATCTGTTCTCAACTCAATACCATGTACTGAATGTTAACACTGTGCACATTGGGTACTGCGCTGACACTCAGTGATTCAGCGCGCTTGACTAAGAGGTCACTTGTTCCGTACTTTAAATTAGCTAGTAGGTAAACTGGGCTTCATTCACTGAGTTGATTGTAGTGAAGAATGGGCTCTTTAATCAGTCACTACTGACAGGGGGTGCTTCACAAGTGGCAGTTTGTGTGTGATCAGCAGACTAAACCATTGTTGCAACTAAACAGTTCTGATTATAATTGTAGCGAAACCTAGAGATCTCAAACTGCTCACAGCATCCAAAATTGTGGGCCATGGGCAGAATTATAATCTCGCCTGTGTTGCTGGTCCTTCAGACATGTGTGCCGAACAACTTCATTGAGTTGCCGCAGCGTGGCTCGAAGACAAACATTGTGGAGCGATGGGACTTAGGCTTGTAATCCAGCTCCCCAGACTCGGTCCCCATTCCCCGCGGCAGCATTGTGGGTGAGTCCGAGTCAGCACCATGGTAACGTCCACACGAGGATGAATCACGGGGCCTGCCTCATACAGTCCTTTAAAAGTGTCACAGAGAATGAGCAGCTGTCCTCCTCCATGTAGCAAGACTAGGATTGCTGATGGAGCAGGGAATGCTGCCACAAGGAAAAACATATAGGGAGGGAACTATCAAATATCAGTGCGGCACAATAGTTAGCACTGCTGCCTCGCAGCACCAGGGACCTGTGTTCAATTGCTGCCTTGGGTCACTATCTATGCAGAGTCTGCACGTTCTCCCTGTGTCTGCGTGGGTTTCTTCTGGGTGCTCCAGTTCTCTCCCACAGTCCGAAAGACTTGCTGGTTACATGTGCATTGGCCGTATTAAATTCTCCCTCAGTGTACCCTCGCAGACGGAGTGTGGTGACTAGGGGATTTTTACAGCAACTTCATTGCAGTGTTAACTACTTGTGACACTAACAAATAAACTCTAATCAACACTGAGGCAACTCCCAAAGTGAGAGAAAAAGTGCCAATACTTCTCTTGAATTAACAACAGTAGATTGGATCTTGAGGGGTAAAATGTTCACTGTTCCATGTTGGAGCTTTTAAAGACAACAATAACAAACTTGTATTAAACCAAAAGAGATTAACTGGAGTGGGTTGTGAATTGTGCATAATTGCTGTACCTATATAACCCTAATATGAGTCTATGTGGCTGCCAATGCATTCTCTGGCCAGGATTTTCCAGTCCCACTGCGGTGGGTTTTCCAGCGGCGCAGGCAGCTCGCCATTGGCTGCCGGTGGGTTCTTTTCCAATCCTGCCATGGTCAATGGCCATTCATGTTGCTCGCTGGACATGTCGCCAGCCAATGGCAAGCTGACCCCACTGGCGGAAAATCCAGGCCCCCGATTTAAACAAGCAGTTTTGACTGACATTGACAACCGGCTTAGAAACGTTCCCAAAATCGGAATGTTTCACAAAGCAGGGAAGAGTCGCGTTAAGAGTGCCTTTTATTTTCTTAGTATGTCCCAACACGCTCTCCAGGCAAGTTAGGTACTTTAGAATGAAGTGACTGTTAAAATGTAGGAAGAGGTGGGCAATAAAGGAAGGAAGGAAGGAGGAAAACATTAGAAAGGAAAAGATAAGTAGGCAGAGCATTTAAAATATACATGGGCGGCACAGTGGCACAGTGGTTAGCACTGCTGCCTCACAGTGCCAGGGATCCGGGTTCAATTCCAGCCTCAGATCAGTGTCCGTGTGGAATCTGCATATTTTCCCTTTGTCTGTGTGAGTTTCCTCCGGTTTCCTCCCACATTCAAAGATGTGCAGGTCAGGCTATATTGCCTTTTAGTGTCGCGGGTATTAGCAGGGTAAAATATGGGGTTACGGGGATAGAGCCTGGGTGGGATTGTTGTCGGTGCAGGCTCGATGGGCCGAATGGCCTCCTTCTGCAGTATAGATTCTATACGCCGGGGTTCTCTGGCCTCCCTGTGATGTTTTTCTCGGCAGTAGAAGCAGCACACCATTGGCCAGCAGTGGGATCTTCTGCAGTGGGACTGGAAACCCCAGCCACAGAATGTGTTGGTAGTGGCTCCGCTGCTGTCAATGGGATTTACCACTCACTCCATCCCACGCTGGCAGGAAACGCATGATGGGGGGTGTGCCAATGGAAGATCCCGCCAGCTGGAAGAGCCAGGAGGTTGCATTGAAGTTGGAGAACTTAAGGTGTTGATTGGAATGGAGGGAACTTTGATATTGTAACCTTGATCGAAACCTGAGTTCAGTCAGTGCAAGTTGGGAATTGAATATCCCAGGCCATAACCTTTCCAGAGGGCTGGAATAAAGGTTGAGGAGCAGCCTATTTAATCAAAGACCCGAGTTCAAACAAGTAAGAGAACGGTTGTTTTTTATTGACGGTGGAGCTCAGTGCCTGTCTGGGTAGAATTAATAAATAAAGCAGCTGCTCAGATCTTGTGATGTTTGGCCAGAGGCACAGAACGCAGATTTATAAAGAAGTCTTGTATTCAGATAACACCTTTCACACCTCCCGAACGTGCTCCAAAGCCAATTAAATATTTCATGAAGTGTAGTTCTTGTTGTACTGTCAGAAACACAGCAGACATTTGTACACAACGTGCTCCTACAAACAACAATATACACATTATCCAATGGCCAGTTCAAAGGTAACTATTGACCAACATGCTGGGGAGAACTCTCCTGCTCTCCTCTCAAGCATTGCCATGGGATCTTTTACATTGCCTGAGGGGGGACTTGGTTTAACATCTCATCCGAAAGTCCTTCTCCAAACTCAGTCCCCGAGCAACCAATTCCATCCATCTCCCTGACAACAGTCTGAGACTAAACCATTCTGTTCACAACTTTGGTGGCACATTTGACTTAGTAAGATAGAGGGTTATAGGTAAGCCCAGTAGGTAGGGACATGTTTGGCGCAACTTGTGGGCCGAAGGGCCTGTTTGTGCTGTAGTTTTTCTATGTTCTATGTTCACATTTGATTCCAAGGTGTGTTAACGACTTCATATCCATGCCATCAGTAGGGCCACATCCGTAACATCGCTTTGTCTTTGCCCCTTCATCTACTGCTGACATCTTCATACATGCCTTTGTCATTTTCAGACTTGACTATTCTAGCATCTCTTGACTGGTCTCCACACTCTAAGTTTTAAGCTGATTTATTAGTGTCACAGTGGGCTTGCATTAACACTCCAATGAAGTTATTGTGAAAATCCCCGATTGCCACACACTGGCACCTGTTTGGGTACACTGGGGGAGAATTTAGCATAGCCAATGCACCTAATCGGCATATCTTTCAGACTGTGGGAGGAGACTGGAACACCCAAAGGAAACCCACACTGACATGGGGAGAATGTGCAGTCTCCACACAGACAATACTGAAGTGGGCAGCACAGTAGCACAGGGGTTAACACTGCTGCTTCACAGCTCCAGGGACCTGGGATCGATTCCCTGCTCAGGTCACTGTCTGTGTGGAGTTTGCACATTCTCCTCGTGTCTGCATGGGTTTCCTCTGGGTGCTCCAGTTTCCTCCCACATTCCAAAGATGTGCGGGTTAGGTTGATTGGCCATGCTAAAAAATTGCCCCTTAGTGCCCTGAGATGCATAGATTAGAGGGTAAAATATGTTGGGATATGGGGGTAGGGCCTAGGTGAGATTCATAGAATCATAGAACCCTACAGTGCAGAAACAGAGCCTTCGGCCCATCAAGTCTGCACCGAACACAATCCCACCCAGACCCTACCCCCATATCCCTACATATTATACCCACTAATCCTGCTAAGCTACGCATCCCTGGACACTAAGGGGCAATTTCTTGGCATGCCCAATCAACCTAACCCACACATCTTTGGACTGCGAGAGGAAACTGGAGTACCCGGAGGAAACCCACGCAGACACGAGGAGAATGTGCAGAGTCCACACAGACAGTGACCCGAGCCGGGAATCAAACCCAGGACCCTGGAGCTGTGAAGCAGCAGTGCTAACCCACTGTGCTACCATGCCGCCAAGATTGTGTTCAGTGCAGACTCGAAGGGCCTCTTTCTGCACTGTAGGGTTCTATGATTCTACGAACACCACTGCCTCCCCTAATTATAGAGCACCTTAACTATTTTGGGTAACCTAGTAAAACAAATCTTTGGGAAATGAGGAAGGATTATCAGAATTGAATCCAAAATGATTTTCCTGATTGGGTTTGATCAGTTGAGGGTGGATGCAGAACCAAATCTGGTTCTGGGTGAATCAGTCAGGACAAGTAAACTTTGTAAGCACAAAGTACTGCGGGGAAAAAAGAGTTTGGGACACTCAGAGAGTGGGGAATACCTTGGGAGAGATATTCCGGCTGTTCGTGCCAGCGGGATCTTCCGATCTTCCAGCGGGATTGGATTGGATGGGAAATGCCATTGACACTGGCAGGACCAGGCAATCCCACTGCCAGGCAATGGAACACTGCCTCCTGCCATCCAGAAACACACTGCGGGGTGGGGGGGGGGGTGCAGAAAATCCCCCCTTTTATATTTAAGATTGAGGGAATGATGGAACAGTTTAACAATGAAATTGGAGGAGTACCTGAGGAGAATGTAGCTGAAAACCTATTGGAGTTAAATATTGAGAGAATAACCGTTTAAAGAAAGCTGTTAACAAAGGAAAGGCCAGTCAGCCCATTAGGTACAGATCCCTGATTGTGGGAGGATGAGGGATGAGGAGGAGGGACACGATTGTGGGAGGGACAACGGAAACACTAATCAGCTCATTCCAAAGGTTTGGGGGAAATGAGTCATCTCAAATGACATTGGGTGGGGTTTTCCTCCCCCTCCATGTGGTGGCAGGAGGTGGTGAGTCACTCACTAGCAGCTGGATCTTACAGTCCTGCGGTTGTCAGTGGGATTTCCTGTTGAATTCACCCCTTGCCGCTGGGAAACCCATGGTGGCGGTACACCGTATGCAGGACTGTAAGATCCCGCCAACCTAAAGGCCAGTAAGATTTCGGTGGGTTGCAAATGTTACTCCCATCTACAAAGAGGAGAAGAAAATAGTAAATTGTTAATTAATTATGCTTACCTCATTCGTGAGTACGTTTCTGTTTGGGCAGGTTGGGGAGTGGCACGGTTAGGGAAGCAGTTTTAACAATAGACAGAAGAGGGTGGGGCGTGATTGTTAAAATTGAGTTTTGGGATGTCCTGAAGTCATAAAAATTAAAGGTCCTTTCTTTTTCTTTGAGCTAAAAATTGTAGAAGTAAATTTGCCAAAAGTTACACAGAACAGAATACCACTGATGTCTCTGCTGCCATTTTTATCTGGACAGGTTGCATGTCATGCCTTGGTCTTCTGCTTGTGATAGGTCACCTCATTATAGTTACCCAAAAAATGGCTTCAAAATTATGAGGGGTTTTGAGATTATAAAATATATAAGGCCATTTCTACTGGTCAGTGAATCAGCAACTGAATGTCCGATGTTGGCACGGCAAAGCAGACATCTTTTGAGGTGGCTTAATGGTCATGGAGGAAACCGTCCTACTCCTCCTGGCCCACAAGCAGTGCTGCAAAGACACTTAACTCAGCCATTTCCCACCTACTTGCAGCTGCATTGTGGCCCAAGGCCTGGGAAACCTTGCAGCTAATGCTTAAGGATAGAATGGGGGTTCATTATAACATTGATGTTACCAACTCACCTCCCTGGAGGAGATTAGATCATTGTCTCTTGACCCACCTCCATTAAAAATTGCTTCCTTTTTTTGAATTTTATCCAAATACATGATACTGACTCACCCTTTTTAATGTTAAGATTAAGCTCTTTGACTTACAGTATTGACTGTGACAAACAGCAATGCTTGGCACCTTGGTTAGGCCTAAGTGACGATGTATCACACTAAAATATTCCAAGTACCTTGTATTTAGATAGCTGGCATTAAGCAACCCCAATCCTACATGTACAATACATTCCACACAGAATGTTCTGTGTGGCTTTTGGCAAATTTACTTCAACAATTTTTGGCTCAAACAAAAAGAAAGGACCTATAATTTGTATAGCTTATGACTTCAGGATATCCCGAAGTACCTGAAACCAATGCAGTACTTTTGAAGTGTAATCACTGTTGCAATTATGCAGTCTTATATTTATTTACAACACAGAAACTGGCCATTCAGCCCAAGTGGTCAAGGACTATACCCCCTCTGACCCTATCAAAATATCCTTCTATTCCTTTCTCACTCATACATTCATGGGCAGCACAGTGGTTAACACTGATGCCTCACAGCGCCAGGGATCCGGGTTCACTTCTAGCCTTGGGTGACTGTCTGTGTGGAGTTTGCAAGATCTCCCCCTGTCAGCAGCGTGGGTTTCCTCTGGGTGCTTTGGTTTCCTCCCACAGTGCAAAGATGTGCAGGTTAGGTGGATTGGCCATGCTAAATTGCGTCTTAGTGTCCCAAGTCATACTGGTTAGGGGATTAGCAGGGTAAATAGGTGGGGTTGCAAGATAAGCTTGGATAAGAGTTGGTGCAGACTCGATGGGCCGAATGGCCTTCTTCTGCACTGTAGGGATTCTACAATTCTATGATCTATTGTCCTTGCATCTGCTCCACATTCTCTCACACTCTTCAGTAGAGAATTATCGCCTCTTGGATATATTAGTCACTACCTTCCATTTATGGCCTCTGGTTATCTTCTATATGTATATCCTATCAAATACTTTCCTATTCCTAAAGGTTGCTCTCATGTCATTCCTCAATCTATAAAAGCAACGTATTGCAGGTGCTGGAAATCTGAAATAAAAACAAAAAGTGCAGGAACTACTCAGCAAGACAGACAGCATTACAGCAAGAGGAAGAGAATCAGTGTTTCAAGTCAGCGATCTTCCATCATGAATCCTCAGTATCCTCTTTCAGCAAGACAATTTTCAACCTGTTCAACCCTTCAATAGGAACCCTACACTGCAGAAGGAGGCCTTTCAGCCCATCAAGCCTGCACTGACAACAATTCCACCTAGGCCCTAACCCCGCAACTCCACATATGCACCTTGCTAATCCTACTGACACCAGTGTCAGTTTAGCATGGCCAATGAGCCTAACCCCCACGTCTTTGGATTGTGGGAGGAAACCGGAGCATTTGGAGGAAATCCAGGCAGACATGGGGGGAATGTGCAAACTCCACACAGACAGTGACCCAAGGCTGAACCCAGGTCCCTGGCGCTGTGAGACTGCAGTGCTAGCTACTGTGCCATTGTGCCACCAGACCAAACAAATCTGTTTGAATGATATTGGATCCAGGATAAATATCAGATAGAACTGGTGTGGATGTAATGGTGCCAGTTCCTGGATATGTACTTGATACACTGCTAAAATTGACAATTATTTAAGATGCGCTGGCATGTGGCTTATATTTGGTTGGACATAATTAAGTGCGCAGTACATTTTATGTGAAAACAAGCACCATTCTACGTTTGGTCTGTGTTATCCTTTATTGTACAGGAACTCTCTCCTCTTTGCGCAGGATGCAGACCGTAAGGAAGAATTTCATTGTTTATACAGTCTCTGTTTGGTACAATTCTTCCACCAATGATGTGGTTTGTTAGATTCTCAAAGACCTGTTCTTCTGGTACGTTACTACTTACCTCATGCACATCATTCTTGAGAGAGAGTTCAAACTTAATTATGTGCTAGTGCTGTGGGATCTCGGGTAACTAGCGCAGCTGTACAAATGCAGGAATAAAAACACAGACAGCTGGAACAACTCCGCTGGCACATCTGTACTGAAAAAAGTCAGGTGGCTCTGAGTTATCACCACAATCAGAAAGAAAAGGCAGCTCAACTCTTTCACTGCAGCAACAGCGCCAGAGATTTGGGTTCAAGTCTTGGCTTGGGTCATTGTCTGTGTGGAGTTTGCACGTTCTCCCCGTGTCTGCATGGATTTCCTCTGGGTGCTCTGGTTTCTTCCCACAGTCCGAAAGACGTTCTGGTTAGGTGCATTGGCCATGCTAAATTCTTCCTCAGAGCGCCTGAAGAGGTGTCGGAGTGTGGTGCCTGTTCAGGTACACTGCTGCCACTGAGTGCTGGTAGTGGAGAAGGTGAATGTTTGACATGATGGGTGGGTTGTTGGGCCACTTTGTTTTGGTCAACTGGACTTGAAGCAACAACTCTTTATTTTCTCTACTGCTTTGTCTTGGATTATGTCGAGCTTCTTGAGTGTTGTTGGGGCTGCACTCATCCAGGTGAGTGGAGATTATTCCATCACTTTTCAATGGTGGACAGGCTTTGGGGTGTCAGGAAATGAGCAGAATTCCCAGCCCTGATCTGCTCCTACAGCCATAGAACTCACATGGTTAGTCCAATTCAGTTTCAGGTCGATGGTAACCTCCAGGATGTTGATGGTGGGGAATTGGCGATGGCAATGTGATTGAATGTCAAGGATAGATGATTAGATCAAGTGTAGTACCTGTCACTTCTCAGCCTTTTGGCTAAGATCAGGTCTCAGCCCAAGATGGGGTGCAATGCTTTATCTTGTCAGCTTAGTCCTTCTTTGCCTCCCTGCTGAGGAGCTTGTATTGGACTTGATTGGAATTTGAATTTGGGATGGCATGGTGCCACAGTGGTTAGCACTGCCGCCTCACAGCAGGGAAATAAATGTTGTTGCAGTTTGAACTCGGATTGAACCCAGAATTGGAGTCCATCCTTTTCCAACAGCTTCTGTGCTTTAAAATAAAATCGCCTTACACTGGAGACATTAACAGGGTTCAGGCTGGCTCCTGTCCAGCACTTGTAGCTCTGCTTACCGCACATGTTGGAGGACTTCCAGGAGTGTGCATCGGAAATGTGGCTAATGACCATTCTTATCCTTCACGAGAGACGGACTGCAAATATTCATCCATAATCGATGCAACCTTGCAGCTTAGAATCACTCCTGGCAACTAAATCTGGAAGCTCCATTAAAAGTCAAAGCAACCTAATGCAAGGAGTCTACAGGCTTTACTCACCCCTTTCATGTACTGCACAGAGAGAGAGAGAGAATGTTCAATCATTAGGTTACAAGGCTGTCGTACGGAAAAGAAAATTGTCATCTGTTTCCTGGGGCTAAAGAAAATAAATATGCTTTTGTTCCTATCTGTATTCCGAATAATCTCTCTGCTCAGTGCTGTTTGAGAATTTAAATTCAGAAAGTTAGATGGCAAAATAGCACAAGGCTTAAAGGATCTCAGAGGGCAGAGGAAATCCTGATGTGTTTCTGAATGTTTGGTGAATAAATTTACCGTCCTAGTGGGACCTGGCTGGAAATGGCATACCCTAGGGCCAGTCAGTTATGTAAAAGATTGGGTCCAGAGATGTGTGATTGGTTATTCCAGAGCGTCGCTTCGTTATCCAGAATTGTGCCAAACGCTGGGATTGGTCAAGAGCAGATTGTTCAGTGATGGAGGATGGAATTGTCAAACTCCACCTGCTGGTTATATGCAGGCACTGCAATGTTACATCAAATGAGAGCCCAGATTTTTGCAGGAAGAATAATAATGAACTATCAATTCTCACCCTTAATAAGAAGGAAACCAGGCAGCAACTTCCAGTTTCCTGCATGTATACGATTAAATGTTGAGATCAGGAAGTTGCTGTCTTAGGGCCCTGTGCCTCTAGAGACAGTGGGCTTTACTGATATCTCACTGAGAGTCTGGGGCCCAAATTCGCGCTCTGGCATTGGGTGTGCAGAGACTGGAGAATTCCTGGCTCTGTCGAACCTTTGAAAATTGACAGTCGCAGTTGGGATTTTTATTCCAGTGGGGTGGGGTTGAATTGGATTAGCATTCAGACCCGTCGCTCCCAGATTAAGTGTGGATGCTGCCGGTTGCAGAGGTAAGCAGGGCAGAAGACCTGCCCTTTTCCTCTTGCACATTGTTGAATTGAACATAAAATAATTAAAATAAGAATCATCCCCCTTATAGCCCCATGCCAACTCTGTGCCAACCCATGCCAAAACATTTTGACTTGTTCACCCAGTGATCTTGATTGTTCCTTGACAGCTTTAACAACTTTTGACAATCCATTGACAGTTTGGACAATTCCTTGACAACTTTGACACTGCTTTGACAACTTCGCCAGTTCGTCGACAGCTTTGACAGTTCTTTGATAGTTCCAATATGTTTACATACTTGTTATGCACTATCATGTTTAACTTGTAAAAATCGCAAAGGATGACCTATCCTTCCCAAAGGTATCCCTTCAGAAAGGGTTTACCCTTCAAAAGGTTTTCCAAAACAATCCACCAAGTTCAAACCTGCTCTTACCTTGTTTAATTTCTACACTTCAGGTTTCACAATCCTGCTTCAGTTGGTGACTTAAATCCATAAAATGTGCATGATCCCTGGCCCTCAAAAATAGGAAGTGTCAACAGATGCAACACTTGACTTTGTGATAAATAATCATTCATGTTATCCTCTAAAATATGGAACAGAAATTCAAAGAAAGAGGCTGTATGTTATGATATTGATTGTGAATTACTGATAATCTCATTAATACTAATCACAGTTATTTAACACAGCAAATTATTTTCCTCTCCCTTTCAGTAAGTAACACTTTATTATATAGGGCCCGATTATCTGGCCACCTCAGACAGCCCATGGGAATCCCACACCATGGTGAATCGGGCATTGGCCAAAATTTGGGATTCCCGACCGGCGTGGTGGTTCTCGGGATTCAACCGTCCTGCCAGCCCTGATCTGTTCCCAACCAGAGTGGGAGGAAACCCAATAACGAAGCAAACCCACTCATTTGAATGTCATTCGAGGGTTTGACAACCAATTCACCAGCCGCCAGTGGGAACATACAAATGGAGGCATGGCATGCTGGACCTCGAGGGGAGAACCACCAATCTCTCAAAAAATAGAGAAGCATCATGAGTCATGCCTCCTGTCCGTACACACACCAAGCAGGCATGAAGGTGACCCAACTCAACCCTCTACTTATATTCTCCCTCAACCCCTCTTCCTCCTCACACCCCCATGCATCCACCCATCAGGCTATGCACCTTGGCAGTGCCAGTAGTGAACTGTATCCTGGCATCATGGCACGGGCATGCTGGCATGGCATTTTGGACTCCAATGGGGCTTGAGAAGTTAGTTCCAGTGTCCATTTGCCCCTCTCCTGCACCCAGGCTGAAGAGGAGGAGTCTCTCAAGGATCCTGAGGTGGAGTGGGCTCAAGCTGGGGGCAAGGGGTTGTCCCTCTCTCTGCTGGGATGCATCCCACCCGAAAGTCGCTGCCAGCACCAGCAGGAAACACTCTTATCTTCCCGCCAGCCTCAAAATGGGAGAATTAGGCCCATGAAATGCTGGAAAAACTCAGTAGGTCAGGCAGCAGAGCTAACATTTCAGTCAAGTTTGTGTTTTGTCAGATGAGCACATGATGTCACTTATGTCCATAGGAACAGCAGTGGGCCATTCATGTCAGCCATGTTAGCTCTACCCTTTGCAATTTGAATTCCCTGGCTTCTTCCCTATCCTTTAATACTTTTGATTTCCCAATAAAAATTCCGTACACCTTAACTGTCTTCCTTTCTATAGCCCTCAGAGGCAATCTGATATATATTCCCACAACCCCTTGCATGAGGACGATTTTCCTGAATTTATTTGAAAGTAGCTTGCTGCAAAGTCTAAGACCTCCCAATTTCATCTGAAAACTTGAATATCATTTCCACTTACTCCAGGTTCAGTTCATTTAAAAACCGGGGCTCCTGGCACCACTATCACTAATCCAGGAATGCCAGATAGAACCCAAACCCATTACTTGCCTCACGACTGCTCTTCTGATTTTCCTCTTCATATGCAGTTCATATGCCTGAATATCAGTTAGCAATTGCTTGTGCAAAAAAAAAATCAGATGCCCTACTGAGAACACATTTATGTAACATCGGAAAAACATCGGACCAGAAATAGGACATTGAGCCCCACGAGTGTACTCTGCAACATCCTTTGATTCTCTTCACTCCACCGCATCCACAACTGCACCAAGTATTCAATTCGAGAGGTTAGACATGATTTTCCTCTCACAAGCCAAATCTCCCGAACCAGCTTATATTTTTTCTATGAGCTCGGAGAGGTGATAGCCTAGTTGCATTATTGCTAAACTATTAATCCAGAAACGCAGCTAATGTTCTGGGGACCGGGGTTCGAATCCCGACACAGTAGATGGTGGAATTTGAATTCAACAGAAAAATATCTGGCATTAAGAATCCACTCATGACCTTGAAACCATTGTCAGAAAATGCCCATCTGATTCACTAATCTCCTTTGGGGAGGGAAATCTACTGTCTTAATCTGGTCTGAGCTACCTGTGGCTCCAGAGCCACAGCAATCTAGTTGACTCTCAACTGCACTCCAAGGGCAACTAGGGATGGGCAATAAATGCTGGCCAGACAGTGACACCCATATCCCAAATAGGATCTCTTTCACCGATAACAGATTCTAAAATGATCCTGATACTGATGTTAAATTCTCTCTCCTACGGGGATATATTTTGCCCCTTCATCCTTTTTAGAAGGAAGGTGAAAGGTGGGACAATAGACCCTGAATAAAATGGAAGGACTGTGGCAATTGGACTGAATTTTTTTAAAAGCTATTTTGAGAGAAGAACCTCACGCTCATTAAAAACACAAGACCAGATATTTTGAAATGTCTGTTTCGTTCTATCTGAGCGTGAGTTATTTAAAGGATTTGTCGAATTTGTAGTAATGCGTGAAATCTTCAAGAAGCAGCTGAAATGTCCAGGCAAACACGTAATAGCAAAGCACCGATTCCAGTTTCAAGGATATTCTGACAGCTTTCAGGTGGCAACATGCCTCAAGAGGATGAAAATGAACGATGTAAATTAAACTTCACAGAGCAGGAAATTAAGAGTTCACCAGGGACAGCAGATGAAACAGTGAGTAACTGACAAATAATGATCAAGCATCATCAATCAGTACCATTAAAAGGTCCTTACTAAGATGGACGTAGCTCATTCTGCCCTATTGCTTAGACTTGCAGGATAATAGATCTCCTTCAGATTGCAATTATTTCACTTTCACAGAATTTTTCACGACTTTCATAGAAATCCATCAAAGATCCTTAACCGGCATCTCTCAAACCCACAACCACTTCTATCTAGAAGGACAAGGGCAGCAGATACCTGGGAAACGCCACCACCTGCAAGTTCCCCTCTAAGCCACTCATCATCCTGAATTGGAAATATATCACTGTTCCTTCGCCGTCGCTGGGTCAAAATCCTAGATTTCCCTCCCTAACAGCATTGTGAATCAACCCACAGAACATGGACTACAGCGATTCAAGAAGGGAGCTCACCACTACCTCCTCAGGGGCAATTAGGGATGGGTAATAAATGCTGGCCTAACCACCGAGACCCACATCCCACAAATGAATAAACAAAAAAACTTTGTAGGAGAAACAACAAAAGAAAATTTGGTGACCGTAATGATGGCAAATAAATCAGAGACACCAATAACGGCAGAAAATAGATAATGCGTAGTCCACGAACAGCTCTTAGGAACTCTGGTTCCTGACTGAGGTGGTAAATCAGCCCAAAACCAGCGCCCCTGGTCCGCCACCCTGTCGGACAATGCAGTCCACATCATATCCACACAATGCTTAAAAGGGCTTTTCCTCAGCGCACTTTCAGCTTTTTTTGCTAATCACTTTAAATTTGTCTCCTCAGCTTCTCAGCCTACTGCTAATGGGTTTGGTGTCTCCTTATCGACTCCGTCTAAAACCCTCATGATTTTGAACACCTTTACCAAGTCTCATCTCAACCTTCTCTAAGGAGACAAACCCTAGCTTCTCCAGGCGGTCCACGCAACTGAAGTCTTTCATCACCAAAACCGTTCTGGTAGATCTTTCCTGCACTCTCTGTAAAGGCTTTGCATCCTTCCGAACTTTAGTGTGCAGAATCGGGTACATGGGGCTGAATTTTGACTTGAGTCGGGAGGCCTTTTAAAATGGCTGGTAGATCCCAATACTGCAATTCCCGACCCCCATTCCTGGACTGTCTGGTTTTTGGCAATGTCTTTAAAGGGTGGGGCTGGTTCCTGTCAAAAGCCCACACCAGGGCCCGACTAGGCCTATTCCTATGAGGAGATAGGTATGGCCTACTCCTCCATTGTATTCATACAGCCAGGCCAGGTTTTCAAACAGTGGCTCATGGCACCCCCCGCCAGAGGAGTTGTGAACCCTACTACACAGGAGTGGACCTTTGAAAAGGTGAGTTCCATCCCCCACATGCCCCCTCAACCAAGGTAAGCCCGTCCCCCTTCCCCTCCCCCTTCCCCCCGACAGAACTCCACTCAACCCAAATGGCCTCTCATGTCCCATATTCCATACCATGGCACTTCCCTGCCATTGATCCACTGTACAAACAAATCCTATAGTGGCAGTAGAACATGTGAAAAAAAAATTTTAAAAGTCATTTATTCGTTATTTTCCACTGTGTTTAAAAAATCATTTTCAGTACAAGGCGAAAGAAGTGTCATTTATTGAGGCTTTATAAGTGATGAAAAACAGAGACTGTAAGCCCTTGAAACCACTTAACCTTGTGTAAATACAGATTGTGAAATTGGCTGCAGAGAGGCTGAGTGTAAATAAAGAAATATTTTCTCTGGTGTACGGCTGTTTCAGCAAAGAAAAGGATTTCTGGACTCTCAGCCCGGCATTCATGTGGATTATAATGGATTAATGGGCATGTAAGTGACATAGCTTGGTGTAGGGGATATGATGCGCATTGGAGATATGAGGTTGCATGGGGAGTGTGTGTGTGTGTGTGTGTGTGTGTGGGCGGGGTGGGGGGGTGGTGTGGGTGAGGCCCCTTCAGTTTTTTGATTTGATTTATTATTGTCACATGTACTAGCATACAGTGAAAAGTATTGTCTCTCGCACGTGATACAGAGAAAACCATTCATAGAGAAGGAAAAGAGAGGGTGTAGAATGTGATGTTACAGTCATAGCTAGGGTGTAGAGAAAGACTTAATGCGAGGTAGGTCTATTCAAGAGTCTGATGGTAGCAGGGAAGAAGCTGTTGTTGAGTCGGTTGGTACGTGACCTCAGACTTGTAACTTTTCCTGACTTATTGTAACTGGGACAAAGTCCTACAGTGCTGAGCCGGGCCTTTTAAACAGGCCGACTCGACAGCCAGCAACTCCTGTGGCTGCTTCCAGAATGCCCATGGGTTGGCTGATTCATCTCCATGTAAGTCCTTCCTCCGTGGACATTTTCTCCAGTGGAGGGTGGAACTGACGTGGGAATTTTCCCAACTCCCGCTGCCAGCCCCGGGGGTGACAATTCAAGCAAATGTTCTAGCGAAGGTCAAGGCAATACCTTACAAAGGTGATAAAGTTGTCCTCTCTTTGGAATTGTACCCTCTTGTTTATATGAGTTCTCCTTGTGTTTCCTTCAAAATACATTAATATGCTTGAACAAAGAAAATTACAGCACAGGAAAAGGCCTTTCGGCCCTCCAAGCCTGCACCAACCATGCTGTCCGACTGAACTAAAACCCCCTACCTTTCCAGGGACTATATGCCTCTGTTCCCATCCTATTTATGTATTTGTCAAGACACCCCTTAAAAGTCACAAAAGTCACACTTCTCTACATTCAATTGCAACTGGCACTTCCCTACCCGTTCCAGAGCTCTCCTGAAGTTTAGCACAATATCCCTCACAGTTCACAACCTTCCCAAGTTTTTATGCTCTAAATCTAAGTCATTAATATAACAGAAAAGTTGTGTTCAGAGCATAGGCACGCTGCAAACCTCTGTGCAGTCTAATAAACCTCATAGTGCCAGGGACCTGAGTTTGATTCCCAATTTAGGTCACTGTCTGTGTAGAGTCTGCATGTTCTCCCGTGTTTGTGTGGGTTTCCTCCGGGTGCTCTGGTTTTCTCCCACAATCTGAAAGATGTCCTGGTTAGGTGCATTGACCTGAACAGGCATCAGAGTGTGGCGAGTAAGGGAGTTTCACAGTAACTTAATTGCGGTGTGAATGTAAGCTTTACTTGTGACACTAAAAATAAACTTTAAACGCTACTCTCTGTTTCCTGTCACTCTGTCAACTTCATATCCATGCTGTCATTCTCTCTTCTATTCTGTGAGTTTTACTTTGCTGGCAAGCCAATTTATGTGGCATTTTGTTTCAAACACCTTTCAGAAGCCCTTGTATGCCGCATCAACCGCATTATCATCATCAACCTTCCCTATTACCTTATCAGAAAATGTAATCAAGCTAATTAAAATAATTTCCCTTTAACAAACCTATCTTGGCTTTGCTTAATGAATCCACACTCCTCCATGTGCCTGTTGATTTTGCCCCAGATTATTCTTTCTAAAAGATTTCCTGCCTCCGCAGTTAAAATGATTAGTCTCTTGTTATGGGGCTTGTCCTTACACTCTTTCTTGAACAAAAATGTAATATTTGCAATTCTCCAGTTCTTTGGCACCCGCCCCATATCTAAGGAGATTATTGTGAGTGCCTCTGCAATTTCTGCCTTTAATTCCCTCAGTATTCTTCGAACTATCTCATCTGGTTCTGTTGACTTAACTTCAAGTGCAGCAACCTTTCTACTAGCATTACTTTAGCAATTTCTACCTCATATTGCATTCAACTATCTCCTCTTTCGCTATGGCTTCATTAACATCCGCTTCCTAGGTAAAGACAGATGCAAAATCCTTCTTTAGTGCCTCACTCGTGCCCTCTACCTTCATGTATCAGTCTTTTTGGACCCCACTGGGCCAACTCTTGGATTCTTAGATTCCCTTTCATGTTAACATCTGGTCTTTTCTCATACTCACACTTTGTTTATCTTATTTCCATTTTCCACCTTCTCTCTGTAATTTCTCTACTCAGCCTGGTTCTTGCTTACACTCTGCCTTCTGCTATCTTCTTCTCCATCATCTTACTCTCTATTTTGTTTGTCCTTCAGGGAGCTGTGACTTTGGTCCTACCTTGCTCCCTTTTGGGGGCGTACCTCAACAGTACCTGAACTGTCTCCTCTTCAAAAGCAACTCATTATTGATTACAGTTTTGCCTGTCAACCTTCGATTCCAATTTACCTGGAACATGTTAATTCTCAACTCATTCAAATTAGCTCCCCTCCAACTAAATAAGTTGGGAGGTGGCACAATGGCACAGTGGTTAGCACTGCTGCCTCGCAGTGCCAGGGACCCGGGTTCAATCCCCAGCTTGGGTCACTATCTGTGCGGAGTCTGCATGTTTTCCCCATGTCTGCATGAGTTTCCTCCGGGTGCTAGGGTTTCTTCTCTCAGTCCAAAAGATGTGCTGGTTAAGTGCATTGGTCGTGCTAAATTCTGCCTCAGTGTATCTGAACAGGTGCCAGAGTGTGGCGATGAAAGGATTTTTACAGCAACTTCATTGCAGTGTTAATGTAAGCCTACTTGTGACACTAATAAATAAACTTTAAGTAGTTTACTTTATATTGCTGCATTCCATTTCCTTAATTAACCTAAACTTTATGATAAGATAATCAGTGTTCCTTAACTATTTCTCAGATCTTGGCCCAGCACGTGCCCCAGATTCAACAGTACCTCCTCTCTCTCTTGCTTTCAGATTAAGAAAGTTCTGCTGCGCTCACTTCAGAAACTCTTCCTTCTACCTTTCCTGTGCACGATTCCTATTCCTGCCTATTTTAAGATAATGTGCTACTTGCTGTTGAAGGATTTTCAGAGTGCCTGCACCATTGCACCTTGGTGAAACAATAAATAATTAAAACATTTTCCGCCAATGTGACACTGCGTGACTGCAGTTATAAAAAGACTGATCTTAACCTTGCCTGATGCTAATTTATTTGTGCTGTTGTCAGATATGATGGCATATGCATGTATTCTCACAGGGACATGTGCAGTGGCGCAGAGAGAAGATGGGTAGGGAGGCAATAAACAATCTTCATCACATGACAGAGCAGTGCGATCCATCACTCAAGTATCTTTTTCCCAGGAATGCTATATGCTCAACCTAAGCTGCTAATATTCCAATATTGGCCCTTGTGCAATGATTGATAGGAACTTGACTCAGAGAATAAGCATGTATGTTGAATGCTGTTTCAGAACTGCTGGTGATTTGTTTCGTTCAGACCCTGGGAGTCCAGTGTCCATGAGCCAGCTGCAGGTAATAATACCACATATACTCGACCTTCCAACAGCAGACATCTAAACCCATGCAAAACTATGTCGGAGTTGGTGCTGGGGCAAGGAAGGTACATCAACTGTGTTACATGCCAGGAGGAATTCTCCTGGAATTCTAGCTAAAATAGTGAAGAGAAACATTTATGCAGAATGGCATTAGGGATAGGCAGGTGAAATAAAAATGCTGGAAATTCTCAGCTGGTCAGGCAGCATCTGTGGAAAGGTAAGCATTTCAGCTCAATGACTTATCATTAAATCTGGAAGAAGTTAGAAATGTGGCAGTTTATAAGTATGAGCATTGCCAGGAACAAAAGCAATGGCACCGGTTTGTTGGAGGAGGGTTGTGGTGAGGAACAACTGGGAAGATCTCTGATAGGCTAAAGGGCGTGAGTGATTAAATGACGAAAGGGTGGAAGGCAAAATGGAGGTGGTGATAGAACAAGTGAAGAAACATGAGATGGATCCAGAGAAAGTGAAATTGAGAACTGGCACCATTACCAACACCAGGAAAATGAGAACAATGGTTATGATCCAACATGTTTGAATTCATTGGTGAGTGGAGAAAACTATTAGGGGCGTAAGCTTACCTATCAAGCACGCCACACTCCCACTGTAGTGAAGTCGGAGAATTGGTGGGGAGGTCCCACCAGTGTGAAGCATGGTAAGATTGTGGCAGAGCTGTCTAATCAAAGAATGAGATACTGATCTGAGTTTGCGTTGAACTGCATCAGAACAGTATAGGTACTCAAGAACAAAAAGTCAATGTGAGATGCGGCTGGGATTTTCTGGCCACACTCGTCCCAATGCTGGAAAATTCTGGCCGCAGTTTCCATCATCATAGGAAATGATGCAACATCCCATGATCTTGTTAGCCTTTCTACAACCCATAGTAAGATGTACTCTGCAGTACAGATGTTCCAATAAATCTAGCGGCCAGAATCTTACCACTGTTCACACCGGCAGAATCGTTCCATCCTGCCACAGTGAACAAAGATTTGGCTGGCTATCAGATTCTCTGACCTTGTTGGAGTCATGTGGCATGAACGGCTGGTTGGATCGCATCCAATGTTTCTCTTATCTCCAGCAGATTCCACAAATGTTCTGTGCTGGCACAACAAGACCAAGAATATTTGCATTTCCACCCCTCCCACAGCACTAAAGCAGCCTTAACCAAAAGTGTGATGGTACCATTTATGGTTAAGAACCTCACTTGGTTCTATCTGATGCATCTTCAGTAATCGCTCCTCCCTGCATGCCTGCACCATCACCTAGGGAGTTACAGGAAGTTTATCTTTGGTTCCTTTCTCTTCCTCATTTACATCATGTCCCTTGATTTTATCATCAGCAAGCAAGCAGTCATCTTTCACATTCATGGAGATGCAGCCCAATATTATCTCTGTAACCTCCCACCAGTACTACCCCACCCCCCACCCACCCGTCCAATTGTTTTTGTGATAACAAGCTATTTCTCTGATATTGAGCCATGAATAAACCCAATGAAGATTGAAAGTATCATCGTAAGCTCTGCCCACAACAACCCTCCCCTCACCCCAGACTCCATTCACTTCATGTCTGTTGCCTCAGAGTGAATTGGACTCTTGCTAACCCCAGGTCCTCTTCAACTCTAGTTAATTTTTGCTTTCCAATTCCAAAATGTCACCTGCCCTCTGTCCCTATGCCACCCCACCTGCTGCTGAAATCTTCAGACATGCCCATGTCAACTCCACTCAATTATCTCAGTGCTCACCTGGCCAGCTTTCCATTCTCCACCCGCCATAACTTTCAACTTATTAATAACTCTGACTCCCATGCCTTACTCTACAAGAAGTTCCACAGGCCTGCCCTTATAGACCTATATTGGCTCACGTTTCTCTTTAAATTGCACCAATTGCATCTTTCCTATCTCCAATTTCTTCCACCATTCCATCTCTGCCACTCCAATGACTCTGTATTCCTCTGACCTTGTCTTTTTGTACATAGTCTCCTGCCCTCATCCCCAATCATGCCTTCAAAAATTGGCCTGGTGTACTGAAATTGCATACCCACGTTATTCCATCTGTCACCCTTCTTTATGACTTCCATTCATATCTTCGATCAACCTGTGAATTTCCCTCTAGATATCTCCTTTGTATCGGTATCCAATTATTTTCCTTCAACTCTTTAACAAGACCTGAAACACAGGTGCTACATGAATGCAAATAGTTGTTGTAATGCTTTGGTGGAGAATGAAGCTCTGTTCCCTGACGTTAGTGCTGGAGTAACACTAACACTCTGGATTAACACTCCAGCACTCGGGGGAGGTGATGGCCTCGTGGCATTATCGCTAGACTATCAATGCAGAAGCTAATGTTCTGGGGACCTGGGTTTGAACCCTGTCATGGCAGATGAATGTAGTAAAAAAAATCTGAAATTAAGGATCTCCTGATGACCATGAAGCTATTGTTGTTTGCTGGGAAAACCCATCTGGTTTGCTAATGTCCTTTAGGGAAGGAAATCTGCCATCTTTACTTAGCCAGGCCCACATGTGACTCCAGACACACAACAATGTGGTTGATTCTCAACTGCACTTGGGCAGCTAGGGATAGACAACAAATGCCAGCCAGCCAGCGACGCCCATGTCCCAAGAATGAATTTAAAAAAAGCAACCAGAAGCCCAGCGGTCGTGTAGCTGCTCACTCCTGAATGTGTGTCAGTGTTGCCTGGGGCCTAGTGGTGTTTCTGTTGGATATATTGAGTATGAATGTGTTCCCGTGAAGGGCAGTATGTGAAAAGTATCCCCCAAAGTTTCTAGGCAGTCATAGGGGACACGGATATCATCTACAGGATCAGGTACACAACGATTGCTCGTGTCCCGTGGAATAATGTAGCATTCACAAGACATTGGTAAGGCCACACTTGGAATACTGTGTGCAATTCTGGTCACCTTATTATAGAAAGGATATTATTAAACTAGAAAGAGTGCAGAAAAGATTTACTAGGATGCTACTGGGACTTGGTGGATTGATTATAAGGAGATGCTGAATAGACCGGACATGTGGGGGTTAGACAATGAAGAGAGACTAAATAGACTAGGTCTGTACTCGTTGGAGTTTAGAAGGATGAGGGGGGATCTTATAGCGACGTATAAGATAATGAAGGGGATGGATAGGGTAGAGGTAGAGAGATTCTTCCCACTTAGAAAGGATAGCAGGTCTACAGGACATAGCCTCAAGATAAGGCGGTGGGGGGGGGGGTGCAGTTTAGAACAGAGTTGAGGAGGAACTTCTTCACTCGAAGGGTGGTGAATCTCTGGAATTCTCTGCCCGTTGAAGTGATGGAGGCTACCTCGCTAAATATATTTAAGTCACGGGTAGATAGGTTTTTGATAGACAAGGGAATTAAGGGTTATGGGGAGAAAGCGGGAAAGTGGAACTGATCCACTTCAGATCAGCCATGATCTAATTGAATGGCGGGGCAAGCTCGAAGGGCTAGATGGCCTACTCCTGCTCCTTATGTTCTAGACTGGAACTTTTTTCTCTGGAGCATAGGAGGCTGAGGGGTGACCTTATAGAGATCTATAAAATAATAAGGGGCATAGACAAGGTGGATAGTCAATGTCTTTTCCCAAAGGCAGGGGAGTCTAAAACTGGAGGGCACAGGTTTAAGGTGAGAGGGGAGAGACACAAAAGTGTCCAGAGGGGCAATTCTTTTCACTCAGAGGGTGGTTAGTGTCTGGAACAAGCTGCCAGAGGTAGTAATAGAGGCGTGTACAATTTTACTCTTTAAAAAGCATTTAGATAGTTACATGGGTACGATGGGTATAGATGAATGTGGGCAATTGGGATTAGTTTAGGGGTTTAAAAAAAAGGGCGGCGTGGACAAATTGGACCAAAGGGCCTGTTTCCTTGCTGTAAACCTCTATGACCCTATGACTCTATTTCTTTTCCATCCTGGTGGTTTATTTAAATTGATTACCAAGCCAAACGCCTCAGAAGATAATTAACTTTTATTTCAACTATTTAAGTTAAATGTGTGTATATCTCTGCCAGAAAATAAATCGTACAAATGTGATCCGGGATCTTTCACTGTCTAATTGCCTAAGTAATTTAGCAAAGAATTTGAAAACTCCAAATGTAATCCCAAACAGTTAGGCCTATAGTTTGGTTAATATTCAATCATTATATTGTCATTTTTTATTATTCCAACATATCCTCACATGGAATCCTGCCAAGCAAGCCCCACTGCAAGCAACTTGAGGTTTCCTTTTCCAGGTTACAGCGATGAATTGATATTCATTGGCACTATCATATAAGTAACTGCTTGCTTCCTCATAGCTATAATTAAGCCTGAAATAGTGGTCATTAGTGTAATTGCTCCCATGAACCATTCCCATGAATCCATTAACTTTGACCTTCCAGCTAATCCTTTTTTCTAATCAATGCATTGCATTTGCTTTCACCAAGAGTTCTCCCTTATCTATTTGTATGTGGTTGATTGCTAAATATATTTTTTTAATCCTCTGCGTGCTAACTATACTCCACATTCTGATTGCTGCAGTATAAGTGAAATTTCCTGATGCATCATCTTCACCACCTGCCCCGCAGCATCATTCCTTGGTCAAATTGGCGGACGTGCAATAAGAAGGTCGCAGGCATGTTACAGACTCTTTCATATTGATCAGGTTCAGCCATCACTTTCCATTTGTTATTGATCCCCGGATTTAGGTGGGGGTGGGAATTCTCAGCAAAATGAAAACTCCCTCTATTGTTCAGTTTCTAAGCCTGGAAAAATCCACTCCTTAATGCCGATAAGCATCAAGAAAGATCAATGTGAAAAGCACTGTTGTTGTCACTGGATGGACAATGACTGACTGACTTGATTTAGTGTGTACTGAATCATTTACCAATCCTTCTCCCGGAACGGCACCGGTCGTAACACGCAGTTTCTTGTTCTTTTTCCAATCAGTCTGCTCTACATCTCGCTCGCCCAACTTTCTTCCCAGCCACTTTGACCTTTTCTAGCTGTTACGCAACACAGCCACCTAAACTCTTCATTACGAGTGCAAAGGATGCTGCCTTTCCTTCTCATGATTGAATCCCCTAAGACTACAACCTGTCAAGTTGCCTCGAATTGCTTCCTGCTCCGTACTGTTGTCAGTGACAAACTGCAAGAAACTACAGTGGATCATGAACCTAGCCCAGTCCATCACCAAACTAACCTCCCATCCATTGACTCTGTCTACACTTCCCGCTGCCTCGGAAAAGCAGCCAGCAAAAACAAGGACTCCATGCATCAGGATATACTCACTTCCACCTTCTTCCATCAGGAAAAAGATACAAAAATCTGAAATCATACACCAAACAACTCAAGAACAGCTTTTTCCCTGCTGCCATCAGATTTTTGAATGGACCTACCTTATATTGCGCTATCTTTGTCTACACCCTTGCTATGACTGTAAAACTGCATTCTGCACCCTCTTCTTTCTTTCTCCCCTATGTACTCTATGAATGTTTTGCCTCTATAGCGCGAGAAACAGTACATTTCATGTGACAAGAATAAATCAAATTAAAAAAATCCTGCCAATCCTCCCTGCCATTGTTCTTCTTACTTGCACAGTGCGTACAACATTGAAAAGGATCAATTTTTGCAACATATCCTTCTCTGTCTCTATCTGGTTCATCAGCTGCTGACACTCAGTCACACACTCTTTTTACTGACCTGATTGTCTCAATGTGGCATGACTGTGTTTTGTGATGAGCTGTCCAGATATTCCTCCTTATTTGTCAGCGTCTCTTCATCTCACACTCCATCTCTGAGCTGGACAATCTCAAGACAAGCGCAGTTATTATTCAATAGATGTACGAGTGAACAGAAGCAATGATACACTGTAGGCACAAAATAGTTACTCACATTTGTTGCTCTGCACTGCAGTGCACGCTGGGCTAGACACAAGGGGCCGAAATACTAACCTTTACATGATTTGTAGGTTAGTTCCTGGCCATCCAGCGACTCTCTCTAACCTGCCTAGCTTCCTGAGATGGATTCAGATGGATAACTCAATTGAAGCGATCGCCTCCAATGCACTTTTCTGAATTTGAACATGACAAAACAAATTGAAGTATGTATCGCTTAAACTTAGATAGAGCTGCCAGTCAGATATGTGTTCAAAGAGGATGCTTGACATGAATGGTTAGGCAACATCAACACACCACCCTTTTATGACAAAAAACAACTCGGAGCATGAAGAAGTCATGTAGTGATGAAGCCATGGTGTGGAAAGTGCAGCAAGAAGCTGTCGAGACAGGAATCTATCAGACACTAATCAATCCCACTGCAAGTCAACTAGATAGCTGCTACACCGTCCAACTTCAAATTCACCTGAGAAACCTTTCCAGAAAGTCAACTACAAGAGGCTGCAGAGCTAAATGAAACTCCTCTGCTTTGCAGAACCTTTACTTCAACCAAAATGCAGGAAAATGGGATTTGCGTGCCTTCTGTGGTAACTACTATTTGTGCAGACTCGGTGGGCGAAGGACCCTTTCTGTGCCGTGGACCCAATAATCCACCAATACCTGACTCAGACCTAATGGGCAGAATTTTCCCACCCCACTCGTCAAGGGAATCGTAGCGGGTGGGACACAAACTATGCACAGGTCCGTTGACCTCAGGCGGGATTTTCCAGACTCGAAGCAAGCAAAATCCCGCCCTTAATATCTCACCTATGCCGTTTCTGTACAAACTGGGCTTTTTTCCATGGGTAGGCTTGGTCTTTAACTCCATTTGTAAAGTGACAGAAAGAGACATAATGCACATCATAGACAGAAGTTTTATTTAACCTAGCTTGATTGGGTGCTGCAGAACACCCGTTGATGACTTGACGGATGATAATGAACTGGCAACCCTCTGTGCAAAAGTGCTGATTTGCGGTGTAAGTCAGTTCTGGTTTCCAACAAGAAACTTTGTGCAGATGAGACACAAGGTAAGGCTAATGACAACGGAAAGCAGAATGTTTTATTCATTTTTCTTGATGGAATTTTTGACAGCCATCTGACTCCCCCAAACACTAAACATTGCAGCTAAAGAATTCTCGACAGCCTTGTATCAGATATTATCACACCTGTGTCAAGGAAATGTTCCCGAGTGAGTACAGAATTAACTGGGAAGGTAGTTCCCATTATTGAGTCAGAGCACGTGCGCCTGTGATTTTGAATAGTTCCATTGGAGTGTGACAGGAATTGTCTTTACTGATGAGTCAGTGGATTTGCCATTGTGACTTTAAAGCAGTCGCTCTGTGATACACGTATCGCTACACTGATCAGACATGGAATATTCCTCAGTCACCGTCAAGGTGTGGAAACATCTCTTGCAAAGCCAGTGAAACAAAAAAGTACGAATGCAATCATCTCATTGTACTTTACGGATAAGCACACTAAAATATGTAGCTGCAGTACTCCGCACACATTTACCAACCTGTCAAAACTGCATTAAAAATGAGCCGATTTTTAAGAAAAGCCAGATGATTCCAACACCAAATGATGGGCTCTGAGCCTCTCATTCCTTTGCCTCAGTAACAGCTTCAGAAAAATCTCTTGCAAAGTGATTTGAGAGATGATTGTGACAAATCAGAGATCTGTTTAATTCATCCAATATTTCTCAACCCAGTGCCAACGGCACATCAATTTTCGGGGAATTAAGGCGAATAAGAACATGGTCAAAATGTGTGGAACTAGTTGATTTGATTTGATTTGTTTTATTATTGTCACATGCATTCGCATACCATGTAAAGTATTGTTTCCTGCGCGCTATACAGACAAAGCATACCATTCATAGAGAAGGAAAGGAGAGAGTGGAGAGTGTAGTGTCACAGTCACGTTCCATTCACTTTGTTCTTTTAAAGGCAGGGATAGGAATCTCTAACCTGAAAGCATTTATCTAGGAGTTGCTAGGTGTGAAATGGCCGAGGTCCATCTGGTTTGCCTTCTACAATCCTGGCAGTCTCATGATACAATGCTAATGGAGTTGTTGACTAATTCGAGTAATCAACCACCGTTAATTAGGCTGCTGTAGAATATCACAAACCACTTGCACTGTATTGCAGTTATTTACCAAAAAGAATTGAACTCACATACAATTAAATGTATCCACACTAACTGTTTCTGTCGCCTCCCTGAAAGCAGGTCTGTTCAATTAGTTGACCACTTACTGAAATAAGTTTAAAGTTTATTTATTAGTGTAACAAGCAGGCTTACATTAACACTGCAATAAAGCTACTATGAAAATCTCCTAGTCGCCACACCCCGGCGTCTGTTCTGATACACTGAGGGAGAATTTAGCATGGTCGATGCACCTAACCAGCATGTCTTTCAGACTGTGGGAGGAAACCGGAGCACCCGGAGAAAACCCAAGCAGACAAGAGGAGAACATGCAGACTCTGCACTGACAGTGACCCAAATCGGGAATCGAACCACAGCTAACCACTGTGCCACTATGCCGCCCATATTGGGAGCAGTTAGTGGGTTTGGGTCAGGTGTTAAATCTGGACTCAGCACACCTGCTCACTCATAGTTAAGGAAGGATGGAAACCGGGATTAATCCATTTTCAGGCATTCAAATATTGAAATCAAGCTGTGTGCCTCAATGCATTCTCTGATTGCTATTTAGGACGTGTCAGCCAGGTTTCCTGGATGATCTGACAGCCGAGAAGAGACTGGGTTGAGCAAATAAATGCCTTTCCTGGGTTGGGTCCCTGTCTGTGTGGAGTTTGCATGTTCTCCCTGTGCCTGTGTGTGTTTCCTCCGAGTTCTCCTGTTTCCTCTCTCCCACAGTCCAAAGACATGTGGGTTAGGTGGATTGGCCATGCTAAATTGCCCCTTAGTGTCAGGGAGACTAGCTAGGATAAATATATGAGGGATCATGTCTGGGTGGGATTGTGGTCAGTGCAAATTTGATGGGTCGAATGGCCCCCTTTTTCCCTGTACGATTCTATGATTCTATGTTCCAGCCAAATCAGTCACCTTATTTCACTCATTTGCTCACCTATTTGTTTTCCCTGCAGCGATGAAGTAAACAAATGGTTCTCCTTTCCCATCATCCCTTGACTGGGCTTCCGAAACAACTGAAAAAATTAGTAAAAAGATAATTCAGAACAAATATCAGGAAGTTCCTCTTTCTACAAAGAGTCATAGAGGTTTACAGCATGGGAACAGGCCCTTCGGCCCAACTTGTCTATGCTGCCCTTTTGTTTTAACCCCTACGTTCATCCCAATTGCCCACATTTGGCCCATATCCCCCTATAGCCATCTTACTCATGTAACTGTCTAAGTGCTTTCTAAAAGACAAAATTGTACCTGCCTCTACCACTACCTCTGGCAGTTCATTCCAGACAATCGCCACCCTCTGTGTGAAAAAATTGACCCTCTCACCTTAAACCTATGCCGTCTAATTTTATGCCCCCTACTTTTGGGAAAATATATTGACTATCTAGCTGATCTATGCCTCTCATTATTTTATAGATCTCTATAAGATCACCCTTCAGTCTCCTACGCTCCAGAGAAAAAAGTCACAGTCTATCCAGCATCTCCTTATAACTCAATCCATCAAGTCCCAGTAGCATCCTAGTAAATCTTTTCTGCACTTTTTCTAGTTTAATGATATCCTTTCTATAATAGGATGACCAGAATTGCACACAGTATTCCAAGTGTGACCTTACCAATGTCTTGTACAACTTCATCAAGATGTCCCAACTCCTGTATTCATTCTTGTCTTCAATGAAACCAAGTTTGCCTTCTTCACCACTTTGTCCACCTGTGACTCCACTTTGAAGGAGTTATGAACATGTACCCCTAGATCTCTGTCCTGTAACTCTCCCCAAAGCCCTACCATTAACTGAGTAAGACCTGCCCTGGTTCAATCGACCAAAATGCATCACCTCACATTTATCTAAATTAAACTCCATCTGCCATTCGTCAACCCACTGGCCCAACTGATCAAGATCCCACTGCAATCGGAGATAACTTTCTTCACTATCCACAGTGCCACCAATCCCGGTATCATCTACAAACTTAGAATCATGCCTCCTATGCTCACATCCAAATCATTAATATAAATGACAGATAACAATGGACCCCCAGCACCGAACCCTGAGGCACATCGCTGGTCACAGATCTCCATTTGAAAAACAACCCTCTACAACCATCCTCTGGCTTCTGTTATCAAGCCAATTTTATGTCCATTTAGCTACCTCATGCTGGATCCCGTGAAACTTAACCTTGTGCAATAATCTACCATGCAATACCTTGTCAAAGGCCTTGCCAAAGTCCATGTAAACAACATCAACTTCTCTGCCCTCATCTGTCTTCTTGGTTACCCCTTCAAATAACTCAATCAAATTTGTAAGACGTGATTTTCCACTCACAAAACCATGCTGACTGTTCCTAATTAGTCCTTGCATCTCTAAGTGCCTGTAGACCCTGTTTCTCAAAATACCTTCCAACAATTTACCCACCACAGATGTGAGGCTCACTGGCCTGTAGTTCCCAAGCTTTTCCCAACAGCACTTCTTAAACAAAGGCACAACATTTGCCACTCGCCAATCCTCAGGCAACTCACCTGTGACTATCGATGATAGGTGAGGTATGGTACCTGAAGAGTGTTCAACCCAAGGCCGAAACTCTTATATTTCTAGGTAAACATTTTATAATGTGTTATAGTTCAGGTCAGAAACTCCAAAATGTTTTAAGGAGCCTTCCTCGATCATAAGTTTTGCAGTTTGAATTTGGTTAGGGTAAGCATGAGATGCTTTACTTCAGATATGATTTAATTGCTCCACTTGGGAGTTTTTAATCGAACAAAGTTTAGTTCAGAATATAATTAATATCTATAGAAAGAGAATTAGCAATTATTTTGCCAATTACAAACAAGAAAAAAACAACCATGATATTGTATAAACTTAACAGCTAAATACTGTTCCAACCAAACTAAAAAAAATCCCTGCCACAGGTTTAGCACAGAAAATATGAATGTTCACATGGTGCTGGAATTTAGTCCTTTGGTTAGATTCTGCAATTGTCTTGATATACACACAGACAAGCTTGAAGTCAGAACAGCTTTCCAAAAACACAAGGGAGAGAGAGAGGGAGAGAGAGAAAGTGGCTCTAGGGACTAACTAGCAAACCACCAATAATAGAATGTTCACTCCTAGAAGGCAAGAAGCCTTGCTTCCAGCTAGCCAGCAGAATTTCCAATACCAGGGAAAGAGAGAAAAACACTGCTTTTCCGCCTGATGTCCGAGCACTTTCTGGACTAAAACAGCAGTCAGCAGCCAAACTGAAAATGAAACCTTGAATTCTCTATGAAGGAAGAAGACTGTCCAAAACATATGACCTGCCACCCAGTCATAAATTCCAAGTCAGTGCATGAGCCCACATTAAAAATAAATAAAACCTCATTTAAACCATTGAAACAGCAATAAAAGGTCTTCTAGCAGACAGCTTGGCAACCGATGAAACTGAAAGGTCTACTTACGACTGCAGAGAGCATGATTAAAAAATATACATTTCTTAAAGGCACACCAATGTCAAAAATGGAAAGATTTAATGTAAACATTTCACTGCCACAGATGGTCAATGAACAAATGGAATCAGTCAAAATGCTTTTTGGAAAGCATTACCTCGTCAGTAACTTAATTAAGTTATTGTTCATGGAGAAGTGACCTTAACAGTGGTTCCAATGGCTGTTGGCTTGCACCTTGTTACAGTAATTAAGGGACAGATATTCTTTGGATTTACATCTGGTCACAATATTAAGGTCATTGGATAAACAAATGAAGTTGCAGTCCGCCATGAAACAATACCACTTAATGAGAATGATGGGTGAAAAATCACAGAATTGTATGCCATCCAGCTAAAACTCAGCGTTACCATTGGTTTCCAGTTTATTGCTTTGCACTGCTTTGTTTTGGAAAAGGACCAACAGCGCACTAAGATGAGCAGATTGCCATAAAGTCAAATTATCCATTAGCTGGCTGGCATTTAACCTGAATGTGACTTTAACTTCCAACTGGTATTAATTACATCAAGGGCAATTCAGATGGGACTGACATTATCTTCAATAGACAAAGGTCAGAAGAGTGTGACGTAGAGCACAAACAGTGGTGTAAATCTTTGGACCAAATGTCCTTTCCCTTGTGTTGTAAAGTACTTTGGCTGGAATTTTCCTGTCCCGCTGCAGTGTGTTACCCAATGGCTGATGTGGGGAGGTATTGAATCATCCATTAACACTGGTGGGACTGGAAAATTTCACCCTTTGTAACTCTATGCAGTTCCAGCATGACTTGGTTAAAAAATAGTTTTTTCTGCTTGTTAGAGCCAACGTTTTGAATCTGGATGACTCAAATTGGATTCGCTATGCTAAATTGACCCGAGTGTCAAGGGGATAAGCAGGGTAAATGTGTGGGGTTATGGGAATAGGGGCTGGGTGGGATTGTGATTGGTGCAGACTCGATGTGCCAAAATGGCCTCCTTCTGTACTGTAGGGATTCTGTGATGTAAGTGGCATTGAAGGCAAAAAGAGGGTCTAACCCCCAGTTTAGGATAGGGAGGCCCTTTGTGAAATTTCTGAAATTCCAATTGCAGGGATAATATCCATTTCATTTGGCTTATTAAATGTTGAACACATTTAATTGTCTTGATGAAATACTGAAGATAAAAATGAATGGACGTCCAAAATCAAATTACCAGTGTTGCTGGAAATCTGGAATTTGAATTGAAAATGCCAGATTTAAGAAGAGAGAAACAAAGTTACGATTGATGACCTTTCACTCGAACTAAAGTTTTCACGGAAGGTCATTGGACTGAAATGTTAACTTCATTCCATTCGCCCCCCAGATATTGCCTGATCTATATGGATGTTCAGATTGGTTTGCATCACTTGCATTGCATACATATTACTGCGCACTTTTTCATTGCAACCTGTCAAAAACACAAGTACTGTACAAATCTGTGTTCCAGTTTGCAAAGGGAATTGAGTTGTTCTGCCTCCCATGTTGAAAACAACAGAGCTTGGCTATGTATATGTTTCATCCAAGCAAAATATCCCAAAGTACCAAAGTCACATGCAGCAATCTTCATCTGAGCCCAATACTACATTGCGGTTATATGTTTATCAGATTCATCTAAATACCAAAATAGGTTGACGATCGATTAGTGGGTGCACTTGCACCAACACTGAGCCTGTATCAACCATAAAGCAAATACACTGCCTGAACTGATGCGCTACAGAGCATCTAAAGCATGAAATAAAGCTTTGGTGAACATAATTCATCCTAGATCCATTGGTGCAAAGCATCATAGGGTGGCACGGTTACACAGTGGTTAACACTGAAGCCTCATAGCATCAGAGACCCCGGTTCAATTCCCGGTTTGGGTCACTGTATGTGCAGAGTCTGTATGTTCTCCCCATGTCTGCATGGGTTTTTTCCAGATGCTTCGGTTTCCTCCTACAGCCCAAAAGACGTACTGGTTAGGTGCACTGGCCATGCTAAATTCTCCCTCAGTGTACCTGAACAGGTGCTGGTGTGTGGCAACTAGGGGATTTTCACAGTAACTTCATTGCAGTGTTAGCGTAAGCCTACTTGTCATTTATACATTAACTTATAACTTGCTTGCTTAGAATTCTCACAGGACAGAAAGAGGCCATTTGGCCCATTGAGCCTGCACCGGCAACAATCCCACCCAGCCCTTATCCCCGTAACCCCGTGTATTTCCCCTACTAATCTTCTTGCCACGGGGCAATTTAGCATGGCTCATCTACCTAACCTGCACATCTTTGGACTGTAGGAGGAAACTGGAGCACCCGGAGGAAACTTACACAGGCACAGGGAGAATGTGCAACTCCACACAGTCACCCGCGGCTGGAGTGGAACCTGAGTCCCTGGTGCTGTGAGGCAGCAGTGCTAACCATTGTGCCACCATACTGCCCAAGATGACTAAGCATTTTGCATGGAATGAAACTCAAACTAGTGTGACTTCCATCAGTGTAACTCTGTTCCTCCTGTGCTCATACACCATTGCCAGGGTAACTTAGTCAATGGAAAGAAAATCGTACCATCTTGGAATGTCACTGCAAGTTCCATAAATCCCCGATTTGGGAAATGCATGAGTAAATTCTTTAACTTCCATTTTTGTAATCTAGGAAGGCATAAATTCTCATGTATTGGTCGCAAACCAAAGAACACAGTGCAATGGCGGTAATCAAAAGCAATGGCATTGCAGAAGTTTGGTGGTGTGGCTTACCTGGGGGAGGCAATGGCTCAGTGGTATTATTGCTGGACTATTAATCCATGATGTGGAGATATTGGACTTTAACCTGGTGTTGTGAGACTTCTTACTATTAATCCAGAATCTCAACCAATGTTTTGGGAACCTTTCCATAGAAAGGTTCCCAAAACATTGGCTGAGATTCTGGACTGGGTTGAATCCCTCCACGGCAGATGATGGAACTTGAACTCAATAAAAATAACTGGAATTAAGAATCTACTGAGGTCTGTGAAACCATTGTCGATTGTTGGAATAACCCATCTGATTCCTAATGTCCTTTAGGGAAGGAAGTCTGCCGTTAATATCTGGTCTGGCCTACGTGTGGCCCCAAAGTCACAGCAATGTGGTTGACTCTGAACTGGCTTCGGGAAACTAGGGATGGACAATTAATGCTGGCCAGCCAGCGACGCCCATGTCCCACGAATGAATAAGAAAAAATACAATTCTATGATTTTTTTTACATTTCATTTTGGTTAAGCTGTTTTATTCACGTACTGATCTCAACTTCAAGCTAATTCAGTTATTCAACTGATCACAATAGTAAGCAGCATAACAGTGAAAACCCTCTGCCTCCTTCGACAAAGCCCTCAAGTTTAGGAGATAATCACTAGAGAAGAATTTATTTAATGCTTTGCTTACTACTGAAAACATATTCAAACATTGCACTGAATGTCAGAAGATTCCTGACCTTGTAGCCTTAGAAAATATACAAAAATGAATAACCGATGAAGTCAAACATATAGGGCGGCATGGTGGCATAGTGTTTAGCACTGCTGCCTCACAGCATCAGGGACTTGGGTTCAATTCCCAGCTTGGGTCACTGTCTGTGTGGAGTTTGCACATTCTCCCAATGTCTGCATGGGTTTCCTCTGGGTGCTCCCATTTCCTCCCACAGTCCGAAGATGCACGAGTTAGGTGGATTGGCCATGCTAAATTGCCCCATGGTGTTAGGGGGATTAGCAGGATAAATGCATGGGATTATGGGGATGGGGCCTGGGTGGGATTGTGGTTGGTACAGACTCAATGAGCTGAATGGCCTTCTTCTGCACTGTAGAATTCTATGATTCTATGAAATTAACAGTAAGGTGAAATAGATTTGTGCAATATTCGATTTCACTGAATGAATTGCTGCGTGGGTTTCCTCCAGGTGCCCCAGTTTCCTCCGACTTTCCATAAATGTGCAAGGTAGGTTGATTGGCCATGCTCAATTGTCCCTTGGTGTCAGGGGGATTAGCAGGATAAATATGTGAGGTTGTAGAGATAGGGACTGGGTGGGATTGTTGTTGGTGCAGGCTCAGTGGACCTCTTTCTGCACTGTAGGGATCTGTGAGTCTAACAGCTTTAAAAAGCGAACAAAGGAATTTTATACAAAACCATAAAACATTTATAGGCTAATATAACACAAGATTTAACCCCAATCATTGCTGACGTGTTAACATTCATTAGATTTGAATTGTATTTACAATTAAAATGTGAAGAATAATGTCAAACCCACTGGATTTAATTATATTGTAAGAGAAGTGGTTGACAACATGTGATTAACATGCATCCAGAGTCCATGACCCTTGGTCATCTGTTATTATGTGACATATGATTTCTATAACATCACCAGCGATACTTCCAATTCACTGGGTACAAATTGTAATGGGAAATTTATAATTAGGAGCACAATGGGACAATTGGCATCTGTGGAGATAATAATGTAGTTCAGTGTTTGAGGCAGAATCCTTCTGAATGTAAAATTAAAGCCAAATAAGCTAAAGTTAGAGAAAGAAAGTAAGGGGGAGAAAAATACTGCAGAGGATGGTGAATCTGTGGCATTAGTTGGCACGGAAGGCTGTGGAGGCCAGGTCACTGAGTGTATTTAAGACAGAGATGGGATAGATTCTTGATTGGTAAGGGGATCAAAGCTAAAGTTTAAAGTTAATTTATTAGTCACAAGTAGGTTGACATTAACTGCAATGAAGTTACTGTGAAAATCCCCTAGTCGCCACACTCCGGCGCCTGTTCAGGTACACTGAGGGGGAATTTAGCATGGCCAATCCACCTCACCAGCACGTCTTTCAGACTGTGGGAGGAAACCGGAGCACATGGAGGAAAGCAACGCAGACACAGAGAGAATGTGTAGACTCTGCATAGACAATGACCCAAGCCAGGAATCGGGTCCCTGATGCAATAAGGCTTAGGGGAAAATGGCAGGAGAATGGGGTTGAGAAACTTATCAGCTATGATTGAATGATGGAGCAGACTCAATGGGCTAAATGGCCTAATTCTGCTCCTGTTTCTTATGGTCTTATTAAATGTACTGTCATAAGCAAGAGGGGAAAAGGATAGAAATGGAGGTAAACAGGTTAAAAGAGACAAATACAAATCACACTAAAGACAAGTGTTTAGTGTTTCTTCGATGCTGGCATTACTGGAGCCAAAGACTGGGTTTAATATGAGTCCCTTTTCATTACTCTCCTGGTCCCATTTCTAAATCTGTGGCCAACAGATTCTTGGAGCTAATCGAGTTTTCACTTTGTCATTGAACTGAAGGGCGCACTATTGTCACAATTGAGCTTAGCCTGCATTAAACGTTAACTTCTTTAGATTTGGCTCAAATCTGATGAAAATCTGATCCACACCATCCTGGTGCTCGTGCTTTCCCACAGGGATGGGCCAGTATGGGATCTGCCGAAGCTGAATAGAGGAGAAAGCTTCCCACCACAGTCCCCGCAACTCACAGCAGAGCTGACAGTTCACCGAGAAAAATGGCAACAAAAGCAGCAATATTCTTCAAAATAGAAACCAGTTTTTAAACATGAGGCTGAGATGTTGATTGTGCTGGCTGTGTTTTACTGGTCCCTTTTGTAATGCTGCAGTGCTTTTCTTACAATGTCAAATGACTGTAACTGCAAAGAAGAGAATTGCTGTATTTAAAAGAGTATTGATGTCGGGAGACTAGCTGAGGGATGCATCTCTTTAGTGTGATTTGATAATGCTGACTGAGTTTGCCGTCTCGAAAACTGGTAAAGTGAGTTACAGATATAAATTTGTAATATATTCTGCAGTGACTGTGGAAGATTAATGGAAGCAGATGGATGACATCAAAACACCTGAACCCATGATCATAAAACTGCTACATTTTCTATCCATTATACATAAGGATATTGAGCATAATCTTGACGCACAACAACACGAGAAAATATTGCAGATGCTGGAAATTCAAGATTATAACCAGGAAATACTGGGAATATTTAGCAGATCAGGCAGCATCAATGGAGAAAGAGAGAGTTAGTGTTTCAAGTCCAAGACCTGTCTTCAGATTTGATTAGATCTGACGAAAGGTCACTGGTCTGAAATGTTATCTCTGGCCCAACTTTTCAGCATGATGGAGCATCTCGCCATTGTGGCAGAAATGGTCAAAAATTCTCACCCCTGAACACAGCACTTCCTATTTTTGTGATGCTGAAACTAGTCAGGGATTGTGATTTGCACATGTTTGCTTGCTGAAAGCAGCTGGCCACTTAAATGACCATCGGCCTCCACTGAAGTGGGATTTTGAAAGAACAGGAGTGTGAAGTCCAGTGTGTGCACAGAAGAACTGGTAAAAAGGAGGCTTGAATTTGGTGGATTCATTCAGATACCCCTTTGGAGAGGTAAGGTACCCCTTTGGGATCATTAAAAGTAGGCATGATTATGCATAAAGACTGCATAAACTCATTGAAACTGTCAAAGTTGTCAAGGATCTATCAAAGAACCGTTGAAGAACTGTAAATCTGTCATGGAGCTGTCAAGCTGTCAATGAAATGTCAAGGTTGTCAAACTGCCAAGAAACTGTCAGAATACTGTCAAACTGTCAAAGAACTGTCAAAGGATACTAGATGAGTTGGCATGGAGAGAGCAAGGGTGACAAAAGGTGGTGGGTGGAGGGCATAGGATAGCATGAGTTGCCACTAGGTTGACTATAAAGGGCCATGTGAATGTCAGGGCATGGGGTTGGGTAAGGAGGTATACGTTTGATTTGGGGGGATACAAAGAACAACACAGCACAGAAAACAGGCCCTTTGGCCCTACAAGCCCGCACTGCCCATTTTATCACTCAGTGAGTGCCTCATTCCAATCCTCCTTCTACCTACGACTTTTGTCTACGCCTCTTGGACTCCACAATAAAGGGGTGCAAATTTAGAGAATTATATGTGCACCAGATTAAGGGAGGTCTAAGTTAGGGACAATTTATTAACACCAGTCAGCCTAAAAGCACGTTTTTAGGGTGTGGGAGGAAACCGGAGCACCCACAGGAAACCCACGCAAGCTTGGGGAGAATGTGCAAGTTGGAGATCCGACCCGGGTCCCTGTACCTGCACAGCAAACAGTGATAGTCACTGAGCTGTCGTGTTGCCGTCAGTCGGTCCAGTTTAAGCATACACTAACGACGTGAAGCACTAGGCAACTCTCAAAGCAACATCCAAGAGCAGCCCTCGCACGACCCACCGCGGGTCTGCCCCTTGTTGGGATGAGAGACCTTAGGGAGTGGGTAGAAGAGCATAAGTTAGCATGGGGTTATGAGGGGTCTTAGAGGGTAGATAGAGAGGCATGTGTTGGCATACACACGTGAGAGACAATGGGACTGGGTAGAACGGCATGGGTTGGCATTGGGAGAATGAGGGGCCATAGGAGGTGGGGGGGCAATGAGGTGGCACTGGTTGGTATGGATGGGGAATGGGCAGTTAGTGGCAGGGGAGAGGACAGGAGGGATGCTTCGTTGCTCTTTTGTTTAAATAACTAAAACTCAGCGACAGACCACAATGGCAGGCTTTCTGCTCAGTTCATTTCCATACCTGACACTCTTTGCACTCATTCCCGGAGCTGGACCCAATTTGCAATTTCCCCTCCCAGCCCCAATCCCCTGGGGAACAAAACCTCCAACACAATCACCCATTTTTAAAGGTCAGATTTGCAGAGGCGGGAGTTCTCCCATCTCTGCGTACCTGACCTGGGAGGAACAATCTGGGCCACAGTTCCACCTTGTCCTGCTGGGTACTTCTTGATTTGCAGCGGTTGTTTTTAGAGCCACATTAATGTGGAATGGGCAGGAATGCTGTTGTTCACTCGTTGAAATCAGTATTAACGGAGCAGTAACAGTCCCAAAACCTGATTAGTAGATTCATTGGGTACAATTTCACCGGCCATTCACACCACGTTCCTGCTGCAGCCAAGTCGGAGAATGTGGCGCCCAGACAAATCTCCGTTCATTGCAGTGGGATGGGAAAATCCCGCCAGCACGAACAGCCGTAACATTCCAGCTATTGTCTTACCAATGCATTCACAGATGTGTAGTTTGTTTTTTGTCTATGACTCACACTAGTTCCACAAATGGAGCAAGCTCGCCTCTTGCTTCTCTTTATCTACTCTCTCCCTTTATAATCGAACAGAGAAACAGAAGGAGGCCATTCAGCCCTGGAGCCTGTTCTACCAGGCAGTTCGATCATGGCTGATCTGTTCCTCAGCCTCATTTACTCACCCTTGCTCCATAGCCCTCTACATCCTTGCTTACGGCACAGTGGTTAGCACTGCCTCACGGTGCCAGGGACCTTGATTCGATTCCCATCTTGGGTCGCTGTCTGTGCGGAGTCTGCATCTTCTCCCCATGTCTGTGTGGGATTCATCCGGGTGCTCTAGTTTCCTCCCACAGTCTGAAAGACGTGCTGGTTAGGTGGATTGGCCATGCTAAATTTTGACAGGGGCTTATCACCGGACAACCAACGCTCCCAGTTCAAGTGTCGAATAATATTGCTTTACAAAGTGCTGTTACATATCTAAGTCATTGACTGTCACTCTTGGACCTGATGCTGTATGGCCCATTATGAACGGTTTCAGTGGTAACATCACTAATTGGAATTGTCAAAGCTTTGACTCCAATTCCTACTTCCGTCTGTCACTTTGGGCTTGCTTTGGGTTGCTCTTGGGCTTCAGCTGGACAGCTGAACATGCACCACCACGACCAGGTCAAGGGGAAAGAGAACCTGCAGTTTGGAAGCTGGCAGATTGGTCGTGTCTCTCTCTTTCCTCTTTAGTGATGAAGGCTCTATGTAGCTGTCACCTTGCACATGCTTAAGTGGCCTTACAGCCGCCTTCCTCTTCAGCAGTATGAGCCAATGAAACTGTGTACATTCCCCTCACACACCCGCAGCACACGGCACACCGCATATTTGCTGCACAAAAGCTGAAGCAAGAACGAAAGAAGGAGGAAACATTACAGAATAGATGGGAAAGGATCAAAAGATTAATTCAAAGACCAGGCTTCATAATAAGAATGTGTTTAAATCATTCAAGGCCCAGCATAAGCCTGAAAAAGGTTGATGTGTATTTGTATTACAAATTAGTTTCCGCTGTGGGTGGGTGATCCCTCTGATTTTAATCTCCCCGGTATTTCTCAAGCTCTATAACACATGGAACTGCACTAATCAGCAGCATTGGCCAGTGACATCTTTTGAAGTAAAAAAAAATCAATCCAAAGAGATCCAAAATTAGACAGTTCAATTTCACCGAATATTAGCAACTAAACCAAAGGAAGATATGATTCAACCCGGTTTCTGGTGAGACATAAGAACATAAGAAATAGGAGCAGGAGTAGGCCAACTAGCCCTTCGAGCCTGCCCCGCCATTCAATAAGATCATGGCTGATCTGTCGTGGCTCAGTTCCACATTCCCGCCCTTTCCCCATAACCCTTAATCCCCTCTGTCATCAAAAACCCATCAACCCGCGTCTTAAAAATATTTAGCGAGGCAGCCTCCACCACTTCAACGGGCAGAGAATTCCAGAGATTCACCACCCTTTGAGTGAAGAAGTTCCTCCTCAACTCTGTTCTAAACCGCCCTCCCTTTATCTTGAGGCTATGCCCCCTAGTCCTACTATCCTTTCTGAGCGGGAAGAGTCTCTCCACCTCTATCCTATCCATCCCATTCATCATCTTATACGTCTCAATGAGATCTCCCCTCATTCTTCTAAACTCTAACGAGTACAAGCCCAGTTTATTCAGCCTCTCCTCATAGCTCAACCCCCTCAACTCCGGTATCAGCCTAGTAAACCTCCTCTGCACTCCCTCCAAGGCTAAAATATCCCTGCATAAGTACGGAGACCTGTCATGGAGAGGATTTTTTTATAAAAATGACCAAAATCAGAGAAAATAAATAAATGGATGTATTCATGAGGGAGTAATAGACAGAATGCTTTATTATTCATCATTATTCGGGTTCTCTGTTGCTAGAAAACTGATACAATTGGCTGTTGCGCTACCCACATTTGTTTTCTCTAAAACAGAGTGGGGTAAGCTGCATTCACAGATGTGTAGTTTGTTTTTTGTCTATGACTCACACTAGTTCCACAAATGGAACAAGCTCGCCTCTTGATTCTCTTTATCTACTCTCTCCCTTTATAATTGAACAGAGAAACAGAAGGAGGCCATTCAGCCCTGGAGCCTGTTCTACCAGGCAGTTCGATCATGGCTGATCTGTTCCTCAGCCTCATTTACTCACCCTTGCTCCATAGCCCTCTACATCCTTGCTTACGGCACAGTGGTTAGCACTGCCTCACGGTGCCAGGGACCTTGATTCGATTCCCGTCTTGGGTCGCTGTCTGTGCAGAGTCTGCATCTTCTCCCCATGTCTGTGTGGGTTTCATCCAGGTGCTCTGGTTTCCTCCCACAGTCTGAAAGACGTGCTGGTTAGGTGGATTGGCCATGCTAAATTCTCCCTCAGTATACCCAAACAGTTGCCGGAGTGTAGCGATGAGTGGATTTTCACAGTAACTTCATTGCAGTGTTAATGTAAGTCAACTTGTGACACTAATAAACTTTGATTTTAACAAAGACTTGTCATTCTCAAGTCTTGAAAACCTCATTTGTCCTATTTTAGGGAGAATTCCAGATGCCCCCGACCATTGTGTGAGGAAGAGCTTCCCTGTTTCACTCCTAAATTTCCTAGTTCTGGTTTTAAGTTCATCCCCTCCAGTTCCAGAGTCCATCCCCAGAGGAAATGGATTCTCTTCATCCATCCTCCTGGATCCTTTCATCATTTTGAATGCCTCAGGCAGGCACCTAAGACTTTCTGCCATTGTGCTGTGCTGCTCATGATGTGCTATACATCACTCTGCCAGGGCAAACCAGTTCCTCCCCGCCATCTCCATGTGATCAGCTTGTTTTCTTGGACCAGCACCGCGCTGCTGGAGCCGTGGACTCTCCGGTGTCACTAAGTCAGATCAGTCCTTCCCCTGGGGTTGCAGGGACCTCAAGTGTGTACCTGGCTGGCTCTGCACTTTGGAACTCATGCAGCCACCACAACAGGTCTGAAGTTTAACCGGGGAGTGGAGTACAAGGTGAGGGGTGTGGTGGGGGGGGCGGGGGGTGCGGTGTTGGTGGTGCTGGTTGGCCTGACGAAGACAATGGCTCAATGTGGAAGATATGGAAAGTGGGCTGTGCAAGGGGTTGGGGGGAATGGGGGGAGAGGAGGGCGGCACTCAGAGGGGACAGGGAACTGAAGAAGACAAACAATGGAAAGCAGAGGGAAGACCGAGGGGAGGGAAGCTGGACTGTGACAAAGCTGCATGAAAAACTCATAAACAAGGGGGTCAAAGGGATACCGCGTTGTTCACTGGAAGGGGACAGATGAAGACTCCAGATGTGGTGGGTAGAAGTCCAAGCGGGGCAAGCGAAGGTGATGAGCTTGGTGATGGACTGGGGGGGGGAAGGGAATTGGAGCTGTTGATTCGAGGAACAGATTTCTGCTTGAGGCTGCGAGCTTTTTTCCTCTGGGTTGCTGACATGCTGCACGATCTGGTGCAGATAGGTGAGCTGGGCAGAGTGATAGGAGTGTGCTGGAATGGTAGTTAAATATGGTAACAGGACCTTCAAACTCGCTAGTTGATGGCGGATGGTTGAATCAGCTGCCAACCTGCCAAGAGTGTCGGAGGGGAATTCTTTATTGTTCATCTGTTTAGCAGCTGTCTTTTTAAGACGAAGGTCAAACAGTGTATAAAAATTTTTAACTACATTTATTTTTACCAGCATTTTTCTTAGTTAGTATTTACTATATTTATGCCAAAGTTTACCATTGCATTTCTAAGGGTGGCACGGTAGTTAGCACTGCTGCCTCACAGCATCAGGGACCCAGGTTCAATTCCAGCCTTGGGTCACTGTCCGTGTGGAGTTTGCACATTCTCCCCGTGTCTGCATGGGTTTGCTCTGGTTTCCTCCCACAGTCCAAAGATGTGCAGGTTATGTTGATTGGCCATCCTAAATTGATCCTTGTGTCAGGGGGATTGGCAGGGTCAACATGTGGTCTCATGGGACGAAGGCCTGTGTGGGATTGTGCTTGGTGCAGACTCAATCAGCCAAATGACCTCCTTCTGCACTGTAGGGATTCTATTCTAATATAAAACTTTTACAAAACTCCACTCCAAACTTGGATAATGCAAATTCCTGTTGTTAACTTTTTGTATGAAGAGTCAAATGAAAGGAAGGGAGCTGATTAATAAAATATGAAGATTTACAGCGCCTTGGTGGTACAGTGATGCCTCACAGGGACCCAAGTTCGATTCCCAACTTGGGTCACTGTCTGTGTGGAGTTTGCACATTCTCCCCGTGTCTGCCTGGGCTTCCTCCAGGTACTCCAGTTTCCTCCCACAGTCCAAAGATGTGCAGGTTAGGTGGACTGGCCATGCTAAATTGTCTCTTAATGTCAGTGGGACCAGCTAGGTTAAATGCATGGGTTTATGGAGATCGGACCTGGTTGGGATTGCGGTTGGCCTCCTTCTGCACTGTAGGGATTCAGTGATACTTGGAAATGTAGTGCCTTTTCTTTTCACCGTAACTATCAGGATAGATCTCGAAGGTGGAATCACACTTGGCAAAAAGAGGGAATAGAAATGGGCAAGAAAGGAAAAATAAGAAAAAACTATGCAATATAAAGATGAATAATTGTCTTTTTTTTATTCCTAATGATGTAAATAGTCTATTGAATAAGTTTCTCAGGATAATTACACTGTACGGGTAGATGGAAACAGAACTAGCTTTGTATAATTCTAGATACACATTTATTGTGATTTGTATATACTTAAATATAAGGCTTAGTTTTTTCAAAGGTAATCCACTTTCAACATGCCTATCTCACAAAATGGTCTTTAAATATTCAAGTTCATTTTGGGATTCAATGTGTTAATTAAGTCTTTGTTTCAATGATAGAAGTGACAGAGTTGGGGATGGGTTAATTCCTTCACATAATCTGGAGAAAATGAGATAGGCTGGTTGAAAAGAGGTCCAAAGATTCTCAGTGAGGCCTGGAGGACACTATCTCCTGGTCTGAAAATAAGTAAAAAGCTTCCTTAATGGATGACTTCCACCCTAGAGTACAACAGCCAGCAGGTTTAGCCTGGGGGGCATCCAATCATATGCTCTTTGCCACAACACAATGTTCAGAGCTCAGGTTAAATCTTTACTTTATTTATTAGTGTCACAGTAGGCTTACATTAAGACTGCAATGCATTTACTGTGAAAATCCCATCATTGCCACACCCAGTTCAGGTACACTGAGGGAGAATTTAGCATGCCCAATGTGCCTAACCAGCACATCTTTCAGAATGTGGGAGGAAACCCACACAGACATGGGGAGAACGTGCAGAATCTGCACAGACAGTGACCCAAGCCGGGAACCGAACCTGGGTCTCTAGCACTGTGCAGTGCCAACTACTGTGCTGCCGTGCCGCCCAATGGAGATCAGATGGTAAATTGGACCACACCTACATCTTTAAAACTGGATTCTGCTTTCTTTCTGCAAGTGTCCTGGGTAACATGGAAAGGAAATGAATTGAATGGAGTGACTGATACCTGTTGTTTTAACAGCCCCACCAGCTGGGGACAGTTAATATTGACCCCAAAGAAATAGCTTGTGGAAACTATGGCACTGGGGAAGCACACTTGAAAGAAAGCTTTGAAACATCTTATGGACTGGGAGCAGATAGATTATTTTTTAATTCTACCAGGAGCAGGGTAAGTTATTTTTGAGTCATCTACAATTATGCCAAATGTTGCTTTCTTGTTTAATCTCTGTAAATAAATCCAGTTTGCTAATTCATAATCACAATCCAGTTGGTGTACAGTTTCCTAGTCCTAGCTTTCAATGTACCTTGGAGGGACATGGAGCAGGATTTTCCGGCCTCGATTGAGGGAGACCAGAAATTCCAGCCCAAGGTCAACGGACAATTCTGTTGTCGGACCCTCGCCCGATCCGATTCCGTGGGGGAGCGGGGGGTGAGGAGGTAGAGTTCCGGAGATAAAGTAAGGTGGGCATTAGTAATATAGCACTGTGTGACCTCTGAAGTGTATGAGTTTCTGCAGAGACAGTACAGGGTTCAAGCTCCTACTTCATATGGATAAGGGGAAATGCAGGAATACCTTTGCAAGAGCAGATAGCTCATTAAAATACCATTAAATTATCTCACAGTGGTGAGCTCATGCTGCAAGGAGCCTAATTAATTGGATATCTTAATATTTCTTCATGAAAAATTACTTCAGAAAAATATTTCATGTATCTGCTACAAAAGAGTCCAGTTACATTCACTTTGCTAAAGAGTTTTATATGGAAAGGATGGGCCTGTAAAATCTTAAGGACTCAATGTGATTTGCTCAATTTGTTTTGTCAACTGTAAAGACTTCTAAAGTTGTAAGCATACATGATGCACTCTAGCCTCTTGCAGTAAAGGCCAATGTGCTATTTAGAACAAAGAAAAGTACAGCACAGAAACAGGCCCTTCTGCCCTTCAAGCTCATGCCAATCATGGTGCCCTAACTAAACTAAAAAAAACCTCTGCCCTTAATTGGTCCGAATCCCTCTATTCCTTCCCTGCTCATGTACCCATCCAGATGCCTCTTAAATGTTGCTAATGCGCTTGCTCTCATCACCTCCTCTGGCAGTGCGTTCCAGGCACCCTCAACATGGAAAACCTCCCCTGTACATGTTTCTTAAACTTTTCCCCTCTCACCGTAAAGCTGTAACCCTTTGTAATTGACACTTCCACCCAGGGAAAAAGCCTCAGACTATTCACCCTGTCTACAATTTTATAGACCTTTATCAGGTCTCCCCTCAGCCTCCATCTTTCCAGTGAAAACAATCCCAGTTTATTCAACCTCCCCTCATAGTCAACACCCTCAAGACCAGACAACCGCTGGTGAACCTTCTTTGCACTCTCTCCAAGGTTTTACTTTCCTAACTGCTTACTAACTTTCTGTGTCTTGTGTACAAGGTCACCCAAATCCTTCTGACTTTCAGCAGTTTAATGTTTCTCACTGTTATGTATGCAGGGCGTAATCCCCTTAAGAGGACGGGGTCAGCTGACCTAGGGTGTGTGGTGAACTGCCCAGGAAACCACGCTTACAGTTACTTGAGGGCTGGAGTGTGAGGAGTACAGTTCTTCAATGAACCTTATTGTTCCTATGGCTTGCCTTTAGTGTAACTTCTTTGGAGCTACCTGCCCGGTAGTCTCAGACTTAACATTCGCCATGAAGAAAGCATTTGCTTTTCAACACTTACTACCAAAGTGATTCATCTGACTATTCCCCATGTTATGCTCCATCTGCCAATTACTCACTTGCATTATCTGTCTCCCTTTCCACCCCTTTGTATCCTCCCCGCAGCCTACTGCCCCACCTAGCCTTCCATCATCAGCAAACTTGGACACATAACCCTCGATACCTCTATTTGAGACATTAATAACGACTGAACAGAGGAGGCAAGCAAGGTTGGGAATACATAGGGTGAAAACGCAAAGATAATAGATACATGGGTGCAACTATGGAAGTGATATGGAATTAGCAGAGGTGTTGCAGAGCATTGTAGATCACGAGAGGAGGAACTTTCTTTTTTAAAGTCAGACTGAGCAAGAATGCAGATAAAATATAAAAGGGGCGGCGCGGTAGCATGGTGTTGAGCACTGCGGCTTCACAGCTCCAGGACCTGAGTTCAATTCCCGGCTTGGGTCACCGTCTGTGTGGAGTTTGCACATTCTCCTCATGTCTGCATGGGTTTCCTCCCACAGTCCAAAGATGTGCAGATTTGGTTGATTGGCCATGCTAAAATTGCCCCTTAGTGCCCTGAGATGCGTAGGATGGAGGGATTAGCAGGTAAAATATGTAAGGATATGGGGGTAGGGCTGGGTGGGATTGTGGTCGGTGCAGATTTGATGGGCCCAATGGCCTCTTCCTGCACTGTAGGGTTTCTATGATTTTATGATAAAGTGAATGGACCATATCCTTGTAGCAGTTATCTTTAGTCTTTGAAGTAGTCTCTATTATTATAGAATTGCAATTGATCCGGGTAAATCTGAATATTTATTATAGCAAGGTCCAAATGAGATTGTAAGGTGAGAAGATGCAAAATGTCATGGATGCTCTCGACTTTCGAAAATGTTCCTCCGTCATGGGGAAATGGATGGTTTTGGAACCAACCCGAAACTGTTAACACTGTAGGGATTCTGTGATTTTTCTTTTGTATGGAGTCTGTATGTTCAGCGACCTGAGGCTGGAATTGACCTGGGTCCCCAGCACTGTGAGGTAGCAACACTAACCACTATGCCACCATACCAATCATAGGAAAAAAGGGAAAAGTGAGATCATACAAGAGCACAAAGCGGCCTATTAATTCACCAGCTCTGAAAGAACAGAAAGGTCTCCCAATGCCCTATTCAGATGTTTCCTAAATGATTCCAGGGTCCACTGCTGTGTCCTAAAAAGCTTTCCATGTCCTGACTGCTGTGGGGGGGCAATTCTCTTCTCCTGCCAGTTAAAGGCAGGGTAGCTGCTGGTCCATTGAATCTGGCATGAATATCAAAATGAGATCCTCACTGGGTGTCAAACCCATTGTGAGTTTCCCGGCCCACAATGACCCCAGCCAGGTTCCTCCCCCCCACACACCCGTGCCCCACCTTCCCCCTAGCACGCGGGAACCTCATTACTGTGCAAACTCGCTAATATGAATCCCACTAACAGGCTGAATTGCCCGGCCTCCCGGGGTGGTCCCACCCACCCCAAGTGGGAAGTCCAGCTGGCGCCAAATAGTGCAGATCCTAACAAGAATGGACCTGGCACCTTGAACCGAAAGGGGGCAAGGAGGTAAATTATGCACCCGTTGCCCCTCTGATGCCAGGTCGCAGAGGGAGGTGCCCCAAGAGGCCAGATGGTTGGGTGGGCTCGGGCTAGAGGGAAGGGGTTGACCTCAGGACTCACCCCTGGGTTGGACTATACTGGACTGCCCCTCTTGCTCTGGGAAATGTGGAGATTACTCTTAGCACGGTGATCTCTGTTAAAAGAACATAAGAAGTAAGAGCAGGAGTAGGCCATTGGGCCCCTCGAGCCTGCTCCACCATTCAATAAGATTATGGCTGATCTTTACATGGACTCAGCTCCACTTAGCCTCCCGCTCACCATAACCCTTAATTCCTTTACTGCTTAAAAATGTATCTATCTTTGCCTTAAAAACATCAACAAGGTAGCCTCAACTGCTTCACTGGGCAGGAAATTCCACAGATGCACAACCTTTTGGGTGAAGAAGTTCCTCCTTAACGCAGTCCTAAATCTGTTCCCCATTATTTTGAGACTATGCCTCCTTGTTCTGGTTTCACCCGCCAGTGAAAGCAATGTTTCTGCTTCTATCTTATCTATTTCCTTCATAATTGTATATGTTTCTGTATGATCCCCCTTCATTCTTCTAAATTCCAATGAGTATAGTCCCAGTCTGCTCAGTCTCTCCTCACAAGCCAACCGTGAAATCAATCTGGTGAATCTCCCCTGAACCCTCTCCAGTGCCAGTATATCCTTTCTCAAGTAAGGAGACCAAAATGTACATAGTACTTCTGGTGTGGTCTCACCAGCACCTTATACAGCTGCAACACAAAAACCCTGTTTTTAAACTCCATCTCTCTAGCAAAGTAGACCAAAGTTCAATTTGTCTTCTTAATTACCAACCTTCACTCTTTTCTATGTGCTGTGCAATCTTTGTAGTGGCCTGCTTACTTTAATATCCATGCCCCCTCGACAACTGGAACCCAACAAAATCACAGCAGCATTGCATTCTACACATGGGATTTCCCTTGCTCTCTCCTAGGAGCCCCAACTGTGAGTGGACCCCTTTGAAGTATTCTGATTGACAGGATAGGCAGAGTTTTATGGCCTTGGTCGAATGAGACTGGAAATTCCTGCCATTTCCGTTGCTCACGCCTCCCCTACTCCAATTGCATGAGGCAGTAGAATTCCAGCAAAGTTTTATTTGCATCAGCTGCATCTTCTGTCTGAACTCTTTGAACTGCTTTGATCGACAGGAGAGTTGCTCCATCTGAGTTTTTTTGTATACTCACTTTCCATTCTAATGAGTTTTAGGAGGCTGCCTGACTGACAGCCCAAACCACATCAAAGGGGAGAAGAGCTGGATTTGTTTACATAAGGAACAGATGGTGCCTTTAGATGCTAAAAGTTTTTTGACTGACAGCTCCAGGGGAGATCAATGCCTGCTTTGTTGATGCAATCATTTCATGTCTTGCTAACCCTGAAGAACTACCTCTTTTCACCACACCTATTCAGCCTGGCCCTATTTCTTTAATACTGCAGTTCCCTTTCAAGTTTCTGACCATGCTGAGAGGCCTAAATGCCATTTTCAATTTCATGCTCCATTTCCTTTAACTAGGCTCCTGATTGATAGGTCCAGACTGTTTCACCACGGGCAGCAGCTTTATTTGCTTAACTTTCCTGATTCAATGTGAAGTACTTCCTCTTTTCCAATCATATATTTCAAAACAGTCTTGAGCTTTGTTCTGACGATGGTGCCTCATTTTGTTTTGAGAGTGCGTCTTCTTCAACCTTCCGTGTCGGAATGTTGTGCCTGCACTGGAGGTTGCTTTTAGCCAGTGACGAGGTTGGCACTACTCTTCCTGCTATCCCTGGCAGAGGACACTGTGTCTGGGGTGATCCTCCAGTGCCAGGATGGACCCTACCATGGTCTCCCTGCCAAGGGACAGGGCCTGAAGTATGGCCTGGGGGGTGAGGGGGCGGGGGGGGGGAGGGGGGGGTGGTGGAGAGGGGGGTGGTGGGTTGTTGGGGGAAGCGGGAGTGAGGGGGAGGGCAGGGAGGGTCTTTGGTGAGCACACATCGATGTGTGTCTCCCACTGGGGGGATTGTTGTTGGGATGTCATCCTCTGGCAGAGGGGAGGCGTCAGGTCACCTTCATGCCTGAAGGGCATGTGTGGGCGGTGGGGGGGGGGGGGGGGGGGGGGCAGGGTGAGCCAGGGTGTGGATGGGAGATCGTCCCTTGGTGGGTGAGGGGCCAGGGCTGTTGCCCTTGTCAGCAGGGAGAGGGGTGGGACGGGGTGGGTGGAGGGCGGTTGGGGCCAGCACAATAGCTCTTAGATTGGGAACGGCCTTTAAAGATGGTGCCCTTATCTCTGTGAAGTTGGCCTGGCTCGTGTGTTTTACGCCATCCATATTTTTTACTACTTGAGGCGATTGAATACCACCTGATGGGCTTTGCCAGCACCAGTGGGAAATCCTGAGTGTGCGTGAGTGCACGAGTGTGTATGTCTTCGTGTGTATTTGTATAAAAAATGACTTGCTGATATCTGCCCTTAAATTGCCTTTTACTAACATGAATCCATGCCACCTTGTCATACTCCCAATTTAGTTGAAAGTAATTTTCCAGACTTCCCTTTTCCATACGGTTTACTATCCCGCACACTGCTAAAATGTCACCTTTCTGGCAACTGTCCAAGTTGAAAACATTAAGCGCCTCGGATCTCAGATTGAGGATTTTGAGAGAGGCTTGTGAGGGATGTGCAATAAATATTTTGATTTATTTTGAAAGTTAAGCTCGTGGGGACATAGTTGCGTGATGGGCACTTTGTACATGTGATCAACACAAGTTACACGCAAGAGGAGATAAATCCATATATCCACCCTATATTAATAGATAAAGAAAGATGAAACAGGATTACATAAATAAATATGGAGTATATTTAATTCAGTCACTTCATTCAGGTTGTCTGATTATTAGGTTATATTAGTAGTAAATTACTATTTTGCTGTGCTGTTAGCAGCGTTCAAATTTATTTAGTGCAAATTGACTTTGGACAGGGTTTTCCAGCCGCGATCGCCCCAAAACCAGAAAATCCCATCCGACCTTTGCATGATCCTCGCCCACTATGATTCCTGTGGTGGGTGGGATGGGAAAATATGTTTCTTTAAGTTAGCAGGAGTGGTCGCAGATAGATAACTAAAGAAACAGACCTTAGATTGAATCAACCAGAATCTGGCTTTAACTGACATGTCGTTTCGCCCAGCTGCATCTTTTAGCAGTCATTATACATCATTTCCCATCTGAGATAAACCGCTCTTGAATTGGTGAGTGGTACTTCTACCCATAGCTATCACGAGAGGAGACTCAGTCACCTCAATAATTGAAGGACATCAGTGGCATGAAACATCAGTGTCAAGGAAGTGGACCCGAATTGAAGCCCAGACAGGATGTCTTGTGTGCCTATGTGATGGATGCAACTTGCTGCGTTTGTGGATTGGCTTGAGGAATGCAGCTGATTTGGGAATGAAAATCACACGCTTAGGATTTGCCCGAAGTGCACAGACATTACTCGTGCAAGCATTCAGAATGATAGTAAGGTGGCAATCCGCTGGAATATTATTCTCCTCTCACGAGCTAACAGGCTGTCAAAATGATATTAAAGGCAGCACAATAGTCAGTATTCATAACAAGGATCTCTTGTGCAATATCCCAGGACTTGCACTGCTGTCTTGTAATGGAACAAGAACCATGTCATTTCAAACGTTAGCTGTAATCAAATGGCAACTTTGCTTTAAAGCAGTGTAATAATTGACAACTCAGCCAGTTAGTAATCACATAGGAACATTAAAAGAGTCCAAGCAGTTTATTGTTAATTTCTGTAGATCGTTCACTTGACCTTTTATCATGTATTTTTGGCAATCAACATGCTGGTTAGATGCATTGGCCATGGCAAATTTCCCCTCAGTGTAACCGGACAGATGGCGAATAGGGGATTTTCACAGTAACTTCATTGCAGTGTTAATGTAAGCCTACTTGTGATAAATAAATAATAAATTAATAATAAACTAATAAATAAACTTTAAGTAGCCTGGAGGTTCCAAACCTTGGACAGATGGAGATAAGTCAACGTTGCCTTCATTTGTAACTTTTCAGAACAGTCCAAAACACTACAGCAGAACTGTTGAATGTGTTCCCCCAGGGTTACTTTGATGTATAATGGAGGATTTTGGCTAATCAGATGGAAATGATACTTTCAGGAACAGACGCAAGTAATGACTATACAACCTTACATGGGTTGTATGCATTTGCAAATCCACCGATAGCAGCCGTCATTGAGACAGGCAGGTTCTGCTTTCTCCCTTCAGAGATAGGATGCGCCCATCACTTTCTGGCATGTTTTCATGGGCCTGCTTTCCAAGATCTACTTTGAGAACTGGTGGGGAACAAACCATACACGATCTTTACCTGACAAAATCTCACGGAGAAAAAAAATAGTTTTTAATTATCAGGGTCAATGAAACCTCATTGACAGTTCTGGTGGGTTGTTGTTTTAATTAATTCTGTGAAAATTGGCAGTGACCTTTCGTGAAATTTTCCTCGTGTTTAATTTTACTTCCTCAGCATTGAAATCGACATGTCACGTCTTGTAAGTAATGTCAAGGATACGGAGGTGTCAAAACAGATTCTAGGCTACATTATTAATACAATAGCTTCACTCTCAACTCCTTTACATCCCCGTTCAGTGCAGTACTTTAATATCTCCAGAATGGTTCTTCTGCTTATCCTGCCACACAGCAATTATATTCCAATATGTGGCTGCGTTTCATTTGTCCAGCCATTTCTCATTGCCGTTACGTGAATTTCAGTGGGTAATCTGTGAATTGTACTGATGAAAGTTTCATAAGCTAATCATAGAATTATAGAATCACAGAATCCTACAGTGCAGAAGGAGGCCATTCAGCCCGTCGAGTCTGCACCGACCACAATCCCAGGCACTATCCCCATAACCCCTGGCTAGCCCGCAACACTAAGGGCCAATCTACCTAATCAGCACATCTTTGGACCATGGGAGGAAACCAGGGCACTCAGAGGAAACTCACGGAGACACGGGGAGATTGTGCAAAACTCCACACAGACCCAAATAGACCCAAGCTGGGATTTGAACACAGGATCCTGGTTGCTGTGAGTCAGCAGTGCTGATCACTGCTAGCAGTTACTTCACCCATCTGGGCACTAAGATGTGAATATTCACAAGGGTGGAAGGAGTCTACACCTTAGTCGAAATGGTGCTGGAGCCCCAATTCCAGTCTGGTCCTCACCCTGAATCCAGGACCCACCAGTTTTGCGGGTGCTATGGCTGTTGGGGGAGGAGGGCGTGATGCATTTTGCCCATCTGCAGTTTGTGGAGGCAGTTGCACATTTAACAGTGTAGCCTCCTTCACTCAGAAGCAATTTTGGTCACCTAGGTTTCTAAAACACGACAAGCGGGCTTTCGACATTTGAGGAAAGGTCAAAACCTGGCAGAGCTCTTTGGAGAGATAACGTACCCTTTTGGAGAGAACAGTGACCCTTTGATAGAGGTCAGGGACCTTTGTGGATGGTTAAAAGCAGACATGAGTGTTGGTAATAAGTGAATAAGATTTGTGGAACTGTCAGACTGTCAAGTCGTTTAAATCCCTACTCTTTAAATTATTGAAAAAGAGCCAGACAGTTGAAAAAATACGTACTTGTAATTCTACTAAATAAACCTGAGGGTTATCATTTTAGGATTATTGCTGTTTAACTCTTTCCACAACATATCATTAGTGGTGGGGAGAGGGGTGGGGGGAGTACTGTAAGTTCACATTTTAGTAGCTCCAAATGGTTATCAAGAGATCAGCTGCCTTTGATGTGGGGCTATGAATACAAATGTTTGATTTTTTTATAAAGGATTAATTACTCATGGGGATTCAAATATATTCAGTGGGCGCTTATCAATTAATATTTTGTTTTAAATATAGTTATGTCTGTAGTTCAAATCTGTAATGGATACTTAGAATTTTGTTTTATTCAGCATGGCTTCTAAGGTCTGCCCATGTTCGATATTGAGTGCGTTGGCATGGAGGGTGTAAGGACAAAGGGTGCTGGGTGGAGGGCATTGGTTGGCATGAGATGGAATTAAGTTGACATAGGGCTATAAAAAGGTTCAGGGAGTATATGGGTGTATGTTGGCATGGGGATATGCGGGGCCATGGGAGTTCATGGAAAGTATGAGCCGACATGGGGAGTTATGGGGGGGGTGGAATGAGGTAGTGTAAGGGGTATGGGCTGGAGGTTTTTTTTTGTTTTACTCTTTTTATTACAACAGGGACAAAGTTCCAGAGCACTGAGCCTTTTAAATGGCTTACCCCAGCATCTGACAGCCCCTGTGGCTGCCTCTACTTTTCTCCCAAGTCAGCAGGCCCAATTCCAGTTAGTACCGCCAGCATCCCCCCAACTCCCCACTCCCTTCCAGAACTGAAATCCGTGGCATGGTTGTGAAGTCGGGAAATTTCCCAGTACTGCAAACCTGACGCAGGAATGACAACTCAGTCCAAGGTGTCCAACATTGGAGGCCTGGTGAGCAATGTAGAACGTACACTGTCGGCCAAGTCGAGAGATTTGGTAATGCCGCAGATCAGAATACAGGGCCGGGATTCATGCCGGTAGGGTCTCAGATTTGGCTGAGCACCAAATTCTCCATGGTGGCTTGCAGCAGCTGCAGGGTGTGAGCGGCTAGAGAATCCCAGCCCAAATGTTTTGCCCATCACTTTGAACCCATTCAGATGGTTAGATTTTTAATCTTCCCCAAGCTTAAGTTTGAATGCTTTGTATGTATGGTCATCTTACTGTTGTTGAAACAGTAACTGTGGTTGCTTTGTACCCTCTGAGAGTTGCTTGGAGAATGCGGGGACGGTTGGCTTTGTCTGTTATAGTGGATCAGCTGGCTGTTATGTGAGTGTTGCCTCAGGGGAAAACATGGGTCACTGCTCACCTGACAAATGTTGCAAATTACCCCTTAGAACTGGTCTAGGTGGAGTTTGATCTTCACTGTTTCTGCCAAATGCATCACCTGGATCCTGTGCATTGAGAATGAATGATGTGGATGTGCCGGCGTTGGACTTGGGTAAACACAGTAAAAAGTCTGACAACACCAGGTTTAAGTCCAACCGATTTATTTGATAGTAGCTAGTGAGTGTACTATCAAATAAAATCGGTTGGACGTAAACCTGGTGTTGTCAGACTTTTTATTGAGAATGAAGCCAGGAGATTTCCAGTTGCACAATACAGCCCGCCCAGTTTTTGCTCCATTTAGATGAATGTGAGGAAAAGCAGATGGCCTCTATCATGAATGTATTGTCCTCCCTGATCAACTATATTCTACACTGTACCCAGGCAGTGCTTTACAGTCAGAAACAAAACTGCTTTGTAACGTGCTTTGTTATTCTCATTTAAAACAATACCTTGAACTTATATAATGTACAAGATACAAGGCATCAGTAGCTCTTTAGTCATTCGGTAAGCATGTTGTGTGTTCACTTATCAAGACTTGGCACATGGGAACAGTTCTGCATAGGAAGAAACTCAAAAATATCGAAGTTGTTTATATGCTCAGCTCAAGACCAAAGTGAAATAAGAGCTGGGTCACATGATGTGCTTCTCTTCCAGTGAATTTGATGAGGGTGGTATGGTGGCACAGTGGTTAGCACTGCCGTCTCACAGTGTCAGGTACCTGGCTTTGATTCCTGGTTTGGGTCACTCTCTGTGTGCAATTTGTACATTCTCCCTGTGCCTGCGTGGGTTTCCTCCAGGTGCTCCGGTTTCCTCCCACAGTCCAAAGATGTGCGGGTAAGGTGCATTGGCTATGCTAAAATGCCCCTGAATGTTCCGGGATGTGTAAATTAGAGGGATTAGCATGTCAAGTATGTGGGGGTACGGGGATAGGGCCTGGGTCGGATTGTTGTCGGTGTGGACTCGATGGGCAGATTGGCCTCGTTCTGCACTGTTGGGATTCTATGATCAGCTATGATCAAAATGAATAGTGGAGTGGGCTCAAGGTGTTAATGGCCTACTCCTGCTTCTATTTTCTATTTTTCTATGTTTCTATACCATGCTAATGTCCCTTTAAGGCATATTACAACATAAAGTTGTGCAAAAAATCTTAAAATATATGAAGTAGCCTTGGTTAGCTTTTAGAAGTTGGAGCTCCTATTAACTGTAAGCATGATTCCACCAGCACCAGAGAAATGATTGTTAAATTAGAAGGTTTGTAATGATACTGCTTACTGCGTTGCACTATTCATGGTTTTAATGAAATCATCATTTCAGAATTCATTTTTGGATAATGCTTGGTTATGTTTTATTCAGTGTTTGAGTGACATTATCCCAATGATATTTATCAATCCCTATTTCTTTTCAATGCTGTTCCCTAATTAATCTGCTTCTATAAATGATATCAACTTTGAAAGGTTTGAGTTCAAATCTATTTTCTCTAAGTCCTGTTTCTCCTGATTGCATATTACAGTTCTAGGATTTGCATGTTATGGAGTCCATAGAATCCTTACAGTGCAACAGGAGGCCATTTGGCCCATTGAGTCTGCGCCAACCACAATCTCTCCCTGGCCCTGTTCCCATAACCCCATATGTAATCTGCTAATCCCCCTAACGCTAGGGTTAATTTAGCATTGCCAACCAACCTAACCCACACATCTTTGGACTGTGGGAGGAAACTGCAGCACCCGGAAAAAACCCACGCAGACACGGGGAGGATTTGCAGACTTTGCACAGATCGTGACCTGAGGCCGGAACTGAACCCAGGTCCCTTGCACTGTGAGGCAGCAACGCTAACCACTGTGCTACCGTGCCACCCTGATCTCTATTTTTAAACAACCTTAAACAACAAAGCTACCTTTTTAGTGAAGAAAATGTGACATCCATTACGAACATTTACTTATTATTGATTTAATTTCAATCTTAACATCACCCAACACTGGGCGGTATTCCTGCTTACCATAGCAACTCATAACTTATGTTTTTATGTATCATATTGGTTTTTCACGATGTGTTAGTATGATTTATCACTTTTTTTTTCATTTTAATAATCCATGGGACATGGACGTCACTGACTGGCCAGCATTTATTACCCACCCCTAACTGTCCTTGTTCAGAGGGCAGTTGTAAGTCAACCAAATTGCTGTGGGTCTGGAGTCACATGTAGGCCAGACCAAGTAATGACAATAAATTTCCTTCTCTAAAGGGCATTAGTGAATCAGAAGTGCGAAAATCAACAATGGTTTTATGGTCATTAGTAGATTCTTAATTCCAGATATTTGAATTGAATTCAAATTCCACCACCTGCCGTGAGGGGATTCAAACCCAGATTCGAACATCAGCTGAGTTTCTGGATTGATAGTCTAGTGATAATACCACTAGGTCATCGCCTCCCCAAGGTGAAGCTTGTAATGAGCTTGTATTTTAGTGCACTGTGCAATGGGCATTCAATTCAACATCTGGTTGACTGTCATATTGTTTCCTTCTTCAGGTAAAGCTTATCCTCCTGAATTCTACTACGATACACCTAACCCACTCTGGCAAAATCGAGCACGTGTGTACTCCTACATGCTGCAGTGGACTCAGATGAATCCTGATGCTGTTGATCGTATCCTGGCATATCGTTTGGGCATCAGGCAGGTATGAACATTTAACCACCTTCTTTTTCTGCCACAGGAATAGTTCCTCAATGGTTGCCTCTTGAAGGCACATGGAAGCCTTAAGTTGCTTATGAGTGTGCCACCACTAATTTATTCAACTGTACTGTGATAGTGCTCTGATATGAATGAGTTTAGTGAAACAACTATTATGGTTTCTTTGATGCTTTGATTTATTATTGTCACATGTATTAGTATGCAGTAAAGAGTATTGTTTCTTGTGCACTATACAGACAAAGCATACCATTCATAGAGAAGGAAAGGAGAGAGTGCAGAATGTAGTGTTACAGTCATAGCTAGGGGGTAGAGAAAGATCAACTTAATGCAAGGAGGGCCCATTCAAAAGTTCGATGGCAGCAGGGAAGAAAGCTGTTCTTGAGTTGGTTAGTATGTGACCTCAGACTTCTGTATCTTTTTTCTAATGGAAGAAGGTGGAAGAGAGAATGCCCGGGGTGTGTGAGGTCCTTAATTAGGTTGGCTGCTTTGCTGAGGCAGCGGGAAGTGTAGAGAGTCAGTGGATGGGAGGCTGGTTTGTGTGATGGATTATCTCAATACATCACAGACATAGCGATGGAGAAATGTGACCTTTGCAAGAATAAATAAAATCAGTTAATATAAGGTAGTCACCACATTGAAAACAGCTAGTTACAGAATGATGCAATAGTTTATTTCTTACCAAATCAACATAGGGGCTTAAACTTGACAGCACTTTTTGTAATTGTCTTGATTGTGCTGATGGCAAGTTTCCTTAAATAGTTTCTGTGACAAGATGTACAGATGTATTCAAAGGATATTTGCCCACAGCCATTTGTATCACTGTATTGCATAATTTAGTGATTGGATTTTTTGTCATGAGGAGTTATTTCCCTTCATCTTAAGATATACAGGACAAATTGAAAGAAATGTGAAAAAAATTGAAGGTTTGGCACAAGACATAGATGAATGCATCACATTCTGACAAACTGATAAAGCAATTTTGTCGAATATCAGCAGATCCAGCCAAACAGATGTTGATAAATGAGGGTTCTTTACTGAACTCTGTGTGGTGTTGGAGCTCTGTCTGGCCACCTCTAAATTTGCCTTCAAATCCAGCGCAAACAAATATAAAACAACCAATGAGCAAGTTCTTCGCTCACACAGGTAGTTAGGCCCTTGAAGTAAAATAAGCTTTGGTGGTGTATGGTCAGTCCCCTGAGAATGCAAGTCCACAGCACAGAACTGCTTCCAGGGATTACATGGGTACTGGCTAATGTGGAAATGATAATGTACGATGAGAATTGCAAACCGGTTCTTTTGAAGATGGTGTTTAAGTCTTATTGCCTGGACAGTACAGACAGACAGTAACAAAAATTCACTTCAGCTTGGAGGACACTGGCTAGGAAGAGGTTTACAGAGGGCAGCTGGAGCATTCGTAACAAAGATAGATGCTGACTGATGGCTGAACATTTTTTCTTGCTGCAGTTATACACATCAAAAACATTCAGATATGTTCACGTTAGCAATGGCTGAGAGTCAGCACATTCACCTCTGAACACAAACACATGATCACACAAATTAGGAGCAGGAGTAGGCCACTCGGCCCCTCGAGCCTATTCCACCATTCAAAAAGATCATGGCTGATCAGATTATGACCTCAACTCCATATTTCCCCCACCCCCAATAACCTTTGAACTCCTTGCATCTCAAGAACCTAAAGGTCATGGGTTCAAGTCACACTTGGAGTGGCATGGTGACACAGTGGTCAGTACGAGTGCCTCACAGCCCCAGAGATCTGGGTTCAATTCCTGGCTCGGGTGACTGTTCCTGCGGAGTGTCTGTGTGGGTTTCCTCTGGGTGCTCCGGTTTTCACCCACACTCCAAAAATGTGTGGGTTTGGTTAATTGGCCGTGATAAATTGCTCCTTAGTATCAGGGGATTAGTAGGGGGTAAATATATGGGGTTACAGGGGTAGGGCCTGGGTGGGATTGTCGTCAGCGCAGGCTTGATGGGCCAAATGGCCTCCTACTGCACAGTAGAAATTCTATGATTCCAGAGCATCTAATTCAAGCTGACATTTCAACGTAGTACCAAATAACTTTTGTACTGTCGGAGATGCTGTCTTAGGAGATGTTAAATTGAGGCTCTTGAGTGGTTTTAAGATCCAAGCCTCTGTTTGAAAAAGAAACAGATAATCAAAGCTAATATTTAGTCCTGAACCCAAATCACTAAACTCAGATCATTTGGCCTTCCTGTGCACAAATTGGAGGCCATATTTCTTACGGGGCAGCACGGTGGCACAGTTGTTAGTGCTGCTGCTTCACAACACCAGGGATCTGGGTTCAATTCCAGCTCGGGTCATTGTCTGTGTGGAGTTTACACTTTCTCCCCATGAACGTGTGAGTTTGCTCCGGTTTCCTCCCACAGTCCGAAAGACATGCTGGTTAGGTACATTGACCCGAACAAGTGCCGGACTGTGGCGACTGGAGGAATTTCATTGCAGTGTTAATATAAGCCTTACTTGTGAGTAATAAATAAATTTTAACTTTTACACTATCCTAGTGATGCTTCCAAAGTACTTCATTATATGTGAAATGCTTTAGTGGCTTCAGGAGATATGATACCGGCCTGTAACTTGCTCATTCCCGAATATCAGATTTAGGGATTACCCCAAAGATGTGCCAGGGAATCCCTCTTGGAAGTTCCTAGGTAAGGGTTTACCCGGCGGTTGTCCAGAAACATTAACTTCCCCTGGAAATTGTGCTGTGCTGGGAACCGTCCGACCAAGTGATTTAAATTGCTAACTTTGGATGGCTCAGCCAGTTTTACACCACTGCTACTCTGAAAGAGTTAGAAGAAATAAGAACACTTCCAATTCCAGTATAACTATTTTAAACACTCAGACCGAGCCCCTCATGAGACATCCCTCTTTACACCCGACTCCACAGGGGAGATCCTCAAGTATCACTGAGTCACGGTGTTCCTCATCCCTGATGTCCCGTCCACACAGGATCCCCCCCGTCGCCTGCAACCGGACCTCCTGACCCGACCTGGCGAGACCCCACCAACCTAACCTCACCCCTCAACCCTAACCGTAATCCCTGTCCCATCCAACAGCTCAATTCCAGCCGCAACCCATCTGACCTGAACCCTCACACCTCGCCATATCCTACTCTGCCCATGTATCTGACACATCCTAATCTCCCCAGCATGTCTATCACATGCAATGCCCCCCACCCCACATTTCTAAATGCCTCTTCATGCTCAATCCAGCCCCGCCCCACAGGTTCAACCCTCCCCGAGGATGTCGCACCCCCAATCGCCCGCGTCATGCCCACTTCTCACATCATCCCCTCTTCTTCAGCACCTTGTGTCACCTCCCCATCCCCCACCCCCAAGTGTCACCCACCCCCAACTCTCGCTTCTTACCCCCCCATCTCTTGCATGTCACAAGTCCCCCACTACTACACATCCCCACATGTCATCCCCCAAGTCGCACCGCCCCACACCCATGCTTATTTTTATTATGAAGACAGAAACACAATGTTTGTTGAATCATACTGCATTTCATAACTTCCTATTATAATTCCTGCTGTACCACTCTTTGGAGAAACTCACATTTGCTTTGATAATCTTTTTTCTTATTTACTTGTAGCATCTCTTGTAATTTTTATATTTTTTTATATTTTTATATAAAAATATATTTTTATATATTTTTTAATAGTTTATTCTCACATTCTGCCTTCTGCCTCGTTATCACTTTCGAGGTCACACTTTGCTGATTTACAAAACCCTCCCAATCCTGAGGGTTGCTACATTTTGGAATGGTTGGAATGATTATAATCTAACACTAAACTTTCCTTAAGATGAAAGCAAAATACTGGAGTCTGAAACCAAAAGGCAATGTTTTGAGTCCGAATGACCCTTTGTCAGAGCTTTCCTTCTTCAGTTGTACCATGTTTCCAGTGAAGATTTCATTTCTTGGTTAGGATTAGTTGAGAAGTATGAGTTATTTTTGACTTTATTGATTCTCTGAACCTTATTAAAAGACAAGTGTAACCGGAAACATAATCTCAGAACAAATAAAAATATGATATTTCTCCTTGCCGCCCAGGTGGCAATTGGAGAAAACACAAGGATATCAATGTAAGACCAGAATGGTCACACTTTGCAAAGCTGTTTGCTTTATTCCCCAAATAATATTCCCATGATCCCAGAAGGGTTGGAATCTACCAAGTTTCATAGTAGTTGTAACAGTGAAATTCAGTGGGTGAAATTTTCCCATGCCACCCGCCACGGGAATCCTATTGGACAGGATACGGACCATGCAAAGATCCATTGATATTGGACGGGATTTTCCAGCCTTGGGGTGATGCAGCTGGAAAATCCCACCCAATTACTTTCATGGCAGATATCTGTTTGTTCGAAGTCCGTCCAAACTCATGTAATAGTTCTGCAGATATTAAAGCAAGGGTTTGAATGAGAATGTTAGAGAAAAATTATAATCCCCATAATGAAATATCTCAGTATTCAATTCAATCTTGATAATGTGTACTCCAGTCCTTTCCCCTAGCACGTTCCCGATTTCCTTGCTCCACCCTTGATAGCCATATGTTCAGGTGCTTAAGCACGAAATTCAAGAATGGCTCGACTCAGGGTGGCACAGTGGTTAGCACTGCTGCCTCACAGCACCAGGGACCTGGGTTCGATTCTGGCCTCGGGTCACTGTCTGTGTGGAGTTTGCATTCTCTCTCTGTCTGTGTGGGTTTCTTCCGGGTGCTCTGCTTTCCTTCCACAGTCCAAAGATGTGCAGGTTAGGTGGATTGGCCATGACCTTAGTGTCCAAAGGTGTGTTGGTTTGATGGATTAACCTTGGTAAATGTGTGCAGTTATGGTGGATTGGGCAGGAGGGCGAGCCTGGGTAAGGTGCTCTTTCAGAGAGTTGATGCAGACTCGATGGGCCGGATGGCCTCCTTCTGCACTGTAGAGATTCTATTAGGAAGAGATGCAAGTGATTGCAGTACAATGGCCATTTTGCATTTGAGTTTTTGCATTTTCGCTGTCCTCTCCTTAATTACGAACTGTTTACTAAAGGTTTTCACTTAATAGATGAGACACATTTAGGGGCATTTTCTTCCTGTGGTTCCCTCTTGTGTTTTGTGTTACTTAATTGCAATCGGCATAAATAGAATTTTCTGATCATAATCATCTAGAAATGTCATTCGGCACAGAAACAATTCAGTAATTCCAAAAATACAATTGAGGTGACTGCGAGTGACAGATTTAGACTATTTACACGGCAATGGTTCCAGTAATAGCCTCAAAATGCTAATAGGTTTGTCGCATGCGTCAATGGATAAAGCAGCCAATCTCTTCTGGTTTATTATACTACGTGTGAATGTTTTAGTTCCAACAACTCACTGAGTAGCACCTTTGATGCTGGACTGAGAAAAATGATGAGGAATTAAACAACTTGAAATGAGCAACAGCAACTTTGGTGTACATAGTACCTTTAATACAAGGAGGTGTTTCAGGAGAGTAAATAGAAGGAATGCCATTCATAATGAGAGGATTTAGCTTGAATGCTTTAGCCTGAGGGACAAAGTAGACTCTTCATCTGTCTTATCCTACAGGAAGTAGAGTAGGCATCAGCCTGACATTTGCAGTCGTATTACAATTGGATACCCTGCCTACTGAATGTGATGAAGAAAATTAGGTAAAATTTCAAATAAAAAAGCAAACAATGAATTGCTGTTTATGCAGAGATTACTTTTCCTGAACTCCGAGTCCAATTTGAGGACCCGTCAGAAGAAGTAAGAAAAACTCACAAGGAAATCCTGACTATTTCAATGGAAACTTTATGTAAGCATCTACCACATGGAGAGACAGAACCCAGACCTTCCGGTCTTTGGATAGTCAGAGATGGGTTACCCAAAAGATGCACTTGGGATCCTTCCAAAATCCCACGCTGTACGCACATCCCCAGCACTTATGCCAGAAGTTTAAGCTTCCAGTTATTGTTATTACTCTACCCTGATTGCTCCATGGTTGGCCAGAACCTCTCAGACTTGGACTGTTTGCCCTATACTGACATTGGCTTTTCACGCAGATTTACTTTGAGTCTTCTACTGTAGATAGAGAGAGTGGGGCAAGGGAGGCAGAAAAACACTATCAGGGGTGAGGACATTGTCAGGGGATTGGGGATGGGGGGGAGATTAACACTGTCAATGGGATGAGGCTCTGCAGGTTTGGAAGTTGGCAATCTCATAGCCAAACTTTTTCCCCTCTGTCTGGGTCTGTGCCTTCAAAGAATTTGAAGAAATTTGATTCAGAAATGACAGCCTGGGATGCTTAATAATGGCAGATAGTGAAAATTACATTAACTACTGTGAAACAGAACAGGAACTAGCCTAATTAACACAGTTTTTGGAAATTTTAATCTCTTTCTTAGCAGAATGTAGCAACTAGTGCTATAAAAACAGGGAGTGTACATTGCACTGAGGGCTGCCTAATTTTTTGCGATGGAAGCTTCTGGGAATAGCCAGCAACATGATTCTAACCTTTCTGAAAAAAAACCCTGGCAGGTAATTGTGTGTTTTTCTTCCTGTGATTAGTGTCAGTCGGAAAGGTTCCAATGCTAATCGAGAGTCTTGAGCCATTAATTCCGTATTCTGGACACAGAGAATAAGGAGATGGTTTCAAAAATTTAAGAAATGGACTAGAAATGTGTTTTCAAGGTGACAACAGGTCTACAGAATGAATGAAAGCATGTTTTAGACTATCCTCAAAGATGCGTATGCATTCATCACAAAACTGATACATTTTTGACAAAAGAGGAGTCATAAAATATAAATCTGTCACAAACAGAAAATAGCTGGAGGTGTGGTTAGATTGGAAAAGAATCTTAAGGATCTTGGCAATTGACACTTTTCAGTCCTGCTTTGAAAAATTATGGAAAGAGCTGTCAACATTGTTAATGCTTAAGCTGCCAACTCTGTAACAACGGCAGCTTAAATGTGTGTGCTGCCTTCAACATGATAAAGTGTCCCAAGGTGCTTTGCCAAAGCAAGATTGAACAAGAAGATAATGTTGACTCACCTTAGAAGACAATGGCCGGAACTTTCCGGTTATTCACGTTGGGATGATCTACTGGTCCCGCCAACAGCGCGTCCATGCCATGGGTTTCCCAGTGACATGGAGTGGTAACAAATGGGATATCCCACTGACAGAGGTGGGACCAGAACATCCCATCATCAGTGGATGGCATGCCGCCTCCCGCAGTGAGAAATACGCTGTGGGGAGGGAGGGAGTCCCGCCCTTTAGGGCAGCTGAGCAAAAGCTTACTGAAAAGTGTCAATTGCCAAGATCCTTAAGATTCTTTTCCATTCTAACCACACCTCCAGCTATTTTCTGTTTGAGAAGAGGGTTTTAAGGAATATGTTAAAGGAAAAAAGTGAGGGAGGGAGGAATGCGGAGAGGTGAAGGAAGGGATTTCAAAGCTTCAGCCTTGTCCACTCTAGGCATAGCCACCAATGGTGGAGCAATTATAAATAAGGATGTTCTAGAGGCCAGAATTAGAGGAGTGCAGATATCCCAGGGGGGTACTGGGGCTGGAGGAGAGAGTTGGGCCAAATAAGGTCATGGAGGGATCCGCAAACAAGGGTGAGGCTTTTAAAATTGAGGTTTTCCTTGACCAGGAGTTGATGTAAGGCAGCAAGTACTAGGATGCTAATTAAACAGGTTTTCGAAGGTAAAACCAAACTTTCCTTTTTCCTTGCAGCCTCCGTGCTCAGAATAGCAGTTCCCACCTTGGCCTGGCTATAATCCTGCAGGAGTAATCCCTCCAAGAGACAATCAATACCTGTTATCGTAGGGGGGGGTGTCCCCTCACTTGACCTCTTGATCTTTTGTTCCAGGACCCCACACAAGCCGGCACTTCTGTCCTGATCTCTATCGTATTGGTTTGGGTCTGAACTACATAAGAAATAGGAGCAGGAGTAGGCCATCTAGCCCTTCGAGCCTGCCCCGCCATTCAATAAGATCATGGCTGATCTGTCGCGGCTCAGTTCCACCTTCCTGCCCTCTCCCCATAACCCTTAATCCCCTCTCTTATCAAAAACCCATCAACCCGCGTCTTAAAAATATTTAGCGAGGCAGCCTCCACCACTTCAACGGGCAGAGAATTCCAGAGATTCACCACCCTTTGAGTGAAGAAGTTCCTCCTCAACTCCGTTCTAAACCGCCCCCCCTTTATCTTGAGGCTGTGCCCCCTAGTCCTACTGTCTTTTCTGAGCGGGAAGAGTCTCTCCACCTCTATCCTATCCATCCCATTCATCATCTTATACGTCTCAATGAGATCTCCCCTCATTCTTCTAAACTCTAACGAGTACAAGCCTAGTTTATTCAGCCTCTCCTCAAGCTCAACCCCCTCAACTCCGGTATCAGCCTAGTAAACCTCCTCTGCACTCCCTCCAAGGCCAAAATATCTTTGCGCAGGTGCGGCGCCCAAAACTGCACACAGTACTCCAGCTGCGGCCTCACCAATGCCCTATACAGCTGCAGCAAGACCTCCCTACTTTTATATTCAATCCCCCGCGCTATGAAGGCCAGCATCCCATTCGCCTTCCTGACCACCTGCTGCACCTGCAAGCTGGGTTTTTGCGACTCATGCACAAGGACCCCGAGGTCCCTCTGCACCGCCACCTGCTGCAGTATTTCGCCCCGTAAGTAATAGTCCTTCCTACCATTATTCCTACCAAAGTGGACCACCTCACACTTGCCAACATTAAATTCCATTTGCCATTTCCTGGCCCATTCACCCAGCCTATCTAGATCCTTCTGCAGACTCTCCACACCCTCCGCACAATTTGCCGTTCCCCCAATCTTGGTGTCATCAGCAAATTTCGACACCCTACACTCGGTTCCCTCCTCCAGATCATCTATATAAATGGTAAAAAGCTGAGGCCCCAGCACCGATCCCTGGGGCACTCCACTCGTCACCATCCGCCAATCCGAATAGCACCCGTTGACCCCCACTCTCTGCCTCCTATTTGACAACCAATCCTCTATCCACGCTAACACCCTACCCCCAACTCCATGTCCCTCGACCTTCTGCAATAACCTCTTGTGAGGTACTTTGTCAAACGCCTTCTGAAAATCTAGACAGACCACATCCACCAGCTCTCCTCTATCCACCGCCCTAGACACATCCTCATAGAACTCCAGTAAATTTGTCAGACACGACTTCCCTTTAATGAAACCGTGCTGCGTCTGCTCTATCAAGCAATTCCCTTCAAGATGCCTTGCAATTTCCTCCTTAATGACAGATTCTAACATTTTACCTACCACAGACGTTAAACTAACCGGCCTATAATTCCCCGCCTTTTGCCTGGCACCCTTCTTAAACAACGGCGTAACATTAGCCGTTTTCCAATCATCCGACACTTCCCCGGAATCCAGCGACGTCTGGAAAATAACCACCAAGGCATCCACTATCACCTCCGCCATTTCTTTCAGAACCCTCGGATGCATTCCATCCGGTCCTGGGGACTTGTCCACAATCAGCCCCTCCAGTCTGTCAAGCACCGCCTCTCTAGTAACAGTAATGTCATTGAGACCCTCCAGTCCTACCACCTTTCCATCTCTAACACCCGGCAAATTATTCACGTCCTCCTCCGTGAAGACCGAAACAAAAAAGTTATTCAGGACCTCAGCCATATCCCCATCCCCTACCACTAAGTCCCCCTTCTCATCCTCTAAGGGTCCAACGTTCACCCTAGCCAGACTCTTCCTTTTTATATATTTATAAAAACTCTTGCTATCCTTTTTTATATTAAGCGCTAGCCCAGCTTCATAGTTTCTCCTACCCTTCTTTATCAACTTCTTTGTCAATCTTTGTTGACATTTAAACCTCTCCCAATCCTCTTCTCGCCCACTACTCTTAGCTACTCTAAACGCCTCCACTTTTAATTTAACACTTTGCTTCACCTCCTTCATTATCCACGGCTTATTACCTCTCCTCCTACGGTCCTTTTTGACCATTGGAATAAATTTCTGCTGAGCACCAAGAAAGATCTCCTTAAAGATCCTCCACTGCTCCTCAGCAGACCTACCTTCCAACGCGCTCCCCCAGTCCACATTCGCCAATTCTTCTCTCATCCTACCGTACTCCCCTCTGTTCAAACAAAGGACGCGTGTCCGGGAACCGACTTTCTCCTCCTCCATCTGCACCAGAAACTCCACCATACAATGATCACTCTCCCCAAGAGGATCCTTCAGCGCAAGGTCCCTAATTCTACCCGCCTCATTACATAACACCAGATCCAAGATAGCTCGCTCCCTCGTCGGTTCCAATACACACTGTTTGAGGAAACTATCCCGGCAGCATTCCAAGAACTCCTCCTCGAGCCCACCGCGTCCAACATGGGTCGACCAATCAATATGCAGATTGAAATCCCCCATAACTACTGCCGTCCCATTCCTGCACGCCGCACTTATTTGCGCGTTAACAGCCCGCCCCACCTCCAGATCATTATTCGGGGGCCTATAGACGACACCCACCAGCGTCTTCCTCCCTTTGCTGTTCCTAATCTCCACCCACAACGATTCCACCCTCTGCTCCTTGGCTCCAATATCATCCCTTGCTACCACCGTGATGCTATCCTTAATCAGCAGAGCTACGCCCCCCTTTTCCCCCCTGCCTATCCTTCCTAAACACTTGATAGCCCTGTACATTCAGCTCCCAGTCCCTGTCACCCTGCAGCCACGTCTCTGTAATGGCCACCAGATCATATCCATTTGTGCTGATCTGCGCCACCAGCTCATCCACTTTATTCCGAATGCTTCGTGCATTCAGATAAAGCGCTTTCATCCCAGCCTTCACCTGGACCCTATTTGCCGTAACGCCACCAACCATACTCACGCCCCCTACTCCCTCTATTATTGGGACATCCTCGGCCTCTTCCCTTACCTGTACCCTCTCCTTAACTTTAGACCTCGTAACATCACCTACCCTCACACCCTCCCCCCCCTAATTAGTTTAAAGCCCTGTCTACAGTCCTCTTTACTCGATTCGCCAGCACTCTGGTCCCAGCACGGTTCAGACCAACCCCATCCCGCCCGAACAGGTCCCACCTACCCCAATACTGGTGCCAATGCCCCATAAATTCAAACCCATTCCTCCCACACCAATCCCTGAGCCACCCATTCACTTCCTTAATCCTATCAACCCTACACCCGTCTGCACTCGGTTCAGGCAGTAGCCCAGAGATAACCACCTTGTCGGTTCTACTTTTTAATTCCATTCCCAGCTTTTCATACTCCCTCCCCAGATCCTCAGTCCGCATTTTGCCTACGTTGTTGGCACCCACATGAACCACAACGACCGGATTCTCACCCTCCCACTCCAGGTTCCTCTGCAGCCCAGCTGCGACATCCCGGACCCGAGCACCAGGCAGACAACACACCCTTCTGTGCACTTTGTCATTGTGACAAAGGACAGTGTCAATACCCTTCACCCCACTATCCCCAATCACTACTACGTTGTTCTTCCTTTTCTCTTTGCCTATGTCCTGCTGCATCACTGTACCGTGTGCAGTTTGCTCACCAACCTCACCTGCCTCGTTCTCGTCCAGCCTGGAAGCAAGAACCTCAAACCTGTTATGCAGATTAAGAGGCTGAGGCCTCCGCTCCTCACCCCCCTTCCTCCTCCCAGCAGCCCCCTCTTGTCCCTGACCCTTAGAGTCAGCCAGTCTAGGGGGGGTGGATGTCACTTGCTCCCCATTGACAATGGCACCCTCTCTCCCCGTGATGAGCCTCAGTGACTGTAGCTCAGAGGCCAGCTCATCCACCTTGAGCTAGAGCTCCTCCAGCAACCTGCACTTACTGCAGACATGGTCTCTGGGAAGGACCCGGGGGCCACCAGTTCCCACATCATACAGGAACCGCACATCACATGCCCCTCCATTATTCACTGTAGTAGTGTTGAAAAAAAATTTTTTTTTTCCTTGTTTTTTCAAACGAACTCACCTGGCCCTTTTTCTCCCCAGCCCTTTTTGATATTAAGCCCTAATAACTCACTCTGCTTCCCTCTCACTCCACTGCCCGCTCCGACGCTGCCCGCTGTCTACACCAGGCCTCCTTTTAAACCTGGCGCTGATTTAAAGCTGTTGGCCCACAGCTGCCTTCTAACCACTCCCTCAGAATTCTTAAAGCAGTAAATACAATAAATAAATGCTTTAAACAGTTCTACAAAGAACAAAGTGCTTTAAACTTATTTTAAACAGGTTTTTAACAGGTAAAATCTTAGCTCTCTCTCTGCTCCTTCACTCGTCTGCTCCAGCACTGAAAATCTCAGGCAATCTAAAGAGGAGCGTAAACGGCTAGTTAAATAAAGATTATTGGCCCTCCAGTGTCAGGAGCCCAATCACTACCCCGATAAGCCAGAGAACCCAGTCCTAGACCTTTAGTTGCCTGGAGAATTGAAATTGCAGAGAACATGTGTTACAGATAGGAGGGGATTTAATTTAAAATGCTCTGGTTTCTCCTCTCACCACCTGTCTACAAACAAAAAGGTGTTTTGATTTTGATTTCCCCCTTCGTAAGTTACTCCCAAACCTTCAGTTTCGATGTGATCCAGTTTTTATTAATAACCCACATCAAACTCATAATAGGGTAAACTACAGGGTTGTTAGTTTATTCACACACACTCAAACACGGGAGGAGGGCAGCAATGTTGCTTCCTTTTCACTCATACGACAAATGAGGAATACAGAGAAAGAAAGATTTAAGAGGCAAATCTCACAGAGGAAAGAATTGTGGTTTCATGTGAATTCAGGGTCAAAATCAAATGGTGTATTCCTTCACTGAGGTTGGCAGGTTGAAAACTGATGCTGGATACCATAGAAATCATTAGAAACCCTACAGTGCAGAAGGAGGCCATTTGGCCCATCGAGACTGCACCAACAACAATCCCACCTAGGCCCTATCCCCACTGCCCCACACATTAATCCCACTAATCCCTCTAACCTACACATCTCAGGACACTAAGGGGCAATTTAGCATGGCCAATCAACCTAACCCGCACATCTTTGGACTGTGGGAGGAAACCCACGCAGACACGGGGAGAATGTGCAAACTCCACACAGACAGTTCATGTTAATTCATTTTCTTTTTTATAAACTTTGTTCATGGCATGTGGGTGTGTCTAACTGAGCTAGCATTTATTGCCCAGCCTTGAGAGCATTTAAGAAGTTTCCACTAGAAATGACTTCCAATGATGAGATAGGCATTGAGAGGTAAGTTAGCCTTTTAGATGATGGAATAGAAGTTTAGAGGTTGCAGTAGAAACAGTGTAGTTGATAGAGGGTGGGGGAAGGAGATGATGGACTGATTTGCAGATTTGCAGCACATCAAGACTGTATACATAATTTTCCTAGCTGCGGAGGGTGTGAGGGTTCATGTCATATGACTCCCACCTCTCCATTTTGGCTTGACAATGGGTTAACATTCCTTGGGCTGTGTTACTGAGATTGTTAATATTCCAACCATGAAGAATTTGAAAGGAAGGTTGCATGGTCCTTTGTCCTAGCATACGACTCAATTTCAGTGTGCCTCCAAAGCTTATAATTTCAAATAAACACATTGGATTATAACCCAGTGTCGTCCGACCTCTCATCAAGAAAGATGGGCACAGGTTTACAAGGCACAAACATGTTTTGACTTTGCAGCCTGACTAAACATATATTGCTTGCTCTGTTGAGATTTGCTATAGAAGATCTTAATCTCCTTTCAGCGAAATTAACCAGTAGATGTTTGTTTGTGTAATACCCAGAGTAACAGTTTTAGTTGTTCAATTAGTTGGGCTCATAAGATGAGTTGAATTAGATTACAGTGTTTGAGATGATGGCTTTTCTAGCTTAAGAATTTTCTGTGCAAATGTGAATCTGATGAGATGGATTTGCCACAAGACGCTTGTTTCTTTCTCTTTTGTAATTAAATTCAAACAAAATTGGAGGATTATGACACCAATTATGTAATTTCCTTGATATGTGTGCATTTTATTTGACTAATAATTTTTTACTTTCTCGCTTTGCACCCAGTAAAATAGAGATATTGCTCTGTAACAATCCTGGTAACTTTTTTTATTGGAGTTTAATTGGTTCTTTCATTTAGTTTAATGAGTTCTTTTCTTTTTACTCTTGCTGAGTACGTGTTTTGCCAAAAGTGGGACTGATAGATTGGATTGTGCTTTGCGTTTTGTACTATTGGGATTCCAGTCTCATCAGGAAATAAAGCTGGTTGCTTAGGATTGAATGTTCTCAAATATTGTGGATGATTTAGACTGACTACTGATTATGAGCAAGAAGACAAGCATTCTCCTTGGGAGTCAGGCAAGAGATTGCACAACTTTGTGTCCTTGTCTAGATATGGATTATTGTAGCTTTATGGTTCTGTTGCAAGGAGATGATAAGCTTTACCTTAAACTGCATCTCATCTACACTGAGCATCCACCTCTCCCTCCCAAAACTCTGCCATGTCATGCCCCCTTGCCATCCTCCATTCCTTAGCATCAACCTCCTCTTCCGAGGACAGAAAGATGTGGGCTTGAATTACCCAGAGCCTTCGCAACTCCTTTTGCATAAGTCCAGGCCCACAAAGACTCGAGGTTGGCCTTCCTGCCCGGAAGCAAATTGAGGCCACTTAAGGGCCTCACTCAGGTACGCCTTGCAGCCTGGTGCTGGGGCTCCCTCCTGCTTGGGTGGCCTATGTCTAGTGGAGATATCCACCAGAGGCCTGGGCCCACTTCAGGTGAATATTGGCAATCGCCACCACCATAGCCAAATCTGCCTTTCCTGGGGCTTCCTGTCTGGCCCTGGAAAACCCACCCCACTTACCTTATTCCAGGGATTGCATCGCCATTCCTGGAGTCCGGCACATTGTAATACTGACAGTGGCCACCAATCCCAGTGGCGCTGCCCGTGCTGGAGGGCTGCCAGATTGACGGGAAGCTCCTTTGGGCCGGGACATTCCTCTTGAGGATGGTGAGGACTCGAACCCCAACCTAGTAGGTGCCTGAGTGACACCGAATCAGGTTGAGGGGGTGGGGAATGGCTATGGCGGAGTTGACACTGGCAGTTAATGGACTAACTGCCATGAGCATTAAGTTCAGCCCATTGTATCAGACCTAAATTTAATGTTATATAAGACTGATTTGTAATGCAATGTGGTCACAGCTTTGGCATTTACATTATGTCACAGCAGATCAAATTTTGAAATCAATTCTTTCCTTTGTCAGTTAATTTATCAAACTACCTCGAACAGCTTTCAGATTCTACTGTTAAAAATCTACAAGACTAGCATCTGAAAATCTCCTTATGGTAAGACATTTTAACACGATTGTAAACACCACACTCTTTCCAGTGGAATAACTATTTAAATCAGACTTGTTGACCAAGATTCTCCCAATGGATCCTGAGTCCCCAGTGTGCGGCTAAGTGGAAGTAAATCACACCGGCTTTTTAGCGTGATTTCCAGAGTGAATTTCTGACATCCTGTGCACCACACAGTGCCCTAGCGGGATTCACTCTGGAAATCAGTGGGTGGGGCATATTCCCGCCTGAGAGGTCGGCAGCAGGGAGCTGAGCAGGCTATTGCGCGTACACCGATCTGTCAGCGTGGAGGTGCACGCATGCAGAATGACACCGCACTGCCGGTCTCCAGATCGCTGGCCAGTAACTGTGCGTAATTTTCCAAGATCACATACAACAATGATTTGTGCCAAAGAGATAAAGGTTGGCAAGGGGATATATAACAAAACTAATATTTCGCTGCAAAAACCTTGACAGGAACTCTGTCTGGGCGGATCAGCAGTTTAGGTGAGGGGAGCAGTCGAGTCAGGGTGTGGTGGTGGGAGAGAGAGCCAAGACAGATGGAGGGTGATTTGGGGAGGGGTTGGGTCTCAGGAGGTTGGTGTTGGTGCTTAGTACAGTCATGCCAGCTAATCGTTGAGTTAGAGCAAGAAGTAACCAGCCTGACATTTTCTGGGTAAGTATTTGGCTAAGTGCCACATATCTGGTCCAGGTTTCTGACACTGGAATCAGTTCCAGAGACATTCATGGAGCCTTCCAATCAGCGTAAATCACCCCATTGGATATTTAAACTTCTCAGGCAGTTTGACTGCACGCATGTGCATCAGGACTTCCACAGAGTCCTGATATGCAGCATAACCTTCCCTGTTCAAACACCAGAAAAACTGGGCCATGATCTCGGAGCTCCTGGAGAATATTACAGCCAATCAAGAATTTTCACAGCTGAAGGTACAAAATAGGAGCAAAAGCAGAAGGAGGCCATTTGGCCCCTTGAAATTTCTGCAATTTCAATGAGATCACAGATGATCCCAAAATTCCTGTTCAGCCAGGGAATCAATCTGGCTCTGCCTTAGACATATTCAGTTACATTGACTCCTGAGGCACAGAATTCCAAAGTTGCACAACCTCTAACAAAAAATATTCTCCCCAGCTCTGCCCTAAAAGGACGACCCCTAATTTTAAATTGTTGCCCCCTAGCTTGGACTCACCCACAAGAGAAAACATCCTCTCCACATCCACCTTGTCAAGACCATTCAGGATCTTACGTAAGTCACCCCCTCACTCTTCTAACCCCCAGTGGAAACAAGCCCAGTCTGTCTAAGCTTTTCTATAAGACAACCTGCTCATTCCAAGTATTGATCTAATAAACCTCCTCTGAACTGCCTCTGATGCATTTAAATCCTTCCTTAAATAAGAAAACCAAAGCTGCACACAATATTCAAGATGTGTTCTCACCAATGCTCAGTGTAACTGAAGCATAACATTCTTACATTGATGTTCAATTCCACTCATAATGAAGGATAGCATTCCATTAGCCTCCCTAATTGCTTGCTGTACCTGCATTATTAACTTCTTGTGATTCGTATACTGCAATTCCTAAATCTCTCTCCACCTCAGAACTCTGCAGCCATTTTCCATTAAAGTAATACTCTTTTAAGCATTTTAATTCTTCTTCCTAAAGTGAACAGCTTCACATTTCTCACATTATACACTACCTGCTAGATTTCTGTCCACTCTCAAACCTACCTAGATCCGTTCACAAATCTCTTCTGCACTCTTCACAACATATTTCCCTATCTATCATTGTGCCATCCGCAAAGTTAGCTACCAAACCTTCACTTCCCTCCTCTAAGCAACTGATATAAATTGTAAAATGTTGAGACCTCAGAACAGATTCCTGCAGGACTCCATCATCACATCCTGCCAAGAAGGAAAATACCGATTTATGCATACTCTCAGTTTCCTACCAACCAATCTGATATATTCGCTCCTACACCATGAGCATTCTTACAATAACATTTAATGTTGCATCTGAAAAAATTCTTTCTGGAAATCAAGGCTCCACAGGGTCTAGAGGCTCCCATTTATGTACAGCACATGTTACTCCATCAAAGAACACCAATAAATTGGTTAAACATAATTTTTCTTTCATGGGACCAAACTTAACCTTATTTTTGCCCTGTGTTTTTCAATATGACCAACTATAATCTACCTAATGTTTGATTCTAGCATCTTCCCCATGACGGATGGCAAACTAACTGATCTATTGTTCCCTGCTTTCTGCCTCCCTTCCTTCTTGAATAGAGGGATCACATTTGATACATTCCAGAACTCAACAAATTTTGGAAAATGAGCACCAATGCATCCAGTACTTCATTAGCCATCTCTTTTAAGACCCAAGGATATTTTAAACTGTTAGGGAAATTGTTCCTGCAGAGTATGAATACATATCTTGTATAATTCAATCCTGCCATGATGCTCTACTATAATGGAGAGAGATCACAGAATCTCTACAGTACAGAAGGAGGCCATTCAGTCCACCGAATCTGTACCAAGTGCAATCCCACCCAGGCCCTATTCCCATAATTCCACACAGTTACCCTGAGATCAAATCTATTGCATGCCTGTCTTATCTGTCATAAAGCTGTACGGACCTTGTGTAAATTGATAGCACATATGACACAGAATCCATGCAAGTGCTTTTTAAAAATTCATTTATGGAATGTGGGCTTCACTGACTGGTCAGCATTTATTGTTCATCTCTGGTTGCCCTTGAAAAGGTGGTGGTGAGCTGCCTTCATGCATTGCCGCAGTCCCTGAGGTGTAGGGAACAGCCACAGTGCTGCTAGGGAGGAATCCCAGGATTTTGATCCAGCGACAGTGAAGGAATGGTGATATATTTCCAAGTTAGGATATTGAGTGACTTGGAAGGGAAACTCTAGATTGTGCTATTCCTTGTATCTGATGCCCATGTCATTTTAGATGGCAGCAGTCATGGGTATGGAACCTTGGTGAGTTCCTGCAGTGCATCTCGTGGATGGTCCACACAGCTGTCACTGTTCACCAGTGATGGAGGGAGTGTATGTGTGTGAATGGTGTGCTGACCAAGCAGGCTGCTTTGTTCTGGATGATGTCAAGCTTCTTGAGTGGTGTTGGAGCTACATTCATCCAGGCAAGAGAGGAGTATTCCATCACACTCTTGACTTGCGCCTTGTGGGTAGAGGACAGGCTTTGCGGGGTTCAGAAGGTGAGTTACTCACTGCAGGATCCCTAGCCTTTGACCTGCTGTGGTAGCCACTGTATTTATATGGCTAGCCGAGTTCATTTTCTGGTCAGTGGTAACCCTCAGCATGTTGATAGTGGGGAATTCAGCAATGGTGATGTCATTGAACATCAAGGGACAAGGTTACAATCCTCTCTTGTTGGAGATGGTCATTGCCTGGCACCTGTGTGGCGTGAATGTGACTTGCCACTTTGATTTGAATTATTACTGTCACATGTATTAGTATACAGTGAAAAATATTATTTTGTGCGCGTCATACAGACAAAACATACCGTACCAAGAAAAGGAAAAGAGTGCAGAATGTAGTGTTACAGTCATAGCTAGCATGTAGAGAAAGATCAACCTCAAGTATCACCTCAAGATAACTCCAGCATGTGGGTTAAAATCCAGCTATTGAACACTTACACTGAATCTGTACACTTCACATGCATTGGCGCCTTCTATCAGGAGCCTATAACTCTCTGTAACTGCTTCAAATCTAACCTAACTGTAACTCGTATTGATGTCCTAAAGTTCTCCCTTGTTTATCTTGCTTGGATATCTTCACCACGTGGACTGGATCGTAATTTTTCAAGGACTCGGTTATATCTCCTCGAAGACTATGCTTTCCCGAGATAGAAACATCTAAGCCTGCCTGGATAACTAAGTGTCTTTAAGCTATCAGTTCATGAAATTGCCCTCGTCTGAATTCTCTTATGGATTTTAAATTGAATATCTACAGCACAAATCTTGCCAACTTGGAACTAATGGACAATTTCTGTCAGCACCAACCCAACGTGCTTTGTGTGAGAAGGGGACAAAATGTCACATTGATAGAGTTTAGGGAGTTTCTTTTTGAGGAGTGTGATTATCTCAGAGAAGCAGCATTACTCAAGCTCTGCCATGTTCATAATTAACTGGTTGAGGTTGATGCTTCTTGTCTTGCTGTTCCATTCCTTACCTTGGCATGGCCAATGCCAGATAAATTTGATTTGATTTCATAGAGGTAGCATAGAATCCTACAGTGCAGAAGGAGGCCATTCGGCCCATTGAGTCTGCACTGACCACAGTCCCACCCAGGACCTATCCCTGTAACCCCATGCATTTACCTGAGCGAGCCCTCCTGACAGTAAGGGTCAATTTAGCATGGCCAATCCACCTAACCCGCACATCTTTGGACTGTGGGAGGAAACTGGAGCACCCGGAGGAAACCCAGACAGACACAGGGTGAATGTGCAAACTCCACACAATTACCGAAGGCCAGAATTGAACCCGGGTCCCTGGCACTGTGAAGCAGCAGTGGTAACCACTGTGCTGCCATGCTACACCATGACATTGAAAAGTATTGTTTCTTGCGCACTATTACAGACAAAACATACCGTTCATAGATTACATATGGGGAGAAGCAAAGGAGCGGGTGCAGAATATAGTGTTACAGTTGTAGCTAGGGTTTTAAAGCTTATTTATTAGTATTACAAGTCGGCTTACATTAACACTGCAATGAAGATACTGTGAAAATTCCTTAGTCGCCACACTCTGGCGCCTGTTTGGGTATACTAAGGGAGAAATTAGCATGGCCAATGCACCTAACCAACACATCTTTCTTTTGGAGAGACATGGGAGCAAACCAAAGCACCCAGAAAAAACCCCCACAGACACAGGGAGAAGGTGCAGACTCCACACAATGGCCCAAGCTGGGAATTGAACTTGGCAGCGCTAACCACAGTGCCACTGTGCCATCCGTAACCACAGTGCCACTGTGCCATCTGGGAGTAAACCAGAGCACCCGGAGGAAAGCTACGCAGACACGGGGAGAACATACAAACTCCGTACAGACGGTGACCCAAGTCAGGAATTGAACCCGGGTCTCCTGGCACTGTGAGGCAGCAGTGCTAACACTAAGCCACCGTGCTACCCTCCAGATATAGAGAAAGATCAGCTTAATATATGATAGTTCCGTTTAAAAGCCTGATGGCAGCAGGGAAGAAGCTGTTCTTGAGTTGGTTGGTATGTGTTCTCAAACTTTTGCATCTTTTTCCTGATGGAAGAAGATAGAAGAGAGAATGTTCGGAGTGTATGAGGCCGTTGATTATGCTGGCTGTTTTTCTGAGGTAGTGGGAAATGCAAGACGGAGTCAATGGATGGGAGGCTGGTTTGCGTGATGGACTGGGCTACGTTCATGATCCTTTGTAGTTTCTTCCATCCAGAAAGGATGCTTTCTAGGGTGCATCTGGCATCGGGTCTAAATCAGCAACAGATTCTCGTTGAAAAATGAGTATGTTAAAGATCTCATTTTCTTCACCTCCTTTGGAGCTTGGCTCATTTCAGTTGCTGGAACCGGGCCTTCTTTCATTCTAATGGAGACCTATTCATCCATCTGCCTGTTAATCTCCCTTCATTATGATGCTGTTTTGTTCGCAAAAACCTGAAAGAGCTCACCGTTCACAGATGAAGCAAAGTCAGCTCGTGTAGGGGTTCCTCTGGAGATGGTTTCTAGAATGGTAGACAATCGGTACTGTCACTGGAGTCTGAGATAATTATGCAGCCTGGACCACACTCAAATAAAGAGAATGAATTTGATCACAGCTGTAGCTGATTGAAAACCCTGTTAAATAATATTCAACATGTCCGGGACAAGCATACACAAAAGCACAAACGGATTTGTTTAAAATAATGCACCGTCATTTTAATCTGAACTTAACTTAAGAAATATGATTTATTATCTATTTTAAATTTCTGACAGTGAAAATATAATTGATGTTTTTAATAACTCTTTCATTTGGACTATTGTGTTACTTGAATCAATGCATTATCTTGCTATTAAAAAAAATGACAGTGAATTATTACTAGCGTGCAGTTGTATTGTCTGTTCTGATTTAGTGGGTGAATTAGAAGCAAATTGTTAATTTTGTGTTTTCCCATGCATATGCCAGTACTAAGATTTCTAAGTTACCTTCACAAGTAGACTTACATTAACACTATGATCAAGTTACTGTGAAAATCCCCCTAGTTTCCACAGGCCGGCACCTGTTCGGATACATTGAGAAAGAATTTAGTGTGGCCAGCGCACCTAACCAGCACGTCTTTTGGAGAGACATGGGAGCAAATCGGAGCACCCAGAAGAAACCCCCGCAGACACAGGGAGAAGGTGCAGACTCTGCACAGACAATGACCCAAGCTGGGAATTGAACCCAGGTCCTAGCTCCCCAGCAGCTCTAACCGCAGTGCCACTGTGCCATCTATAAGGGATGATACAGTAGGACCTTACAATATTTTGACAGTAAATTTACACACACAGATCACTAATATTGATATTTACCCATTGCACTCCAATCTTCACAGGAGCAAGGCCATTTTCAGATTGCTAGCTACAAATCCCTTTTCTTAATGATTTCGTTTACTCAAAATGGTGGCAAAATGTCCCATTGTCTGCACCCTTCGCCACGGAGGAACCTGCGGTGGGTGGGGGAGCGGGGTGGGGCGCGGGGCAGTGGTTGCCGTCGGCGATGACAGAACAAAGATCCCCCCGGCGGGAATGGACAGAACATTTTGACCAATAGGATTGAATTTTATTTGACAGTGCACAGGTGCAGTCACTGAGGTTAAACATACCTTACCATGTGCAGTGTGACTCACACAGCCGTTCTAGAGAACGCAGTGGGAAACTACAAAAGAAATTTCACTCCAGCAAAGGAAGGAATCATTGATTTACTTGGTATCCTCCTATTTATTGATTTATTCCAATACCGTTGTGAGGTTTCTTTGGCAGTTAGGACCATGTGATCCTCAGTGGCCACTTTCTTCAGCTTCCTAACTCACTTGTCACTGCTGACCCTCCAAATTGCAGTTGCTGTCTGGGTAAGGAATGGAAAAGATCAAGGGCAACTCAGTGTGGTTTTAAAGGGTAAAGGGCTTAATTGTCAAAAGAAGCATAATGGGAGTGATTCACCCAAAAAATAAATTCTGTGTCAAGTTCAGGTAAAACCCGGAGTAAATCACTCTGGCTTTTTCAGTGGGATTTTCAGAAGGAATCTCCCGCACTCAGTGCGCTGCAGAGTGCCCTAGCGTGATCACGCTAAAAATCAGTGGGCAAGCCTATTCCCGCTGGAGTTGGCTGGCAGCATAGCACTGAGCGGGATACTGCACATGCGCTGATCTGTTACTGGTCAGCCCCACGACTCCCGCATCACTGGCCTTGCTGCCCCTCCCCCTCTGCCAACACCCCAATCACTGCCCCCCCCGAACATGCCCAGGCCAGCCTCGACAACCCCCACCCCCAGTCTGCCTCAATATTTCACCCCAACCCCACAGCCTCGATCTCCCAACCTCCCCCTCCCGATACCCACACACCCCCGCAGTCCCGACCCCACCCCCACCCCAGCAGCCCTGACCGCCACCTAGCAAGCTGACCCCCATCCCAATGGCTAGCCTCAATCACTGGCCTCCCTTCCTCTGTGACTCAGCCCAAATGCTGCAAGACTCTCCCCCACCCCCACAGATCGTCTCCCAGAGGCCCTGCCCCCATTAGGCCCCACCCTCTTGACACTACTTAATGCCCATTGGGCAGCACAAGGTGCCCTCAGGGCATTGGCACTTTGCCCCTTGGGTAGTGCCAGGGGCCCAGGCAGGCACTACCAAGGTGGCAATGCCCAAGGGACACCTTTTTGGCAGGCCTCGATTGCCCCCCCACTTCACTCCAGCGGGTCAGGCTGCCAGCTCTCCGCAAGTAGGGAGCTATACTAAGCCCCATTGGAGCGAATCACTCCTGGTGGGTGTGGGAGACACTAGCAGGCATGGAGATTTCAGCCCCAGGCCTGCTAATTGGATTTAAATTGTATGCAAATTAGAATATCCGTAATTCATTCAGCTTCGTGCTGATTTCTGGCACAGACCTGATGGTGCCGGGTATCCGGCAGCGGGAACCTTGCGTCGGCCGTGGCACCCAGTGGGGACCCCACAAGATGGCTTCCACTCAAGTTTCCCATCCTGCTGCAGCGAGACAGGAGAATGGCCCCTAATATATACAAGGTCAGACTAAATTACAATGCAACTGCACTTCTCAACTCCCTGGTTTCAACTGCGAGCTCTCCTTGACCTGAGGTAAGTGCCCTCCTGCTGATTGGCTCAGTTGCCTGCTTGGACAATCTATAGGGTTCTGGCTGATCATGTGACTCCTGGGAGATGTCCCCCGCTTAATGCGCTGTGGTACAACGGGGAGGAAACAGTTTGACACAGAACGTGAACCTACTGTATTGACACACAACTGTTGTTCAGCAGGTGGTCATGGCTCTTTTCTTGAATAAAATGCATCCATTTTTTAAACTTCTTGACCGATCTTCCACTTTGCAAGAGCATGGTTGCAAAAGTCAGTAGCGGACTAAGCTCGGATGTGTGTCAGTGAAGCAGGTTTGTTTTTACCCCAACATGCATAGTGTATGAAGGAAGCCTGGAAAATAAAAGAGGAAAAGTTTGTGCAAGGGAAACCAGGAAGGTTAGAGAGGGGGAAAAGAAACAGAAGATTTCAGTGTTCTGGACAACATAATAGCCAGATGTTGAAAGGCTTACAATCCAGACAGAGATTAGCAAAGTTTCTACAAGCAGTAACTAGCCCGTGCTAAGTTTATTCGTATCTTTCGGCCTTCGAACATTTGTAGTTTTTCCTATGCAGCTCTTAGGTTGATTTGTTTTGATTTATTATTGTCACATGTATTGGGATACAGTGAAAAGCATTGTTTCGTGCGCGCTATACAGACTATCCATACCATTCATAGAGTACAGAGGGGAGAAGGAAATAAGAGAATGCAGAATGTAGTGTTACAGTCATAGCTGGGGTGCAGGGAAAGATCAACTTCATGTAAGGTAGGTCCACTCAAATGGCTGATTGCAGCAGGGAAGAAGCTGTTCTTGAGTCAGTTGATATGTGACCTCAGACTTCTCTATCTTTTTCCCGACCTGAGAAGGTGGAAGAGAGAATGTCCCGGGCGCGTGACATCCTTTGTTACACTGGCGGCTTTTCCGCGGCTGTGGGAAGTGTAACCGGAGTTAGCGGGAGGTTGGTTTGTGTGATGGTCTAGGTTACATTCACAACCCTTTGTAGTTTCTTGTGGTCTTAGAGCAGGAGCCATACCACGCTGTAATACATCTGGAAAGGATGCTTTTTAATGGTGCATCTGTAAAATTTGGTGAGAGTCGTAGTGGACATACCGAATTGCCTTAGCCTCCTGAGAAAGTAGAGGTATTGGTGAGCTTTCTTAACTATAGCGTCGGCTATAGGTTCAATAAGCATGGGTATCCATGAACAATAACTTTGTTAATGAGTCCTTTGCATCGCAACTGTATCAAATGCCTTTTGGAAATCCTTATATACCACATCCACAGTATTGCCTTCATCAACCCTCCAAATAAATTGGCATTTATTTGTGAACAGTATATTTTAGATTCAGGCAGTTCAAGAAGTGACTACCCACTAGGGTTATAATATTCAAATTGATTCTTATTACAATTTGTAAAATTGAAATAAGGTCTCTGAGGTTCTTTCAGGTACACTTCATTCCAAGGCAGGAATATGCACATTCTGCAGAATTCAGGGTTTTAGAGAAGAATGGTTTGATTTACAACCAAAACAGAAAATACTGGAAAGTCTCAGCAGGTCTGACAGCATCTGTGCAGAGAGAGGGGAGCCAATGTTTCAATTCTGGATGTCCCTTCGTTAGAGCTGAGAGCAAAGAAAATCAGATGGGATTTATACAATGAGGGTTGGGGGTAAGAAGGGGGATTGTAATTGAACAAAGGAAATGGAAATGATAATGAAGAAGGCTGGAAAAATGCAAAAAGTGTCCATTTAGTGATCAGAATGTGTGAATGACAGAACAGAGATACAGATTGTTAAGGGACTGCCTGAGGAATGTGGCAGTTGCCCTGAAGGAGTGGAGGCGGGAGTAAAGATGGAGAGAGAGAATGGAGAAGCGCCAGAAAGGAAGTGGGAATGAAGGCTGATAAAAATGAATAAATGAGTTGAAAAGAAAAAATGAAATAAAATAAGTGGAAATGGCATGAAGGTGGAGGACAGCGTTCATGCTATGAAGTTATTGAACTCAGTGTTCAGTCCAGAAGCTGTAAAGTGCCTGGTCGGAACACGATGTGCTGTTCCCCCAGCTCGCGTGGGTGTTTGCTAGAATATTGCAAAAGGCCAAGGACGGACATGTATTCAGGAGAGCAGGCTGGTGTGTCAAAGTGGCAAGGGACAGGAAGGTCTGGGTCCTGCTTGCAGACAGACCGAAGGTGTTCTACAAAACGATTTTATTTAACCGTTTGCATTTCAAAGTAAGGCAAAGCAGTAAATTTGCACTAAAGTAAATGACATCTCCTTTAACCTAACATGGTGTAAGGTGATTTAACCTTTAATCGACAGTGAGCATTTCCTTTATCTCAAAGTCTGTCAATCAAGAGCATGTCTGTCTACTTTAGTTAAGACTTCCTAAACACCAAATTGTAACAGTTGAGGTCAGTTCAATCTGAAATGCAATTGGAACTGATTGGCTGTCACAGGATTATAGAATCCTGCAGTGCAGAAGGAGGCCATTCGGCCCATCGAATATGCACCAACACAATTCCACCTAGGCCCTATCCCCTTAACCCCATGCATTTACTCTAACTAGTCCCCCTGACACTAACGGGCAATTCAGTATCGCCAATCCATCTAACCCACACATCTTTGGACTGTGGGAGGAAACCAGAGAAACCCACGCAGACATGGGGAGAACATGCAAACTCCACACAGACAGTGACCCAAGCCGGGAATTGAACCCAGGTCTCTGGCACGGTGGGGCAGCAGTGCTAACCACTGTGCCGCCCATGTTTTCACCTTGCCTGCCTAAGAATCCAGACAATTCACGCTGATGATGAGTTATAAAAGACTATATAGGGAGGGATTTTTCATCCTCGTTCGGACAAGATTAGAAATTCCCACTCAAGTCAATGAAGATTTCTGTTGTCGGACCCTCGCCTGCTCCGATTCCAAGGCTGGCAAGGTGGCAGAATTCTGGCCGAAATGTCACCAACAGATGACACTGCCAGCCCAAGACCAAGGGAAAAGGTTTCTAAGAAAGAAACATCAGATGAAGAAGTACATGGAGCAAGATTAAAGCAACCTCACCTAGAAAAATTGAAAATCCAACAACTTTATTTGTTGGTAGGACCTCTGGTTCTGTAATGGTCTCCCAGAAATAGCACTAATGTCGATGGAGGTTCTGGCCAGCATATATCCTGTTTAGGTTTGCCTGGAATTGTTAATTAGCTCTGACTGAGTGTGAACATGATTGAGGAGAAGCAGCTTTCACAACCATTAAGAACAAGTAATTCAAGCTGTGCCTTGTAAGGTAGTGGGCCACAGTGTTCCAACTGTCTGGAGAAATGGCTAATCTTGAAATGAGCATTTTTCTGAACACAAGCATCTGCGCAAAATTGAATGAAGCTATGAGTGAGTTCTGGGAAAAAAAATCACTAAACTGTTAAATACTTTCACTGGAACCAGAAATTATATGAGACATCTATTTCAAGTAATAGAGGCTGGGATTGAGAAGGAGAAAAGGCTGGAGGGAATCAATTTTAGATTCCCCATCTATCAGAAGAAACATGATCATCCCCTATTCATTCTCCTACAAGAAAAGATTGTATAGATTCCTTTAATGAGAGAATGTGCAAATACTAAGCTGAATGCTGGGGTTGCAGCTGAAGAGGACCTGGCAGGATGCACCAACAAAGCCATCTTCCCCTTACCAAGCTGCTGTTTCAGGAGGGATCTCTATTTGTATAGAGTAAAGGCCATGTGGGGGTAGTGAGGCATGTGTTGGTATAAGGGATATGGGGGTCCATGGGGTGAGGGTGACCATAGGCTATTCTGCCTTTTGAAGGAGAGAGGTGCCTGGCATGATTTAACCTGACGATCAACACAGCTGATGCAAGGGGCAAGGTATAACCTAAACCGGTATGGGAAGTGAACCCCGAGCCTCACTCTGCATCGCTAATCAGCTATCTAGCCAACTATCCAGCCCCGTATGCAGTAATGTTGGGTGGGAAGGAGTCAATATCATTACGGATGTGAACGAGACTGCTTTAAGCATCGGGACTTACATTGTATGCATGTGCACAACTACACACTTCCTCAATAACTGCCAGTTTCCATTATGGTGCAGGCCTGATGTTCCTTAGATGAGTTGTTATTTTTGCTGAAGTGAAGGCCTTGAAGCAGAATATCACCAATCACCAAAGTGATAGGAAATCATACTGCAATTCATGAAAGAGAATCATCGGAGCCTGACACAGCTTAGATAATATTATTGGGGCTGACATTCATTTTCCTTTGAAAGTGCAATTGTAAGGGAAACTCAGAAATAACTTGCAATCTGACAATTGTTGCAGAAAATTCTAAGATGTTACTTTTACTGCCCACGATCAAACATATTTGTATGTGGAGATGTGCATTTTCTCACCTTCTGAGTGATTGAAACAATTTTAATAACACAACAACAAGCTTTTGTATTTTAAGAATGAAGAAGGTAATTTATTTTTCACACTAGTCCTGGAGGTTAACACAGATTTGACATCCCATTTACACAACTCACCCACGCTATCACATAAACAAAAACTAGATACATGTAAGGTTCACCAGTAATTATCAAAATGGAATTTAGCTCCATTTCTATTTTGGTGCAGACCTGATGATTCTTAGATGAGTTGTTACTTTTGCTGAAGTAAAGGTGTCAAAAAGAATTTGAGGGGGCTATGTGGGGGTAGAGGGGCATGTGCTGGCATAAGAGATATGGGTCCATGGGGTGAGGGTGTGGGCATGAGTTGGTTTAGGTGGACATTGGGAGTGCATGGTGTGAGGGGTGAGGGCTGGAGAGATTTTTTATGTGCCAGAGCATTGAGACAGGCCTTCTGCCCATTTCACCTCCACACCTGGCAGCCTACACATTTGTCCCAAGGTTGCTGGGACTAGTTTTTAAGCCTGACCCCATACCCTACTCCATGGCAACCCCTGCACTCCCCATCTCTACCCCCCCCCCCACCCCGCCCACAGTCCCCCAACTGAGATCAGCCATTTTTGAAGGTTGTGTTCGCAGAGTCAGGATATCTCAACACAAGGCCAAGACAAAAACCTGGACCATGGTCTTTAATAACATATCTTCAAAGATTGAATATAACACAGTGTGTGTGTCATTTTACTATCCACCACGCATCCTGCCTTGCCAGCTTTTTCTCTTAGTTTCTGCTTCCTTTGCTACTTTCCTTTCAAAATCTAGATTATTGCCTCCCAACCTCAAGGTCTACAGCTTTCCTACAATCCAGATGTCTTCACATTGGAAATCCATACAGTTCTTCCATATTTTGGACTCTATCAGTAATCCCATTGTTCAAAGTTTATTTATTAGTGTCACAAGTAGGCTTACGTTAACACTGCAATGAAGTTACTGTGAAAATCCCCCAGTTGCCACACTCCGGCGCTTGTTTGGGTACATTGAGGGAGAATTTAGCACCTGATTGGCACATCTTTCGGACTGTGGGAGGAAACCAGAGCACCAGGAGGAAACCCGCGTAGACACGGGGAGAATGTGCAGACTTTGCACAGACCCAAGCCAGGAATCGAACCTGGGTTCCTGGCACTGTGAGACAGCAGCGCCAACCACTGTGCCACCTGCTAGCCCCTATTTTATGATTTGCATAATAGAAAATTCTCTAAGTCACTCCTTTCATGTGTAATTGGGATCAGAATTCCAATAGTTGGATCTGTTTTGGATGCATTGTCATTCTTCGCTGGTTCTGCATGAGGGTGAGCATGAGGATCATCATGTAAAATCATTTCAATTAGATGGATTGAAACAAGCAGCTGAAGGGAAATTTATGCTCTGATCCAGGAACTGCAAAGTAATTACCGGCAACAGTGAGGAAACCTCCTTTAGATTTGTCCTGTTTAAGATTTGCATTGTGCCTGAGATTAATATTGACATTTCATTTCTGAGAAAATAACTTGTATTCAAATACCGTCACCTCTGCTTCCTCATTGACCTGTCCCGTAAGTGAGTTGAGCAGTGACATGGAGCTGTTAACTGAATGAACCACCAACTGGCTTGAGGTATAAATGCAACATATGCATTCAGGGATAAAATCTTACAAAGGACGCAGTCTGACATTTAAAGGAAACTGAAGGGGAAAAGGAGAATGTCTGACTTTCAATTAGCATTCTTCCAAGCATCACTTGAAACTGCAGGTACTTTTGTGTTATACATCTTTGGTTACACTAGTGGATTAAATAAGAAAGCCAGTCGGATTTGTTAGGGGCAAATTGTCTTTCGCTAACTTGATTTTTTTTTGTTGAGCGAACAAAGAGAGTTAATAAGGGAAATGTGCCATATATGGACTTCCAAAAGCATCATCTTTTCATCACCTTTTTTCCTTCATTCATGGGACATGGGCATCACTGACTGGCCAGCATTTATTGTCCATCTCTAGTTGCCTGAGGGCAGTTGAGAGTCAACCACGTTGCTGTGGCACTGGAGTCACATGTAGACCAGACCAGGTGAGAGCAGCAGATTTCCTTCCCTAAACGACATTAGTGGGTAGCATGGTGGCACAGTGATTAGCACTGCTGCCTCATAGCACCAGGAACCCCTGTTCCATTCCTGGCTTTGGGTCACTGTCTGTGTGGAATCTGCACATTCTCCCTGTGTCTGCATGGGTTACCTTCGGGTGCTCCAGTTTCCACCCACAGTCCAAAGATGTGCGGGATAGGTGCATTGGCCATGCTAAGTTCTCCCTTAGTGTCCCAGGATGCGTAGGTTAGGGATTCGCAGAATAAATATGTGGGATTCCGGGGATACGGTCTGGGTGGGATTATGGTCGGTGCAGACTCGATGGGCCGAATGGTCTCCTTCTGCACTGTAGGCATTCAGTGATTTCTATTCTACGATTCTAGTGAATCAAATGAGTTTTTTAGACAATCGACAATGGTTTCACGGTCATGAGTAGATTCTTAATTCTGCATTTTTTAAATTGAATACAAATTCTATCATCTGCTGTGGTGGGATTCGAACCCAGATCCCCAGAACATTAGCTGAGTTTCTGCATTAATTGTCTAGCAATAATACCACTAGGCCATCGCCTTCCCTTGCCACTGCTTAAACTTGCCTGCAAATGTGAAGCCCATTGAATAAAAGGGAGAGTTGCAGCAGGATTATGAAGTTGGCTGAGTGACAGGAAACAGAAAGTAACTGTGAATAGTTGCATCAGGTTGGAGGAAGATGTATAGTGGGGCTCAACAGGAGTTGGTATTAGAACTATTTCTTTTCTCAACTGATATTAATGACCCTGACTTGGGAGTGCAGAGCATCATTTCAATATTTGCAGCTGACACAAAACTTGTAAATATTTGAACTATCAGGAGTATAATGGCAGACTGCAAAGGACATTGACATGCTGCTGGAATGGGCGGTCAAGTGGCAAATGAAATTTCATTCATTACTGTTCTGTACACTGATACATTCGGAAGAACAAAGAGAGGCAACATAAAATGAAGGATGCACTTCAGCATAGTGCAGCAACACTGGAGCTGGGGGGGATTTATGCATTGGGACATGGGAATTAGGAGCAAAAGTCTGCAACACAACCCTTCGAGTCTGCTCCACCATTCATGGCTAAACTCTCCGTGGTCCCAAACCTCAAATGCGCAAATCATTGGAAGTGGCAGGGCAGGCCAGAAAACAGTTAGCACTGGATCCTGGGGTTGATTAATAGAGTACGAACACAAGGAAGTTCTGATGAATCTTTTAGCAAACACTGGTTTGGCTTGTGTCCAGTTGTATTGTGTTTCAAGATAGCACATGTTAGGCAGGATATGAACCATTGGAGGCTGCAGAAAGAGATTGATTCCAATGATGAGAGACTCATGGTTAGATTGGCAAAATTGCAGTCAGAGATGCTTAGAGAAGAGGGGTGGAGCAGGGAATTGATAGAGATATTCAAAAGCATCAGGGTCTAGGCGGAGCAGAGATGGAGAAAATGTTTTCATTGGCAGAATGATCAAGAACCCAAATGGCAAAAGCACGAAAAATCGAAAGAAAGAAAAGCTTTTTAATGCAGCAAGTGTTTAGGATCTGGGACATCAGCTGGAGGTAGATTCAATCATGGCTTTCAAAACTAATTGGATAAAATTATCCAAATAGAAAAAATGTTTGCAGGGTTATAGAATCGAGGAGCTGCCTGAGTTCTTTCACTCACCTTGACTATCTAAGTGTGTTCAGTAAACTTTTTACTGGCGCTGCTGCCAGCTGCATAGTGCCATGCTGAGTATGAACCACCTCACTGCCTGCTCACACTCCCTTTGCAGGGTTGCCTTCCTAATCCCCACCTGGAAACATGGCCTCTTCCCTGGCCTGGGCCTCAGAACAGTGAGAGAGAGAGACCAGGGTGTCTTCAAAAAGTCTGGAAGGTCTCTCCCTCCCTAGTTGAATCAGTGCTTTGCCCTGAAATGTGAAAACAACTATTCAGCAGACTGGCATGTGTTGCTACAACTTCTGTTGTAAGAAGATTGTACCTATAAGGAGAGAAGGCTTCCAATAGTTTCTTCAGAATGTTACCCGGCCATTTGGAAGTGAAGAGGACATCTACAATGAAATGGGGCTGAGCAGGCGACACTTGTGGCCACATCATGTTTCTAAAGAGTGCAGACACATTGCAAATCTCAGCCTCCCACACCCAAAAATCAGGCGGAATGAATTTTGCACTTGCGTTAGGGTGATGGACGGCACGGTGTCATGGTGGTTAGCACTGCTGCCTATCAGCACCAGGGACCTGGATTCGATTCTTGGCTCAGGTCACTGTCTGTGTGGAGTCTGCACGTTCACCTTGTGTCTGCGTGGGTGTCCTCCGGGTGCTCTGGTTTCCTCCCACAGCCCAAAAGGTGTGCTGGTTAGGTGCATGCTAAATTCTCCCTCAGTACATCCAAGCAGGCAATAGAGTGTGGCGACTAGGGGATTTTCACAGTAACTTCATTGCAGTGTTAATACAAACCTACTTGTGATACTGTTAAACAAACATTAACTTTACATCACAACTTAGCCTTCAGATAGTGCCCATACATACACATTCCAGTGCAAGGCACAACATGCTTAGCAGAAATGCAGTCATTTTCCTTCATAGGTGGGATTTCAACAATGGAGTTCTAATTTGTTTTGTGTTTTGAAATAAAATGAGCTGACTGAAGTTTAAATGAAAAGTCCAGAGGCTACAAGGTTTGAGGGCATATATTTGAGCTGGACTGACCAGCATGTGAGACAATAACTTGCAGTTGCATTGTGCTTTTTAACACAGTAAAAAAACCTGAGGTGGTTTACAGAAGCATTATCAAACAAAATTGCCACTTGAGCTATTCAGGCAGATCTTATTCAAAGGGGCATTTTTTTCAGAAGTGTGTTTTTTAAAAAGAAGGAAGAGAGGCAGAGAGTTTAAAGAGACAATACCAGATTCCAAGCAGATCACCTGATAGGGATCTGGGGCAGAACTTTCCCGTCTCGCCTGCCACGGGAATTGCAGTGAATGGGACAGGAACATGAAGATCTGTTGGCATCGACCGGGATTTTCCAGTCTCAAGTTGACGAGGCTGTAAAATCCTACCCTTGGACATTTTGGGAGGAATATAAGCAGTACAATAAGCCTTATTGATTAGTGTCACAAGTAGGTTTACATTATCACTGCAATGAAGCTTCTTTGAAAGTTCCTTAATCACCACACTCTGGTGCCCGTTCGGGTACACTGAGGGAGAATTGAGCATGGCCAATGCACTGAACCAGCACGTCTTTTGGACTGAGAGAGGAAGCCAGAGCACCCAAAGGAAACCCACACAGACATGGGGAGAACATGCAGACTCCGTACAAACAGTGAGCCAAGCGGGAATCAAACCCAGGTCCGTGATGCTAATCACTGTGCCGCCCAAGTGAGTGCCCACATCTGAAGTGAGCAATCGCAATTCAGGAGCATAGATGCTTGACAGGGTGAGGCAGTGCTCAGTTATCTGGCAGGACATTGATTGCCTGCATTTCCAGATGTGCTAGTGAGGAGCCCAGTGTGCAATGTGGGATGTTTGGGGAGTCTACTGGACAATGAATCTCCAGAAAAAAACACCCCCCCCCAATAATTAACAGCTGGATCAAATTGCCAGAGAGAAGAATGTGTATATTAAATCCATCAGGAAAGAGATTAGATGAACATGCTGCTTTGAGTGGGATTGGAGGTTACAGGGAAGAACACATATTAAGCTGATGCATATACTTTGGAACAGACTAGTGTTCATTAGTGCCCTAGTCGAGCAATGGACCGGAATTGACTATTATATATTATGAGAATAATATTGTAGGTTTTTGCTCCATAGCTTTGAGAATCTGAGAGCATTTACCATCACCAACCTATTATTATGTACAGATAAACAATTAGAATTGGAAAGCTTGAGTTAAATGCTGTAGGTGTGGAGTTTAATTTTGGATATTCTATTAATTTCCTTAAAAATTCTGACTCATTTCTTAGCATATTCCTAGGAGTAGAAACGTAGAAAATAGAAGCAGGAGTGGCTCATTTGGCCTTTTGAGTCACTCTGCCATTCAACAGAGTCATGGCTGATTCTCTATGTCAACATCATACTCCAACGCTCTTTCCCTTACCCTCAAAGTGGTTGTTAGGCCAACCTCCACTCTAATGTTGCAGTATTTTACACAATTCTTTATACAGCACCAGATGGCTTGGATTGTCTTCCGTAATTGCTGTTTATACGCAGTTATTTAAATTTAGAAGGTGAAGGACCGTGACTCCGAGGCAAGTATTCTCACTCCTGGGTCAGTAGCACTGATGGGTCAGGACATTTCCTAGCTGTACAAACCTGACCATGGGAAAGAGGCCCAACCTTGGACTTACATGCCAAGGAGCAGGACTGGAGTAGAAGCAGAGCTCATACCCCTGCCAACACCCAGAATGGGCCAACCCCCCAACACACTTCTCTGCAACTTCATGTCCTCTACCCAACCCCCATAACACCCAATGTTCCCATGCAATCCCATGCCTTGTACCCACCCCTTATAATGCCCTCATACCCTCCATATCAACCTATGCCCCCGCACCCATAGCATTTTTTTAACACTTCAGATATTTTTTTCCAAAATTTTAAGGGTAAGACTTTTAAGTGTCTTGACATCTTCTTTGAACTGTTGACTTTGACAGGCTCTCTTGACAGTTCTGACAGTTGATTTTGACAGGTCTGTTGACAATTCCAGTGACAGTCATGAGGTTTGCATTTCTTCTGCACATTCAGTCCACTTCCACCAATTCAAAAGGGCACCTCACCTCCACCAAAGGTGTCACAAGGCCAGATCAAAAGCAATACATTACCTCTCTAAAGGGGTACATTGACTATCCAAACACATTCACAAAGTTCAGACCAGCTCTTAGCTGCATACATTGGGTTTCACACTCCTGATCTAATAGAATCCCATTTTAGTGGAGGCATCTAATGATTTAAATTACCAACTGCCTCCGTAAACCATGCATGCACGAACCTCAGGCCACTTTAAGTTCTGCTTGTGAGAAAAGGGACTGCCATGTCCAGTGGGGCAGGTCCTCTGATTCTGGCCTCATCCACCATTTTTGCCACAACGGAGAGGCTGCCTAATCATGGTGAAAATCCAGGCCCTGGTCAACGGCATCACTGTGTTTGAGAGATTGGTTGGGGTGGTGAAGAGTTACCCAGTTTTCTATCAATAGGAGAATGAGGCAGTGGTGCTATTAACTGCCAGATTTCACAGAATCACAGAATACTACAGTGCAGAAGAGGCCCTTCGGCCCATCGAGTCTGCATTGACGCATGAAATGCTGTGACCTGCTCGCCTAATCCCACTTGCCAGCACTTGGCCCATAGCTTGAATGTTATGGCGTGCCAAATACTCATCCAGGTACTTCTTAAAAATGTGAGGCATCCCACTCCCACCACCCTCCCAGACAGTGCATTCCAGACTGTCACTACTTTCTGAATAAAGACGTTTTTCCTCAAATCCCCCCTAAACCTCCCACCCCTCACTTTTAGCTTGTGTCCCCTCGTAACTGACCCTTCAACTAAGGGGAACAGCTGCTCCCTGTCCACTTTGTCCATGCTCCTCATAATCTTGAACAACTCAGACAGGTCACAACCCCCTCAGTCTTCTCTGCTCCAACGAAAACAACCCAAGTCTATCCAACCTCTCTTCATAACTTAAACATTCCATCCCAGGCAACATCTGGTAAATCACCTCTGCACCCCCCCCTACAGTGCATTCACATCCTTCCTATAATGCAGTGACCAGAACTGCACACAGTACTCCAGCTTTCATTACTGTAGCAATGATCCAATTCCTACAATGGGGAGGCCTTGCAACAATCAGCTGACCATGGCTGCTCACCAAAGAGGTAGTGGGACAGTGGATTCTAATATAGTGGGGGGAGGAAGGGGGGTGTTGGACGGTGAGGTAGCCTGGAGGAAAAACTTGCCTGATGGGAGCCATGGAGTTACTTCCCTTTCAGGGCCTCTGCATATCCCAATCCTCTTCTGTATTGCAAAGTGCGTGGATGATAAGCAGCAACGTACTCACTCAGATCAATGCTAAAATACAGCGGGGGGTCTGATTGATATTATCGGACCCCGATTAAGATGTATATAGGAGGACCTCATTGCCCCCAGGTAGGTGCCCTTGCTGCCTGTTTTGAAACTGAATTTTAAAATCAGACATTGTGGGATCCGGGCAGCTTGAAGGTAAATCATTCAATGGGGTATGGTTTAAATTCCTCCCCAACAGAACCGATTACTGAGTGGAACCTGACGTAAAAGACAAAAGGATGTTTCAGAAGGTATAATGCTTTGAAACAATATAGCAGCAGCTTTAATGAGAATATGCCAATGTTATAACTGTCAACAAACAGGGCTGCTTTAACACACAAAGACAAGCCTCTGGCGTTGCGGAACGTCTGCCAATGTTTACACAGGAATTGTTTCTCTAATGATTTTAGCTTTTCAATAGAAACCCTTGGATAAGTGCCACGTACTGGGAGCTATAAAACTGTAGCTAGGTAGGAATGGCACTGTGTTGATGGGACACCTTGTTGAAATACTGCTGGATGGTATTAATGATGAACATTTTTATGCATTTATGTGGAATTCCTCCATTTGCTTCTTTAGCAAAGGCATGGACAATTGTAAGGAAGTAACTTACACGCATATAACATCTTTCATGGTCTCAGGAAGGCCCCAACTTGCTTCTCAGCCGATGAAATTACTTTTGAAGTCTTGGCCCAGATTTTCATTACCGGGTCGGGTCCACAGAGAGGGCAGAATTCCTGACTCTGCGAACCTGACCTTTCAAAATGGCCGCCCACCATCCCAATTTTCATTCTGGGATGGGTGGATGAGGTGGGGGTTAGGGAAATATTAGGCGGATTAGAAGCCAACCTCTCCAGAAACCTCACTGATCGACAAATGTATCCAATACGTAGAAATTCCTTCAAGTTACCTCTTCCAAAAACAAACATTTCTATTCCATAACCACTAGCAATCAGACTGTTACTCAAAAGGCACCAAACGGTGATAATGTTAGCTTGTAAAATTGATCATTAAGCACAAATCCTACAATGATAACCCCCAGGCTTATGTCAACAGACAGAGCATGGAACAGCAGTTCAAACACAGATTTTTTTTTGAAAGTCAGAGCAATTTTCTTAAATCTGACGTCTAAGAAAATAAAAAAAGTTTAAATTTTATTTATTAGCCACAAGTAAGGCTTACATTAACACTGCACTAAAGTTACTGTGAAATTTCCATAGTCATCACAGTCTGGCGTACGTTCGGGCCTGTGCATCTAACCAGCACATCTTTCGGACTGTGGGAGGAAACAGGAGCACCTGGAGGAAGCCCACACAGACATGGAGAGAACATGCAAACTCTACACAGACAGTGACCCAAGCCAGGAATCGGACCCAGGACCCTGGCGTTGTGAGGTAGCAATGCTAACCACTGTGCACCATCCCATCCAAAATCCATTAACAGTATTGACCATTCCAAGGAGTTTTGGCAGTTCATTGACAGTTTTGATAGTTCCGGTGAGTTTGTGCACTTCTTATGCACAGTCGTTTTCACTTTTAACGATCTAAAAGGCTTCTTTACCAGTCCCAAAGGGTGCCTCACCTCTCCTAATGGTGTCCCAGAGCCATATCCAAAGGGATACCTGATTTCTTCAACTTGATGTCCCAAATTCAACAGGCACAATCTCCCACAGTGCATATCCCCTCGGTGCTGCACTGGAGTGTCAGCCGACATTCCGAGATCAGGGACTTGAACCCATAACCTTCTGCCTCAAAGGTGTGAGTAACACCATTGAGTCGAGGCTGAAAAATTAATTCCATGCTAATGCTTTAATATGTTCAATCCTAGCATCACACGACGCAGTTCAGTAAGTGTTCATTATTTGTACTGAAATGCGCTGGGCAGGCAGCACAAGAGCCTGTTCTAATCAGTGGCAAGCTCAGATTAAAACAGGAGCAGAAATTGGTGCATTTTCTCCACCCTAGTTTCTGGCTGTGAAGATTACAAAGCCAAGGCCCAGACAACTTACCACATAAAGGAGTGAAATCTACCACAGTGGCATAAGGAAGGACACAGTGTAACAGTATATTTGACAAGGACTACAGGGAAGCTCAATGTAAAACTGTATGGTACAGGAAGAGAATCCGGTCAGGAATTATGTAGAGGAGTGCACTCCTCCACCTCGACTTTCTCACCTCACCTGAAAAAATGTTACAGTGGACAGGTCACACAGTTCCAAGAGTACTGATAGCGATATGGCCCCTTGGTCCAGTTTTTCATGCAGAATGCATGACAGGACTTTCTCTGCAAGTTGGGCCTGGACACTGAGGCCCAGATTCTACTCAGCCATGGGCTGAGTTCAATTTTGTTTGCACATCGAGATTGTCCTCAAGCTAAAAAGAGATTAATTTTACTGTCTCCGGTAGCAAAGTGAGATCGGCAAAGTCAGCTCTGAACAGGGATCCATGCTGCCGCCTTCCTGATCAATACGCCTCAGTACCATCTTCTGATCAGTTTTTAAATTTACTTGTTAGTGTCACAAGTAGGCTAACATTAACACTGCAATGAAGTTACTGTGAAAATCCCCCAGTTGCCACACTCCAGCACTTGTTCAGGTACAGTGAGGGAGAATTTAGCATGGCCAATGCACCTAACCAGCATGTCCTTCAGACTAGGGGAAGAAACCGGAGCACCCGGAGGAAACCCACAGAGACACGAGGAGACTGTGTAGACTCCGCACAGACAGTGACTCAAGCCAGGAATCGAACCCGTGTCCCTGGCGCTGTGAGACAGCAGTGCTAACCATTGTGCCACCATGCCACCCAATCTTGACTGTCTTGAATCATAGAATCATAGAACCCTACAGTGCAGAAAGAGGCCCTTCTCCCATCGAGTCTGCACCAAACACCATCCCACCCAGGCCCTACCCCCATATCTCTACATATTATACCCACTAATCCCTCTAACCTACACATCCCTGGACACTAAGGGGCAATTTCGTAGCATGGCCAATCAACCTAACCCGCACATCTTTGAACTGTGGGAAGAAACCGGAGTACCCAGAGGAAACCCATGCAGACACAAGGAGAATGTGCAAACTCCACAAATCTTGAAGATTTGTACAAGATTATTTGATGCAGAACTGAGCCATTTTAATTTATTATGCAAGGGAGTCTTGTTGGAAATTATACCTTGCACAGACAGCCCATGTAGATTAAGTATCTACAGAGTGCATGCAGTGCTAATAAACAGTTCAAAACAAATCATGGAAATGCTCCACATATAATTTGATCTCACTGAAGGATTACATCTACTATAGTTGATTGCCAAGACCTAAGGTCATGTAAAACTGTTGCTGAAGACACAAAACAGCTTCCCTTGCACTGCTTCAATCTGCTGTTTGTGTGCATTTTTCATGCCGTATGCCTGAAGGTAGATTTCTGAATATTGTATCTGCTAGATAACCAGTTTAATGACAATGTGAACTGGCTGCTAAAAAACCAACTTCCTTTCTGGAAACTTTTAAAGAACAAACAAAGAACAGTATAGCACAGGAACATGGCCTTTGATTCTCCAAGCGTGCGCCGATCATGTTGTCCTATCTAAACCAAACTGCCTGTATCTCTCTGTTCCCCGTTTGTTCATGTGCCTATCTAGATAAGTCTTAAATGCCGTCAACCACCTCAATTGGCAGTGCATTCCAGGCCCCCATCACTCAGTGTGAAAACTTCCCCTGCACATCTCCACTGAACCTTTCCTCCTTATTATCTTCAACTTGTGCCCCCTCGTATTTCTGCCCCAGGAAAAAATCTTCCAACTGTTCGTCCTGTCTATATCTCTCTTTACTTTATAAACTTCTATCAGGTCGCCCCTCAGTCTCCATCTTTCCAGGGAGAACAATCCCAGTTTATTCAATCTCCCTTCATAGCTAATATCCTCCATACCAGGCAACATCCTGGTAAACCTTTTCTGTATTCTCTCCAAAGCCTCCACATTTTTCTGGTAGTGTGGTGACCAGAATTGGACATGGTATTCCAACGTTTCATATAACTGTAACATAATTTGCCAACTTTTATACTCGGTGCTCCGTCAGATGAAGGCAAGCATGCCATATGCTTTCTTCACCACCATTTCCACCTGTCCTGCCACTTTTAAGGATCTGTGGACTTCTACATCCAGGTTTCTCTGTGTGTCGATTTTCCTGATGGTTCTGCAATTTACTTTATAGCTCCCACCTGAATTGGACCTACCAAAATGCCTCCCCTTGCATTTGTCCAGATTAAGTTCCATCTGCCATTTCTCCACCCAATTTTCCAGCCTATCTATATCCTGCTGCATTGTCTAACCATTTTCATTAATATCCGCAACTTCAACAATCTTAATATCATCCACAAACTTGCTAATCAGACTGCCTACCTTTTCTTCCAAATCATTTGCATATATTATAAACAGCAGAGGTCCCAGTACCGATCCCTGCAGAACACCATTAGTTGCAGACCATCACCCTTCCACAGCTACCCTCTGACTCCTGTGGCCGAGTCAGTTCTGAATCCATCTAGTTAGTTCCCCCCGATCCCGTGTGATTTAATCTTTTACACCAGCCTGCTATGAAGGACTTTGTCAAACGCTTTACTAAAATATTTGACAAGGTCCCTTCCCCCAGAGGGAATTAATGACAGTAATTGTCATGGAAACAAAATGAATCAAGAATCTAACCAATTAGTACATGTTAGCGCCTGGATTAATCCATGCGAGACGTGGGTTACTTGCGAAATTCATCTTAATGTCTCAGATCATCCAAGCAGGAACAATGATGGTCAGAATGCCACTCTGTTTGTAAATTCTCCGACTCAGTTCTGCTGCGCATTTCTTTCATCACCTTCTGATCCCGGCTTTTACAGAAATGCATAGCGCAAGGTCCCTTGGGGAACTACATCGGAACAGTGTAGAGTCACGACAAGACAGAACGTGCCTCATTTTTATGGCACTAGCTGTTGTATGATAAGTTTCCAGGTTCAGTCTTTAAATGTTTGAATGAAGGGATGAGTGAGTGAATGGGTGAGGAGTGAATGGGTGAGTGAGTGAATGGATCAATGGGCAAATGGGTGAGTGAGCGAATGGGTGAGTGAGCGAATGGGTGAATGAATGAGTGAGTGAATGGATAAGTGATTGAGTGGGTGAGTGAGTGAACGGGGAGGGTATATGGTGAGGATGGGTGAGGTTAGTCAGGAGGGCAGTCGGTTGGGTACAAAGGTAGTCATGTCAGGTTGCGGGGGGAGGTAATTAGGTGGTTAGGAACAGTTGTCAGATCTCAGGGCTAACAGACCTGGTCAGAATGCTTGTCATTTAGTCGGGGGTAGCTGAGTGGTTGGGAGAGGTAGTCAGGTCAGGAGGTTGTCAGGTCAGTTAGTAAGATCAGTGGTTAGCTGGCTGATCAGAGGGGTGGTCAGGGGAGTTAATAATGTCTGGCTGGGGGTTTTGCCAAGCTTGGCCAGGTGTTGGAGGGTGTAGTCAGGGAGAGTAATTGAGTGGTCAGGGGTGAAGCAATCAGGTCTGGTCAGGGGGTGGGCTGGAGGGGGTAGCTGAGTGGGAATGACCAGGAAGAATAGTTGGGTGGCTGAAAGGGTGGGGGGGGTCATATTTGATTTGGGGGGGTGGGGTGGGGGGCTGCATTTAGTTGGTTCAGGATCGGAAGTTAGTCAGATGGCCAGAGGAGTAGGCGGGGGTCAGAGGGAGGTGCTCAGGGATTGGTGGGGAGAGGTGATGAGTGGGTATCAGTTGTTTAGTTATTCAGCGGTCAGTCTGGATTTTAATCTAGCGTTTCCTGGATAACTATTCAGGGAGTACAGTGGAACTGTCTGCAGCCTCTAACTCTAGTTCTGTGTTCAGGGTCCCAGGCGGAGTGGGGGATTGCCCATTGTACGTTGAAACTTTCTGAACAATTCCCACAGTGTCTCAGGATCCGGTCTCTGATGATCTGGAAACTGGAAGATCTGATCTCACGTGTTTGTATTCTAAATCACATATGTCATTAAAATCAAATGACTTTTGGTTAGATTGCAGTTGGAAATCTGGGAATGTCATTTTCTGGTTTATCAAAAAGACTGGGACAAGTCTGGAGTTAAATCAGGATTGTAAATGTTCATGCTCTGGGGAATCTCCTTGAGTTTTTCCTAGTCTTCCCCAGTATATGTTTTCACTCAAAAGTTTCCAGGCACTTTATTTTAATGCAATTGTCAATCCTCCTTTGATTTCTAATGCCACTCCATGCTGTGACTCATCACACATGATGCTCACTCACTTTCAGATGATTTTTTTTCAATGGCTGGAAGCCATCCTGCATTGAGATCTCATTACAGTCATTATTTATCATTGGAAATGCCACGGAATTCAGATGAGGATAACAGAGAAAGGTTTCACATTGTCTCCATCTGACCTATCCCCATTCCTCAGTTCTTGCTTGGCTAGTGATAGAACAAGCATCAACATATCAAATTCAGATTACATGGGCTACAGAGCACAGAAATGGGCCATTTGGCGCAAACGGTCCATGCCATTTGTTAATGCTCCACTTGAGCCTCCTACCACCTTTCCTCATCAGCATCTACAATCATAACCATCTGTTCTCTTCACTAGAGTCCTTTACTGGGAGGTCTTGCAGCGCCATGGGTTAGCACCCCTGCTTCTGAGGCTCTGGGTTGGAGTCCCACCCCAGGACGATGGCTGAGAATTGTGTGTTCATAATACGGCCAAACAGCTTACGTATAAATCTGTAAAATCCTTTCACACATGCCAATGGCTGGCAGTAAGAGTGGGAGAGACTCCTGGTCAGCCACACTTGATGTGGAGTGACGTCCCTCAAGCTATAAGCCCCTGGCGATAGACTAGTGACCTGTTCCGGGAATTATAAGCTATTAAACAGATGAAAGTCTGTCTTCATGCAGCACTAGGCGTGGGAAGAGATTAATATTCTTTATTAGCTTCCCTTAAATGCACCTGTACTTTTTACTTCAATCGTTCCCTGTGGTAGTGAGTTCCACGTTCTCACCACTGTCTGGGTGAAGAAGTTTCTTCTGGATTCCCTATTGGATTTTGGATGACTATCTTATATTGATGGCCTCTAGTTATTCTCTTCCTTACAAAGAAAGCACTCCAAAAACACTTGAGACTCAAGCATGAAGGGCAAAGCAGCTCATCCAGCACATTAAACATTCCCTCCCTTCTCCACCAGCTCACAGTGGCAGAAGTTGTGTACCGTATACAAGATGCACTGCAACAACCCATCAAGGCTTGTTTGACTCAACTCAATTCACATATAGGCCAGACTAGGAAAGGGTGGCAGAATTCTTTTGCTAAAGGACATTAGTGAAGCAGATGGGTTTTATTATCATCGTTTCTTCATCACCATTAGACTGGCTTTTAATTCCAGGTTATTAATGATTTCACCATCCACCAGTCACCATGGAGGGACCTGAACCTGTTTCCGCAGAGCTTTATCCTGGCCCTGTGTATTATGAGTCCAGTGACATTACCATTATGCTACTGCCTCCCCAGCTGCTGGCTTTGCCAGCTACTGCTGACATCCATGAACAAATAAAAGAAAAATTGAGTGATTGGTAATCTGCATATTATTCTTTAGAAGCTAAATATTGGCTCTCAGTTAGAAATATGTAATTAGTTGGAAGCTTAACAACATTCCCACTTTCAGATAGTGTATGTTCTGTGATGATTACAATAAAAGGATAAATATTAAACTTGTAAGACCATAAGAAATAGGAACAGGCGTAGGCTGTTAGGCCCCTCGAGCCTGCTTCGCCATTCAATAGGATGATGGCTGATCCAACATTCCTCACATCCCACTTTTCCACGTTCCAGTCCGTAACCCCGTGAAAGGTTTAAAAAATTTAAATTTAGGTGTGGATTCCATTTGGGCAAGCCATATCCCTGTTTTGGGAATGTGTCTGTTGGATCTTTTGGAAGGCAAAATCTCAATCGTTCTTTTTAAGGAGAGTCATAAAAGGAGAAAAAGAGAGGTAGAAAATTGGAGAGATTAAGGAAGAAAATCCCAGAGTTTAAGAAGCTAAAGTTTCACACAAAAAGAAAGATTAGTCTACGTGGGTTCCTTCCGGGTGCTCCGGTTTCCTCCCACAGTCTGAAAGACTGGTTAGGTGCATTGGCCTTGCTAAATTCTCCCTCAGTGTACCCGAAAAGGCGTCGGAGTGTTCACAGCAACTTCACTGCAGTGTTCATGTAAGCCTACTTGTGACACTAATAAATAAACTTTAGCTTTGTTTGTAAGGGGTGAGCATTATACTTTTAGTTACAGTTGTCATGATCCAAGTTAATTTTTTCCGGTTGTGATGTGGATTAAGGTGCAGGTTCCCTCCTATGGGTCTTAAATTTCCATAAATCATAAATAAAAGCAAGATGGGACAACTTGCAAGAAGTGCCACAGTGCTGCCTGCTTATTAAACATTTAGGAAGTTGCAAAAATTGAATTTTCAACTACTACATGGTTTGATTAAAAAAAAATGTAGTGAAGTGCAATAAGGCCCAAATAGTTTATCTGTAAACTCACCAGGGTATTAATTTGTATCGCACAGATGGTGATGGATAATCTTCAGGCTCACGATAAGCTGCTTTCGACCTTCCATTTCATCGAAAGCTCTTTATGTAATATTCATTAATTCTCTGCGTTCAAACACATTAATATGTAGAGACTGATTTGTCTTCTCAAATTGTTATTCATTCTAATTTCGCTTTGCCAGGTAGAAAGGTTCTATTAAAATCTGTGCCATGTTCTTCTCTGGCACCCTTTCCCCTCCCTCAGGTTGTTCTGAGGGGTTTTTTTGCAGTGAAATAGCTTAGAGCAACGTGCAGGATCTAAATGCCACCACTGATATAGCACCTTGAATGTAATAAGATGCTCCAATGCACTTCACAGGAACATTAACTGAGACATTTTGATGCTGGTCCATGTCAGGAGATATAAGGAAAGATTACTCAAAACTTGATCAGAGAGGTAGGTTTTTAAGGAGAGTCGTAAAAAGAGAAGTAGAAAGGTAGAGAGGTTAAGGAAGAAAATCCCAGAGCTTAAGAAGCTAAAGGCACACCCATCAATGGTGGAGCTATGAAAATCTGTAACGACAGCACCCACTATATATACATACTGGGCTGTACAGCTGGCTTGTGATGTGGAGTGACACCAACAACGTGGGTTCAATTCTTGTACCAGCTTAGGTTATTAGAGAGGGCCTTGCTTTCTCAACCTTGTCCCTTGAGTGAGGTGTAGTGATCTTCATACTAACTCATCACCAGTCAGCTCTCCCTCAAAGGGGAGAGCAGTCTATGTTCATCTGGGACTTTCCCTGTGCCCTACAGCGCTCTAACCTGGTAAAAACATCCCGAGATGTTTCACTGAAGTGTTATAAAATGACATTTTATACCGAGCCACATAGTTAAATATGAGGCAGGTGAGCAAAAGCTTAGTGAATTTTGATTTTAAAGAGCATCTTTAAAGAGAACAGAGAGGGGAGATGGTTAGGCCAATAATTTCAGAGCTTTGGGCCCAATGTGCAGCTAAAGACAAAGCCACCAATGCTGGAGTGAATTAAACCAGAGATAGTCAAGTGTAGGCATCAGGTCAGCTCAGGAAAGTGGAATGTTACTCAGGTAAAACTCAGTGGTCTTAGTGATAGCATGGAGATATAGACTGCAGCTCTTCTTATGGTCAAATGTGACATCAAAGGTGGGATGTTTGGCTCAGCCACGGACAGCTGTCAGGGGTAGGATGGAGGTTATTCACTTTGGAAGCAAAAACAAGAAGGCAGATTACTACCTGAATGGTTGTAAATTGGGAGAGGGGAGTGTACAGCGGGACCTGGGTGTCCATGTGCACCAGTCATCGAAGGTAAGCATGCAGGCGCAGCAGGCGGTAAAGAAGGCAAATGGTATGTTGGCCTTCATTGTGAGAGATTTCAAGTACTGGAGCAGGGATGTGTTGTTGTAATTATACAGGACCTTTGTGAGGCCACACCTTTTCTGAGGAAGGATGTTCTTGCTCTCAAGGGAATGCCGCGAAGGTTGACCAGGCTGATTCTCGAGATGGCGAGACTGATGTATGAGGAGCGATTGACGAGGTTAGGATTGTTTTCGGTGGAGTTCAGATGAATGAGGAGGGGATCTCATAGAGACTTATAAAATTCTAACAGGGTCAACAGGGTAGATGCAGAGTGGATGTTCCCGATGGTGGGGGGGCCCAAAACCAGGGGTCACAGTCTGAGGATTCAGGGTAGACCATTTAGGATGGAGATGAGGAGACATTTCTTCACCCAAAGAGTGGTGAACCTGTAGAATTCACTACTACAGGATTATAATTATACCTAGCCATCTCTTGAATATTTTCAATGTTTTGGCATCAACTACTTTGACAAATGGGATCAAAGGTTATGAGGAGAAAGCAGGATTAGGCTATTGAGTTGGATGATCATCCAGGGCCTTGATGAATGGCGGAGCAGACTCAAAGGGCTGAATGGCCTCTTCCTGCTCCTATCTTCTATGTTTCTATGTCCGTGGCTAGGGAATGGAGTTTGAGGTGAGGTTCAAAGACAAAAGCTTCAGTCTTCCCAATCTTCAGTTGGAGGAAATTTCTACTCGGCTAGGATTGGGTGTCAGCTAAACAGTCTGACCACATATACAGTGTAGTATGGTCATGGTCAGTGATGGTGAGGCAAAGGTGTTTGTCACAGCGTGCCTGTAAAAACTATTTCCAGATGCAGATAGATCCTGGGTGCAAGTATGGGGTAGAAAACCATTTCATAGAATCCCTATAGTGCAGAAGGAGACCATTTGGCCCATCAAGCCTGTACTGATAACAATTCCATCCAGGCCCTATCTCTGTAACCCCACGTGGATACTCTGCTAATCCTCCTGACACCAATGGTTCATTTAGCATGGCCAATCAACCTAACACACACATCTTCAGAATGTGGGAGGAAACCGGAGCACCCAGACGAAATCCATGCAGACAACATGTAAACTTCACACAAGGCTGGGATTAAACCCTGGTCCCTGGCACTGTGAGGCAACAGTGCTAACAACTGTGCCACATGTGATTCTCAAATGGATACCATTGGAATCAGGTAAGTGCAGCCCCCCTCAGTGCTGTGATGACAGGGAGAAGTGGAAGGATGATGGTGTTATCAGCCATGTGAGAGGTTGCAGACAAGCCAAGAAGGATCAGAAGAAATGGGTTACCTTTGTCATAGTCACATAGAGATTCAAACACGGAATTCCAGGAAAGATGGGCATGGCCACTGAAGGTAATAACAATTCAAGGAGAGGGATGTTGAAGACGGGGTGGAAATTTGCAGAGTTGGTGAGGCCATGAGTTATTTTTTGAGGAGGGGGTGATGATGACAGATTTGAAAGCAAGGGTGGGGTGAGGGGTGGCTGGCTGGGGGGCGGTGGGTGTTCAGAATCTGAGCAGAGAGAACAAGTCACAAATGTTAGGTGACACAGGGGATAGGAAAGGAAATTTTGTGATTAGCAATTTGGTGAGAATAGGGTCATGGGAGCAGGCGATGGGTCTCGTGGACTAGATAAGTTCAGAGAGGGCATGAGGGGAGAGACACCACAGAATGGTGTTAGTCCTGGGATAAGGTGGGGGAGAAGATGGGTAACTGTTGAATCTTAGAGGAGGTTTGGCCAGCTAGTCTAAGAGAAGTGCTGAAGCAGCTCTACTCAATCTTAATAACAAAGAAGCTGATGTGTTCTTCGCACTTGTTGGAAGTAATGATGGTGGAGACAGGGAAGAATGATTGAAGAAGATGGTTTATAGCAGAGAAAAGAAACCGGGGGCTATTTTACCATTTAAGGATCCTGGAGTAGTGAGTAGTTTTGACAGATGAGAACTAGTTGAAGTAACACTTTAAGTGGACCAGCTAGATTTGGTAATGAATGGCTAATGCAGTTGTCAGCACAGTGGTTAGCACTGCTGCCTCACCCATGCCAGGGACCCGGGTTCAATTTCAACCTCAGGTCACTCTCTGTGTGGAGTTTGCACATTCTCCCTGTGTCAGTGTGGGTTTTGTCTGGGTGCTCCACTTTCCTCCCGCAGTCTGAAGATTTGCAGGTTAGGTTGCCCCATGTTAAATTGCCCCTGACTGTCAAGGGAACTAGCAGGGTAAATGCAAAGGGCCACAGGGATAGAGCCTGGGTGGGATTGTTGTTGGTGCAGGCTTGATGGGCCAAATGGCCCCCTTCTACACTGTAGAAATTCTATGATTCTTTATCAGTTCAATTCTGTGTCCCTTGTGTTAGGAACCAGATCAGAAACTCCAAGGTATATTTTGATGTCAGGCTAGACCCAACTATTTTAGAATTTGGCATTAGTGTGAGCATAAGGTGTTTCACTCCAGGTGTAATTCTATTATCCCACCAGGAAGTTTTATCGAAACAAACTTTAATTTAAAAATATGGTTTAACTATAATAAAAAGAATTAGTGCAACTTTTACCAATTGAAATACTTAAACATGACAAGATACAACTCTTAAGTACTCGTGTACTTACTAGTTTCAATTTAAGCAATATTCCTCATTGTCCCTAAAATTGCCCCTCAGTGTCAGGGGGATTAGTAGGGTAAATATATGGGGTGATAGGGATAGGGATAGGGCTTGGATGGGTTTGTTGTTGGTGCAGGCTCGATGGGCCGAATGGCCTCCCTATGCACTGTAGGGATTCTGTGTTTCTTCTTTCTTTGATAGATGTAAACTGCTCTCCAAAATCAGGTAGTAAACAACAGGCTTACACACTGGTATATAAGCTGCTGATCCTCGAGCCTCCAGAACACCTCCAGAGAGAAATATCTATTTTCTAGCGGGTTCCACATGACAGCCTTCATAGAGAAAAAAAAACACCTGCTCCTTGCAGATCCAAGCAGAAAACTGCCTGCTTGTCTCTATAAACTTAGCTCCTCCCCGTAGCACATGACCCACTCGACTCAATCAACCTAATGAAACTGTGCTCTGGAACCCAAGGGGACAACCCGAAAAATAAACTGCATTAGCTCAGATGAAAACAAATACCCCAACAACTAGGATAAATTATTCTTCCGCATTCTCCACTTGCAGGCTGCCTGAAATAAATCAGCATCATAAGCCAAAGTTGAATTTTAAACATATCTTTCACAAGAAACATGACACAAATACATTTATTAAAGGCACAATATTGTCACACTGAGATGTCATGGAGCAGAATTGAGAGGCGTACTGGGGGAATGGTCATGGTAAGACAAATGGTTTTAATGGGACTAAGTGATCAACGGTGTAGGTGAGGGATGTGGTCAAGCATATTGTGGTGAATGGAAGATAGAAGGTTTCATAGTTTAATTGTTTAATAGTTTAGGAAGTTCAGTTCTAAGTGAGTTGGGAGGAACTTTTTTTCTAAAGGAAAGTCGAATTAGAGAGAGAAGAGGAATGTGGGTGGCGAGACATACGAGGAACTGATCAGAGTTGACCTTACCTGTGATGAACAGGTGGGTAAGAGGCCAGAGTTGAAGGCATGCAGAGATCTCAGAGGGTTGCAAGACTGAATTAGGCTACAGAGAAAGGAAGGCAGAGGACATGGACAGCCGTGAAAACCAGGATGAGAATTTTAAAACCAAGGCCTGCCAATGGTACATAATTCAACCGATACAAATTAAACAAATAGCCACTCAATCAGAGTGTGCATGAAGGATCGAAGATGATGGATTTGACAAATTGCTTCAGCTTTCAACAAGGGAAGATTTCTTCATAAATAAAAATAAACGGCTGCAGATGTTGAAATCTGAAACAAAAACAGGAAGTGCTGGAATATCCCAGTGGGTCGGACAGCATCAGCGGAGAGAGAACAGAGCTAATGTTTCGAGCCTGGATGACCCTTCATCAGACCCTTTGTTTTGTCATGCTGCTCTTGTTTCTATCTTGTGCTTCTTTAAAAATAGGAAACAAATTGATTTTAGTCCATAGCCATGGGGGCGGCACGGTGGCACTGCTGCCTCACAGCATCAGGGACCTGGGTTTGATTCCCGACTTGGGTCACTGTCTGTGTGGAGTTTGCAAGTTCTCCCCATGTCTGTGTGGGTTTCCTGTGGGTGCTCCAGTTTTCTCCCACAGTCTGAAAGATGTGCTGGTTAGGTGGATTGGCCCAAACAGGCGCCAGAGTGTGGCGACCAGGGGAATTTCACAGTAACTTCATTGCAATGTTAATGTAAGCCTTACTTATGACAAATAAATACATTTTTAAAAAAAGATTAGGTGCATTCGCCATGCTAAATTCTCCCTCAGCATGCCAGAACAGATGCCAGAGTGTGGCAACTAGGGGAATTTCACAGTAACTATATTGCAGTGTTAATGTAAGCCGACTTGTGACACTAATAAATAAACTTTAAAACTTTGAATGCAGGGTTTCATTTCTAGCACAGTATAGTTCTCCAACAATCTGTGTGTCTTCTCCTGCATTTTATAACTTCAGAGTAGATACAACATGATATTTTCATGCCAACTAATTTAAAAGCTAGGCAGAATAGTAAAGAACTTCTTTAATGGAAAACTGTTGAGGCAAATGGGGCCCAGCCATACAGCATCTTTTGGGTCACTGAGACTTGTTCAATCTGTGACCATCAACTCAAAATATTTTAAACATCACCTTGAAAATGTGGGAACATTAATAACTATGATGTTACTCAATGGAAGTCAATTAATTGGGTATAAAATTTGGCAAGTTATATTACAACTGTATAAAACTTTACTTTGGCAGTGTTTGGAATATTGAATGCAGTTCTGGTCACCACACTACCAGAAGGATGTGGATGCTTTGGAGAGGGCGCAGGGAAGGTTTACCGTGATATTGCCTGGTTTGGAGGCTTTTAGGTGTTTGGTGAGGTTGAATAAACCCAGATTGTTTTCACTGGAAAGACGAAGTCTGAGGGGTGACATCCTGGAAGCCCTGGATGAACCTGTATCAGAGGTCACCATTGCAGACGTCAGGGCAGCTTTCTCGAAGGTCAACCCACGGAAAGCAACTGGCCCGGATGGGGTACCCAGACGAGTGCTCAGATCCTGCACGGATCAGCTGGTGGGGGTATTCACAGACATCTTCAACCTCTCTTTACAACACTCTGAGGTCTCTATCTGCTTCAAGAAGGTGACCTCATCCCAGTCCAAAAAAAAACCAAGCAGCGTGCCTTAATGACTATTGTCCGGTGGCTCTGACGTCCATCATTATAAAATGTTTTGAAAGACTAGTCATGGCAGGAATCAATTCAAGCCTCCTGGACTGCCTGGATCCACTACAGTTCACCTATCGCTACAATGGATCCACGGCAGACGCCATCTCCCTGGCCCTGCACTCAACCCTGGAACACCTAGATAACAAGGACACCTATGTCAGATTCCTATTTATTGATTACAGCTCAGCCTTCAACACCATTATTCCCACAAAACTGATCTCCAAACTCTGTGACCTGGGCCTCGGCTCCTCCCTCTGTGACTGGATCCTGAACTTCTTAACCCACAGACCACAATCAGTGAGGATAGGCAACAACACCTCCTCCACGATCATTCTCAACATTGGTGCCCCACAAGGCTGTGTTCTCAACCCCTTGCTATACTTCTTATATACCAATGACTGTGTGGCCAAATTCCCCCAACTCAATTTTCGAGTTTGCTGATGACACCACCATAGTGGGTCGGAGCTCAAACAATGACAAGACAGAGAACAGGAATGAGATAGAGAACCTGGTGAACTGGTGTGGTGACAATAATCTTTCCCTCCATGTCAACGAAGGAGATTGGCATCGACTTCAGGAAGCATAAAGGGGAACATGCCCCTGTCTACATCAATCGGGACGAAGTAGAAAGGGTTAAGAGCTTCATGTTTTTAGGTTTCAGGTACCAACAAACTATCCTGGTCCCGCCATGCTGACGCTATGGTTAAGAAAGTTCACCAATGCCTCTACTTTCTCAGAAGTCTGGGGAAATTTGGCATGTCAGCTATGACTCACATCAACATTTGCAGATGCACCACAGAAAGCATTCTTTCTGGTTGTATCACAAGTTGGTATGACTCCTGCTCTGCCCAAAACCACAACAAGCTACAAAAAGTCGTGAACGTAGCCCACCATCATGCAAACCAGACTCCCATCCATTGACTCAGTCTACACTTCCCACTGCCTCAGAAAAGCAGCTCATATAATTAAGGATCCCGAGCACCCCGGACATTCTCTCTTCCATCTTCTTCCATTGGGCAAAAGATACAGAAGTCTGAGGTCGCGCACCAATTGACTCAAGAACAACTTCTTCCCTGCTGTCGTCAGACATTTGAATGGGCCTACCTTGCGTTAAGTTGATCTTTTTCTACACCCTAGCTATGACTGTAACACTACATTCTGCACTCTCTTGTTTCTTTCTCTATGAAGGGTATATTTTGTCTACATAGCATGCAAGAAACAATGCTTTTCGCTGTATGTTAATACATGTGACAGTAACAAATCAAATCAAAGACCTGACAGATGTCTATAAAATTATGAGAGGCAAAGAAAGGGTGAACAGTCAGAGGCTTTTTTCCCAGGGTGGAAGAGTCGACTATAAGAAGGCACAGGTTGAGAGATAATAAGTTTAGGGGAGACATGCAGGGAAAGCTTTTCATTCAGAGGGTAATAGATGCCTGGAACCCGCTGCCAACGGAGATGGTGGAAGCAGGCACATTAACAATGTTCAAGGTGTATCCTCATAAGATTAGGAGGCGAATAAAGGGATAGAAACTGTGTATCGGCACAAGCTTGGTGGGCCGAAGGGCCTGTTCCTGCGCTGTATTGTATTTTGTTCTCTTTGTTTTCATACATGGGGAATAGGGATAGTGAACAGGCAAAGTTAAATGAAACCTTTCTCTTTTCGTTAACTGCCAGTTGGGAGTGTGATAGAAATTTGGGTGAGGGGAATTTCTACCGATGTTACTTTGCAGCTCCAAGAATTCAATGTTTTTTTGATTAGTATTGATAATTCAGGGCACCTCCAACAGATGATTTCCATTTTCCTCCATTTGAAATGCATTTGTGAAGTCCTTCAGTTAATTTAATATTGTGTGACTGGAAGTTGCTCCGATTGTTTTGTGTGTACAAATGCAATACATAATGGAGCAAAATGTGTGCATGAGCATGTTTCTGCTTGTTCATTTTTGTCTTAATTATCATATTACTTTAGAGGACTTTCCACTTGTGATTTTTCCATGCCATTTCAAAGAAAGGGGTCACTCAAGCGTTCGTAACCACAATGATGTGAGAAAAAGTAATCACACACAAAATTATATACTTTTTAACACCGCCTAACAGTTTGGTTGCGCTGCAAAATGCCAGGTTTAACATTTAATTTGACATTCTTCCTCTGCTATTGCGATTGGTATAAAATTATAGCACATCAGTGATTTTTATTCTATACACCTGTAGTTTGTACAGTGTTTGGCCTTACTTGGGAACCAGAATTAAATTATAACGGTTATCTTGTATTGACTAATGAATTTCCACTTATCTACTTCTCATATTAAAATATAACTATCACAGAGGTATTTACCTGGTAGCATCAGACATTTAATTGAAATTAAAATGAGCTTTGATTCCACTGAGAAATCCAAGAATCTTTACATAGGATCACATAGGATATGCAGCACAGAAACTAGATAGGGAAGTCAGAAACAGGCCATTCAGCCCAAACAGTCCAGGCCGCTTGAACTACCTCCCATCTTTCCACTTTGAAATCGACAATTGTAACCCTCTATTCCCTCATACCCTCTATACTTGTCTAGCTTCTTCCGAACCTCATCTACACTTCAACCACTTCTGTGCTAGTGAGTTCAACATTTTGGGTCAAGAATTTTCTTCTGAATTTCCTATTGGATTTTTTGTTGACTTGTGTTAACGGCTCTGGGCAAAGTTTAAAGTTTTAGTTTATTTATTAGTGTCATAAGTAGGCTTATATTAACACTGTAATGAGGTTACTGTGAAAATCCCCTAGTCACCACACTCCTGTCCCCATTTAAAGGGTGCCATTAAACCCCGAGTTTCACTCTGGGGAGATGGGGGAGCAGGATAGAATCAGGTCTATTGACTCTGGAAGCAGATCCCAGACTGTCACAAGGCAGATGGATTAAAAGGTCCATCTTGGTTCTCTGGGACATGAACTCAACTGTTTTAGAAGCTGTCAGAGCCTCTGGCCCTCACAGCTCCTCACTTCATACCCAACAACATGTCCATCCATTCTATTTCATGGTCCCCACCCACCCCATGCTCCCTCTTAACCCTCCTTAGTCCCTTAATGCCAACCCATCCCCCTTATACCTCCAATGCCACCTCCGTAGCCACTCACTTAGTATCCACCACGGGCAGACTTCAAGAGCCATATAGAGGTGAACAAAACTGATAACAATCTCGTACAGTTGTCATTCATGCGCATTCGATCATGAATAAACTCCGGTTCATGAAGCCCATTAGAAGCTGTTGAATGTCCTCAGGTGACAAATCCCTTATTAAAAAATAGCAAGTTTGTCATTTTGGGTCACCACTTCTGTTCAGATCCCCCATAAAAGACAACTGTGAACTCGGAAACTCTGCTGAAGTATTTGTAACTTTTGAAACTCAGCCAAGCATTGATAATGAAATAACAATAGGCCTTGGGAAAAGACCACTCCACAAACAGATACTTTTTTTTCTAACTTAAACCAGATGACCGATCAATCAAAGCAGCCCAGAGCATTTTTTAACTCTCACTGACAACTTAAGTCTGTTTATTTTTATATTTAATAAACTTCTAATCATGTCACTTAAGCAGGCATAATCTGTTCTCCAAAAGCATTTATGTTCCATCAATTCATGACTCCCAGGAGTTCCTGCAACAGCCAAAAATAGGGTCTGATTGAACTCAACATTAGGTTCAAATGTTGAGTTTCAGTTTCCCACTTGAGTGAATCACACCCTATGCCCTAACAGCAAAAATTTACACCACGGTCCAACTCACTCTTTTAAGGAGCCTTTCTGACTCTGTGAAAATCCGACCCAAAGTTTCTGTGAATTTATGATTTATTTGAGTCTCAACAGTGCAGCATGGCAAAGACTTGCATTTAAATCATGCTTTCAGCCATGCCAAAATGTTTAACAGCCAATCAAATACTTTTCTATTGAATGGTAGTCACTGGTATAATGTTGAATGCAAAACTTTTATCATGTGTAGTCTATTGTACATAATACTAAATGTGAAAATGTTGTAGTCATGGGAAACACTTGCCATTGAGACTGCATATACCTGCCAACTTTATTTTCTTTTTGACAATGCCAACTCATTGTTAATCCATTCAGGCTGTTCAATACTTGGCAAGAAAATTAGTTCATAAAAGAATGTTAATTTCAAAAAAGTTTGATGACGCAAAGAATGACAGTGAATGTAAGGTGGTGTTTCAAATCTTGGACTCCCACCAGCACTCGACGAGTAATCTAATTTGTTCCGATAATTTATGGCACTATCCAAACCGTTCACTGTCAAGTCACCTACTTCCTATCCTTGCTCAGTAAATATGTGCATGCATCAAGAAAACCGCAGAGAAAAAGGGAGGTAAAAGCTTTTTTTATATAAGTGTGTTCATTAAATATTATTTAAGAAGCAGGCAGTGAATGTTTCTGAGGTCCGCAGTGTGCTGAGCTAGGCATCAAACGAGCTTTTGAAGTTTACTGCAGATTATACAGAAATGGAAATGCACCAAGTCAGATGATGGTGTCGGAAAATTCAAAATGATTTCCAATAACCTAAATATTTGAGAAGGTTTGAAATGCAAATGCCACAGAATTCTAAAGGCATTGTTACGTTTGCACATCATTAACTTTTCACAAAAGACAGGCTTGATATGACATTGGAATTTGTGTGAATAGCAAAGCAAGGGCTTATTCTCCACTTCTAGTTACAGCTAATCCCTGATATCAGTGGAGCCATATGGGGCAGTGAATGTGGAAAACCAATGTGTTTCCAAGGACTGTTAGAGTCAGTGGAGAGACAATTAAGCAAGCAAATGCACTATTCCCTGATCACATATCTGCCATTGTTTGGACGTGGAGTGTCATTTGTTGAGGTGCAGGAAGGCTTCATGCCTGCCTATCCTTTCAAAGTGACTAAGCAAGTACCCTTTGCGGAGAAGGAGTTTTAAAGAGGCATCTCATGAAGTCAATTGAAGGCCGCTTGTTGCAAGTTCTTTAAGTAGCTCAGTTGTTTGTAGATCTCCACCTTTTACCTCTGGGGAGAGGCAATGCTATTGAGGTTATAGGGGAGGGAAAATAACTGACTTTCTTTCCCTCTTGTAAATTCCCCTTATTCATTGAAGTGCGCCATCTGAAGCGTGACAGACACCATCAAATGCAAGAGACTGAATATGTTGAAGACAAGGGGTGGGATTTTCCAGCTGCGCTTGCTCCAAGGCTGGAAAATCCTACCCGAGCCTTTGCGCAGTCCATGTTCTGCCCACTACGATTCCCGTGGCAGGCAGAGTCAGAAAAATTCTGCCCTGAATCTGGTGCTTTGATGCAGCAAGCTCCTTGTCAGGTTACAGTTGCATTGTCCTATTCACAGTTTAGCACTCCTGTAGGCTTACTTGTCCATTTGAAGCACTTTATAAAACCTCGATGTTTAAAGTGCTAATTGATTACGTTAACTATGTTGACTAAAATTCACAAACCCTCCAGATGAAGGGCGGCACAGTAGCACAGTGGTTAGCACTGCTGTTTCACAGCTCCAGGGACCTAGGTTCGATTCCCGGCCTGGATCACCGTCTGTGTGGAATTTGCACATTCTCCTTGTGTCTGCATGGGTTTCCTCCGGGTGCTCCACTTTCTTCCTACAGTCCAAAGATGTGCAGGTTAGATTGATTGGCCATGCTAAAAATTGTCCCTTAGTGTCCTGAGATGCATAAGTTAGGGGGATTAGCAGGTAAGTGTGTAGGGATATGAGGTAGGGCCTGGGTGGGATTGTGATTGGAGCAGAGTGAATAGGCCAAATGGCCTCTCCATGCACTGTAGGGTTTCTGTGTTCTATGAAAGTTGTCTCAATTCTTTCCTGAAAGTAGCCATGGCCATTTGGGTAGATAATCAATCCAATGTACGAACAATCTCTGAGTCGTGTCCCCAACTCTGTTGGACCATATTTCTGGAGGCTTTACAATGTGGCTTCTTTCCTCCTCCTACCTTGCTTCATGCCATCACCACTGATTGTTTAAATGTCCATTCTCTAAGTGCACTGCCTCCTCACATTGATGCGAAAAGCAAATAGATTTCAGTTTCCAATTGGATGATTTTTGGATCCCAATCAAACAGTCGGTTTTCTCCTGGTCCGCTACTTTTAAAGCCACTCAACAAAAAAAAAGGCATTCAAAGAATGTTTCTTTGAAACTACAATTTTTTTTGTAATGTTTCTCCAAATGTACTCCCAGTTTGCCCACAGTAGCGTCCTGCATGGAGATTATCCCTTAATTCCGGAGGACTACAGGGCAAACGTGAAGGATTGACAACCTTATCTCTGGGTAACAGTTAACCTGAAGTTATTAAGAGACGGAGTCACCCTTTTGTTCCTGTATCATGTTGAAGCAGATTGGATTGTATTTCTGCAGCAAGCTTGTTTCACCTGGAGGGAAATCTGTAGTCACTTTCAGATTCAGAGCCAACAAATTAAAGGCTTTGTGTTTTCAAATTTTTGATTCGGTCTGGAAAGGGAATTAAGACAGATGAGGTTAAAATCTGTAAAGCTCAGTTTAACGTCTGTGTTTAGTGAGAAAGTCAATGATTATGTATATTAAGTATTATGATTCCGGCTTGGTAGATTATCCCATTTATTTTTATTTAGAGACATGGATGAACAGAGTCACAGGACCGTCTATTAACTTTTAACAAAATAGCAGAGCATTGATTTAACAGGGAAAGATTAGTTATAATATGCTATTCCTTCACCCCCACTTATTTCAAAGTTAAAGTTTATTTATTAGTCAGAAGTAGGTTTACATTAACACTGAATTGTAATTACTGGGAAAATCCCCGAGTCACCACACTGCAGCACTTGTTCAGGTACACTGAGGGAGAATTTAGCATGGCTAATGCACCTAACCAGCACGTCTTTTGGCCTGTGGGAGGAAACCAGAAAACCCGGAGAAAACCCATGCAGACATGGGGAGAACGTGCAGACTCCGTGCAGATAGTGACCCAAGCCGGGAATCAAACCCGGGGTCCCTGGTGCTGTGGGGCAGCAGTGCTAACCACGGTGCTACGGTGCCACCCCATCTTTAATGATGTATTACAGATTTATAAAGATAATGCATTTACACTATTTATCTTACACTCTCCGGTTCTCAGTAAGTGCACTGTCCATGTGAACCACTTGGCAAACTGTGCTCAGACACACCGCAGTCTGAAACCAAGCGACAGGTACCACCCAAGTAATTTCAGTGGATTGCTCATCCAATCCCCCCAAATGCTTGTTACACTGTGAGCCAACAAAGGTTGGCTGCAAAGTGAGGGGGGGATGGGGAAGTGTTAGGGGGAGAAAGCCAAAGGAATGAGGGCAGAAATGTGGGAAATGGGGTGTAAGGGACACAGCAGGGACATAGTTGAGGGCAGATCCTGCAATACAATGCACATATATCCTGCGATTTACCTAAAATAAATCCAGGTGCCAAACTCACAGGAAAATGGGAGATTTTCCCACCCATTTATTGGGTGCGCTGACTTTTGATAAGTTACAGTACTCTCAGCACTACAGATTTAGAAGGATAATGCACGTTACACAATTTATCTTACAGGAGAATCATGCTAGCAGAGAGGGTGGGGCCTAATCCCGCTGGAGAGATAGACAGCAGAGTGCTCAGTATACTGGGAAATCAATTGGCATGCCTCCCCCTCCAGTCGCCAACCTCCTAATCGCCACCCCTGAACCCTCCCTTCCCCCCAGACATTACATCATAAATAATAGCCTGGGAAGTGATGATTGATTCATACGCCTCCATGCATCTCCCAATACCGGATTTCCAGCGCCATCAGCTCCATGCTGGAAATCGGCGTGGAGCTGACTAACGTATGCAGCAGGTCATTCGAATATAATTTTGATCCTATTAGTAGACCAAGGACTGAAGTCTCCAGGCCCATTAGCTTTTCCCTTCCCCACCCAACACACAGTTACAGTTCCTCCCCACTTGTGGGAACTGATGGAATGACCCTGCTGGAGTGAAGGGAGGGTGACCAAGCCCCCCGCACCCCCCCCCCCCCCCCCACCCCGCCAGAAGATTGGGTGCTGGGATGGTGGTGGGGGTGGAGGGGAGGCAGGTGGGGAGGTGTTTGTCATGCTTCCTATGCTGGGAAGGGAATTTATTGATTTTGCTTCAATGGTGGAGATCAATGGCTATATTCTTACTCAGTTGTAGGTTTGGGGCAGAGATACATAACTAAATTCCAGTCTGGGAGAAGAAGCAGGATGTTCGTTTGGGATTTCAATTCATTTGAGGTTGGTCATCTTGTTTCCTGCTTCGTGAAGGCTGATACCAAGGTTTGATGTTTACCCACAATCATTCACATTGACTTTGGGGTTTTGGTGTTTGACTGTAATTCACAGTTAAAAGTCAGAATGTTTATTCCAGAGTCGAAATGTCCAATACTAGAGGGCATGTACTTAAGGTGAGAGGGGGAAAGTTCAAAGGAAATGCGAGGGGTAAGTTTTTTAGTGCAGAGAGTGGTAGGTGTATGGAACCACTCTGCCAGGGGTGGTGGTGGAGGCCGTTATAATTGGGGCGTTTAAGGGCCTTTTAGATAAGCACATGAATATGTAAGGAATAGAGGGATATGGACCAAGGGCAGACAAAAGGGATAAGTTTAATTTGCCAAAATGTTCAGCACATCATCATGGGCCGAAGGGCCTGTTCCTGTGCTCCACTGTTTTATGCTCTATGTAATAATTGAGAGCAGGTAACGGAAGTGTTTTTTTTAGTATTGTCATGTAACATTAAGTGCTGCTCCATCATAACTGATCACGTTACACTGGGCAGGATTTTATGGCCTTGCTCATCCCAAAACCGTAAAATCCTGCCCGAGGTCAATAGATCTTCCCATTATCCAACCCTTATCTGATTCCCACTAGTAAAATTGAGGCATTATGTTTACAATGTCTCTAGCAGACATAGTGACCGGAATTTTACCGTCCTGGGAATTGGTAAGGGCGAGGGGTGGACCATGGAGAGGTCTGTTGACCTCAGGTGGGATTTTTCCGGTTTCTGGGACAAGCGAGGTTGTAAAATCCCACCCATAATATTGGCAATCCTGCAATCCTGCAATTGCTCACTATTGATAGTGACATACATCTCATACTGTATTTACACCAATAATATCCCTGAGGGATATTATTTAATTGATCGCATTCATCTTTATAATAAAGGTGAACTGAACTCTAACTTGGTTTGCAGATGCAGAATGTCAAATCATTCAAATTAATTAATGGTGTGGGATTATTTGGACCTACCAATCAACTGTGGTAGAAAATCCTCGAGCTGTTTAATTTTCCTTACGCATGAAGCTTTACCATATTCACAGGCTGGTGTGTCTCTTAACAGGGAAGCACATACCCATGAAATTATAATATTTGAAGAAACGATAAACAGTAATTGAATTCCGAGCTGAGAGTTGCTTTACTGACTGCAGGGGAGTTTTAAATCTAAAATGCATTGACAGCAACTTCCCCGATATGGAACAAGATCTATTTTCTCACTTGGTTTAACCAATTGGGTATCATTTGTCCCAGGTGATGGTCTGAGGTTCCACTGAATTCAGATGAGCAGATTACTTTTACTGCTGTCGCTGGGAGAACGAGGTTCCTTCAGTTCTACCGCTGAGTTATCAAATACTTCCAATCCTACAGCCGGGTTTTATTTGAACAGGAGCTGTGTGACGCTTTTTCAAGTGCAGAGAAAGTGTGCATCCTGCAGAACAGCCCTGGTGCCAGGGAGGCAGTGGTGCACTGGTATTGTTACTGGACTCGTAATCTAGCGACCCAGGCCAATGCTCCAGGGACCTGGGTTCAAATCTCACCACAGCCGATGGTGAAATTTGTATTTAATTAAAAAATCTGGAATTAAAAGTCTGCTGATGACCATGAAACCATTATTGATTGTTATTTCAGTAATGTGGTTGACTCTTAAATGCCCTCTGAAATGGAGAGCAGTAAGGGAAGGGCAATAGGGAAACCCAGCCACTGATGCTCACATCCCATAAATGAATATCTGGTTAATTCTCTGGTAGCATCGTGAATACAAATGTAAATGCACCTTTTATTAGTTGCCATGTTTTCATTGTTTCTGCACTGAAATTTATAACTCACACAGGTAGCTGTGTCATAAGAACATAAGAACTAGGAGCAGGAGTAGGCCATCTGGCCCCTCGAGCCTGCTCTGCCATTCAATAAGATCATGGCTGATCTTTTTGTGGACTCAGCTCCACTTACTCGTCCGCTCACCATAACCCCTTAGTTCCTTAACTGTTCAAAAATTTATCTATCCTTGCCTTAAAAGGAGTGTCAGGAGAATTAAACCTGTGAATTTGTTTCTAACAGTGAATCAATGTACCTTCGAACTCTGGAATTCCAGCTTTTACCATTCCAAATGATCTTGACACTTACATTCCTAATCGCCGCCCTCTTGCCTGCATGGGCCAGCTAAACGTACTCCCCCCCCCCCCACCCCCTCCCCAATCCCAGAATGCACAGTCCCTGTCTCCTTCAAGCTCCACCTCCTCCCAGTAGGCTATGCCCCTGTGGGCCTCATCCCCTTGACACTGCGCGATGTTCAGTGGGCACTGCCAGTGTGCCAGGTTGCCCGTGCCAGGTTGCCCAATAGACAGTGGCAGGGTGCCAGGCTGGCACTGTTTTCCCTGTCTGGCCCACATGTGATGCCAGATCCACAGTAATGTGGTTGACTCTTAAGTGCCCTGAGAAATGACTCACCTGATCAAGGAGCAGTGTTCCAAAAGCTCGTGATTCCAAATAAACCCATTGGACTTTAACCTGGTGTTGTGAGATTTCTTATTGTGCCTACCCCAGCCCAATGCCAGCATCTCCATGTCAGGAATGGGCAATAAACGCTGGCTCAGCCAGCGACACCCAAATCCCATGATGAATAATAAAAAAAAAGTTATTTTCTTTCATGTCAAATATCTCGCTATTTACTTTGAGTGTAACTGTAGTTAGAACAAAAAATGAACTGTTACGGTGATTCCCAGTACTGACCAGTCTAATTTTCCCACTTCATTTTCAGACCGGCCAGCAGCGTTGGTGGGAACAAGAAATTTCGGGGAATATGATCCAAACAGGAGAGTTAATCACACACAACCTGACTGAACTGTTGAAGCCTGAGGCCTACGAAGTTCGCCTGACACCGATTACACGATTTGGAGAAGGTGATTCCACCATCCGAGTGATTAAATACACTGACGGTAAGACTTATGCTGACAGACATTTCAAACTTGGAAAATTGCTATGAAGAGCGCTGGAAATTTGAGTTGCTTGAGACAAATGCAACATTTCTCAGATTGTTTAAAATTTAAAAAAATGTGCAACCTATGAGCTTACTCTTTTATGATACAGATCATTTGTTATAGAACTTTTACAATGCACACCATATATCATGGATGTGGCCTTTTTATGCTTTGTTCTGTGTGGGTTATAAACCTCTTTGATTCAGTGTAATTCATTAGTATTATTATTAATCTAGTGTAATTGATAATATTGCGTTTCAATTTATTCAGCCCTTGAACGTTGACTAATTTTAAGACGCACAGTGGTGTATGACACTTGAAGATCTTGTCAAATCTGAAAACACACCAATGCACTGTAACACAAAATGAAGTGGAAAGAATACTACACTGAAACATTGTGTATATAAAGAGTGAATTATGGAACTGGATTCACCTCTGTGTGTTCTCTTGGTGCTACCTCCATGCTGAACATTTTGAGATTTAGGCTGGGATTTTGCCCATTCTTTGATGATGGGCTGGGAACTATGAGGGGCAGAATGCAGAAGATGGCCATTTGACCCATCAAGTCTGCATAGATCAGAATCCCACCTAGATCCTATCCCCATAACTCCATGCATTTATCCTAGCTAGTCTCCCTGACACTAAGGGGCAATTAAGCATGGTCAATCCACCTAATCTGCATGTCTTTCGGACGGTGGGAGGAAACTGGAGCACCCGGAGGAAAGCCACATACGCACAGGCAGAACGTGCAAACTCCACGCAGATGGTGACCCAAGCTAGGAATCGAACCCGGTCCCTGGCACTGTGAGGCAGCAGTGCTAACCACTGTGCCACCGTGCTGCCCCCAAGATGATGGAAAATTATGACAAATGGCATTGGTGAAGAAACCTGACGTGTTCACACCACTGGAGGCTACTCCCAGAGTCAGCCAGGCTGGCAGGAGGAAGCTGGGCGTGAAGGTGGCGGGAAGGTAATTAAGCCTGTTGGGTCAACAATTAATTACGATTTCACCAACATTTTTCCAATTTGTGAGGGACGCATGAGGATCTTCACCTCACCGACCAGAAGGAGATGGGAGTCAGTGCCGGGTTAATCTTTGCTACCACGAGCAACCATGTGAGAGGTAACCTGGCTTGTTAGGGCAGGTGGAAATGAGCAGACATTGGCAGTATCAATATGGAGGCTCTCCAACCTGGCTGGCATGGCAGACATGTTCTGACTGAGTATCCTCTCTGACCCCACATTTATATATACAGAATAAGGAGTTGGGGTTTTGATTTGATTTGCTTTATTATTGTCACATGTATTACTATACAGTGAAAAATATTGTTTCTTGTGTGCTGTACAGACAAGGCATACCGTTCATAGAGAAGGGCACAGGAGGGTGCAGGATGTAGTGTTACCTTCATAGATAGAGTTTAGAGAAAGATCAATTTAGTGCGAGGTAGGTCCATTCAAAAGTCTGATAGCGAGGAAGAAGCTGTTCATAAGTCAGTTCCTCAGCTTTTGGTCCTGAGAATAGATGCAGCAATTTGCAGTGCATCTTATTTAGTAAAGCCTTGAGCCCTCCAGTAAGGATGGGTGTCAGGGAACCAGAGAGCTGCAGCCACTGGGAGCAAAGTAGCAACACCCAGAGAAGCACCAGGATCAAGAGACAAGGACAAGGAGGGCACGGAGTCACATACAACCAGTCTCTTTTCCTTAGACAATGCGATCCACCAGAGAGGGTTTCTCACCAGCTCAGCTTCCTAAAATTGTTGGAGTGACAGTGTCTGCTCCTCTCCGGGGATGTTGTCGCTTTGATGGAGAATGATCGGAACACAGTGGGAAATGGTTGGCACCTATTGCTCTGGTGGTGAAGGTTGCCGTTTAAGCTGCTTTTACACACCTCAGGATCATTCCAGGCATCCACTAGTGACATCTGTGGGATCTCACAGTCCGTGGCTTGTTACTGCATCAAGATGGTCACTAATGCCATATTCAACAGGGCCACACTAAGTGTGTTTGTACACTGGTCCAGACGGTAAGGACAGTCACTGGATTCCTGCACATCATTGCCTGGATGCATGTGGCCCCCTCCAATAGACCAGACAGAAACCTTCATTAACAGAAAAGACTTCTATTCAATCACCATACCCTGTGACCACTGCAAATAATCCTTCAGGTATAAAAAAGATTTCTGGGAATTTGTGACAACACCTTTATACTTCAGCAATCCTATTTTCCCAGCCTTTTCAGTCCGCCACCACTTTCAGGGATGGATACTTAGCAATAAAGGCTACCCACTGAAAATATGCCCTCTTTCACCTCCAGGAATCCAGGCAGATGCAGAGTAGCTGGGGTGGCTTAGTGGCACAGTGGTTAGCACTGCTGCCTCACAGCGCCAGGGACCCGGGGACGACTCCTGGTTTAGGTCACTGTCCATGTGGGATTTGCACATTCTCCCTGTGTCTGCGTGGGTTTCTTCTGAGCGCTCCGGTTTCCTCCCACAGTCCAAAGATGTGCAGGTTAGGTGGATTGGCCATGCTAAATTGCCCCTTAGTGTCAGGGGGACTTACTGGGCTAAATGCATGGTATTACAGGGATAGGGCCTGGGTGGGATTATGGTTGGTACAGACTCAATGGGCCGAATGACCTCCTTCTGCACTGTAGGATTCTATGGTTCTGCCACAGGATGACTCAATCAACTGCTGAACAGGTTAGGCAGGTTTGTGCGCACAAGAAAAAGTACTTTTCACTTATCCCAATACATGTGACAATAATAAATCACATTAAGTCCTCCTTACTAACATCTGGGGGTTAGTGCCAAAATTGGGAGAGCTGTATCACAGACCAGTCAAGCAACAGCCTGACGTAGTCATTGTCACGGAATCATACCTTACAGATAACACAGTTGCTGGGTCAAAATCCTGGAATTCCCTCCGGAATGGCACTGTAAGTTCACCCACAGAACTTGGACTTCAAGAAGGCAGCTCACCACTACCTTCTCAAGGGCAAGTCGGGATGGGCAATAAATGCTGGCCAGGCAGCAAAGACCGTGTCCCACAGCTGAATAAATAAAACATCAAATCAACATGTTGTTTATGTGCCTTGATCCGGCTAGGCATTCGATACGCCCCAGCTCAGGTCTTGCGTATCATTGTGGTTTACAGTGCATTGTGAAACCTGGTGCTGCTAAAGTGAAATGTATTGAAGAATAAGGAAGTGTGATGTCTCCTTCGAGGATGGAGATATGGGAGAGGACAGTGACCAGGCACAGTCCAATGAAGACTTTGAGGGAGCGCAGGCAAGGTGCACGTGGGAGGCTTGTGAATTACAAATCATAGAGTCCCTACGGTGCAGAAACAGGTCATTTGGCCCATTGAGTCTGCACCAACCCGCAACCTCACATATTTACGCCACTTATCCCTTTAACCTGCACATTCCTGGATACTGAGGGGTGATTTAGCACGGCCAATCTACCTAACCTGCACATCTTTGGACTGTAGGAGGAAACCGGAACACCTGGAGGAAACCAGGCAGACAGGGGAAAAGGTGCAAACTCCACATAGACAGTGGCCCAAGCCGGGAATCGAACCCAGGACCGAGACGCCTTGAGACAGCAATGATAACCATTGTACCACTGTGCAGATTGTACTGTGCAGACAGGTTTCTCATGAAGCTACCTGACGCATCCATTCACTGCACCCTCTAAGCCTGTTGCCTTTAAAATGTGGTGCCAGCCTTTTCTGAGCTGACATTTCCTCCGACTCCCACATTCTAATTAGCCAACTCCCCCGCCTGTCTGTTATCTGTTTCAGCGACGTTAGCTGAAACATCAGTGTTGGTCGGGACTCATAGAACCATAGAACCCTTATAGTGCGGAAGGAGGCCATTCGGCCTATTGAGTCTGCACCGACCGCAATCCCTCCCAGCCCTATTCCAGTAACACCTACAGTTACCCTGGCTAATCCTGCTGACACTAAGGGACAATTTGGCATGGCCAATCCACCTAACCCTCACCTCTTTGGATAATGGGGGGAAACTGGAGCGTCCAGAGGAAACCCATTCAGACTCGGGGAGAATGTGCAAACACCACACAGACAGTCACCCAAGCCAGGTCCCTGATGCTGTGAGGCAGCAGTGCTAACCACTGTGCCACCGTGCCAACTCATTTGCTCGTTCTCGAATTGTGCCATGGAATCTTTAATGTCCACCAGAGAGAGGCCTTACTTTAACAAATCCTGTGAAAGACAGCACCTCTGACAGTGTGGCACTCCCTGGACTGGAATGGCAGCCTAGATTCTGTGCTCAAGGCTGGCCCTTGAACCAACAATCTTCTGACTCTTCGGTGGAAGTGTTGCTATTCAGCCACTATTTCTATTAGTGACATGGCATTGTCAAGCTGAAGGGCACAGTTTTACACTGAGTAGAAAGTAAGAAAGTCATTAAGATATTAACATTCGCATTTGTGACAACTGGGATGCTTGTGGCAAAGTTATACATAATTAAACCTTGAGAAATTTTATTAAGATAACTGCATTATCTGCCTTCTGATTCATGCAGCATTCTGCGATCTAATTTATTTTGGAAATGTAAAAATAGTTAGAATGGCCAATATTGGAGCTGGTGATGATATTTCCTGCTCTACAGGTTTTTATATTAATTATATAAATAATCATATTCACACAGTAATTGGAATTAGAAAACGTTTCTCGGAAATAACAGACCTCAGCGCTAACTTTTTGTCGCCACTGGAGAAATTCCACGTTAATGTTGATAATTTATCTTATTATTCATTATTAAATCTGAATCCAATGTCATTATTAATGATTGGAGCTACCAGTTGGTTACCAAAGGGTAAAGTCTAGACCTCGGGATCACAATGTAATAGGGAGATCAGGCTTGAACACTGGGGGAGTATTAGCATGGCAACAGTATCTTTATTAAATTGCCAGTTTTGCAAGCTACTCAGAAAGCCAAGGTCTAATATCCAATTGGACTGCAAACAATATATAGGATTCTCTCTGGAAGAAGTGTATGTGTGTGTCTGTGTGTGTGTCTATGTGTGTGTACATGTGTGTGTGTCTGTGTACATGTATGTATCTGTGAACATGTGTATGTGTGTGTCTATGTGTGTGTGTGCATGTGTGTGTGTATGTCTGTGCATGTGTGTGTGTGTCTGTACATGTGTGTGCACATGTGTGTGTCTATGTACATGTGTATGTGTACATGTGACTGTGTCTATGTACATGGGTGTGTCCAAGTGTGTGTATGTCTGTGTGTCTGTGTACTTGCGTGTGAGTCTGTGTGTGTATGTGTGTGTGCGTGTGTGATTTTGTTCCCTATCTACCTGCCTCTCTATTTATATCTTTATTTCCCTGGTTTCACCTGCCACTTTCTCCTCTGTGTCTGGCTCTCGCTAACTCTATCTGATTCTCTCCACGGATGGGATTTTCCAGCCTCTCCTGCCAGCAGGGCCTTCCAGTTCCACCAAAGGTGACCTCCCATGATAGCAGCAGGATGGACGAGCCTTGCAAAACGCTGAGAACTTTGGTGGAACTGGAGGCTCCCAGTGGCGAGAAACATGTCTCCATTCCTTACGGTTCTCAGTCTATCTGGTCCTCTCGCTTTCTCTCTATAGCCCTTTGTCACTATTCTCAGGTCTAAAAAAGGGCGCATACAGGAGCAATGAGTAGCTGACTATTGGCTGGGAAAAGGGCTTTGGGGGTAGTTGCATCCAAGCAGAAAGTTTTCTCTGAAACTCAAGTTCCTGCACACTATTGTCATCGAACCTGAAATCTGGCCAAACCCTTTTCTGCCAACATCACTGTCAAAGAAAAACAGACCACTGTCGCCAATCACTTCCATGGAAAGAACTGATTTTGATTGAGGAACAGTTTTCCTTATTTAGCTCGTGGTGGTCATCCAGAACTAGGGATCAGAATTAGAGGATAAGGGGTAAACCTTTTAGAACTAAGGTGAAGAGAAATTTCTTCACCCGGAGGGTGGTGAATATGTGGAATTCACTACCACAGGGAATAGCTAAGGCCAAAACGTTGTCTGATTTCCAGAAGAAATTAGATATATCTCCTGGGGCTAAAGGAATCAAGGGACATGTGTGGAAAGGGGAATCAGGATATTGAATTTGATGATCAGCCACAATCAAACTGAATGGCAGAGCATGGCTGATCTGTTTGTGTTGACTTGATTTGATTTATTATTGTCACATGTATTAGTAAAAATTGGTGAAAAGATTGTTTCCTACGCGCCATACAGACAAAGCATATTGTCCATAGAGAAGGAGACGAGAGAGTGCAGAATGTAGTGTTACAGTCATAGCTAGAGTGGAGAGAAAGAGCGACTTAATGCGAGGCAGGTCCACATTCCCCATCTGCCCACAATAATCTTTGACTGGCTTGCCCAGCAAGAATCTATCTAGCTCTGCCTTAAAAAATATTCAATCACCCTGCTTCCACCATCTTCTACAGCAGAGAGTTCCCACAGCTGTTATTGCTCTCTCAAACCTTGCCAAAGAGAGAATTGTTCAAATCTGAGCCTTAGCTGTGCATGTCAACAAGCTGCTCAGCTGGGGAGCGCACTGATCCTGTCCTCAAAGCTTCATCCCGATGTGGGGATCTGTTCCAGTTAGAGATTGGGAATGGGGAAGTCGGGCCGATTTTCCGAAACATTCCACAGACGCTCGTTCCACCTCTCCTGTTTCCTGTCAACGTCAGTCAGCTATTGATTCTGTTTGCTGATGTTATTATGTTTTAATTTTGGACCATGAATGATGAGCTAATTGGGCAAATGAATTAAAGGCCACTTAACCAGGATTTATTGATAAGGATGGATGTTTTGTATCTCACAGAGCAAACTGTAGACAGTCTTCTTTATATATGACTGATTAGTCATTTGATTATACTCAGCTGTAACCTTCTGGCCTTTGGCAGGTTGCTGTATGGTCCAGATGTGAGAATTATGAGAAATAATTAAAGCAAACTTCAATACGTAAATTAAATATTAAGCGTTATTTGATCAGACATACAGTACAGAAAATCCATTGCACTATGGCTGCATCTGCAATCAGGGTTCAAAACAGGATTAACCCAAACTTTTAACCCAAACCATTATCACACACAGGCAGTCACACACACATATACACTCAGTCACACTCTTATCCACACACAAATACGGACAATCATACATTTACTCACACTCACAAAATCACAGTCTCTTGTATGTCTACCTGACAATACAGTGGTCTTCTTATTATCCTTACACGCACACACACACACACACACACTCATACTCACACACACACACGCACATATATACACACATGCACACACACTCACACTCATTCACACTCAAACACACACACGCACATATATACACACATGCACACGTACACACGCACACACACACACAACCTTATATGTTTCAAATAGAAAATAAGCTCCCTTTATCAGCATATCCACAGGAAGTGACAAAGCCTCTTTTGATTGTAGATATCCCTCTGACAATGCATTAGGCTCCCCTTAAATATTCAGCCGATAATGAATCAGGCTTCCCTCAGTCTTCATTAAACACTCTTCCAATGATAGGTCAGTTCCCCTTTAAATATCTTGTTATAAGCATGTGACAGATTGTTCTTCATGCGAGTTGCATTCCCCCTCTGACTGTCCTCCTCTTTCCGATCGCCAGTTCTCCTCACCCCAGCTCTCCTTCCTTCCCGCGGCCGTGAGGGTTATCCACTCTTTTCAATAGAGAACACGATGTTATATTGCCTTGGTCTCAATGACCTTTCGATAATCACCAACGATGCTTCACATTTTGCTTCAAACTTATAATTCAAGCCGCACGACAAAGAACCATCTTTAGACTTCCCTTCAGTAAACTCTGTCATTTGAAGAGCACAATAACCTTTATTTAGGAGCTTGAGGAACAACATCTCATCTTCTGATCAGTCACTCTGCAGCTGGGTGACCAGTCACCTTGGCTTTTCAGGGCTTTCCTGATGTAAAGGCACTTGCCGTGTGTCCCAGTTTGTCTGCACCATAATGTTGATGGGGCCACATTCTCAATTACCAAACTTTGTGCTTGCACAGAACGTTCTTGGACATGCAAACTCTGCCCTTCCCCCGGCAGCTCGCTTCCATACTGCTCACAGACTTGGCAACACCACCCTTCCACTACCCTGACAGGCTGTCCACCATCACCCTGTCCCTCCCCCAGGCCACCTGACTCTCTCACCCTCCACATTCCCCCGCCATCAACCACCTCCCCCCCCACACACACACACACACACACACACACTCTGACAGGTTCTCCAGCACTACCCTCTCCCTGTCCACTCCCCCCACCCTGACAGACTGTCCATCACCACCCTCTCCTTCCCACAGACACCAAATGACCCCCTCCCCACACTCTGACAGGTTCTCCAGCACCACCTCCTCCCTCTCACAGACTGCCCCCCCCCGCGCTCTGACATATTCTCCAGCAGCTGCCCCCGCCCCCCCCCCCCAAACCCCCCTACCCACCGTAACTCGGATAGATTCCCCAGCATCCCCCTCTCCTCGCCATTACCCCCCTCCCCCCCTCCCCCTGGGTTTTGCCAGTACCCGTCTTCTCCCTGCTATTGCAGATTAGCCAACGTCCCCACTTAGATGCCAAAGTGTCCCTTCATTTGTTCACTGAGAGTTGGTCACCCAATCTGCAGCCTTGTGGACCCAGTGACCAACTCAGCAATTCACACCATGAACTCTGTCTCCATTTTGATTTTTTTTTCTTGCCAAGTGCCAGTCTGTATTTTGTTTATGTGGTTTTTTGATTCCTGACAGACAACTATTCATTATTCTGCCTTGAACACGCGCCCAAGGCCAACCTTTGGTTTCCTTACTGCAACCACTGCCACTCCCTCTGACTTATGTTCCATTCTGTTTTTGTTATTTAATCTCTCCTGCACTCACCCCATCCCAGACCTTCCTTTTTCTTCTTCCTCCCCTCTTTAATGTTCAACAGCATAAAACACATCACATTTCCACACCCGCACCCCCCCTCCCTCACCTTCAGCCTGAAGAGTGACATCCGACCTGCAACATGAACTCGGTTTCTGACTCCACAGATGCTGCTAGACCTGTTGAATATTTCCACTTTCTGTTTTTATTTAACAGTTGTTTAGCTGGACGGATCAAATCACAAGTGTCTAGGTGGCCAAGTTGCTGGTCAGGATTGTTTATTGGTTTGTCCACACAAAATATCTTTGTGTTCTTTCTGGATAGCCTTGTCTGGTTTGTAACAGGGTTTGATGTTAAAAATATTGGATATTCCTCTGTCAGCCCGATCTAGTTGAAAGTCCAGCCTTCTACCAAAGAGGTTTTCTCTTCCTACATTATTCATTTCAATTGCTTGCTATGCAGTTGGAATAGAGAGAGAGATCACACTTTGATATAAAAACCAGCAAAATCCTCACTCTATCCATTTTCCCCAGGAATGCTGATCTGAATGCTGATGAGTGACGAATCCATTAATTGACCAGCGCATTAATATTGGCTCTTGTGTTTGCAAACGACTCATTCACTGCACTTCAAAGTGACTCATTCCCGTGAAGTGTTATCGAGAAATTTCTGTAATAGGTTGTAAGATATGGGGGAACGATGGAAGCCTGCAACACAGACAGAGGCCTTTCGGTTTGATTTTCCTTCACTGCGGCAATTAAAATGGAATCTAATTGCCCCTGTTCACTTCCTGGAGTCTTGAACCGTCCTTTGCTCCAAGCACTTTCCGATTTCTCTCTGTAAGATGCAAATTCCTTTACCTCAAACACCCCCTCCCGCAAAGCATTCTATGAGTTAACGGCAACTTATGTTTATATTGTGCCTTTAACATAAGAAACAGTTCCAAGGCTTTCACAGGAGCATTATACAGCAAACTAGACACTGAATCATCTCTGGCAATATTAGAGCAAGTGGTCAAAAGCTTGGTCAAAAAGTTTATTTATCAGTCACAAATAGGTTTATATTAACACTGCGATGAAGTGACAGTGAAAATCCCCTAACCGCAACATTGGGGCACCTGTTTGAGCGCACTGGGAGAAATTAGCAGAGCCAATGTGTCTAACCAGAAAAAGATAGGTTTTAACGCAAGTCCCAAAGGAAGAGATGATTTGGAGATGCCCGCGTTGGACTGGGTGAGCACAGTAAAAAAGTTGTTAAATGTTATTTATTAGTCACATTAACACTGCAATTAAGTTATTATGGAAGTCCCCTAGTTGCCACATTCCGGCGCCTTTTCAGGTACACAGGGAAAATTTAGCATGGTGAATCCACCTGACCAGCACATTTTTTGGATTGTGGGAGAAAGCCAGAGCGCCCAGAGGAAACCCACACGGACACAGGGAGAACGTGTAGACTCCACACAGACAGTGACCCAAGGCAGGAAGTGAACCATTGTGTTACTGTGCCGCCAAGTAAGAAGTCTCACAACACCAGGTTAAAGTTGAACAGATCTATTTGGAATCACGAGCTTTAGGAGCGCTGCTCCTTCATCAGGTCTTCACTCCCCAGCTTACTGCTTGTAAACGTCCAGTCTATGGAAAACTAGCTAGATGAACTTAGAGACAGACTCACTTTCCAAAGAGAACTGAGGGATTGCTGTGTGCTCTGTTTCACAGAGACGTGGCTCACTCCTGCTTCATCGGACAGTGCCTTACAACCAGAGGCTTCTCAATCCATCAAATGGACCATACAGCGGCCTCAGGCAAGGCTAGGGGAGGTGGGGTCTACCTCCTAATCAACACCTTGAGTGACTAAAATTCAGGATGTCAGAAGAGGCCATAATTAAATCAATACAGATATCTCAGGGGCTTGGAAGGGAGGGGATTGGAGGGTCGGAGGAGATTACAGAGTTGGAGGCTGTGAGGCCATGGAGGGATTTGAAAATGAGGATGAAAATTTTAAATCAACCTGTTTGACCAGGAGACAATGTTGGTCAGTGAGCACAGGGGTGATAGAAGAACAAGACCAAGTGGGCTTTAGGACACCAATAGCTTGACCTCAAGTTTACAAAGGGTGGAATGTGGGAGACCAGGAGTGTTGGAATAGTCAAGTTCAGAGATAAGAAAGATAATGAATGAGAGTCTCCGTAGCAGGTAAGCTGAGGCAGGGTGCAGTGGAGCAATGTTTGTCAGGTGGGAAGACAATCTTACTGATAATGTGGATATTTAATCAGAAGCTTGTAGTGGAGTCAAATCCCACACCAAGGCTTAACAACCCTTTAAGAAGCCAGATTTCTCCTCGCCTGTCTCCATAATCTCTTAGTAAATAATTAAATCAAGGCCTACTTGTTGCTGCCTCCAAAAGCAAAATAAACAATAATTCTTTATTCAAAGTCCTGCACAATTTTAAAACAAAAACTCAGTTAAGTCTACACTTAGCCTCTTTTATCCCAGTGGAAATAGTCCTGGTATCTCTTATTCCTTCTCCACATTATAATTCCTCTTCCTGACATCTTTGTAACCCCATGTCTATGCATTATTTGGCCAAAATAATTTGGCCTTTCATTCATCAGGCAACCACTATATGAACTTATACTGATGTGATTTACTTCTTGTATACTGTGCCCCATGTAGAAAAGTCAGCAAACTATTGAGCTTCTTTTGGTTTCATCAACCCGAATTTGCACTTTTAGGGATTTCTCTCTTTGCATTTCCAGCTTACTCTGCTTAGCCACACCCTATCCAGGGAAGGCACATTGGTGTTTCTTGTTTTCTTCACAAAACATATTAACTTAAACAGCCTTTCTCTGATGTTTGTGTTATCAAGTCCCAGTCTAAAAACAAGAAGTAGGTATAGTCTGCCTGAGATACATCACTTCCAATCCTTTTGAGTCTGAGAAATGCTTGTTTACCCTAACCTTTTGATTCCTATCCATCAACTAGGATTCCAAATAAATACCCAAAATAAGGTATTTCCTTCCTTCCTTCTCTACCCACCAAACCGCGCTCTCATTTGAAAACTATTAATTATTTCCACTCCGCAGGAAAGCTAAGTTTAAGCTACTGTAGAAGGATATAGCAATCTACTTGTTCATTATTGTTCAACAAATGTATCTGATGATTAAAGATAGAGGGACAAATTACTGCATGTAGATTCTTGCTTCTCATAGAATCCCTACAGTCCGGAAGGAGGCCATTTGGCCCATCGAGTCTGCACTGACAACAATTCCACTCAGATTCTATCCCCATAACCCCATATGTTTACCCTGCCAATCCTCCTGACGCTAAGGGACAATTTAGCATGGCCAATCAACCTAACACACACATGTTTGAACTGTGAGGAAAAAATTGAAGCACCTGAAGGAAACCCACTCAGACAGAAGGAGAATATACAAGCTCCACACAAACAGTCACCTGGGTCCCTGGCGCATGAGGCAGCAATGCTAACCACAGTGCCACTGTGCTGCCATCTAATGTGCTATGAGATGTACATTGACTTCCCCTGGAGCAGGCAGTGCTTCCACTGCTACCCCTGCAGCCCACACAGCAAGCGTCAGTGATAGAATTAACACTATGCTGACAAATATCCACCTCCTAATCTACAGCATCGTTATTCTGCCACCTTCTAAAATCAAGTGTTACATGAAAGCATGATAAAGAGTTAACAAGAATGGGAAAGGTTCTCTCTGAATTCCTTGGACACGTTGGAAGGTTATCTGAGTAGCTGAAAACAAACTCAGACGCACAGAGAGCTTTGGCTGACTTATATTTGTATATTTGCAAAGATGGAGGCCAAAGCATATTCAAACGTAAATGGTAACAAAGTATTTAAGTAAAGTAAATCAAATTATTTCAAGACTTAGCACAACTTTTGTGTTAGGTAATGAATTATGCATTGTAACTTACTGTAGTCCCTCCTTTTATAAACTAATCTTTAACCTTTGGTTCCCTGTGTCCAAAAAAACTACTTGAATTAAAATGTTGGCTTGGTGTGACTATTGAACTGCAACATGATCTCCAAGGTCGAGAAGTGTGATTGATCGAATGTGCTGAAGTATATTTGGCTTAGTTTGGTTTTAAGTGATAGAAAGTAAGATATCAGGGCAATGATAGAATGGAATCGCTGTGGAGTAGTGGAAGTTATGCAATGCTGTCAGATGAACTCATACTTTTTGTTTCCTTTACAGCCCCCATGACGAATCCACATTTAGGTAAGTACCTTATTTTTGTTCTTCTATGGAGAAGTTACTATGGGTTGGTTAAAGTTAATTTATTAGTCACAAGTAAGGCTTACATTAACACAGCAATGAAGTTACTATGAAATTCTAGTCGCCACACTCCAGCACCTGTTTCGGCCAATGCACCTAATCAGCACGTCTTTCAGAATGTGGGAGGAAACCGGAACTTGGGTCACTGTAGCAATGGGGAGAATGTGCAAACTCCACACACAGACAGTGACCCAAGCTGAGAATTGAACCCAGGTCCTTGGCGCTCTGAGGCAGCAGTGCTAACCACTGTGCCACCATGGCACCCAGTTAGGTTAATTTTCGGGCTGGAGAATTGAGGCCACAGTTACAGTATTTGTTATAGTTTGACTTGAGGACTGCCACCATGTGTTCACGTCACCCTCATCTGCACCAGCTCCAGGTCTCTTCAAAATACTCACATCAGACGGCATTTAAAGAAAAGCTTCTTCCACTGTTGGTTTATAATAACTGTGTCTCAGATAGGGAAGGATCAGGTTACAGGGTAGCTCTGCGTATTTTCTTTTCTACCTCAGGGACAAATTTCGAACCCTACCCAATCTAATTTGAAGGCCAGCTGGTTATCCTTTCTCCTGGCTGGAAGGGGTTTAAGTGAATTGGCTTCGAAAAGTCTCCAGCAGGTTCCAAGTAAAGATGTTTCTGCAGCATACAACTAACCAGGAGAAGCACAAACATTAGGCGGAGCCATAAAGACTTTTGGAATCAATTTGACAATTCTAAAGCTCAAAGTATGTGCACAGGCGTATCACAATATATATCCAAGATCATGGAGTCATAGAATCCCTACAGTGCAGATGAAGGCCATTTGGCCCTTCAAGCCAGCTCTGATGGCAATCCCATCCAGACCCGTCTCCATTACCCAACGTATTTACCCTGCGAATTCTCCTGACAATTTAGTGTAGCCAATCAACCTAACCTGCACATCTTTGGAGTATGGGAGGAAACTAGAACCCCTGTAGGAAACTCACACATGTGGGTATGCCGGCGTTGGACTGGCGTAAACACAGTAAAAAGTCTGACAACACCAGGTTTTAGTCCAACCTATTCAAATAAATAGGTTGGACTAAAACCTGGTGTTGTCAGACTTTTTACTGTGGAAACTCACACAGACATGGGGAAAAGGTACAGACTCTGCACAGACCGTTACCCGAGGCTGGAATTCAACCCTGGGTCCCTGATGCTGTGAGGCAGCAGTGCTAACCTCTGTGCAACATTCAGATGCAAAGCTCCATCCAACAGTCACCATGATTTATATGGTAATTTGCTGCCAATCATTCATGATACCTGTGTGAAATGGAGATGCATTTTATTGAGTGCTGGTGTCATGTTACATTTATAATTCAATGCCCTTTATTTATCAATTAATATGGGCATGCTCAATTGTCCCAGAGCATAGGATCTGATGTGGAGCAGATTATGTGCGTTTACCTGGGTGTAAAGTATGGGGCATTGCAATAAGTCTTCAGAGGAAGAAGTCCCTTTGCCAAAATCCCTTTATTTACAATTCTAACAGCATGTTACCAGTCAGCAGTCCACCATCAGGAGTGCCAGAGGAACCGACACTCCCTATTAAATACAAGGAAAAGACTCCCTGAATGGCCCATCAATTGATCCTTAATCAGGGAGTTGATATTCCATTAGGCCAAGCTCAATGGCCTGATTGAAGTCTTTACAGACATGAAGTAAGTAGACAGGAGGAGCTGACTCTAGGTGAGTAGTGAATAAGCATGAGGAGTGCTTAACCCTATGACAGCACTAACATCTTGAAGCTGCTCGAACTTCAGACTTTGCTATTGCTGGCCAGAGAAGCTGACATGTGGTGCTGAAAGCTGCCTTCACAGATAAAATGTCCTGGTGTCAAATTAGCAGCGTCTAAAGTCTGGCAACATCCTAGTGCATTTGTTGCTAATTTAAACAGATTTCCATTATTGCGGTCGAGACTTGCTCGTGTTTGCGAGGAAGCGAATTTAATGGTCGATGAGGCACTTTAATTGAGGAAAAACTGAAGTGGGAATTGTGAAATTAAGAACAATGGGAAATGTTGGAAATGAGCAAATATAATTTATGCGGGTGTAATTAACAGATGTGGAGGAAGTCACACTTTTAACACTGACAATATGTGCTCAATACCACGATCAGCTGCTAGCCTTAATGTACCAAATTTGTGCTAATCTGAAAAAAATTCCACAATTTTTCATTACTTGTCAAAAGCAGAATAAAGCCCATAAACACCATTAATGCATTCAGCAGATGAAATCTGGTTAATGCCCCATGCACTCAGGAAGTCTGTATATTGTCTAAACATATTGATGAGTTCAATAATCACTCTGGACATGAACTGCTGTAATAAATGTGCGCTGGTAATTCCAAATGTGCTATGTTCCTGTCTGTGATAGCTCATTATTAATAACAGAGAAAGGCCCACTTCAGTCTAACCAGCTTAATTACACAAGCAGAAGCTTAATTACAACAAAGGGTTTTTACACAACACCTTCGCAGGCTTCAGCTGGGGCTAAATATCCCTGACATTCCTTTAAGGAGGTTACTTGTAATGGACACTACTTGGTTGCAGAAATGAAAATCAGACCGAATTTAGGTCAAATGAAATTGAAGGCAGGGCGGATACACCAAGAACACATTTATTTTAACTCAGGTAAGCCACCCATTGTCAAACATAACTGAAATAATGGAATTGAAAAATTCCGAGGTGAGGAACACAGAAAGATGGTCTTATCCTTGTTTAAGCAGGTTAATTGAGTGGGGGAGACTGTGGCAGATGGAATATAATGTAGAAAAATATAATGTTACGTGTTTTGGTAAGAAAAGTGAAGAAACAGAGAAGGGCCCAGTTTGGTCTGATACTAACCAGCTTAATTACAGAAATGGAAGCTTAATTACAACTTTTTAATTAGTGAGAAACTGGAGAAGTTGGTACTTAGAGAAACCTGGATGCCCTTCTATGCGAATCACAAAGTTAACAAGTAAGCATAGCAAGGAATTTGAAAAGCAGATGGTTTGATAGCTTTTTATACAAAGGGAATGTGAGTACAAACAAGTACAGAAGTTTTCATGATACATAGCACAGGAACACAGGAACTTGGGAATAGGAGTAGGCCATTCAGACCCACAATCCCATTTCACCACCCAATAAGGGCAGCAGGGTGGCACAGTGGTTAGCACTGCTGCATCACAGCACTCGGGACATGGGTTCAAATCCAGCCTCGGGTGACTATCTGTGTGGAGTTTGCACTCCCCATGTCTGAGTGGGTTTCCTCCCACACTCCAAAAATGTGCGGGTTAGGTTGATTGGCCATGCTAAATTGCCACTTAGTGTCAGGGGGGTTTGCAAGGTAAATGCATGGGTTTATGGGGATAGGGCCGAGTGGGATTGTTGTTGGTGCAGACTTGATGGGCTGAATGGCCACATTCTGCACTGTCGGAATTCTATGATTCCCTGGTTGAACTGTGGCCTAACTCCATGTTCTTGCCCTAGGCCCATATCCCTTGATACCCCTGCTCAATAAAAATTTGTCTATCTCAGACATAAATCTAACAATTGAATGAGCATCCACTTCTGTGTGAGGAAGAGAGTTCCAAACCTCCTCCATTTGCTGTGTGTAAGAATGTTCTCTAACATCTGTCCTGAATGGCCTGGCCCTAGTTTTTAGATTATGGCCCCTGGTTCTGGAGCTTTCAACCAGTGGAAGCAATTTATCCTTATCCACCTTGTCCTTCCCTGTAGCAAGTCTTGATGAGACCACATTTCAAGGACTATCCTTAGCTTTGGTTTCCTTACTTAAGGTATACTTGCCTTAAGGTGTGCGTAATGATAGTTCAGCAAATTCAAATGGAGTAGGGTAGACCTATATTCCCTGAAGTGTAAAAAAAATCAGGGGCAATCTCACCAAGGACATGATATATGGTAAACGCTGGGAGAAGATTTCCCCTCGCTGGGGAAATCTATTTATAGAGATCTCAATATCAGAATAAGGGGCTGATCATTTAAGGGGCAAAATTTCTTCAGGGAGTTGTAAACATTTAGAATTCTCGACTTCAGGGAATTGCAAATGCTCAATCGTTGAATATTTTCGAGTCAAGTGATCAATAGTTTTTATTGGCTATGATTGGAATCAAAAGATGGCGGGGGGGGGTAATACAGGAAGGTGTAGTCGACATTGAAGGTCAGTCATGATTCTGAATGGCAGAACTGGCTCAAGGGACCAATGGCCTTTATTTGTTGTTGTTCTTCTGCCCTTCACAGTATACAGGGTCAGATACAGCCAGGGGGGAGTTTTCCCAAAAATGACAAAAGCCGGAATTTTACCGGTACACACGCCCCAATTCCGAGGGCAGACGAGGCTCGGAGAATGATATTCTCCGTTGGCCTCAAGAGGGATCGTTTGGACCTCAGCGGACGTGCCAGTAAAGTGCCGCCCTAAGTGTCATAACGGTGAGAAAACTGGAGCGAACTGTGCCTCTGTCCAAAGTGGGACGGACCACAATCGTCCTACACTTAGTCGTGGGAGGGTGGTGGGTTGTTCTGGAAGGGACGGGGCCCAAACATGCCGGTGATCCCAGCTGCAAAGCAATCGGGCATTGTTTTGAAAGGCTGCCCAATCTCACAGTTCGCTGGAAGACTCCATCCCCTGACGGACATTGGGACTACCCCCTCTTCGTCAGTGGAATATTTTCCCACCTGCTGTCTGACCTGGATCGCTGGCATTGGGGCATTGAGGTCCTCCCAATAGGTCCCACTTCCACCCTTGCACAAACCCTCCTCGTGCCCCACCGCTTCACCACCATCCATCCATAGCCCACGGTCATAGCTTCCCATCATAGTCACCCCTCTCTGTTGCCCTTCAGCATAGCCTACCCATCATAGCCCCCCCTTCACAGCTCCTCTTTCATAGCCCCCCCTTCATAGTCCCCCCTTCGTATCTCCCCCTTCATATCTCCCTCTTCATAGCCCCCGCCATAGTCCCCCCCTTCATAGCCCCCCTTCATATCTCCCCCTTCATATCTCCCTCTTCATAGCCCCCGCCATAGCCCCCCCCTTCATAGCTCCCCCTTCATATCTCCCCCTTCATATCTCCCTCTTCATAGCCCCCGCCATATCTCCCCCTTCATATCTCCCCCTTCATATCTCCCCCTTCATATCTCCCCCTTCATAGCCCCCTCTTCATAGCCTCCCCTTCATAGCCCCCCCTCATAGCTCCCCCTTCATAGCCCCCCCTTCATATCTCCCCCTTCATATCTCCCTCTTCATAGCCCCCCCTTCATATCTCCCCCTTCATAGCCCCCCCTTCATATCTCCCCCTTCATATCTCCCTCTTCATAGCCCCCGCCATAGCCCCCCCTTCATAGCCCCCCTTCATATCTCCCCCTTCATAGCCCCCCCTTCATAGCCCCCCCTTCATATCTCCCCCTTCATAGCCCCCCCTTCATATCTCCCCCTTCATATCTCCCTCTTCATAGCCCCCGCCATAGCCCCCCCCTTCATAGCCCCCCTTCATATCTCCCCCTTCATAGCCCCCCTTCATAGCCCCCCCTTCATATCTCCCTCTTCATAGCCCCCGCCATAGCCCCCCCCTTCATAGCTCCCCCTTCATATCTCCCCCTTCATATCTCCCTCTTCATAGCCCCCGCCATATCTCCCCCTTCATATCTCCCCCTTCATATCTCCCCCTTCATAGCCCCCTCTTCATAGCCTCCCCTTCATAGCCCCCCCTTCATAACTCCCCCTTCATAGCCCCCCCTTCATATCTCCCCCTTCATATCTCCCTCTTCATAGCCCCCCCTTCATATCTCCCCCTTCATAGCCCCCCCTTCATATCTCCCCCTTCATATCTCCCTCTTCATAGCCCCCGCCATAGCCCCCCCTTCATAGCCCCCCTTCATATCTCCCCCTTCATAGCCCCCCCTTCATAGCCCCCCCTTCATATCTCCCCCTTCATAGCCCCCCCTTCATATCTCCCCCTTCATATCTCCCTCTTCATAGCCCCCGCCATAGCCCCCCCCTTCATAGCCCCCCTTCATATCTCCCCCTTCATAGCCCCCCTTCATAGCCCCCCCTTCATATCTCCCTCTTCATAGCCCCCGCCATAGCCCCCCCCTTCATAGCTCCCCCTTCATATCTCCCCCTTCATATCTCCCTCTTCATAGCCCCCGCCATATCTCCCCCTTCATATCTCCCCCTTCATATCTCCCCCTTCATATCTCCCCCTTCATAGCCCCCTCTTCATAGCCTCCCCTTCATAGCCCCCCCTTCATAACTCCCCCTTCATAGCCCCCCCTTCATATCTCCCCCTTCATATCTCCCTCTTCATAGCCCCCCCTTCATATCTCCCCCTTCATAGCCCCCCCTTCATATCTCCCCCTTCATATCTCCCTCTTCATAGCCCCCGCCATAGCCCCCCCCTTCATAGCCCCCCTTCATATCTCCCCCTTCATAGCCCCCCTTCATAGCCCCCCCTTCATATCTCCCCCTTCATAGCCCCCCCTTCATATCTCCCCCTTCATATCTCCCTCTTCATAGCCCCCGCCATAGCCCCCCCCTTCATAGCTCCCCTTCATATCTCCCCCTTCATAGCCCCCCCTTCATATCTCCCCCTTCATATCTCCCTCTTCATAGCCCCCGCCATAGCCCCCCCCTTCATAGCCCCCCTTCATATCTCCCCCTTCATATCTCCCCCTTCATAGCCCCCCCTTCATATCTCCCCCTTCATAGCCCCCCCTTCATATCTCCCCCTTCATAGCTCCCCCTTCATAGCCCCCTCTTCCTAGCCCCCCCTTCATAGCCCCCCCTTCATTGCTCCCCCTTCATAGTCCCCCCTTCATAGCTCACCCTTCATAGCCCCCCTTCATAGCTGCCCCTTCATAGCCCCCCTTCATATCTCCCCCTTCATAGCTCCCTCTTCATAGCTCCCCCTTCATAGCCCCCCTTCATATCTCCCCCTTCATATCTCCCTCTTCATAGCCCCCGCCATAGCCCCCCCCTTCATAGCCCCCTTCATATCTCCCCCTTCATATCTCCCCCTTCATAGCCCCCCTTCATAGCCCCCCTTCATAGCCCCCTCTTCATATCTCCCCCTTCATATCTCCCCCTTCATAGCCCCCCTTCATAGCCCCCCTTCATATCTCCCCCTTCATAGCCCCCCTTTCATAGCCCCCCCTTCATAGCTCCAGATGAAAGTATTGATATAGTTGAGTATATCACTGTTAAACTTTAGAACAGAGTATTTTTACATTTACAAAACTTTATTTAATTTACTTGCATCCTTGGTACATTAAAAAACTTGCTGCGATAATAAAGTATATCGCATTCATTAACAGTTTCCTGTGGATGATAACTCATGTTCATCATGTATCAATAAATGCAGTAATAATCTATTCAATCATATTACATTCAAATGTAATTAAACAGATATTGGCAAAGTTCTATCATTATCAGTGCGATTACAAAGTTATTAAGGTATAATGACAGCATTATTAATGCAATTGTTGCAGTATTCTAAAGAGGAGGATAGCTTCCAGATCTTAACAGTAGCCAGACCATTGTAATTAGTGAATAATCAATTGGTGAAGAGTGACGCTAATAGCCTGTCACATCCCAGCAGTGATTCATTCCATGTACAATGTCTTTCACACTTTAGTACAGACAGGGTCTCACAAGATCACAGGTTACAGTAGAGAAGGAGGCCATTTGGCCCATCGTGCCTGCACCCACTCTCCAAATGACTTAGTGCCATTCTCCTGCCTATTCACCGTAACCATGCACATTGTTTCTATTCAAATAATCATGTAATGCCCTATTGAATGCCTCGATTAAACCTACCTGCACCACAATTCCAGGCAGTGTATTCCAGACCCGAACCACTCATTATGTGAAATTGCTCTTTTCTCACATCACATTTGCTTCTTTTGTAAATCACCTTAGTTCTGTGCTCTCTCATTCTCGATCCTTTTATAAGTCGGAACAGTTTCTCCCTATCTACTCTGTCCAGCGCACTCATGATTTTGAACACCTTTATCAGACCTCCACTTGGCCTCCACTCTCCAAGGAGAACAGTTCCAACCTCTCCAATCTGTCCTCATAACTGAAGTTTCTCATCCTGTAACCATTCTTGTAAAGCTCTTCTGCATTCTTTCCAATGCATTCGCAACCTCGCTGTTACTGTCACATAATCATTTCTGAGAGTCTTTGGAATATGTTCCACAGAGCTAATGGGCAGGATTTTTAAGCCATTGGCTGGTGGCAGAACATAAGAACATAAGGAATAGGAGCAGGAGTAGGCCATCTAGCCCTTCGAGCCTGCCCCGCCATTCAATAAGATCATGGCTGATCTGAAGTGGCTCAGTTCCACTTTCCCGCTTTCTCCCCATAACCCTTAATCCCCTTGCCTACCAAAAACCTATCTACCCGCATCTTAAATATATTTAGCGAGGTAGCCTCCACCACTTTAACAGGCAGAGAATTCCAGAGATTCACCACCCTTTGAGTGCAGAAGTTCCTCCTCAACTCCATTCTAAACCGCGCCCCCCCCCCTTTATCTTGAGGCTGTGCCCTCTAGTCCTGCTGTCCTTTCTGAGCGGGAAGAACCTCTCCACCTCTACCCTATCCATCCCTTTCATCATCTTATACGTCTCAGTGAGATCCTCCGAGTACAAGCCCAGTCTATTCAGCCTCTCCTCATAGCTCAACCCCCTCAACTCCGGTATCAGCCTAGTGAACCTCCTCTGCACTCCCTCCAAGGCCAAAATATCCTTGCGCAAGTGCGGCAACCAAAACTGCACACAGTACTCCAGCTGCGGCCTCACCAGTGCCCTGTACAGTTGCAGCAAGACCTCCCTACTTTTATATTCAATCCCCCTCACTGTGAAGGCCAACATCCCATTTGCCTTCCTGATCACCTGCTGCACCTGTAGGCTGGGTTTTTGCGACTCATGCACAAGGACCCCCAGGTCCCTCTGCACCGTAGCATGCTGCAGCTTTTCGCCCTGTAAGTAGTAGTCCTTCCTACTATTATTCCTACCAAAGTGGATAACCTCACACTTGCCAACATTGTATTCCATCTGCCAGGTCCTTGCCCACTCGCTCAGCCTATCTAGATCCCTCTGCAGACTTTCCACACCCTCCACACAATTTGCTGTTCCACTCATCTTTGTGTCATCGGCAAATCTTCTGGTCCAGCTGACGTGACACTGCGCTGCAGGTTTCCCAGCGGTGGGGGATGGATTCAATGGAAAATCCCATTGTCAGCGGTGGCACCAGAAGATCCCATCACCAGCCAACAGTGGGTCACCTCCTCCCACCGAGCAACACCACGAGGGGGAGCCAGAGAACCCTACCAAATATTTGTATTTTCTTCTAAAGTGCATTTGTATAGTTGATCCCATTTTCTGTAGCGTCTTTATGACTTTGCACTACCCTCTGCCTTATAATCCTGCGCTTGATGTTATTTGTGCTTTGTATGTTCACCAAAGCAATGCCTATTTTCTACATTAGAGGGATGTGCTTTCCATATTCGTCCTTGACAAGGTCATCATTGATGTGGAGATGCCGACATTGGACTGGGTTTGGTACAGTCAGAAGTCTCACAATAGCTCCTTGAAGTCCAACAGCTTTATTTGGAATCACGAGCTTTCGAAGCGCTGCTCCTTCATTAAGTGAGTAGAGAGGTGGGTTCACAAACACAGCACATATACAAAAAGACACTGTAGCAAGATAATGGTTGGAATGCAAGCCTTTACAGATAATCCAGTATTTACAGGTACAGACAGTGCGAGCAGAGAGAGAGATAATCACAGGTTAAGGAGGTGTGAATTGTCTCAAGCCAGGACAGTTAGTAGGATTTTGCAAGCTCACGTCATTTTACCTGTAAAGGTCTGATTACCTGTAAAGACTCGCATTCCAACCATTATCTTGCAATTGAGTCATTGTCTACATATGCCATGTTTGTGAACTCATCTCTCCGCTGATGAAAGAGCAGCACTCCAAAAGCTCGTGATTCCAAGTAAACCTGTTAGACTTTAACCTGGTGTTGTGAGACTTCTTACTATCATTAAAACATCTTAACAAAAGGCACTGACGGTAGATTTGAATTTGCACAGCATGCAAAAAAAATCATGCTCCTCAGGAACTCGTGCTTCACCCTAATCCCATTGCCAAAACTCTGGCTCCCCCACAACCCTCCCTCTCACCCCTTAATGTCCAGGGACATCAATAAGAGCACAAATTCACCCTCAGTAGTCAGCATCAATGTAAACCACTTTTACAAAATAGCAACCTAAAGATTTGCACGCTGTTACCACAACTGTCTCCTAGAGGGTGTCACTTCACAAACGTTGTGTTTTGTACATAGAATTTTAAATGCTGATTTAACACTTATTTGTTGAACTATTATTCACCACCAGATTTTTTTAAAACAGCAAAAGCTGCTTTACCCATTAACCCGGTCAAAATTTCATTCAAGTATGTTATATTCTGAAAGATCTCAATAGAGCTCAACCCCCGTCAAACCCCCAGGTCAGCATGGGTTCCCTCTGGCTCCTTGGGTTTCCTCTTACACTCCAAAGATGTGCAGGTTAGGTGCATTGACCAAGCTAAATTGACCCTAGTGTCAGGGGATCAGCAGGGTAAATATATAGGGTTACGGGAATAGGGCCTGGGGTAGGATTGTGGTCGGTGCAGACTTGATGGGCCTCCTGCACTGTAGAGATTCTATGATTCTAACTCCCACATATCATCAAGATGCTCTGGCAGATTTAGCAAGCAAAACCTAGCATTGATCAAGCCACCTGTGCCAGTTATCTTGTAGTGATAATTATATATAGACGTAGTGGTACTGTGACTCCCAGCATGTGCAGTCCACTGTACCAAGTTTGCGAAGTTCACCAAAGTGTCAGAAAGACAGGTATTTTTAAGCAGGACAGCTTTAATTAATCTTTACTATGGGAACTTCCATGAGTTGTGAGAATTCTGAATGTGTTGGAAAGCAGCCACATGGGCCTCGGACAATACAAACACAGCTTCGATAAGATAGGTGGCAGTACAACAGGGCTTCACAGGTTGGAGAATTTTGTCTGATGAAGCTCTTTGAGGATGCGACAGAATTATTTGACCAGATCCTGGTGAATCCAAGTACTGTCCCTTGCAATGCAAGACCCACAAATTGGGACCTTACACCAGGAGCACTGTTTTAGCACCCAGAAAAACACAGCATCTAATTTCTGATGTCAAGTTTGGATCTCGATAGTCTCCTCAGTGATCTTTTTGTATTTACCATTAGCAAACACAAGGTAAACTTTTAACGTTGAAATTTATTTATTGTGGCACAAGCAGGCTTACATTAACACTGCAATGAAGTTTCTGTGAAAATTCCCCAGTTGCCACACTCCAACGCCTGTTTAGGTACACTGAGGGAGAATTTGGCATGGCCAATACACCTAACCAGCATGTCTTTCGGACTGTGGGTGGAAATGGGAGCACCCAGAGGAAACCCACACATACACAGGGAGAACGTGCAGACAGTGACCCAAGCCAAGAATTGAACCTGGGTCCCTGGCGCCAAGAGGCAGCAGTGCTAACCACTGTGCCACCTTGCACCAAGGCTGCCAATTAGGAAGAATTTTCTTCAAAAGTGGATGGTCACCAATTTAAGAGATTAGGGCCTGGATTTTCCACTCCCACTTTTCTTGGGAGCAGGAAAATCTCAAGAGAGGCCTGAATCACATTTCATGTCAACCAAAATGCATGATGGTATTGTCCTTTCCATCCGCCAATGACCCAGCATGCTTCCCAACATTGAACATTGGGAACATAATTTGCATATATTAGCATATAATTATCAGGTCTGTACTCCTGAATCACCACCCCTCCCCCCATAAAAAAGTCAATTCATGTTAGCATGAGAGCAGATGCTGAGGACAATGATGGGGAGAGGAGGCTCTGGTGACAGGGCAATCTTTAAAAATGAAAATTAAGCTCTTAGAATTGTGTTGACTATCCATCAACTGCGCTGAAATACGAAACACTTGAGGTATATATTGGCCCATATCGGGCAGCACAGTGCCACAATGGTTAGCACTGCTGCCTCGAGCTCCGGAGACCTGGGTTCGATTCTCAGCTTGGGTCACTGTGTGTGCGGAGTTTGCACATTCTCCTTGTGTCTGCGTGGGTTTCCTCTGAGTACTGCAGTTTCTTCCCACAGGCCAAAGATGTATACGTTAGGTGCATTGGCCTTGCTAAATTGCTGCTTTGTATCCTGGGATATGTAGATTAACGGGGTAAATATGTGGGGTTACAGGGATAGGGCCAAGGTTGGATTTTTGTCGGTATCAGCTTGATGGGCTGAATGATCTCCTTCTGCACTGTAGGGGTTCTATGAAATCTTGTCGTTTCTCATATTTTAACTGCCACACCCCTCTGTATATCGGCCAGAATTTTCTGGCTGCTCATTCCCTCCCCCCGCCTCCACCCCTTGCCACTGTCAGCAAGAATGGAGAATCTGGCGCTCAACCAAATCTTCATTCACTGCAGCGGGACTGGAGAATCCCAGCTGGGAGTGAGATCAGAGAATTCCGGCTCACATTATCTGATGGACAAGTGCTGCAAACAATCTAATGGCCACTTCTGGCAAGTGGAACAGTCATGTTTGAAAAAAATGAAAACAAGTCTGGGTATCAGAGGATTCTGTTGTTCCTTAATGGAAAACTTTCAAATTTGTCTTTATCCTTTCAGTAACGAAATTAATAAAATTGTTGACAATTGTTGTGTTATTTAATCACTCCATTTTGATGAAGTTGATTCAGTGTAAATTGTGTTTCACAAACAAGCAGCAAAGATACTAACCAGTTTTCTGAATTTGGACACTTATAATGCTTTATCAATATGCAGTACACTGATATTTTGTACAGTTTTTTATCTTGATAAACTAGAAAACAGAATTTGATATAAAAATGCAAACAGTCTCTTATAATATCATTCATTTTTCAGGCTCTATGTCTGAAATAGATCAAAATATTTTGCAACTAATAGCAAACTGATGTACATTTCATTCAAGCTCAATTTAGAAGCTTTATTTTTGTAAATGACACATTACTGTGGAAGAGATAACTGTAAGGAGGATGAATGCCTCATAAAAATCATAGAATCCCTACAATGCAGGTAAGTATCAATACCTGTTCCTGTATGGTCCTATGTCCTCAATAGGGCATTAGCACAGATTGGTAATGAGTAATGATGGGAGTAGAGGGGATAGTGGCTAAATTCAATTAATCTAATAATACAGATCAGATGGAATGTGGGTCTGCTGGTAATTTCCTATTCAAGTCAGGAAGGAATTTCCCTCAATTCTTTCTCAAATTATCCACTGACATTCTTTTTTTTATGCCTTCTCAGGTTGCTCATTCTGATACTTGGAGAGAGTGGTAAATGAGGTTCTAAAAACTCTGGGACAGGATGAACATTGTGGGCACAAGTGGGTGGGCCAGTGGTTAGCACTGCTGCCTCACAACTTTGGGGACCCGGGTTCAATTCCAGTTTCAGTTGACTGCCTGTACGGAGTTTCTCCCCGTGCCTGTGTGGGTTTCCTCCGGGTGCGCTGGTTTCCTCCCGCAGTCCAAAGATGTGCAGGTGAGGTGGATTGGTCATGCTAAATTGCCCCTTAGTGTTCCAAGATGTTTAGCTAATGGGGGATTAGCAGGACAAGTGCGTGGGGTTATGGGCATAGGGTGGAGAGATGGGCATGGTAAGAACAAAAGACTGTACAGCACAGGAACAGGCCCTGCGGCCCTCCAAGCCTGTGCCGATTATGATGCCTGCCTAAACCAAAACTGTATGCACATACGGAATTTGTATCCTTCCATTCCCATCCTATTCATGTATTCGTCTAGATGCCCCTTAAATGCCACTATTGTTCCTGCTCCCACCACTTTCCCGGACAGCACGTTCTAGACTTTCACCACCCTCTGTGTAAAAAACCTTGCCTCGCACATCTCCTCTAAACTTTTCCCACGCACCTATGTCCCCAAATACTTGACTTTTCTACCACTTGGAAAGAGCATCTGATTATCCACTCTGTCCATGCCACTCATAGTCTTGTAAACTTCTATCAGATCACCCCTCAACCTCCATTATTCCAGTGAGAACAAACACTATTTGCAAGGCAAGGTAAGATGCTCTGTCGGAGAGCCGGTGCAGACTCGATGGGTTGAATGGCCTTCTTCTGCACTGTAGGGATTCTACAAAATAATTACAGCCCAGTTTTTGACGTATTTGTGCTGCTATCAAACAGTCATATGTTTACGTATCTTCTGACAGCTGTAGCTATTATGAAATGGTTAGAAATGTGCACATATCTGTTAACAGGGGAATTCAACTGTGCGTTTGAAAATGAGAAGATCTGTGGCTTCACGCAAGACCGCCTTGATAATTTTGACTGGACAAGACAAAGCGCTTCAACCAGGAACCCAAAGTACACTCCGAATACAGGACCGAGTGCAGATCGCAGTGGTTCCAAGCAAGGTAAAATGGCAATTTCCATTCATAGAATGAGTCACTGTCTAACCAGAAGTATGTTCTTGCTTCCGAAAGCACAGCACGGAGGGTAATCCCTGCTTCTTTCTACCATCCTGTTTGTTGGCCTGTGACAATGTGCTGAAATGCTGATCCTTTACTTGGTTGATATCGTAGTGACTTGGGCCTGAGATGCGCAACCAGTCCAACACTTAACCATTAACCGCGGAAGCGTTCTGCAGGTAAAAATAATTGCCCAAATAAAATGAGCAGCTGTAGTTGCACCTCAAACCCAATCAGCCCAGATCTCCTACAGAGTGCCGTGTGATTCATGCAAACAGCGTGAATGCTACTGGAGCAAAATGCAATCCTTCACAGCATGAATTAAAAAGACAATTCATTCTTTTTTACATGTCCTGCACATTATAAAACAAAATCCATAAATATTCACAACAATTCCATGTACTCTTAAATCTAGCTATTAACTGACCCTTAAAATTATGTGCATCTAATTTGCAGTGGACAGGAAACACAATAGCTACAATTTGCACTGCCAGGGCCCGTGCTGTTAGTAGACTTGCCGCTGCATGTCTTTTTTCAATCTCTTGTGTCACATGTTGCTGAAAGTGTGGATTGATAATGGAGCAGAGTACCTGGGACCCGAATGATCAATGCAAGCAACTGGTTATCTCTTTAACCAGTTAGCTCAAAGGATTGTGAAGTGCAGGGATTGAAGAGGAAATGTAAACCCAGAGTGGGTGAATTCAGTGTCAAATCCAGGTTACACTTGGGTTAGTCAACGATCTTTGGCCGCAATTTACCACACAAAGACACACCTAGACTGAACTCAAAAGGGGAAATTGTTCACACTTAGACTGAACTCCCCATCAGTCCTTATCTGCCACACTAGCACAGCAACTTCATCCCTGTGTAGGTTGCATGGCCAAATGCATAAGTTGCTGACTCGGGTGTAATCAGAAGACTGCTGGTCCCAATAGTGTAACCATCACTTGATTTAATGCTGTGGTTTAGTTGATTTTTGATTTGATTAATTATTGTCACTTGTACTGGGATACAGTGAAAAGTATTGTTTCTTGTGCGCTACACAGACAAACATACTATTCATAGGGTACATGGGGGAGAAGTAAAGGAGAAGGTGCAAAATGTAGTGTGACATTCACAGCTAGGGTGTAGACAAAGATCAACTTTGTGCAAGGTAGGTACATTGAAAAGTCTGATGACAGCAGGGAAGAAGCTGTTCTTGAGTAAGTTGGTACATAATCTTTTGTACCTTTTTCCCAACAGAAGAAGCTGGAAGAGAGTATGTCCGGAGTGCGTGGGGTACTTGATTATGTTGGCTGCTTTTCTGAGGCAGCTGGTAGTGTAGACCGAGTCAATGAATGGGAAGCTGGTTTGCGTGATGTAAAGCGTCGGTCTCATAAGCAGGTGATCCTGACTTCAAAGCTCAGTCCAGTTAGTGATCCTTTAAATCATGATTTAAAAATAAAGCTGCCAAAAATGCAAACTCATCCAATTTGGTGGTGAGCCAGGAAGTGACAATTGGCTTTCATGAAGTTAATGGCAAAGACATGATTCTTGGACAAAAACTTTTGGATTTACACCTTTAACTGAAGATGCACACTCAAAAACTGCTAAAATTTGTGAATGTAGCCGAATCCATCACTCAAACCAGCCTCCCATCCATTGACTCTGTCTACACTTCCCGCTGCCTTGGCAAAGCGGCCAGCATAATTAAGGACCCCCACACACCCCGGATATTCTCTCTTCCACTTTCTTCCATCAGGAAAAAGATACAAAAGTCTGATGTCATGTACCAACTGACTCAAGAACAGATTCTTCCCTGCTGCCATCAGACTTTTGAATAGACCTAACTTGCATTAAGTTGATCTTTCTCTACACCCGAGCTATGACTGTAACACTACATTCTGCACTCTCCTTCTCCATGTACAGTATGTTTTGGCTGTATAGCACGCAAGAAACAATACATTTCCGTGGGACCTGTTCAGGTGGGACGGGGTTGGTCTGAACCATGCTGGGACCAGAGTCCTGGCGAATCGTGTAAATAGGACTGTAGACAGGGCTTTAAACTAATTAGTAGGGGGGAGGGTGCGAGGGTAGGTGACATTACGGGGGCTAAAGTTAAGGAGACGGTACAGGTAAGGGAGGAGGCCGAGGATGTCCCAATAATAAAGGGAGCAGGAGGCGTGAGTATGGTTGGTGGTGTTCTGGCAAATAGGGTCCAGGTGAAGGCTGGGATGAAGGCACTTTATCCCGAATGCACGAAGCATTCGGAATAAAGTGGATGAGCTGGTGGCGCAGATCAGCACAAATGGATATGATCTGGTGGCCATTACAGAGACGTGGCTGCAAGGTGACAGGGACTGGGAGCTGAATGTCCAGGGGTATCAAGTGTTTAGGAAGGATAGGTGAGAGGAAAAAGGGGGGGGCGTAGCTCTGCTGATTAAGGATAGCATCAGGGTGGTAGCAAGGGATGATATAGGAACCAAAGAGCAGAACGTGGAATCATTGTGGGTGGAGATTAGGAACAGCAAAGGGAGGAAGACGCTGGTGGGTGTCGTCTATAGGCCCCCGAATAATGATCTGGAGGTGGGGCGGGCTGTTAACGCGCAAATAAGTGCGGCATGCAGGAATGGGACGGCCGTAATTATGGGAGATTTCAATCTGCATGTTGATTGGTTGACCCACGTTGGATGCGGTGGACTCGAGGAAGAGTTCTTGGAATGCTGCCAGGATAGTTTCCTTGAACAGTGTGTGTTGGAGCCGACGAGGGAGCGAGCTATCTTGGATCTGGTGTTACGTAATGAGGCGGGTAGAATTAGGGACCTTGCGGTGAAGGATCCTCTTGGGGAGAGTGATCATTGTATGGTGGAGTTTCTGGCGCAGATGGAGGAGGAGAAAGTGGGTTCCCGGACACGCGTCCTTTGTTTGAACAGAGGGGAGTACGGTAGGATGAGAGAGGAATTGGCGAATGTTGACTGGGGGAGCGCGTTGGAAGGTAGGTCTGCTGAGGAGCAGTGGAGGATCTTTAAGGAGATCTTTCTTGGTGCTCAGCAGAAATTTATTCCGATGGTTAAAAAGGACCATAGGAGGAGAGGTAATAAGCCGTAGATAACGAAGGAGGTGAAGGAAAGTGTTAAATTAAAAGCGGAGGCATTTAGAGTAGCTAAGAGTAGTGGGCGAGAAGAGGATTGGGAGAGGCTTAAATGTCAACAAAGATTGACAAAGAAGTTGATAAAGAAGGGTAGGAGAAACTATGAAGCTGGGCTAGCGCTTAATATAAAAAAGGATAGCAAGAGTTTTTATAAATATATAAAAAGGAAGAGGCTGGCTAGGGTGAACGTTGGATCCTTAGAGGATGAGAGGGGGGACTTAGTGGTAGGGGATGGGGAAATGGCTGAGGTCTTGAATAACTTTTTTGTTTCGGTCTTCACGGAGGAGGACGTGAATAATTTGCTGGGTGTTAGCAATGGAAAGGTGGTAGGACTGGAGGGTCTCAATGACATTATTGTTACTAGAGAGGCGGCGCTCGACAGACTGGAGGGACTGATTGTGGACAAGTCCCCAGGTCCGGATGGAATGCATCCGAGGGTTATGAAAGAAATGGCGGAGGTGATAGTGGATGCCTTGGTGGTTATTTTCCAGACATCGCTGGATTCCGGGGAAGTGCCGGAAGATTGGAAAGCGGCTAATGTTACGCCGTTGTTTAAGAAGGGTGCCAGGCAAAAGGCGGGGAATTATAGGCCGGTTAGTTTAACGTCTGTTGTAGGTAAAATGTTAGAATCCATCATCAAGGAGGAAATAGCGAGGCATCTTGAGGGGAATTGCTTGATAGAGCAGACGCAGCACGGTTTCGTTAAGGGGAAGTCGTGTCTGACAAATTTATTGGAGTTCTATGAGGATGTGTCCAGGACGGTGGATAGAGGAGAGCCAGTGGATGTGGTCTTTCTTGATTTTCAGAAGGTGTTTGACAAGGTACCTCGCAAGAGGTTATTGCAGAAGGTAAGGGGGCATGGAGTTGGGGGTAGGGTGTTAACGTGGATAGAGGATTGGTTGTCAAATAGGAGGCAGAGAGTGGGGGTTAATGGGTGCTATTCGGATTGGTGGTTGGTGACTGGTGGAGTGCCCCAGGGATCGGTGCTGGGGCCTCAGCTATATACCATTTATATAGATGATCTGGAGGAGGGAACCAAGTGTATGGTGTCGAAATTTGCTGATGACACCAAGATTGGTGGAACGGCAAATTGCGCGGAGGGTGTGGAGAGTCTGCAGAAGGATCTAGATAGGCTGGGCGAATGGGCCAGGAAATGGCAAATGGAATTTAATGTTGGCAAGTGCGAGGTGTCCACTTTGGTAGGAATAATGGTAGGAAGGACTATTATTTACGGGGCGAAAAACTGCAGCAGGCGACGGTGCAGAGGGACCTCGGGGTCCTTGTGCATGAGTCGCAAAAACCCAGCCTGCAGGTGCAGCAGGTGGTCAGGAAGGCGAATGGGATGCTGGCCTTCATAGCGAGGGGGATTGAATATAAAAGTAAGGAGGTCTTGCTGCAGCTGTATAGGGCATTGGTGAGGCCGCAGCTGGAGTACTGTGTGCAGTTTTGGTTGCCACACTTACGCAAGGATATTTTGGCCTTGGAGGGAGTGCAGAGGAGGTTTACTAGGCTGATACCGGAGTTGAGGGGGTTGAGCTATGAGGAGAGGCTGAATAAACTAGGCTTGTACCCGTTAGAGTTTAGAAGAATGAGGGGAGATCTCATTGAGACATATAAGATGATGAATGGGATGGATAGGATAGAGGTGGAGAGACTCTTCCCGCTCAGAAAGGATAGCAGGACTAGGGGGCACAGCCTCAAGATAAAGGGGGGGCGGTTTAGAACGGAGTTGAGGAGGAACTTCTTCACCCAAAGGGTGGTGAATCTCTGGAATTCTCTGCCCGTTGAGGTGGTGGAGGCTGCCTCGCTAAATATTTTTAAGACGCGGGTTGATGGGTTTTTGATAAGCGAGGGGATTAAGCGTTATGGGGAGAGGGCGGGAATGTGGAACTGAGACATGACTGATCAGCCATGATCTTATTGAATGGCGGGGCAGGCTTGAAGGGCTAGATGGCCTACTCCTGCTCCTATTTCTTATGTTCTTATGTTCTTATATGTTCTTATGTTAATACGTGACAATAATAAATCAAATCAAATCAAATCAAAACACACCTGAAGATGCTCTGACATGTGCATCTAAATCAGACAGAGTATCATTAAGTTTGCTGCTACTTTGGCTGCTACAATAACACTTCCTTTCTTGGCAAATTGTAGGACAAAGCAGCAAAATGAAAGCGCTGTAATGAAACTTGATCATACAAACAGAAAATAAAGACAAATGGTGACGCATTGGTATCACATTTCCCTGGCTCAGGTTTAACACAAATGGATTATCATGTCGTTAGTTCAGCAGATCCAGACAACTGGAAAATAAATTGGTGTCTTCAATGCAAATTTGCATACAAACGATAAACATCCATAAACAACCCTGCAAACAGGGAAGCACTATCTCTGTGGGCAGCTGCCAGCAGCACAATAGAGCTTCAAAACCGCAGAAATTTTCACCATTTAATACCATGCAAACGCTAGCTTAATTGCTGGCTTCATTCTTCCTTGTATTTTATATTTGGCAAGTATCTCTTTGTGCCACAGAAAAACTGCCCTTTATCATTTTAATGTCCTTTTTATAACATGTTGGAGCTGGGGGATTCCACACTGCACATCCCTCATCCCCCACTCTCTATACTCAGTGATGGAACTTTCAAATATTATACTCCCGACATTCTAGAATTCTTTTTTTCTGAACTCTTTAAAGCCCACCTTTTGAATCCTCCTCCTCAAACCCGAGTCTTTCAATATTGAATCACTGTGCAAATTCACTGGATTGAATTTTTACACTTTCCTGAAGTTGCAGACAACAGTATGGCACAGTGGTTAGCGCTGCTGCCTCATAGCGCCAGGGACCCGGGTTCAATTCCAGCCTCAGGTAACTGTCTGAGTTGGCACATTCTTTCTGTGTCTACGCGGGTCCCCTCCGGGTGCTTCAGAATCCTCCCATACTCCAAAGAAGTTGATTGGTCATGCTAAATTGCTCCATAATGTCAGGGGGACTAGCAAAGTAAATATTGGGGGGGGGGCTACAAGGATAGGGCCTGGGAGGGATTGTTGTCAGTACATGCTCAATAGGCCAAACAGCCTCCTTCTGCACTTTTGGGATTCTATGAAGTAAATGGACCAAAACGTCACACGCCCCGAGCTTGGAAATCAGGATTCCCTCACACACTGTGGCGTGTTAATTCCACTGCCACCAATCAGTTTTCTGCCCAAAAGCCAAGGCTGGCTTCCAGGTGGATAGGGAGATGGTAGGTGAAGGCTGCGAGATCGGGTAGGCCCATGCCAAGCCGGCAGAGGAGAAACTATTTCCAAGATTGTGGTAGTGGGGTTGATCAGGTGGGGCAAGGGTGGGAGATTTGGAAGTGGGGTAGATTAGAAGTTGTTTGGGGCAGTAGCAGCAAGGAGAGGAATCGTTCTGGGGGAGGTTGTTGGGAAAAGACTAACCCTGTATCTCTGTCTGTCCGAGAAAAGCAACTGTGGGGAATATTGCTGCTGAAATATTCCTGAGGAAATCGCAATGAAATTTCTCCCGATTATAATAAATAATCAAGGAAAGGAAGACTCTTTCAGTGTCACACTGTTTGATTCTCTCATGTTGTTCAAAGTGTACAATGGGCCTCTGTTTCTGCTCAGCAAATTTAAAAATTAGCAGTGTTAATGTTATGTCAGTTGTATCATTAAAGTTAAGGGCAAACGGGTGGAAGCTATTGATTCATTGCTGTTTTCTCATACCTGATAGCATCGCTGTATTTCCAGCATCAGAAGAAAGGTATTTGTTAAAGCTATTTATCGGAAATGTGGGAGCATAGCAATTAAGATAGCAGAAGTGAAAATAGCAGTGTTATGCAGATATATTAATGGCTGTGCCAAAATGAGAAAGAGAGTGTACTGACTGAAGGAGTCTAAATTCCCACTTGCCTGACCTTTACTTTTAGACAATAAGTCAGCTGAACCAGAGCTGACCCAATCCAGTCTGGTGAATCACTATTTAAAACCACTCTGTTCATTGAACACAGCAAGGAATCATGTGGAATGTTTAATAAGAAAAGGTTGGTGCCTCCATTATGTCCATTACCCATACTTTATTCCTTGGGCAGGCTTTCAGAGCAAATGAATATCAGAGAGCGGATCTGAAGAAAATTGCTTGCTGTAAACGATGTGTTCATGAATGGACATGGGTGACATATAACCAGAGATATTATAATTTACAAGAGCCTCAGTGGAAATGATCATGCTTTTGTGTGCTTAATGCTTTCTATAATAGAATTAAGAGCAAATTATGATCTGCCTAGATGAATTTAAAAGCGTTTGGTTTTGTTTGCTGATTGATAGGTGCAGTAATGACAAGGAGACATTTCCAAGAATAACACAGCTATTCAGATCAGTTAATAAAGGTATTTATTATCAGAGAACCCCAAGGCTCCAAATGTCCAGACATTTGGCTGGCAGGAATCGGGGCCTATCGCTTGTCAGGAAGTTATAGCCTCCATAGGTTTTTATCTCCTGGTTTCTTCTCCTCTTGACATGGAAGTGCTGGATCACTGATGTGGCACCAGCTGCCTTCTCAAGCCTTAATTCACCAGAATGGCTGTTCCTCATTGGCAATAATCTCAGCTGACTCTGACCCAACTCCACACGTGCCCATGTTCTTCTAGCAGCAATGATTAGATTGAGATTCCCCGCAGTAATCTGGTCAGGCCTCCAGGGCCTGAGACAATATCTAATGAGTTTGCTGCCACCCTGACTGAGCTGCACTGATCCTGCACAGGGCCTGGATAGAACCTGTGACCTTTAGGCCCATATGGCACAAACTGCAGTGCAGTTGCCAAATGAGCCTCTAAGGAGCAACAAGTAAAAATGACGCATAGGATTTGGCCTAGTGGTATTATCGCTGGATTATTAATCCACAAACTCAGCTAATGTTCTGGGAACTGGGTTCGAATTCTGCCACGTCTGATGGTGGAATTTGAATTCAGTAAAAAAAATCTGGAATTAAGAATCTACTGATGACCATGAAACCATTGTCGGAAAAACCCATCTGTTACACCAGTGTCCTTTCGGGAAGGAAACCTGCTGTCCTTACCTGGTCTGGCTTACATGTGGCTCTAGATCCACAGCAATATAAGAACATAAGAACATAAGAAATAGGAGCAGGAGTAGGCCATCTAGCCCTTCGAGCCTGCCCCGCCATTCAATAAGATCATGGCTGATCTGTTGTGGCTCTAATTTATTCAGCCTCTCCTCATAGCTCAACCCCCTCAACTCCGGCATCAGCCGAGTAAACTTCCTCTGCACTGCCTCCAAGGCCAAAATATCCCTGCGTAAGTACGGCGCCCAAAACTGCACACAGTACTCCAGCTGCAGCCTCACCAATGCCCTATACAGCCGCAGCAAGACCTCCCTACTTTTATATTCAATCCCCCTCGCTATGAAGGCCAGCATCCCATTCGCCTTCCTGACCACCTGCTGCACCTGCAGGCTGGGTTTTTGCGACTCATGCATAAGGACCCCGAGGTCCCTCTGCACCATCGCCTGCTGCAGTTTTTCGCCACTTAAGTAATAATCCTTCCTACCATTATTCCTACCAAAGTGGACCACCTCGCACTTGCCAACATTAAATTCCATTTGCCATTTCCTGGCCCATTCGCCCAGCCTATCTAGATCCTTCTGCAGACTCTCCACACCCTCCGCACAATTTGCCGTTCCACCAATCTTGGTGTCATTAGCAAATTTCGACACCGTACACTCGGTTCCCTCCTCCAGATCATCTATATAAATGGTAAATAGCTGAGGGTATGGTTGACTCTCAACTGCCCTCAGGCAACTCGGGATGGGCAATAAATGCTGACCAGCCATGCCTCACAAGTAAATAAAAAAAAGACCATCCCCACGTGAATAGATACAGTTGTTTTTATTTTGAATTTATTCGTTCATGGCATGGGCAAGTCCAGCACTGATTGCCTGTCCTGAATTGCCCTTGAACTGAGTGGCTTGCTGAGACATTTCAGAGCACAGCTGTGAATCCACACTGTTCTGGACTGTGGGTGAATCTAGAACTACAGCAGAGTCTGGTTCTAACATCTTGGTTTCCGCTCAGGTTCGTTTGCTCCAGTCATAGGTGCTGTAGTTACCATCCCCCCCATGGCCTGCAGAGTGAAAGGGAGACAGCAGAGGCTGCACAGAAGAGGGCAAGTTATCCGCAGAGGGAAGAGGAAGAGGGGACAAGGGCTTCTCAGCAGGAAACCTTGACTACCTTTGGTCTTCCAGAAGTATTTTGTTTACCACAAATGAAACTTTGAAGACTGTACGCTATTATCTCCATCTTATAGTAAAAAAGACACTCATGGAAATCTTCCACTTCTTGCAGGGTCCCAGCCTCGGAGCAGGGCGAGAATGGTGCTGCTCATACTGACAAGGTGACCATTGCCCTGGATTTCTTCACATAGAATCATTTCATGTTAGAGCAGGGTTGATCTCTCATATTTCCCCATTCAATGTCTACTACTGCATAAGGGAGTTGACTGACTCACTTCACAACAGGCGGTGAGGGTTTATTATGCTCTATCTGAGCAGGTAGAAGCAGCAGACTTGCATTGATTAGATTTATTATTGTCACACAATGATAAATATTGTTTCTTGTGCGCTATACAGATAAAGCATACTGTTCATAGAGAAGGAAAGGAGAGAGTGCAGAATGTAGTGTTACAGTCATAGCTAGGGTTCAGAGAAAGATCAATTTAGTGTGAGGTAGGTCCATTCAAAAGTATGATGGCAGCAGGGAAGAAGCTGTTCTTGAGTCGGTTGGTACGTGACCTCAGACTTTAGTATCTTTTTCCCGACAGAGGAAGGTGAAAGAGGGAATGTCCGGGGTGCGTGGGGTATGCGCTCAGCTTTCCGAGGATACCAGGCTTCCCCATGGTGCAGGGTACCATCAAGTACACACACGTAGCTTTTCAGGCAGTGAGTCTAAATGCTGAGATGTACTGCAGCAGCTCAATGAATGTGCATTTTGTGTTGGACAAAGTCAACACATCGTGCTGGTGAATTCCCACTACTCTGGTGATGGTCAAGATGTTTTTATTGTGTCAGTCAGTGTCTGAGTTGTCATGTTAAACCCCCACAAGGGCTTTAAGGAATAGCAAAGATGGGAAGATAAATGCTGTCATTCAGAGAGAGCCATGATGTGGAGATGCCGGCGTTGGACTGGGGTAAACACAGTAAAAAGTCTCACAACACCAGGTTAAAGTACAACCAGTTTATTTGATAGTAAACCCACAAGCTTTTGGAAACACTGTTCCTTTGTCAGGTGTGTGGAAGGTTCTGATCAGAGAAGGGCATATAAAAACACACACAGTTTATAGAATACTGATTAGAATGCAAGTCTTTACAGCTAACCTGCTATTCAAGTCTTAAAGATGCAGACAATGTGAGTGGAGAGAGCATTAGGCAGAGGTTAAAGGGATGTGTATTGTCTCCAGACAGGACAGTAAGTGAGATGTTGCAAGTTCAGGCAAGTCACGGGGGTTACAGATAATGTGACATGAACCCAAGATCCCGGTTGAGACCGTCCTCATGTGTGCGGAACTTGGCTATCAGCCTCTGCTCAGCGACTCTGCGCTGTCATGTGTTGTGAAGGCCACCTTGGAGAACCATGCAGACGCTACGACAATGGATGAATGAACATTGCTCCACAATCACCAGGCAAGACTGTTCCCTTGCTGTTGAGGAACACTTCAGCGGTCACGGGCATTCGACCTCTGATCTTCGGGTAAGCGTTCTGCAAGACGACCTTCACGCACACGACAGCACAGGGTCGCTGAGCAGAGACTGATAGCCAAGTTCCGCACACATGAGGACAGTCTCAACAGGGATCTTGGGTTCATGTCACATTATCTGTAACCCCCGTGACTTGCCTGAACTTGCAACATCTCACTTACTGTCCTGTCTGGAGACAATACACATCTCTTTAACCTCTGCCTAATGCTCTCTCCACTCACATTGTCTGCATCTTTAAGACTTGAATAGCAGGTTAGCTGTAAAGACTTGCATTCTAATCAGTATTCTTAAGCTGTGTGTGTTTTTATATGCCCTTCTCTGATCAAAACCTTCCATACACCTGACGAAGGAACAGCGTTTCCGAAAGCTTGTGGGTTTACTATCAAATAAACTGGCTGGACTTTAACCTGGCGTTGTGAGACTTTTTACTGTATTCTGAGAGAGGACAGGAAGTTTGTGTGCCATGGAGTCACTGCTATTCCCCTGGGATCACAGAGTGAAAAGCTGGTCAGTCAGTGTGGTGCAATTTGCTTATCTGAAGTGACTGTCAGAATTGAATAGCTGGCAGCATGTGCAGGCTATGAGCATGTGGATATGAGGCTTACAGCAGTGCTCAGTGAGGGGAGGCTATGAGGAATGTTATGACTGAATCAAGCTTGTTAGAAATTGTTGACAGATGAATCAGGGCAGCTTGGTGAGTGTGTTAACGGTTCATTTATAAGGATTTGGTGTTTGAAGATGCATTTACTGCCCTTCACCACGAGTGTGCGACAATTGAACTTCTTCTGACCTACTTTTCAGGTCCTCAGGTCTTGGTTTCTTGCATTGTCATTGTTTCGGCTTGTTGACTTTGACATTTAGATCTGCTACTCATGTTGCAGTGTTCAGGTCCTACGTCAGTGAAGGCTCTCCGCTCCCACTGCCTTCTCCCCTTTAAGGAATGCAAGATGTCTTTAAATTGGACCCCCTGCTGAGGTGTGAAGCCACTCTGCAGCACAGTTAGGCTGAGCTGCAAACTACTATCATTTAAATTGACATCAATGCTAAATGGGCATGAAATAATCATACACCACAATCCTCACTCTCCATCTTTGGAACTTTTCCCGGTTTTCCCATTCCATCTTCAAAATGTTGAAGACTGGTTACAGGTGCTGCTGAACCTGAATGGGTGTGACCCATTCAGAGAACCTTACAGCTTATCGTTTTTAAAAATCTTTCCATATTGTAAGTCACAATTTTGTTATCTGCCTTAAAATGTAACCAATAGCCAATACCTCTTGCAGTTAATGTGTTCCACATGCTTATTAATACCTATCCTCTGCACTCTATCCCTGAGTGCTCATCTGACCTTGTAGAGAAGGTTCACATCTCTTCTATTGTCTTTTCTACACTCTGTGCTATGTTTTGCTCTCATGCTATTCTTCTCCCATTTAAATTCCAAATGCACTGGCTTACATCCTGCTTTTCTTTTCTCCACTTTCACCATGTTCGAATCATGAATGTTTAATTGCTAGCAATCATCTGACTATTGATTTGGTCCTTTTTTTTATTGATGCCCTATTTTCTTTCCTTTTAATCTTTTCAACCACAGTTCAGCCCCATGGCTTCAATCTGTCAGTTTACTTTCTTTCAACAATAAAGTAGCTTGGTGGTTACATCACTGGACTAGTAATCCAGCGCTTTGAAAACTTGTGATTCCAAATAAACCTGTTGGACTTTAACCTGATGTTGTGAGACTTCTTACTGTGCCCACCCCAGTCCAACTCCACACCATCGCTGGATTAGTAATCTGGTGGTCCAGGTTGGCGTTCTACGAACAAGGCTTGAAATCCTACCATGGCAGCTGGTGGAATGTAAATTCCATGAATAACCTGAATGCAAAAGCTAGTTTCTGTGATAGTGACTGTTGCTAATTGTTCTAAAAACTCAGCGGGTTCACTAATGCTCTTTAGGGAAAGAAATCTGCCATCCTTACCTGGTCTATCCAACATGTGAATCCAGACCAACAGCCTGTGGTTGACTCTTAACTGCCCACTGAAATGGTTCATAGAAGTATAGAATCCCTACAGTACAAAAGGAGGCCATTCAGCCCACCATGCCTACCCCGACAACAATAACCCCATAACCCCACGTATCACCCTGACACTAAGGAGCAATTGAACAAGGCCAGTCCACCTAGCCCACACATCTTTGGACTGTCGGAGGAAACCAGGGCACCCAAAGGAAACCCATGCAGACATTAGGAGAACATGCAAACTCCACACAGACAGTGACCGGAGGCCGGAATTGAACCCAGGTTCCCTGATGCTGTGAGGCAGCAGTGCTAACCACTGTGCCACGGTGCTCGATTCCCAAAAAAAGAGTTGTACATTTTCTATGCTTCGAATTCTGAAAGACCTTGAAGGTCAGAGTTCAGAGGCAAAAATTGGTTTATCAAAATGGCTATCAGCATGGTTGTGGATTCAACAGGAAGGAGCAGGTGAGTGGAGAAGTACCGAAGTGGTCCATCTGATTGATGACCCAAACATAATTGACCCTGTTCGAACCAATCTCAATAGATTCACAACTGAGGTCCTCACCCATGTTGATTCACTGATGTCAAGATTCCTACAATATTCTGCTAATTAGACTTTGCAGTGAAATTAGTTCAAAATTGATGAAGACAATGACATAACAACATGATAGTCAATGCAATGGTTGATAATCCTTTTTTGGCTATGCAAAACTCAAATTGGAAAGCATCATTACAATTCATTTTGCGTGTTCTTAATATAAAAGCTGTTTCATCTCCTGAATGGATATTTCTGTGCTTTTACATCTAAATGTTAGGTGGTGCATGTCTGGGACACTGGGGGCATTGACCTTCCTGACACTCGAAATCAAATTCCTATGGTCAATTGGTCATTCTCAGTCTGTATACAATAACATGATGCTATATTGTTGCGATGGCTGATCTAGTCAGTCGGAGCAAAAAGGTAAGGGGGTCTAGGAGGACTCAGATGGGAAGAAGCAGCAGTGTGCAGCAACTTGAAAATTGTCAGTTATTTAACAACACCTCTGCTACTTGTGCATGGTGGAACATTATTAGCACCACAGCCCCACACTAGCCAGGAGCACAAGTTCCATTCCTGGCTTGGGTCACTGTGTGGAGTTTGCATGTTCGCCCCATGTCTGCAGGTGCTCCAGTTTCCTCCCACAGTTCAAAAGATGTGCTGGTTAGATGCATTGGCCACTCTAAATTATCCCTCAACAATACCAGAATAGGTGCCGGAGTGTGGCGACTAGGGGATTTTCACAGTAACTTCATTGCAGCGTTAACGTAAGCCTACTTGTGGTACGAATAAATGAATTCTAAACTTCATCTATCAGGAGGAGATTGTGGCTTGCTCTCATACAGAGTTACGAAACTCTCATTATCTAACTCTAATTACAGAGTTACGAAACTCTCATTATCAAACTCTAATTATCACATTCTAAACTTCAACAGAAGGATTTACTCTGTAGCAAACCAGTCTCTGATTATCCATGGAAATAATTGCAGGCAATCGAATATGTACGATGGCTGACAAGAGTTCTGCTGTATATCCACAAATATGTGGCAAACAAAAAGAATCCTGAAAATACGGAGGCATTTGTTTAATAATTCCCATAGAAATGTGGCATGGTGGCACAGTGGTCAGCACTGTTACTTCACAATGCCAGGAACCCGGGTTCAATTATAGCTTTGGGTCACTGCCTGTGTGGAGTTTGCACATTCTCCCCATGTCTGCGTGGGTTTCCTCCGGGTGCTCCGGTTTCCTCCCACAGTCCAAAAATGTGCAGGTTAGGTTGACTGGCCATGTTAATTTGCCCCTTAGTGTCCCAAGATGTGTAGGTTAGGGGGATTAACGAGATAAGTATGCGGGTTATGGGAAAGGGCCTGGGTGGGATTCTCTGTCGGACATACAGTGACTTGATAGACTAAACGGCCTCCTTCTGCACTGTGGGGATTCTATGAAATAAGCCACAATGCTACAAAAGCAAAATGCTGTGCAGGCTGGAAATCTAATTTAAAAATGAGAAATGCTGGCAATACTCAGCAGAACAGGAAGAGTGTTCTGAACTGTGAAGAGAGAAACTGAGTTCACGTTTCAGGTTGACGATCTTTCATCTCTCCACAGATCCTACCTGACCTGCTGAGCATGTCCACCAGTTTCTGCTTTTGTTTATAACATGTACAAAAATTGGCTTATTAGGACCTTTCTTGTCCAATTGGTTAGTCCAGCATGAACGCGTACAGAAGTTAGTTGAAAAATCTTGCATGCATCCAAAGACAGAGTATCCATTAGCCAAAGTGTGTCTAATTTTGAAAGTTAAATGTTCTCCAATAAGAAGAAGGGATTTTCACTGTTGGAATACCAAATTATTGACAGTTATTCCTACTGCGTCCTCATTCTTGAAGCCTGTGAGGATTGAAAAAGACCAGATGGTGTGGCTAATTCACATATGGTGAAGACAAGAAGGCCTGAGATATAATTATCTCTGTAATAATTTCAGACCTATTCAGATGGTGTTAATGTGTAGGTGGGTAACTATAGATACAAAGGCGGAAAGCAGATCTGGCAATCAACCCACTTGTTTAAGTTTAGAGAAACTTGTTTATGTAGTTGTTACAGTAATGATGTTTAAAAGATTATTATGGTTTGGACTGTAGCTTTAAATTTAAGATAAATATGGAATCTAAAGTCTACCTTAGAGTAAACATGAGTGGGTAATTTGTCATAGGTCAAAGAAAGGCTGAGGTTGCTTAAATTGTTATACTGAGAAGAAGGTGCAAGGTATCTTTGGCAGCAGTTCTCAGTTTACTAAGCCTCCCAAAGTCACAGAAAGTGGTTGTTGATATTGGGTTATAAACAGTTATGTATAAATATTATTTATAAATAACCCTTTAGCTTCTAAGATGAAAGCAAGTTTGGATCAAACATAGTTTATTAGAATTTCCACTTAGTTGCATGTTGTCAGGAGGAAGAGGGCAGAGGATGACATTTTTGAGATCAGGTTACAGGCTTCCATGCATACCAATGAATATCACAGGCAGATCATTTGCGTGATTGGCAAACTATAAAAGCCAGATGTGGGAGGGAAACAGTTTCCAGTCAAAGAGGTACATCTCGCATCTATTATAGCACTTGGGGCAAAAGGGAACAAAGGTTATGGGGTAAAAGGAGGATTAGGCTTTTGAGTTGGATGCTCAGCCATCATTGTATTGAATGGTGGAGCAGGCTCAAAGAGACAAATGGCCTCTTCCTGCTCTTATCTTCGATGTTTCTGTCTTCTATGACCAAGCCAGTTCTGTATCCATCTTACCAGCTCACTAATGATCCCATGTGACTTCACCTTCTGTATCAGCCTGCCATGAGGGACCTTGTCAAAGGCCTTGATAAACTCCATGTAGACAACAACCACCACCCTGCCCTCGTCAATCATCTTGCTTTGAGGGGGAGGTAGAATTCTGTTTTTATCCTTTTGTATCAAGACAGCCTTTAAGAAAGGTGCCCTGATCTTCAAACAAAGCTAAGTTGCTGCCAAGCCTGACCCTCCAGTATGACATTGTGGGATCCTCCCCTTGGGTTCACTTTTTCCAGATATCCTCACAATCTCATAGAAACCTGTAAAACTCTCACAGGTTTAGACAGGGTGGCTGCAAGGAGGATGTTCCTGATGTTTGGGGGTATCTAGAACTAGGGGTCGCAGTCTGAGGATATGTTTAGGACAGAGATAAGGAGAAATTTCTTCAATCAGAGAGTGTTCAGCCTGTGGAATTTGCTCCCACACAAAATAGTTGAGGCCAAAATACTGAGGGTAGAATTCTCCCGTCCCACCTGTCACGGGAATCATAGTGAGTGGGCGAGAAAATTCGCCGAGCGTGCAAAGATCCGTTGACCTCAGGCAGGAATTTCCGGGATGAGCGTGGCCAGAAAATCCCACCCTGAATGTTTCCAAGAGGCTGTTAGTTATGGCATTTGAGGTGAAAGGGATCAAAGGATATGGGGGGAAGATGGGATCTGGGTGGATGATCAGCCATGATCATAAGAATGACACAGCAGGACCGAAGGGCCGAATGGCCTCTTCCTGCCCCTATTTTCCATGTTTCTGTGATACAGCAGAGACAGCAATCACTGGGGCCAGTGGCTTCAATGTCACTTTGCCTGCCCTCTGCGACATTAAAAATTCCACCCTTAGTTTCACAAAGAGAAGCAAAATACTGTGTATGCTGGGAAATCTGAGATCTGTACGAAAGATTGTGGGAATACTCAGCAGGTCATACACAGTCTGTGGAGAGAGAAACAAAAGTTATGTTCTTTTATTCATTCATAAGACATGCGCGTCGCTGGCTGGCCCGCATTTATTGGCTGTCCTTAATTGTCTGAGGGCAATTGAGAGTCAACCACATTGCTGTGGGTCTGGAGTCACATGTAGGCCAGACCAGGTAAGGACAGCAGATTTCCTTCCCTAAAGGACATCAGTGAACCAGATGCGTTTTTCCAATAATTGACAATGGTTTCACGGTCATCAGTAGATTCTTAATTCCAGATATTTTATAAAATATTCAAATTTCACCCTCTGCCGTGGGTGAGAGTCAAACCCGAATCCCTGACATCATCTGGGGTTTCTGGATTAATAGTCTAGTGATAATATCACTAACCCGTTGTCTCCCCTATTACTGTTTCATCATAATTCTCTGTCTCATGCGCAGGAAAGCAAACAAGTCTAATTAATTAAAATCCCCTAGCATGGGTAGTTAAAATGTGATGAAGTTATTTAGGTGACCAGAGATACAGATCAGTAGTCAATGGAGAACTACTTGACGTGTCCTTGGTATTTCCAAGAACAATGTCTCAATTATTTGTTCAACATTAAGCATAGAGCGAGCTATCCAAAATCTTGGGCACTTCTTAAAACTTTTGAATGGTCAAACCCAGTACCTGTCTTACTGACTTGGAGAATTTGGTCATTGATGATGAAATAATCGCTAATCAATAAGACAGCACAGTGGCTGGTACTGCTGCCTTCCAATGCTAGGGACCCAGGTTCGATTCTTGACTTTGTCCATGCTAAATTGCCCCTTAGTGTCAGCCGGATTAGCTAGGGTAAATGCATTGGGTTATGGGAATACAGCCTGGCTGGGATTGGGGTCAGTGCAGACTCAGTGGGCCAAATGGCCTCCTTTTGCACTATAGATTCTACGAATCATTAACTGAAGCAAGCGAAAATTGATAGACTGGATTTCTTCACAGGGAGCTAGCATAGAATTGACAGGCTGAATGGTGTTTCCCCCGTGCTGCAAATGACTTGATGGATCCATTAGACAACAGGGTCAGCAAGAATAGATCCTAAATATCTAAAGAAATGATAGTTACAGGTTATGGGAGGGACTGTAGCCAAAGTTTCACATTGCTCATTAACTGTAAGATCAGTTGCAAAACATCACAAGTTAATTAGAGTTCTTGTAAAACATTGGCTTTAGGGACCTATATGTAACTTGACATCCAGAGGAGGAAAAAGTAGCATTGAAGTTTATTCCAAAGTAAGTGATGCAGGCAGTGGTCTAACCTTTAGCTAGAGCAAATGCAATATTTCTAGGTCAACACCAGTTTTGAAATGGATGGTTATGCCTAGAAAAGTTTATAAGAATGTTCTGATGCAGAATTGATGGCCAGTGTTTATGTGGTTAGTGTGTTTCATGACTTCCAGAGGCTGTCCATAAAATGTCTCATTAAAGACCAGTGGCTAAAGAGCAAATTGTTAGGCCCAATGAGGAAGCAGCAAATGTATTGGCTAAGCGATAAAAAAACCAGCGACTAATGGCTGAAGCAACTGGAACAACAAATTGGGATTTATGTCACATTGTTAACATTGTAAAACTTTCCAAGGCATTTTACAGGAGCATTATCAATTGAAATTTGATTCTGGGCCACCTAAAGAGTTTGAAGACATGTGCCTACAAACGTGGTCAAAGGAATAGGTTTTAAGGACCACCCTAAAGCCAGAGAAAGAGTTGGAGAGGAAGAGATGTCCAGAGAGGAAATTCCAGACTTGAAACATTGGCATTTGAAGACAATTTGAATTGGATATCTGTGACAAACATAGTACCTCAAGAATCAGTTCAATCAATTCTCTTCCTGATGTTTAGAGATTATTTTGATGAAAGTATTGAAGGTAGAATATCTAAACTCACAAGTATACATTTGGGTGAAAGAAGTGTTGAAGGACTAAAGTGGGTGGCACAGCGGTTAAGACCAGAGACTCGGGTTCAATTCTGGCCTTGGGTGACTGTCTGTGTGGTGTTTGTATGTTCTCCCCATGTCTCTGTGGGTTTCCTCCGGGTGTTCCAATTTCCCCCCACGTTAAAAAGATGTGTAGGTTAGGTGGATTGGCCATGCTAACTTGCCCCTTACTGTCCAAAGATGTGCAGATTAGGTGGATTGGCCATTGTTAATTGCTCCCATGGCGGGTTTTTCTGCTAGTGGAAGCAGCTCGCCTTTGGCTGCCATTGAGATCTTACGGTCCTGCCAAAATCTACAATGTTTTGTGTGGCTCACCTGCCTGTCGCCCAGGAGCCCACCGTGAGATCTATTCGCCCCGCTGGCTGGAATGACTTGAAAATCCTGCCCTTTAATGAGAGTCATTTCCATAATGTAGGATTGGAAGGCTATCAGGAGCAATTCAAACATGGAGCTTTGCCACAGGTCGAAACAAATTCAAAGTTTATTCATTAGTGTCACAAGTAGGCTTACATTAACACTGCAATGAAGTTACTGTGCAAACTCCCCAGTCGCCACACTCTGGCACCTGTTAGGGTACACTGAGGGAGAATTTAGCACGGCCAATGCACCTAACCAGCACGTCTTTGGACTGTGGGAGGAAACCGGAGCACCGGGAGGAAACTACCGCAGACCCAGGGAGGTGGTGCAGATCCATGCAGACAGTGACCTAAGTCCAGAATCGAACCCGGGTCCCTGAAACTTGAACTGAACTGGAGAAGGAAGCAAACTCAAGGCTAGAGCAAGGAGGAGCCTTAGAGAAGGCTCAGCCCAGTGGGCCAGGCGAAGGATGGAAATGAGGAAGGTGACAGAAGCAGCTGATCAGATTGTCTCAGGTTTGGGAACAAAGAAATCCACAAGCTTCTCACACTTGTCTTTGGAGGTGAGGGTGGAGGAGACCAAGGAAAGGGGTTTAAAGAGGTGATTTGGAGCCAGAGGTTGCCAAGGCTGATAGAAATAGCGAGAGCTTTCCACAAACGAGCAGGACCCAATATGTGGTACAACTGGATCTGGGAGTGAGTGTGACTGGAATGAATAAGTATGCGCTGTATTCATTCAGACCTGTATCCCTCTGATTTGAAGGAGCCATGTTGGGAGAAAAGGCAAGGTGAGAAAATGGAATGGTTTTAATGGGGACTAGTGCATTGAAGGTAGAGATGAGGGTGTGGCTGAGAAGATTGGTAGCTGCAGAAATGTTGTGGTGTATGTAGGGCCACATGAGAGTTTGGATATAAGTTGAATTGGGGAGAGTTTTTTCCTCCGGGGCAGATACAGAAGGGTTTGGAAGAAGATGCAGGATGTAGCAAAGAGCAATGCAAGGATGTGGTCAGAGATGGCCTTTTTGGTGATTGATTCTAGGGGGACAGTGAGGCCATGTGAGATGACAATATGAAGCAAATAGCATTGAGCAATTAGATTGATAGTAAAATGGAGTGATAGAAAAAATATCACGGTGGCACAGTGGTTAACACTGCTGCCTCACAGTGCCAGGGATCCGGGTTCGATTCCAGGCTTGGATCACTGTCAGTGTGGAATCTGCACATTCTCCCTATGTCTGCATGGGATTCCTCCGTGTTCCGGTTCCTCTCACAGTCTGAGAAACATCCTGGTTAGGTGCATTGGCCGTGCTAAATTTCCCTTAGTGTACCTGAACAGGTGCCAGAGTGTGACAGCTTGGGGATTTTCACTGTAACTTCATTGCAGTGTTTATGTAAGCCAACTTGTGACACACTAATAAATACACTTTAAAAAACTTTATTAATAAATTAACATTGTTTTTCTGTAAATTGCATTGAGCAAAGAAGTTGGAGTATATTTATAATTGTATTCTTTATGCAGTGACGGTCTTAACCATCACCTTGTGTGCTAGACTCAAGATTTACTTCTGCTGAATCTTGACAGTTTGTTTTATAAAACCTGTCGCTACCAATTACTCACACATGAGACCCTCAGAGTGATGCTACTGGATAATAAAATGCTCCCTGTCATTCTTGTGTGCCTCGTCTTTATATTTAAGTAATTGCTATGTGTGGATACAGATGCTCACAAATGTGTAGCATTGCCAGTTTTTACATCGGCGCGTTCCAATGTACAGAACTAGTCCTGGTGAATTAAAAGTTAGTTTGTGGGATTAGATTCAAGGTTCAGGAAATGCAAAATCAAATAAACAACCGGTTGGAAAAGATTTGATTTTGATGTGAGCTCGGAGGTCCATCCATAACGTAATTCGGTTCAGATGAGATTCTCCTTGTTTTACAGCAGTGCTTGTAAATGTTAATGGGAAAATGTAAGTTCTCCTGGCCAAGTATATTCATCGCTGCTGCAAAGTGAACACGTGCCAGCTAACACTGTTGACCAACAGCTTCAGGCTGGTGCAGCCCCTCTAAAAGCTGTTGACTTAATTACAGCCCTGGTTCGAAGCCTATGACATGTGGTCTAAAGAGCTGTAGTAACTCAGACAAGTTTCAGTTTCCCGTCACCAACGCCCTTTATTCTGCACCAAGGGAAAAGGTCACTCCCACAGCTTACAGTCAGGGTAATCTTCACCTCATAGCCTACAACTCAGGTCAGGGTAAGGTTACAGGTTTAACACACTACCCTCCCCCCCCGCTGGCTGCTCCCCATTGTGCAACCCTCCTCTGCTCGCTTAATATTGAAGCTCATACTCCATGAAGCCCACTGGTAGACCATTGATAATCCTTCATAACATGAACATTGTAGTCAGAGCTGGGGATATACTCCACATTACTTTTCATGTAAAAGTCCAGAGATGTTGATTGGCCAGGTTAAGTTGCCTTTTAGTGTCAGAAGACTAGTAGGGTAAATAGATGGGGTTACGGGGTTAGGGCCTGGGTGGGACTGTGGTCGATGCAGACTCGATGGGCCAAATGGCCTCCTTCTGCACTGTAGGGATTCCATAAAACAAAAGCAAAGGGTTGCAGCTGCTGGAAATAGAAAAAGATCTCTCCCACCCCTCCTTCACTCTTTCAGTGAAGCTCAACCCAGGATCAAGGAACAGCATCTTAGCATTCCACTAGATGCCTCAGCCCGCGGCCCTTAACAATGAGTTTAACCCTTAACTACCACTCCCATGATCTCTTGGGTGACAGGCAGTGACAGAGAGGGAGGCTGCATCACAGCTGCAGGGAGTCGAGGAGGTGTGGCCTAGTGCGTGGGATGGGAATCCCTCATCGTTATACAACTGGTGATGCAGACTCCTAATACAGATCTGTCTTTGGTCTTCCATCTTCCTCAAAAGGAAGCGTACAGGGATGCAAGCAGATGGCACCGCGGTGAACAGTGCGACACACAGCACCAGGGACCCGGGTTCAATTCTGGCCTTGGATCACTCTCTGTGTGGAGTTTGCACACCTTCCCCGTGTCTGCAGGTTTCCCCCGGGTACTCCAGTTTCTTCCCACAATCAAGATAGGTTAGGTCGATTGGCCGACAAACAGATTTTCCATGCTTCCCTCCATCTGTGTTGAAAGGATTTACCCCTCCTGTGGATCTATCTTTCATGCCCAAGCTCGTTTCATTACCACCCCTTTAGCCTTTTACTGTCATTACTTTGTTATTTAATCACTGTTGCCCTCAAAGTATCACAGACATTTCCTCCTGCACACATCCTGACCCCTTTTCTCTGCTTTTGTAATTCTTAAAAGCTGCTAATTGTTTTTATTCCTTGGACTGGGGATCGGGAACTGTAGTGGTTCTGTTGCTAGTAATTGAAAGATCCGGACTAATACTCCAGTTCTAGTCACAGTGTAATAGGTTAGAGATTTGAATTCGGTTTCAAAACATACATATCTTAAAAATTAATAAAGGCTGATATTGGTACAAGTGAAGCCTCCAACTGGTTCACTCATGTCCTTTGGGGAAAGATATCTACTGGCCTTACTCGGTCTGACCTATATATAACTCGCATCTCACATCAAGCGTTTGACTTTTAATTGCCTTCTGAAGTGGCCTAGTAAACCATTCAGCTGTAGCAAACTTAAACGACAAGGGATGGTCAAATAATGCCGACCTTGCCAGCGATATTTATATCTTGAATGTAAAGAAAGGACTTGCACTTGTATAGTGATTGTCACCATCTTGGGACATCTTAAAGCACTCTCTAACCATTGCTTGACTGCCTTGACTCTCACATTTTAGTTTAAAGTTGTCCTGGTTTATATTTGCGTGCTTCTTTTAAGACCACTTCACGCGCTGCCTTTTCAAGGTGAGAAGATCAAATTCCTTCAGTCTTTCCTTATCAATCGGGACTTTGACACTAAAGACCTGATAATTGCTGGAGGCTCAGAACAGTGGAAGTGGTGGTGGGTCAGGGATGCACTTACGTTTGCAAAACCTGGAAGTCCAAGGTGTGCGTGTTTCTTTTTCATGAGCAGATTCCCAGTCCAAAAGTCAGCTTGCTTTAAAACAGAAGATGCTGGAAACACTCAACAGATCAGGCAGCATCTGTGAAGAAAAAGAGTGTTAACGGGCTGGATTTTCAGCCACAAGGCAGGTGGGGGAGTTGGGGAATTTCCTGGCTTGGCTGGCCTGTCACAGGAGGAAATGTCCACTAAGGCAGGAGCCTCCTTGCTGGAGTTAGGCCTGTGATTCAGTAAGAAGTGTGGAGATGGCCATCGGAGCTGACTGCTGCAGAGGTAGGCTATTTGAAAGGACCATCTTGGTGCAGTGGGACTTTGTCCCAGTGGAACAAAAACACAAAGGCCCTCCACCCTCCAAACATTGCCCATGGCTCACAGTAGCGCAACTTCAGGGACCCTAGTTTGATTCCCGGCTTGGGTCACTGTCTGTGTGGAGTTTGCACATTCTCCCCGTGTCTGCGTGGGTTTCCTCCGGTTGCTCCGATTTCCTCCCACATTCTAGAAGACATGCTGGTTAGGTGCATTGACCTGAACAGGCGCCAGACTGTGGCAACTAGGAGAATTTCACAGTAACTTCATTGCAGTGTTAATGTAAGCCTTACTTGTGACTAATACATTAACTTTATCCATACCACCTCATTCCCCCACCCATCTCTATAATCCCACTTGCCCATATCATGTTGTGCCTTACCACCACCCCCCTCAAGTGTCTCATGCCACATATGCCAAGCACTGGGGCTTTCTTGCCCATTGATCCACTGTACACGTTCCAGAAACAATGAACAGTATAAATTCAATTGTGTTTAAAAAAAGCTTTGATAAACTCGGCCTGGGAGGGATTGTCATCAGTAGAGGGCAGCACGGTGGCAGAGGGTGGCATGGTAGCACAGTGGTTAGCGCTGCTACCTCACAGCGCAGGGACCCCGGTTCAATTCTGGCCTTGGGTGACTTTTGGAGTTTGTACATTCTTCCTGGGTCTGCATGTGTTTCCTCTGGTTGCTCTGGTTTCCTCCCAATCAAAGATGTGTAGGTTACATTGATTGGCCACGCTAAATTGCCCCTTAGCGTCAGGTGATTAGCTGGGTAAATGTGTGGGGTTGCGGGGATAAGGCCTGGGTGGATTTGTTGTCAGTGCAGTCTCAATGGGCCAAATGGTCTCCTTCTACACTGTAAGGATTCTATGATACATCACTGAATCCTATGAAGAAAAAGTGTCAGCGTGGCAAACTAAAAAAATAGTGCCAATCATCCAGGCCCTTTGAAATTTCAAAAACCACAAACACTTGAAACCAGTTGTCTTGCCTCAACAAACATTGTGAAATTGACTACAGATCAGAGAGCATGAGCTGTCAATCAAAGTGTTTCCTCTGGCGTGCAACTGTTCTGTTATTCTAAAAGTTGCCTGGGCTCTCAGACAAGTGTCCAAAATGAGACTTGGTTGAGGAGGATCCGAAGAGTCTGCAAAGGGATATAGAGTAGATCGTCCAGTCCACTGAACCTGCTCTGCCATTCAATACAATTAAGGCTAATCTTTGGCTTCAGCTCCATTTTCACACTCACTCTTCAAGTTCCTTGATTTCCTGAGAGACCAAAAATCTTAAATACCTCCAACAAGGAAGCATCCACAACCTCAGGATCAAGACTTCCAATCCTCTGACTGAAGACACTTCTCCTTGTAGAACCAGCAGGAGTATAGTCACACAGAGGGATCTGGGTTTGCAAGTCCACAAATCCTTAAAGGTGGCAGCACAGGTGGAAAAGGTGTGAAGATGGCCTATGGCATGCTTGCCTTTATTGGATGGGGCATAGAGTATAAAAGTTGGCATATGATGTTGCAGTTATATAGAACATTGGTTCGGTCACATTTGAAATATTGCGTCCAGTTCTGGTCGCCACACTACCAGAAGGACGTGCAGGCTTTGGAGAGAGTGCAGAAAGGGTTAACCAGGATGTTGCTTGATATGGAGGGCATTAGCTCTGAGGTGAGATTGAGTAAACTAGGGTTGTTCTGCCTGGAAAAATGGAGGTTGAGGGGTGACTCAATAGCAGTTTATAAAATTATGAGAGGTATAGATAGGGTGAACAGTTGGAAGCTTTTTCCCGGGTCAGAAATGACAAACACAAGGGGTCACAAGTTCAAGGTAAGGGGGGCAAGATTCAATACAGATATGCAGGAAAGGTTTTTTACACAGAGGGTGGTGGGGGCACTACCAAGCAAAGTGGTTGAGGCAGACACGCTAGAATTATTTAAGACTTATCTAGATAGCCACATGAACAGACTGAGAATAGAGGAATACAAACGGATGATCTATTTAGGAACACATGATCAGTGCAGGCTTGGAGGGCCGAAAGGCCTATTCCTGTGCTGTATTGCTCTTTGTTCTTTGTTCTTTGTCCTCCTCTCCGTTCTAAATGCTGGACCTCTTAACCTGAGCCTGTATCCTTAAGTTCAGTCATGACTGCCCCCTTGTGTCTTGGACAGAACAGCAGGATATAGGATTGAAGGAACGGTCAGGTCAGAGCGCTATCTAATTTGGTCACAGCTTCCCCTGATTTGCATTCTACTGCTCCAGTATTCAATATTAAGGGGGAATTTTTCCATTCTACCTGCCACGGGAATTGTAGCATGCGGACCATGCAAAGACCCATTGTCCTTGGGCAGGATGTTCTGTTTTCGGAGCGAGCGCAGCCAGAAAAATATGCCCATATTATTGCAGAATTTAGTGTAAAGCTGGCAACAGGCATAGAAATGTTTCTTTGCAGAAAGCACCCCCCCACCAATGAAAATAAGCAATTGCTTTACAAATGTTTTACAGTGTTATTAAAGAATCATAGAATCCTACAGTGCAGAAGGAGGCCATTCAGCCCATTGAGTCTGTACCAACCACAGTCCCATCCAGATCCTATCCCCATAGCCCCATGCATTTAACCTAGCTAGGCCCCTTGCCACTAAAGTGCAATTTAGCAGGGCAATTTAGCATGGCCAATCCACCTAACCTGCACACCTTTGGACTGTGGGAGGAAACCAGAGCACCCAGAGGAAACCCACGAAAACATGGAGAGAACATTCAAACTCCACACAGACAGTGACCCAAGCTGGGATTATAACAGCATATTATCAGAAAGCAATAATGTGGTATTGTATCCATTGCAGGGGAAGTTCAGAAGAGTATTCAACCTCCTATGACTTCCATTTCAATTATTTCATTGCTAACTGGAAATGCAGCAGTAATCATTTTATCTCATTATGCCTCATGAATGCTTTGGAGTGGGAGCTGCAGCTGTAATATTTTGGAATGAGAAAAAAGTCCATCATATCTGGCATGCTCCCGGGGTTGGTGGGGAGATTGTGGGAGTGTATGTGTGTGTCTGTGTGTGTGTGTGTGTGTGTGTGTGTGTCTGTGTGTGTGTATATATGTGTGTGTGTGTATACGTGTGTGTATGCATGTGTGCATGTGTGTGTGTGCGGGTGTGTGTGTGGATGTGTGTGTGCGGATGTGTGTGTGAGTGTGTGCACGCATATGTGTGCACGAGTGCCTGTGTGTGGGGTGGTAGGATCTGGGGGATGCTTTGCTTTCTATTGTACTAGTATGTGCTTCTGAATCCAATTGTAGATGAGATTGACCCCATCACTCATGAATGTTTAATTGACGGTGTAATATTTTGAACGTGTGCGTCAGATTTTTAATTCTTTGGGCACAGTTCAGTTGCGGAAGAGCCATAATCCTCAATCATAAAAGACGGGGCCTGCAGACCTGCACGAGGATAGCACAGCATTGAAGCAGAAACCCAATCAGTGCGTCTCCTTGAAATGTTCACTTTACCTTAATGAGCGTTTGTCATTTCAGCAGAGGGACAGTATCTTCCTCTGCATTTGGACAAGCTGTAGTATGGAGCAATTTAAGTCGTGGTTAATAAATAGGTAGTCGCATTGGAATTCTCTGCTTTACACAGTCAAAGCTTTCACCATAAAAATTCATGAGAATATCACTAATGTACAATGATGCCTCATCTTCACATTACCTGCAAGAATAGTTTCATATGTTGATGCAATCACACTTTGTAAATAACCAATGATTGTAGCGAATGCTTCCTTTGTTCAGGGAGGATTTTTATGACACAATAATAATTAACATTTGATGGGAATATTTCCACAATTTACCATCTTGTATTTTGTTTCCTGATCACTTTAGCTCTTTTTTAATGTTTGTATTATAGCACTGGAACACAAATATTGTGGTAATAAAGCGAGCTATGCTATACTTGAAAAACAAACAATAAAATCACAATTGTACCTGAAATTTTTAAAATGCATTACTTCTGCTCCCCCAATTTCACTGATCTTCTTATTCCCACTTTTACTCTCTTTCTCTCTGTCTCTGTTTGCATCTTTTAAAGTTTAAACTTTATTTATTATTAGTGTCACAAGTAGGCTTACATTAACAGTGCAATGAAGTTACTGTGAAAATCCCCTAGTTGCCACACTCCAGCGCTTGTTTGGATATACTGAGGGAGAATTAGCCAATGCACCAAACCAGCATGTATTTCAGACTGTGGGAGGAAACCAGAGCACCCGGAGGAAAGTCACGCAGACACGGGGAGAATGTGCAGACTCCGCACAGACAGTGACCCAAACCGGGAATTGAACCCGGGTCCCTGGCACTGTGAGGCAGCTGTGTTAATCAGTAGCTCTATCATTGCTGATCTCTTTCATCTGAGGATGTTTTCTTTCTTGTGGAAAGTTTCAGAGAGGTGTCTTGCACTGAAACTAGATTTGAAGGGCAATTTTTCAAGTAACTGACAGCTCGGTCTTGAACAGTTGCTGAGGCTGATTCAGAATCCTGACTGCACAGCTCTACCTGTTTGCCTGTCAAAACCAAAAAAGGTGCCAGATGATGATGATCAGTACTTTTCTCTGCAGCCGAACAGCAACCAGATCATTAAGCACATCCGCAGTGCCTGAAGTGTAAAATACTTCACTCCCTTTGCGTTTGAGTAGAAATGCAGCAGAGCAGCATTTACACTGAGAGAAAAGTGACTTTAAGTTCAAATTGTTCTCAGAACGATGGCACAGTGATTAGCACTGCTGCCTCACAGGGACCTGGGTTAGATTGCCAGCTATAGACAGCAGATTTCCAATCCTGGGTTCTTGTAGCCAAATGCGCAGCTACTAACAATGGACTGATTAAAATAGGGGATGCCCAGGAATCCAGAATTTGACGGGGGCAAATCTCTTGGGAGGGTCGTTAGGCTGAAGGAGATTACAGAGAAGGGAATCGAGAGATGAGGCCATGGAAGGATTTTAAAACAAAGGTGCGAATTTTAAAATCCAGATGTGCTGGGCCAGGATAACTGTTTCCAGGGAGAAACAGAGAAAGGGAAGCGATTCCTCGGGATTGGAGCATGGATTAGAATCCCTACAGTTCAGAAGGAGGCCATTAGGCCCATCCAGTCTGCATTGACCACAGTCTCAGCCAGGCTCTGTTCCCGTAAACCCCACAGTTACCCTGCTAATTCCCTGACACCGGGGTCAATTTAGAATGGCCAATCAACCTATCCCAAACATCTTTGGACTATAAAAGGAAATCGGGGCACCCAGAGGATACCCACACAGACATGGGGAGAATGTGCAAACTCCACACAGATAGTGACCTGAGGCCGGAATTGAACCCTGGCACTGTGAGGCAGCAGTGCTAACCACTGTGCTGCCTAAATAGGTTCAAGAAACAGAATCAGAAAGAGTGGCCTCAGTCTTCCCAATATTTAACTGAAGGAAATTTCTGCTCATCTAATATTGGATAATTTAACAATAGTGAAGAGAGGAAGTGGTGAGGTGGCTAGTGATGAGATATCAGGGTACATATGAAAATGAATACAATGCTTTCATGTGATGGGGATGAAAATGCATGTAGAAGAAGGTCAAGTATAGATCTTAGAAGGACACCAGAGATAACCGTGTGGGAGCAGGAGGAGAAGATGTTTCAAGTAATTCTCTGGCTGTGATTAGGTAGATAGGAACATAAGTAGGTGAGAGCAGTCCGACCCAGCTGGATGACAGTGGGGAGGCTTCAGAGGAGGGTGGTGCGGTCAACCTTGTCGAAAATCCAGGGGAGAAAGTTTACAATTGTCAGATCCGCATGGGGTGTCTTTGGTGACTTCGATAAGGGCCATTTTGGTACAGTGACAGGGGAGGAAGCTTGATGCTTGGAGTTCTGGGAATGGACTTGGCTTCAACACATTCATGGACTTGAGAGAAAAAAGGCTAGTTGGAGGGTGGACGGTGATTTACAAGGCTGGTGGGGTCAGTGGTGGTTTGCTTGAGGAGAGAGTGATAATGGTGGGTTTAAAGGGGAGAGCCCCAGATCTCTTTCCCATTCCGGTGTTTGCGGAGGGGGTCAGGAATGAATGTACAGTTTCAGTCAGCTATTCTAACCCCTGTGAGGTCTTTAACTAGAAACCCATTCTTTAAGATGTAGTGCACCATCCCATTTCCTTCAACCGGAGATGGATTGCTAATACTGTGGCTCTGTTAAACAGCCACGGTACTGCTTGTTTCAATTAGCAGCCAGTCCCACAGGCTCTCCCCTATTGTGTGTGGGTCTGTTAAAACACCACCCATTGTGTTAGAAACCACTTCACAGTCTGTTTTAACTTATAGGCTACATTTTGCAAATTGACCAGTCGAGACTGATCCTAAACTTGATTCTAACATTGGCCACTGCGCTCCAAGTTTGAAGGAAGCCTCTTGTGCTTTAAGCTGAGGGTATTATACTGCGCTCTGGGTTTTTTAACCTTGTAATCAGTATGCTCTGGGGTGGCTGTTTCAGCAACTGTAATGAATGTTGTCGCAAAAAATGGTTTGAAATTCGAATAAATTAAAAGCAAGACTGCTCCCCTGGTGAATGCTCTCTCTAACCATTGCTCCGAACCATGACTGAAAATCTGCCAAGGTAGGATTATGCATCTTATTTCCATTTAAAGCTTATTAATGGCGAGGCTGAAGATCAAATTGTTGCACTCAACAAATATCAAACTTCGCACTTTGATCTCAACTGAGTAAAAGTGAATCCTAACAGTTCATTAGTTAGAATCATAAAACCTCCACGGTGTAGGAGACCAGTCGGTCCGCTGAATCTGTACTGACTCTCCGACAGAGCGTTTATCCCTGTAAACCCAGGCCCTATCCCTGCAACGCCACATATTTTCTCCGCTAGTCTCCCTAATCTATGCACCTTGGAACACTAAGGGGCAATTTAGCATGGCCAAACCACCTAACATGCACATCTTTGGACTGTGGGAGGAAACCGGAGCACCCCAAGGAAACCCACACAGACATGGGGAGAATGTGCAAACTCCATACAGTGACCAAAGGCAAGAATCGAACCCTAGGTCCCTGGCACTATGAGGCAGCAGTGCTAACCACTGTGCCACCGTGCTGCCAGTTCAAGTTATTCTTTCAAGTATGCAAAAGTGTTGAGTGAGGATGGCCAGCAAAGACCTGCGATATCTCCATGCCATCGGTGGCCTAAGTTTTATTCCTTTGCTCAGACCTCACTAAGTTGTAATTGCAATTCAGAAAGACTTTTTCATTTCATTAATACAGGTGGGGTAGGGTTTGGCTTTATAATCAGCATTATTCTGCATTTGCATGATGTAGTTTGACCTGCCCAAGTCTGCTATCTGTAGAAAAAGAGCCAGTCTTCCTTAGCATTATGCTTGGAAATCCACCCCTTTTCCTCTATTTTGCCCAAATGTCCTGGAGTGGTCTGGAGCAGTGAGTATACCTCTGATCTTTAAATTGTGGCTGCCCAACTGGGTTTTGACCAGGTGCATGGCGATACTGTAGTTCGTTGATCTTCTCATGGAGCCTCTCATGTTCACAACCTTAACCTGCCCATGATGGTTTGTGTCTATCTTCAACTTAGTATGAAAGTAGTGCGACGATAGTGTACCTTTAAGAAAGTTTTTTTTTAAATCACAATCCCTGCAGCTCTCTCAGCTTCAGTGTTTCTCAGCTCACAGTCACAACTGATATCATTGTGCCACTATCTTGTCTGGTGATCTTCTTTTATTGCTGCTTAAATGGGGGTTTGTTCACTTTTACTGGGATGTTTGTGGTTCTGCATTGTTTGGAGGAAAAACTGGTTAGTAGGGCAGGTGATAGGAGTTCTTTCCTCTTCAGTTTGAGCTGCTGTTTAGTATTGAGTTTTAGTCTTAGAAGGGATGGCAAGGTGAAAAGAAGTGTTTTCTCTCTCTCGTCCTGTTGTTTTGGAAATTCTGCTGGTGATCTGAAAGTAAGGTTTGCCTTTCTGAACGGGGGAATCTGCTGTTAGTGACTTGCCTTGCGTTCCTGGTGTACTGAGAAGTTGTTCTGACTTCAAACTGTTCTGAGTGTATCCAGAGAACTTCATCCACATGACTCAATTCTAGTATCACGTGGGCATCAGTCTGTATTGAACATGTTTGAAGGTTTTGTTTATGGGATTGGTTTGATTGGGACAGCTTCTATATTCGTTAAGGGTTATGTATTAACATGGTTGTTTGTAATTGATAAAAGTTCTTGCTAATTTTCTTACTATACCTGTTAACTATATTCTTAAATAAACATTGTTTGATAAAAGCTCCCTAGTGGGTCATTTGAATCATACCTGAAGTGAAACTGATCATGCTTATCCTGGCCAAATTCAAAGTACAAAACTTATGATCCAGACGGGCTCCATTGGTCACTTTGGAGTTTCTGACCTGAACCATAACAGTAGAGATTCCAACCAGTCAAAACTGGACACTTCCCGACCTCTATCCAGCTGTATGAATAGCTAGACCACAGAATGGACTTTTCACCACACCTGAAGAGAGATTCGCAACTCTATAATCCTACTGTACTGATATTGAAAAAAAAAGATTTTGCGGTGAAACATCACACATTGTGCGACAAATATAAAACACATCATCTTTAGATAAAAGCGTACTTCATGCAAGCATTGATTTCTAGGCACTGAATGGTTTTCTTCTCATTTCTGATATTTCCTAATCAGACCAACCACTGTGAACAATACATTTTGCTGCACACAATATGCTATTAACTGCTGCCATTCGAGCATTTAATTTCACCAAAATACCCCACTTTTCTGTTTTTTTATGACAGGAAAATCTTGTCATGTTCGTTAATATTGGATCGTCTGGGAGAACTCAGCTTGAAACTCAGCATTGTCAGGAGTGATGCCAGATGTTTTCAGAGTTCAGGCTAAATTGACTAAGTGTCTAAGTTGATATGTAGACGATACGGTGCAGAGTAATCCTTCAAAGGATGCTATCCTTGTACGGATCAAAAGGAAGCCCTTATTAAAATAACAACATTGATTTCAGATGAAAGGATGAAAGGGACCCACAACCTCTGTCCTGGTTCCTGGAATTGTTATTCTGACAAATGTCAAAATGTGGTCATCTTCAATTCATATTTAAGTTGTTCTAATTGGCACAATGGGTGGGATTTTACGGCATTGCTCGAGCAAGACCGGAGATTCCCGTCTGAGATCAATGGACATTTCCGTTTGTCCACCCCTTGCCTGCTCCATTCTGTGGCAGTCGGGGTGGTAAAATTCCGAGTGGGATTTTCCGGCCACGTCCGCCCTGAAATCGGAAAATCCCGCCCGGGGACCTTTCCATGGTGCGCTCCTCACCCAATTCTCGTGGCGGGCAGAACAGAAAAATCCTGTTTTCTTCACCCTACCTCTCCCAATGGTATGTCTTTCAGCAGGTGGGGGTTCGGGTTCTGCCGATGTCTGTGCCATTTTGTGTGGCTAGCCCATCCCAACACCAGGGATAATCCTGAAGATCCTGCCAGTGGAATATTCCCGCCCAAAGTATTTATTTTTTACACAATTACCACTTGAAGCAAAATGAAGTCAGGTAAATGCTTGTTCTACACAAATGACCTGAGTTGCTCTGTTTCTTTGTCTCTGCAGGTTTCTACATGTATATAGAGACTTCTCGCCCTCGAACAGAAGGTGAAAGGGCTCGACTCCTAAGTCCTATTTTCAGCACACTGCCTAAAAATCCATATGGGTCCACTAACAGTGCTTACTGTGTCAGTTTCTACTATAACATGTATGGAAAGCACATAGGTATGTGTGAGTTAACATCATTTGTTCACCTGTCTTTGAACTAGAATGTGTTAACAGCATCTCAACTTTATCTCGTTGGTACATGGTTGGTGGAATGCAGAAGAAATGTGACTAAAATAATCTAGGTAGGAGTAGGGCATTAACATAGTTTAAACAATGGCAACATTGAAAGCAGCAGAATAATAGGGTGTATTCTTGTACAATTCACATCAAGTCAGATAGTATTTTCTTGCAGTACATTTTGGGAACAGGGACATTACCATGGAGTGCTCAGGGAACTGTTAATAATTGGAGAAAATGCTAATAACAGCTATTCTCATTATTTTAAATTGTCTTTTTTAAAAACCTTTATGTGCAGCCATGTACTTTGGAAGTTAACATTTGATGATACAATATAATGTAAGGTTCGCCAACCACCCGGGGTTGCCCCTCATGAGTCCTGACATAATGCAATCTTCAAGTCAAGGAGAGAAACCCAACCCAATGTTCCCAGCAGCACAGCTGGCCTCGGGCCCAGTTAATGGCAACCTAAGGGCCGTCTCCCAGTGCCACTGGGACTTTACCCACAGCAGGGGAAGCTGGTGCCAAGTGTCTATCCAGCATGGCAGTGCAAACTGGCAAATTGGTGGCTGGGCAAGATGGGCAAGTGCCTCCTTTTCATGGCCCCCTGTGCCAGTCAGAGGCCCCCAACTACAAGGTATTCTCCATCCACCCACGCTTACCCTCTTCACTTGGTCTGCCCGATACTGGATGCCAATTTAGAGAGAGTGGAAGGGACAAGGGAGGCCTTGACAAGTTGGAGCTGGGTATCATCAGTCCACGTTTAGAAGCACAGTCAACATTTTCAGATGGTGTAACCAAACAACAACAGCAACAGTCTTGGAGAGACAGAAAGTAATGATGCAGGAGTGGGAAGAGAAGCCTTTAAGGGTAATTCTGGTATCATTGGATAAATTTCCTTCATCAATGTAATCTCTATGAATGACTGAGAATGGAATCAGCACAGATTTTGCATTACTTCAGAGTTCTAAAGTATAAATGAGCCATATAGAACATAGAACATAGAACATAGAACACTACAGCACAAACAGGCCCTTCGGCCCACAAGTTGCGCCGACCACATCACCTACCAACCTACAGACCTATCTATAACCCTCAATCTCATTAAACCCCATATACTCATCCAGAAGTCTTTTAAAAGACCCCAGCGAGTTCGCCTCCACCACCACTGACGGCAGCCGATTCCATTCACTCACCACCCTCTGAGTGAAAAACTTACCCCTAACATCACTTCTGAACCTCCCTCCCCGCACCTTAAATCTGTGTCCTCTCGTAGCGACCATTTCAAACCGGGGAAATAGCCTCTGAGAGTCCACCCTATCTATCCCTCTCAACATTTTGTAAACTTCTATCAGGTCGCCTCTCAACCTTCGTCTCTCCAGGGAAAAGAGTCCCAGCTCCCTCAACCTAACTTCATAAGGCATGCCTCCCAGTCCAGGCAACATCCTTGTAAATCTCCTCTGCACCCTTTCAATAGCTTCTACATCTTTCCTATATCATGCTTCATCATAGCAGTCTTCCCCTGAATATCAAAATATATCAATCTTACTGTTTCTCCGAGAAGCACTCTGAGGGTTAGTATCATAAAAAAAACTTAAATATCTGGAATTAAGAATCTACTGGTGACCATGAAACCATTGTCAATTGTCAGAAAAACCCACTTAGTTCTCGAATGTCCTTTAGGGAAGGAAATCTGCTGTCCTTACCTGGTCTGGCCTTCATGTGACTCCAGAGCAACAGCAATGTGGTTGACTCTCAACTGCCCTTGGACAACTCGGGATGGGCAATAAATGCTGGCCAGCCAACAAGGCCCATGTCCCACGAATGAATTTTAAAAAAAAAGATGATTGGTTTTTCCTGTGGAACTGAGGGCTCATGGGATTGGAATGGCCCTTGCCTCACAGGAGGTTTACCTGGGACAGACTGCCTGCTCGGCAATATGGTGTTGCCTCTTGCAACCACGGGCATTTACTACAAGAGGGGAAAGAGAAATCTATTGCTCGATACAGTTCATCACACTGTACATACTGCTACTGGTTAGCTATCATGATCAAAATCTTGAATGATTCTTGTTTATTCAGTAAACCGGAAAAAAGCCAATTGTTTGTGCTAGTTTTGCTACAGCTGAAATATTGTTGCTTAACACAGACTGCGAATGAAATCTTGGACCACCTTGGTTTGCGTGACTTGGATGGTCACTAGAAAGTTAACTGGAGAAGTTATTCTGTATTTTTGTTTCTTTTTACCCAGTGCAGAAACTATCCACCCATATTGTGGGTGGGGACAACATCAGTTAGCAGGCTGCAGCCACCCAGTTAAAATAGGGGAATTTCACAGTACCTTCATTGCAGTGTTAATCTAAGCCTCACTTGTGACCAATAAATAAACTTAAAATAGGATGCAATAATAACTTGGGAATCAGCTGGAAAGGAACAACATTTTATTGCACAAAATAAAGCAAAACCACAAACCTGCGATGAACACAAACAGGTCCCAACTGAGACAACACAACAATGGACCCACTCAGGGGCCTGTTTTATATAGGGCTTGATATACAAGCTCCACCTGGTGAGGTAATTATCAGTCATTACGGAGCTTGTATTCAGTGAGTCTTACAGGGAGGTCAATCAGTGATCCCACCATGCAAGTACTTAAGGACATAAGAACATAAGAAATAAGAGCAGGAGTGGGCCATCTAGCCCTTCGAGCCTGCCCCGCCATTTAATAAGATCATGGCTGATCAGAAGTGGATCAGTTCCGCTTTCTCCCCATAACCCTTAATTCCCTTGTCTATCAGAAATCCCGGGGGTTATCACAGGTCCCCAGGTGTTTTATTAAAAGCTAGAGCATTGCAGATTGAGCTGGTCTTACAGTGTGAAATTGGGATGTGGGAGTGGGTTTTATGGTTTCCAATGTGGTAAGAGGGAAGGAATGAGCAGTGCACCATCTGCTCACTCCTGCCCCCATCCTCTCATTATGTGGAATGAAGCATTGGCTGGCCCATAAACAGCCTCCCAGCAGGAATGACGACCTGTTAGTATTGTGCAGTGGGGCTCAGCGACCAATCGGGTGTCAAGGGTGGGACTTGCAGAGGGAGAGAGATTAAATGGTAAACTGGCAGTCAGTCCCCGCCACTAATTTAAAGACCCAACTTTCTCCCTCATTCTCCCCTTTAATTATTAAGTCATTCTATAAAAACTTCAAAACAGAGGACAAAATTTTCCAGTCCCATCTGTTACGGGAATCGTAATGGGCAGAGGCGGACCATGCAGAGGTCTGTTGACCTCGGGTGGGAATTTTTGGCCTGGGGGGTGAGTGCAGCAGGAAATCCCATCCCTGCTAACAGCTCAACACTGCCACCCTCAACAGGTGACTCTGCTGCTACACGCAGCCGTACTCCCAATTGCACATTTTTATCCATCCTTGTGCCACCTCCTCATACCTGGCGTAATTCACTCCCAAAGTATTTTGCCCAATAGCTTATTAACTGGCTTTTTCAGAAGTGTGGCCGAGCTTCCAATTTCAGCTCACCTTCCGCACTCTAGGAGAGGGGGAAGACGATGCCAAATTTCTGACCTAATATCACCATGCCATGGTTTAAAGTTAAAGTTTTAAAGTTTACTTATTAGTGTCACAAGTAGGCCTACATTAATGCTACAATGAAGTTACTGTGAAAAAATCCTCTAGTCGATACCTGTTCAGGTCCACTGAGGGAGAATTTAGCATGGCCGATACACCTAACCAGCACATCGTTCATTCTGTGGGAGAAAACCGGAGTATTTGGAGGAAACCCATGCAGACACGGGGAGATCGTGTAGACACCGCAGAGGCAGTGACCCAAGCTGGGAATCGAACCTGGGTCTCTGGCACTGTGAGGCAAGCAGCGCTAACCACTGTGCCACCATGCCGCCCTAAAAATGAGCTTAATGCAAAATACTGCGGATGCTGGAATCTGATACAAAAACAGAAAAAAATGCTGAAAAATCTCAGCTGTTCTGACAGCATCTGTGGAGAGAGAGTAGAACCAACCTTTTGAATCTAGATGACCCTTCATCAATGGCTGTAATGAAAGGTCTTCTCGACTCGAAATGTTGGCTCCATTCTCTCTCTACAGATGCTGTCAGGCCTGCTGAGATTTTCCAACATTTTTTTGTTTTTGTTGCTAAATATTAGCTTGTTGGGAGGGAGGGATCAGCCTGTCCAATATTCAGTCATAAAATCCAACAGATTTAATGACCTTGTTCGGGTGAGGCTCGTAAAATCCTGCTTGAGGTCAATCGAGAATTCCAGAATCAGGGCAGGTGAGGCAGTAAAATCCCAGCCATGGTTTCTGAGGGTCAAATGAAAACTTAGCATGAGTGCAGGATAAATAATGGAGATCACAAGCAAGCTAAAGACACTGTGGTAAAATTGCTTCTTTACAGCACAGGAAGGTGTGGCACATCCACAAGCAAAATAATATCAGCATGTCATTCATCACAACCCAATTCATTTGAAGTTTAGATTGTTCCTGCTGGCAAATTGCACAGAACTTGTCTCAGCAATATTGTATTCTAAGAACTTTTCACTTTTCAAAGCAGTTTTAGCTGCTAACTGTGCCAAGCCACGAGAACTTGACACACAGTGGGTTGCCCCAAGAAGTTCCATTGAAAATTGAATTACACTCTGCAGCGCTGACATTTATCTCCTGCGACAGATCATCAGCATTCTCTGATCTTTGTAAAGGCAACACACTTGGCGCTTGCCTCTCATCAGATGCAATTTAGTAAAGTGCCTGTCCTCTTGGAAAATGTTACGCTGGAGCTCCAAAGCTGTAATGCAAACTTTGATAATTGACACCGAATTAATTACGATCATGTTAACAGCCAGCAAATCACGCAGCCTGTCTATTCAACCCCCAAATCATTATTGACTGCATCAATCACTTTCAGCTGGGGAATCTCATTCGCTAATGTCCTTTAGGGAAGGCAATCTGTTGTCCTCACCTGGTCTGGCCGACATGTGACTCCAGATCCACAGAAATGTGGTTGGTTCTTAAGGGTACTCAGGGGTGAGCGTTACATGCTGACCCAGCCAGCAAAGCTCACGTCCCATCAATAAATAAAAAACAACTGTGAATGTTAGAAAGCTGCGATCAATAAAGAAAGGGTGGAAATTCTCGGCAGCTCCGTTGGTACCTGTGCAGAGGGGAAAAGAGGTATTGGGCTGAATGTTACTGGCTCCCAGATGATGGAAATGGAGGCAGAGGGGCTAGGAGTCCAAAGAGGGTGCTAAATGCAGGAAAGTCAGTCCCCAGAGTCCAGTGATTTGCTGGTAGGAGCGTCCCTCAGCCGCCTCTGATTTTTTTTATTTTGAATACTCCTATTTGAAGGTGCTCCTGCAGTTTCTGACCTGCCTCAGCAGCATCTACCTCCCTTTCTTGAGGTTGATGAGGTTTCGGAGCTGCCAGCTCTCTGATTGGGCCAATAGCATCAGGAGCCTGCTACCATCTTTAATTTGACCCACGCCTGGAGGCAGCCAATTCACGATCACCTCCAGTGAAATACCCAAGCCCATCCTGATGGTGGCGCATGTGGGATCTGGGCCCCATTTGGTCCCAAAACTCACAGTAAAATTTAGTCCAATGTTTCAGGATGATGTCTCTTTCTTATAATTGTTACATGGAGCCCTGTAGCAGCAAAATTGTAATAATAGTGCTTTGGTACAGTTTCATAGTCTTTGTCATGAGCAAACTTTAGGCTTTTCCTTTTATTTCCCATGATCAACATACTTGTTTGTGGATGGGTGTATTTTCTTATTCTCATCCAACTTCAGTATCTAGAAACAGAAAAAAAATTCTCTCCTCGAACATGTTCCACCTTCAAGCTCGCTTGAGAAATCCACATGCAGGTAGATTAACTACAAGCATCTTCATAGCTACCCCAAGAAATCTATGCTTTTGTACAAGACCTTCACTCCAACCAAAGGATCAACTCAATGAAGAAACATCAGGCCTGCATCAAAATGGAGACTGAGTTAAATTCAAGTCTCATGAGTCAGGATTTTTCACCACTATTTTCAGATTAATTTTCCAGCAATCAGTCAGAAAAGCAGTTTAGCAGTGAATGGACCATCAGTTCCTTGTGTAAACAAACGTCAGCTAATCCCCTCTTTGATCTGCGCTAGATTTGTCAATCAAAGTAGTTCCATGAGGTTTCAGAGCCGTTGGGTGTTGTGAGAGAAAGCAACAGGATCTCTCTGGTGAAACAGACATCTCAAAGCACTTCATAGCGGTCTAGTCACACCTGGGGCTTCTGAAGTCAGCCAAGGACAATCCCTATAGTGGGATTGCAGAGTAATATAGAGCGCAGCTATGTTTTTGAAAGCTTCCAAGTGTTCGGGGGAATGAATTTTCAGGAGACTAGGCCACTTCAAAGATTTTACGGAACACAATAATTTAAAAAATAGCAGGAAGGTGCCTGAAATCACCATCCTTCCAATGATTTCCATGATTTCCAGGGCAAAAAGGAGAAGTCCAGCCACAAGAGCTCCAACCCGAAGGAGAGCTCTGAGGTCAACCCCTTCTCCCCAGCCCGAGTCCCCCAGTCGCCAAGTTCCTTAAGCGTCCACCCTCTGCAGTCTGGTTGTGGTAGAGGAGCACATGGACATAGCTGGAGGCAGTACTTATCTTGGAGTCCATGGCCCCCGATTGTCAGGACCAAGACTAATTGACTTCCTGCTGGGATGGGGCATCCCAGGAAGCCGTAAAATCAGGCTTCCGGCCCGCTAATTGTATTCCCGATGTATATAAATTAGTTGTGATCACGTTCATGCCTGCTGTAGACAAGAACATGATCGGACCGCGAATCGTGCGACAGGTTTGACGCCCAGCGACCATCTTGATTTTGCCCCCACATCCTATTGAACAGACCATTGGGAATCCTGGCTGGGGCCCGGAGAATTGCCCCAGTATTTAATTAGTGTTTGCTTTGTTTGACTTCTGTATAGTAAAATCATTTCTTTAAACTGGTGAGTTGTAATTTCATTCGTTGAGGAATCAATTTCTTTTTGAACATTGAGATACGGTGATTGTAATATGGTAGCTTATTTAAAAGTATTGCATGAGCGCACGGTTTGTGTTGTTCCAACTCTTTGGACATATTATTACCTCAACTCGTATTAGTGAAACTTCCTACGCAGTTGTTATAATCCTTTTTATGGTGCTGTAGTTGCATGTTCCAATCATGATCAAGCGATTACCACAAATCTTTCATCTCCCCTTCCCGCTTCCAGCAGTCATTTTGGCCGGAACGTTACCACCTCGCCCTGCTTGGGATCAGGGCGGGCCAGGCTCGCAGAATGGAAATCTCCGTTGACGTCGGGTGGGATTTTACAATCTTGCCCAAGCAAAGTCGTAAAATCCTGTCCTTTGTTTTTACTTCAGTCTGATGGTTTGAGTTATTCATTCACTAAGATATTTCCCTTCATCTTTAGATGTTGCGTTTTGCCTTTTTCTTTTCCTTGACCCAGTCCACCAGCTTCAGCTACCTTTCTACAGCTCCTACCTAAGCTCTGAAGCCTCTCCCTATTTTACCCTTCTGATTTCTTGCACCGTTCCTTTTGTTCTTCAATCCCTTCTTGCCTTTGACTGCTGCTTTCAGCTTCGTCCTGCTGCTCTGAACAGTTGCCAGCTAGTTTTCTATCCCCCTATCTTCCCACTCCATGCCATCCCAGCTCCCACCCTGGACAAAAAGTTCTACTCTCATCTTGATGTTACTTCAGTTACATTTCAAAGAATCATAGAATCCCTACAATGCAGAAGTATGCCACTTGGCCCATTGAGTCTGCACCCACTCTCCGACAGAACATTTTGCCATGCCTCAAAAGGACTTTTTGTTTATGATAAAAGCTAAATACTGGAATCTAAAACTGAAAATGCTGAAAAATCTCAGCAGGATGAGGATTTGGATGCTTTGGAGAGGGTGTAGAAGAAGCTTACCAGGATGTTGCCTGGTCTAGAGGGTATTAACTATGAGGAGAGGTTGGATAAACCCGGCTTGTTCTCAGTGGAACGATGGAGGTTGAGGAGTGACCTGATGGAAGTTTACAAGATTCTGAGTGGCATGGACAGAGTCAACAGTCATATGCTCTTTCCTAGGGTAGAAAAGACAAGTACTAGAGGACATAGGTTTAAGGTGCATGGGGAAAAGTTTAAAAGAGATGTACAAGGCAAGTTTTTTACACAAGGGGGTGGTGAATGTCTGGAACACACTTGCTGGGGAGGTCGTGGGAGCAGGTACAATAGCGGCATTTAAGGGCTACTAGAAGAATACATGAATAGGATGGGAATGGAAGGATATGAACTCTGTAAGTGCATACGGGTTTAGTTTAGGCAGGCATCATCACCGGCACAGGCTTAGAGAGTCGAAGGGCCTGTTCCCGAGCTGAAGTGTTCTTTGTTCTTTGTCTAACAGCTCCTGTGGCGAGAAAACAGAGGCAACGTTTTGAGTCTGGATGACTCTTTGGGTCCAATTTTACCAACAATTTGCACTCGTTTTCAGGTGCGAAATTGTGGTAGAGTCGGGTGTGATGTCTTTATCGCGATCTGCACCCGCGTCCGCACAGTTGGCCACTTTACCGAGACCTGCGAATGGCAGGGATCCGTTCCATGCCCAAATCAGGCGCAACGATGATTTAAATGCATTTGCATGCATTGAAATTGAATTAATGAACTGCCCGCCCAACTCTATCAGCATTTCCCCTTTTACCACCGCGTTTACCAATCCAGAACTGCGCTTTTAGGGACCTGCTGAATAAAAGTCTGAGTCAGGCACTGCAGCCTCTGAAGAGCGTGTTCTGAGCTTCCCACGGCTCTCTGACTCAGATCAGTGGTGGGGGTGGGGGTGGGTCAGATCATTCTCTGGTTGGAGGGGGAAGGAGGGGAGTGAGGTCAGATCATTGTCTGGTTGAGGGGGGGAGAGGAGGAGGCGGGTCAGGTTTGTGTCTGGTGGGGGGGGAGGGCTGATTGTTGTCTGGTGGTGGGGAGGGGTGGAGGCGGGTCAGATGTTCTTCTGGAGGGGCGGGGAAGGGAGGCCAGACAATTCTCCGGTGCGGGGGGGGGGGCAGTGAGGCAAGTTTGTTGTCGGGGGGTGGGATAGTGAGGCCAGGTCGTTGCCTTGGGCGTGGGGAAGAGGGAGACAGGTTAGATGGGTCACTGGTTTGGGGGGGGCAGATGGATCTCCAGTGGGGGGTGCAGGGAGGTCCACTGCCACTCTGTGGGCGATCAGTGGGGGCGAAGGGGGCAGGGCTGGTGATCGGCATGGGTAGTGGGGGAGTGGATAAGGGGGGGCAGTGATACGTGTGTGTGTGTGTGTGTGTGTGTGTGTCCCTTATTCACCCCCCCCCACTGCCCACACACATCACTGCCCCCCTTATCCACACCCCCAGTACCCATACCAATCACCACCCCTGCCCTCCGTCCCTCGCTCCCCCCCCCCTCCACTGCCCGCAGTATGGCAGCGGACCCCCCTGCCCCCTCCACCAGAGATCCATCTACCCTCCCCCCCGAGATACGTCTTATCCCCCTCCCTCGTCCTCCTTCCTCCCGAGATACACCCTCGCTCCTTTTTTCCTCCTAGACCGCTTTCTCCGCTTTCTGCGGACCCTTTGTGGGAGCTCATCAGAACTTTTATTTTAAACATGCAAACCTTTCTCTCAGTTGAATTAACCCTCATCTTTTTCAGAAGTGCCTCACTTGACGTTCAAAACTGTCCAATAATCAAGTCAACAACAGCTGTTAGTTAGTTTGATAGCAAGTCCTCAGAGAAGGAAATCCTTAGGGCTAAGCAGAAATTGTGGGCTGTAGAATATTGGCTGAGCAGCACACCTTCGATATCAACACAAGAAAACCTGTACAATGCAGGTATATTGCTTGGAGAAAATGTCAGACTTCTTCCCTTGTGATTAGAGGCTCATTATTTCTACTGAAGTGAAAGAATTAATGTTAATTTGGAATGTAAATACGGACCAGGCCATTTCCTTCCTGTGCTTAAGTTACTAAGCCAGATTCAATGAGCAATGTCACAAATGAATAATTATCAGGTAACCACTGCAAATTGAGAAAATAATCAGCCTAATCCCCTGTAAAAATGACAGTGGGAGTGGAACCATAAAGTTCAAAATCAGCCTCTATAAAATTCACATCGGGTTAAGTATTTGCATGTCATTTTTGTTCTTAGCAGAGGTGAATCTAACTGATATTCCTGGTTACAGGCAGTGCATTGAACTTCAAATGCTTAGAGAGCTTTTTGCTATTGAAGGGGTAGGACACATGCTATAGATTTATTGGACCCTGTGAAAGAGATCAGTACATTTATTGCACGGATATATGGACAACATAAAGCAAGAATGAAGCAATTAATACAAAGCCTTCCAGTTTGAGCCAACCAATGATGTAGAAACATTCTACTCAGGTACAAGTAGGCAAGCCAAAGTAGTTTGGATGGGGAACCTCAGTTGCTGGGAACATTCAAAGGAAGTACATAGTAGTTCCATCAGGATCTGGAAAGAGAATCTGTTTTCTTTTCCTCATAAGTCTGCCGTGCATTTCTGCCATTTTCTGATTCGATCTCATCATAGAATCCTTACAGTACAGAGGGAGGCCATTTGGCCCATCTGACCTGTACTGATCACAATCCCACCTGGGCCTTGTTCCTTTAACCCTCATTTACCTTAGCTAATTCCCCCTGGCATTAGGGTCAATTTAGCATGGCCAATCAACCTAACCCACATATCTTTGTATTGTGGGAGGAAACTGGAGCATCCGCAGGAAACCCACGCAGACACGAGGAAAATGTACAAATTCCACACAGATGGGGACGAAGGCTGGAATTGAACCCAGGTCCCTGGCACTGTATGTCAGTAGTGCTAGCCACTGTGCCACTGTGCCGCCCTCTCTTATCATGCTGCATTCTTCAGCAACCTTGGTCCTTTGCTGTAATGATCAGCCCTGCAATTCCAGGTTCCAAAGATGAAAAACCTCAGTTCAAAGGATAAATGCTGGAACTGTTCTCCTTGGAGAGAGGAAGGTGAAGAGGAAAGGTGTTCAAATCATGAGGGGGCTGGACAGAATAGATAGGGAGAAACTGTTCTCACTCATACAAGAATCAAGAATGAGAGGGTGTAGATTCAAATTGATTTGCTAAAGAAACAAATATGATGTGAGAAAAAGTTTTTTCACACAATGAGTGGTTCGAGTGGGGAATGCACAGCCTGGAAGTGTGGTGGAGGTAGTCCAATCGAGGCATGCAAGAGGGCATGAGATGATGACTTGAACAGAAACAATGTGCAGGGGTACGGGGAAACGACAGGGGACTGGCACTTATCATGATGCTCATTTGGAGAGCTGGTGCACACACGATGGGCTGAATGGCTACTTTCTGCATCGTAACAATTCTGTGATTTTAAGCTTTTGCATTCAAAGAACTGGGTGGGCATTCTGCAGGCAGTAGGAGGTGTGGTGGGAAGAGGGGGGGAGACAAAGCATTGCTCATGGCATTCATTGCAGAACTTCTGGATTTATTCCGATTGACAGATGTGACATTTCGTTTGTCTCTGACATGGACAGATTTGGCTTACAAAGTAGCAGTTCTATTGGGAGTGTTCACAGGCAGGATATTGTTGTTTCTCTCTGCAAAAAATCCTGTAGGGGATTAGGTAATCTGGTTGAAGAGCTTTGACTTTATGAAGGGATAATCCTCCATCATCAAAGCTGCTATTATGGATAGACTTTAACCGGAGATCATAACTAAAGGAAAGTTTTCATCTCTGTAGCTCCAATGCTCCACCATTGGGCAATGACTAAACAGTTGAATTGGGTCAACAGCGCTTTTCAAAAAAAGAAATTGGATTGTTTTCCATTGGGAAGTGCAATTGAAGGTCATAGGGATATTTGACAAGCTGTTTGTGTTGGAAAGATAAGGAAAGGTAATTAATGTCCCCGATAATAAGCAGTCTGTTGTATATTTTATATGTCAGAACTATGCAGAGATGACAGTCCAGCTCATATGTGTGTACAGGAATTTAATTGCGCTGCTTTTAAATGTTTGCTTCATGCTCACAGCTCGATCTTCCAGCAATTTCGGCATTTTGATTTCTCTTCTCTGAATCCACACCCAGGCTTAAGTAACCAAGCACACTGAGCAACAATGGTAAATTAACTCTCATAGTCAAACACGGAACAATTAAACGTGACCATCTTTTCCCTTTTTAAAATTAAAGACCTTATTTTAAATTAAATAATCTTAAACGAACATGTGTAGTTTGAGTCATTTCCGAGAATTCAGTTTCCCAGTTGTTTTTTAAGTTCAGAAACATCCTTTGAGATACCAAAATCTCTGATCGTTATGCTGATATCTATAAATTTGAGCTTGTGTTCTGTGTGATCAACTTAGTTGCATGAACATGCGAGACAGTTAACTTCAACGTTATGCTAATAAAGAGGACCTGACCTTCTGTAGAAGTTAATGACCAGACACTGACATGGTTAACAATGTAGTCAGTGCTTGTATGTTAGTGAGGCGTGCAAACTTTCTACTGTAGAGATATAGGCCAGGATTCTCTGATTTCATTGGCACTGCTACCGGTGAGGACAGAGAATTTGGCGCCCAGCCAAAACTCCATTCACTCCAATGGGACTGGAGAATCCCAGCCACAGGCAAGTTTGGAGAGTTCCGGCCATAAGAATCTGTGTTTACACAAGTGTAGATCATAGAACCCTACAGTGCAAAAAGAGGCCCTTTGGCCCATCGAGTCTGCACCGAACACAATCCCACCCAGGCCCTACCCCCATATCCCTGCATATTATATCCACTAATCTACACATCCCTGGACACTAAGGGGCAATTTCTTAGCATGGCCAATAAACCTAACCCGCACATCTTTGAACTGTGGGAGGAAACTGGAGTACCCAGAGGAAACCCACACAGACACAAGAAGAACGTGCAAATTCCACACAGACAGCAACCCGAGCCAGGAATCGAACCCAGGACCCTGGAGCTGTGAAGCAGCAGTGCTAACCACTGTGCTACCGTACCACCCAGAGATTAGATGCAGGGCTAATGCTTCATGTTTTCCTGTAGAGTAGAATCATCGAATCCCTACAGTGCAGAAGGGATTAGAATGCATTCTAATCAGTATTCTGTAAACTGTGTGTCTTTATATGCCCTTCTCTGATCAGAGATTTCCACACACCTGACGAAGGAACAGTGTTCCGAAATCTTGTGGGATTACTATGAAATAAACCTGTTGGACATTAACCTGGTGTAGTGAGACTTCTTACTGCGTTTACCCCAGTCCAACACCGGCATCTCCACATCATGCCTATCCCGTAACCCCATGCACTTGGCCTACCTAGTCTGCCTGACACTAAGGAAAGATCTGAATTCTCAGAAATGACTCAACATACACAGTTTAAGGTTAAAATAAGGTCTTTAATTTTAAAAAGGGAAAAGGTGGTTGTGTTTAATTGTTCTGTGTTTCACTTACAGTTAATTTACTATTGATGCTCAGTATGCTTGATTAATTAAGCCTGATGTGGATTCAGAGAAAAGTGATCAAAATGCACAGGTTGCTGGAAGATTGAGCTGTGAGCATGGAGCAGACATTTAAAAGCAGTGCAATTAAATTCCTGTTACATACATATGAGCTGGAATGTCATCTCTCCATAGCTCCGAGATATAAAAAATACAGCAGACTGCTTGCTATAGGGGACATTAATTACCTTTCCCTATCTTTCCAATTTAGCTTGGCCAATACATCCAACCTGCACATTTTTGAAGTGTGGGTGAAAACCAGAGCATCTGGAGGAAACCCACGTAGAGACGAGGATAATGTACAAACTCCACACAGATAGTGACCCAAGCCAGGAATCAAACCTGGTTCCCTGACGCTGTGAGGCAGCAGTGCTAACCACTGTGCCACCACGCTGCGCCAAATAATTGATGTTCAGTCTTCAACTCCAGACATGATGCATAAGCGTGAACAGCGGGAGCACAGCTCCAAACACATTTCCTGACACATCCATTGTGTGACACAATCAGCTGATGATTAATGATTTGGGGGAAACTTTTCATGAGAAAAGTTAAAGTTTTTAAAGTTTATTTATTAGTGCTCCAAATAGGCTTACATTAACACTGCAGTGAAGTTACTTTGAAAATCCCCTAGTCGCCACATTCGGGCACCTGTTCAGGTACACTGAGGGAGAATTCATGGCCAATGCACCTAACCTGCACATGTTTCAGACTGTGGGAAGAAACTGGAGTACCCGGAGGAAACCCATGCAGGCATGGGGAGTACGTGCAGACTCCACATAGACAGTGACCCAGCCTGGAATTGAACCCGGGTCCCTGGCCCTGTGAGGCACCAGTGCTAACCACTGTGCCACCCTATGGGAAATAGATGTTGCTCGTATTGGATTCTGTGGCTGTGAAGTTTAGCTCTGTAGCATTGCTGCTGTTGGTGGTACAGAAGCCCTGAACTTGAAAACTGGTTTGCACCATGCTTCCAGCTATGACGTACAACCTGTGTAGCACCCTGAGGTGGGATCAATGCTAATACAGGAATGCTGCGTATGCGCTGGAAACCCTCGACCTTCAGCTGATCGTGATGTCATCCAGCCATTCAGGCTAATTTGATGTCCATTTTAGAAATTTGAACGACACATGTTCACTCCCTATGCTAATCACTCACCCCACACACCCTACTTAAAGGGACAGGTGTCCAGCTTACAGGTGAGTTGTCTTTAATTGGCAATGTGTTTGGAAAGTGCTCTCGGAAGCCCAAAAAGAAGGAATCAGATTTTTATTATTCATTTGTGGGACTTGGGCATTATTGGCTGCCACATTTATTGCCCATCCCTAGTTGCTTGGGAGCAGTTGAAAGTCAACCACATTGCTGTGGCTCTGGAGTCACATATAGGCCAGACCGGATAAGGACGGCAGATTTCCTTCCCCAAAGGATACAAGTGAACCAGATGGGTTTTGACGACAATGGTCAACAGTAGATTCTTAATTCCAGATTTTTTTTATTGATTCAAATTCTATCATCTACCATTGTGGGATTCGAACCTAGGTCCCCAGAACATGAACAGAGTTCCTACATTAATATTCTAGCGCTAATACCACTAGGCCATCATCTCCCTTTCTCGAAGAGGCAGACAATCTTTGTCAGGGTCCATATATTTCTAGCAATCTTTTCCACTAATTTGCATAGTTTGAGCCTGTGTACTAAACACAGGAACTGCATCTTTTTGACTTTAAAAACTTCTGACATGTTTACGGTGTCAAAATTGATTAGGAACATATGAGTCAATCTTTTTGACAGAATTACTGACTGAGCCCTCCCAGAGTGAAGATAACATAGTACTTGTCCACCCACTGTGCAGTTTTGCATGTATTTGCGTGCAATAATTTGGTTACAGCTTGTCTTTTACTTGACAAATTAATTACACTGCAGACGGCAGTGCCATCAACAATATTGCTTCTTGGAATAATATCCACCAAATTATTAATGAAGGTGAGGAACTTCACAGCACAGAGCTAAGCAACTCTTCTCTGAGAAATCCCTGTGCACGTGTTGTCATAAGGAGGTTAATAATTTACACGTCTGTCCTCTGAGGAAATCATGGAACTGATTTGACAGCTGGCTAAATCTAACCATAAAATCTTGAGAATAATTTCTCAGCACCATCTGAACTCCACTGTAAGTTTCCACACTTTTAATTTGCCCTCTTCCTTTCGGAGGCTGAATCTTCCCACAGGCTTCGGAGCCAGCCCTGACACTAGGCCGGATAGCAGCTCCCGAGCCCGCACTTGCTGGATGAGCTTGATCATTTTTCATCAGCAGATGAACTTGTGGTGCTGCCGGCCTAGCCAGGCAACCACCAGATCTGAAGCCTCCAGGCAACAGGTGGATAGTCAGAGACCCACGGTAGAAGTGTCAATGACAAGGGAGCACAGGTTCAAGATGAGAGGGGGAATGTTTAAGGGAGATGTACAGAGAGGTTTTCATGCAGAGAGTCGTGGGTGCCTGGAATGTGCTGCCAAAGGAGGTGGTAGCCATGATGTGGAGTTGCTGGCGTTGGACTGGGATAGGCACAGTAAGTAGTCTCACAACATCAGGCTAAAGTCCAACAGGTTTATTTGGTAGCACGAGCTTTCGGAACACCGCCCCTTCATCAGGTGAGGCGAAAACAGATCCTGCACTCACCTGATGAAGGAGCAGCACTCTGAAAGCTTGTGCTAAAGGAGGTGGTGGAAGCAGACACATTAGTAACATTTGAGAGGTATCTGAATGGGTCCATGAATAGGAAGAAAATAGAGGGGATAGACCAAGTAAGAGAAGGTTTTTTTTTAATTTTAGTTAGGCCGTCCAGGACAGGAGGTCATAGCCTTAGTATAAGAGGTAGCAAATTTAAAACACAGTCGAGGAGAAACTACTTCTGCCAGAGGGTTGTGAATCTATGGAATTTGCTACCCAAAGTGCGATGGATGCTGGACAGTGAATAAAGTTAAGGAGGAGTTAGACAGATTCTTAATTGGTAATGGGTTTAAGGGTTATGGAGGGGAGACAGGAGAATGGGGATGAGGACGATATCAGTCAAGCTCAAATAGTGGAGCGGACATGATGGGCCGGATGACATAAATTCTGCTCCAATATCTTATGAAGTTATTATTTTATCATGATCGGCACGGGCTTGGAGGGCTGTACTTTTCTTTCTTTGAGAGGTGAATGCTGCTGAGATAGGCTCGAGACTTTGGGGTGCCTCAAGATGGAGGCACTGTTGGGTTGGTGAGTGGAAGTTAAGATTTAGAGGGCTGAGAGTGGTAGACTCTAGTGAATGAAAGTGGGGGGTGGGGGGTGCCTTTGGCTCTGCTACCTCTTTGAGCCCCTGGTTCCAAAGATCCACAAGGGCTGCCCCATGGAAAGGCTGTTTTTGTGAAGTTTAAGTTTGTTTATTAGTAGGCTTGCGCTAACACTGCAATGAAGTTACTGTGAAAATCCCCCAGTTGCCACACTCCGGCGCCTGTTCGGGTACACTGTGGGAGAATTTAGCATGGCCAATGCACCTAACCAGCACATCTTTTGGACTGTGGGAGGAAACCTGAGCACCCAGAGGAAACCCATGCAGACATGGGGAGAACGTGCAACCTTCACATAGACAGTGACCCAAGGCGGCAATCGAACCTGGGTCCCTGGTGCTGTGAGGCAGCAGTGCCAACCATTATGCCACCATGCTGCCCATGTGTCTGATATTGGCAAAATGCAAGGTGCCCTGTGAAACACCTCCAAAATAGAATCTTTAATTACACAAAGTGGCTCATCCTTTCTGACAGAGGTTGGGATATCTCTCTAACAATGAGGAATTGTCCTGACTTGGCTGCCTGCTATTTTACCAGTTTCGCATCCCACTGCCCTTTTCCATCACCAGAAATGGTAAAATTCAGTCCTCTGATTTTATAAATAAAAGTAAAAGGGCCTTCAGCCTTTAAGAGCTCATTCCTTCCACTGATCATTTCTTTTTTAAATAAGACGCTGAAGGAATTTTACAATAATTAAATTGACTGCTTTTGTAACAGTTCCATGTTTTCATGCTTCTTCATAAATTTCTCCAAAGAATTAACTAGTGAAGTTATGTTCTCTGGTGACATTACAGGGCATTTGGGGAAAATTTCAATTCTTTCCACATCTCCGGTGCAGAGTGTGTAGCCAATTAAACTGGAGTGACTCTTTCTCGCTCTGATCCTGACAGTTAATGTCATTGGTTTGGTTTTGAGGCACCCGTAGGTCTCAGAGGGTTACCTCAGGCATAAATACTAATCAGGGTCCTTTGACTCACAAGGCATTTTAATCCCATGCTGAGTGGGATTTGTTGAAGGCAGTGGATGCCTTTTTCCTTAGTGAGTCCAGGAGCAGTTGAAGTGCTTCTCTGGCCGGTGTTAGGAAATTTTTTGTTTTAAAAAAAACAACCCTCTGCAATCACCCTCTGTCATTTGTCATCAAGCCAAGTTGAAAAGTTAAGGAGAGAAATGGTAACATGGTTTACTGTGGAAAAATCAGGTTGTAACCACAAAGGGAAGCCAATTTTTGTTTGGTTAGAGATGTACTTTTTTTACTCATACATGGGACATAGGTGTTGCTGGCTGGCCAGCATTTATTGCCCATTACTAGTTGCCTGTGGGCAGTTGAGAGTCAACCACAGTGCTGTGGCTGTGGAGTCACATGAAGGCCAGGCCAGGTAAGGACAACAGATTTCCTTCCCTAAAGGGCATTAATGAACCAAATGAGTTTTTCCAACAATGGTTTCATGGTCACCAGTAAATTCTTAATTTCAGATTTTTTTTTAATTGGATTCCAATTCCACCATCTGCCGTGGCAGGATCCAAACCCGAGTGCTCAGAAATTTGGCTGAGTTAATGGATTAATCATCTAGCGATAATACCACTAGGCCATCACCTCCCCATATTACTGTGGGAAAGCGACAAACTAACTAAGGATGTAAACAGGAGAATGTGAAAAAGGTGGATATGAAGCTGAGGATTGGTAACATGTTCAAGACCACCGTGTCCTGCTTTGAGACTTAACGGCTGAGGCAAGATTTACCCCTGTTTTGAGTTGTGTGCCATAACCCCACAATCTGTAGATTCAGCTTCTGATTTTCGACCCACTTAAGATGCATCTGACCCCAATCAATCAATTTCCCCCTCCAAAATTCAACCCACACAATGCACTTGGTAGCATTATAACAAATGAGGGCACAGCTGAGAAATGTTAGGTCAGTAAAACATGCAGGCACATTGAAGGATGGAGAGTTTTATTTGATCTTCTTTGTTTGTCTAACTGGCAGCGAGCAAGGAATGGCTTGGTCCCAAATACGACTAATGTATTTGGAGTGGAAGAGTTATGGCAAAGTAGTGTGAGCTGAATTAGGTTTTATTTCATGCAGTATTGCAGAGGGTTGGGGTATCTCGAGTATATTATATTTAAAGGGTCATCGCCTCCATGAAAATCACCCCAGATCACATCACTGTCATTTGTGTATGCCGTGTTGTCAACATGATGCATGGTCTCTCCGAGCTCCTGTCCCACAGCCAATAAAACAGTGCGCTAAATTTGTTTATGGACAGAAATAACAGAAAAATGCAGCAGGACCTGAAAATGTGATACCAACGTGGACATTGCTTTCTGCTGAGGTTATTTTAAAGGGGAGGGAAGTTAAATAGAAAACCAGTGTTATTGGGAAACCTGAGGGCATTGTACTTTGAGCCATTCCTTCTCACAACTATTTCATCTGTAGCAAGATTTGGAATACTTCAAAAGTGAGAATGTTTAGAAACGCTATTCATCGAGACTGGGGTCTTTTTTAAGTTGCTATGTTATTTGTTGAGTAACATCACAGAATTGTTACGGTGCAGAAGGAGGCCATTCCTCTCTTTAATTTTGCTAGCACATACCTTCCTCCAAACATTCAGCACCGATGCAAGAATACCAAATCTCAAAGGGAACAATCATTTATACTGCCTGAGATGAGGGCACTGATTGTTTGGCAGGTGGACTCTGATTGGTAGAGGCACTGCAATGCAGAAAGCACCAGGGAACAGTTAACTGCCAAGCGTTTATTTAAATTCAAACTGGCTAATTTGACCCTGGTTGGCCAAGGCAATGCTATGGGGATGAACCGGACAATGGCTGTTCCCAAGCTCCTTCTTAGCTGAAAAGGCCACAGGCATGTCCCGTTTGTTGATTGCATGTTATTGGCTGCCTGATTATAATGTTGCATTCACATTTATGAAGGCATTAAGCTGCTGTTTTTGTCTTGATTTCAATAGCAACTCACTTGCCCCACTTATTCTGTAATAATGACAGTACCTCATCGCAGATTAAGTTGGCAACATGTTTGATAATTTCAGTTTGATTCGATGGTTTGAGTTTTCTTAGTGAAGTTGACATCATCTATACGCTTTATAGAATTATGGAATGGTAAACATAGGAGGCAATTTGCCTCCTTGTATCCACACAAGATTGACTTCCAACCAACACAACCATCTTCCTTTGTGCCAGGTATGACTTCAACCAGCAGAGAGTTTTCCCCGTTTCCGATTTACTTTGGTTTTGTTCGGATTCATTGATGTCATACTTGGTCAAATGCTGTCTTGATGTCAAGGGTAGTCACTCTCACCTCACCTCTGTAAGTTCAGCTCTTTTGTCCATGTTTGAACCAAGGGTGTTTTAAGGTCAGGAGCTGAGTGACCCAGTGGAACCCAAATTGAGCATCCATGAGCAGAGTTATTGCTGAGCAAGTCCTGTTGATGATCCCTTCCATCGCTTTACTGATGATTGAGAATAGACTGATGGGGTAGTAATTGACCCAGTTGGAGTTGTCCTGTTTCTTGTGCTTAGGGCATACCTGGGCAGATGCCTGTTTTGCAGTTGTACTTGAACAGTTTGGCTGGGGCATGGAAAATTCTGGAGCACAAGTCTTTGGGGCTGTTGCTGGAATATTATCAGGGCCACTGCACATGCGCTTACCTGTCAATGTGGAGATCGACACCCCTATCATCAGCCTCCCAATCACTGGCCTCCCCCCTCCTGATTGCTGGCCCTGTGACCTCCTGGACACCCCCCCTCTCCACCAAGCCACCTCCCAGCCCCAATCTCCATCCCCACCCCCACTTCCCGATAGTCATTCCCAGTCGCCCTCTCACTTGCACAGTGGAGTGGCAGCGGGTCCCCCCACTTCCTTGGCACTGCCCGGTACCCAGTGGGCAATGCAGTGTGTCCCTTGGGCAGTGTCAGGGTGCCAGGTTAACACTGCCGAGCTGGGACTGCCGAAGGGGTGCCCATCCCTTGCCCCCGACCTCTCGGCGCTAGCGGGCCTGAAGAGTACTGTCCTGGGCTTGCTAATCATGTGGAAGTGTCAATTTCCATGACATTCTATATGACATGATGCGGAGATGCCGGTGCTGGACTGGATAAACACAGTAAGAAGTCTCACAACACCAGGTTAAAGTCCAAAGGTTTATTTGGTAGCAAATGCCCCTAGCTTTCAGAGCGCTGCTCTTTCGTCAGGTGAGTGGGGAGTTCTGATCACAAACAAGGCATGTAAAGGCAAACTCAGTTTACAGAATACTGATTAGAATGCGAGACTTTACAGCTAATGAAGTCTTAAAGGTGCAGACATTGTGAGTGGAGAAAGCATTAAGTATAGGTTAAAGAAATGTGTATTGTCTCCAGACAGGACAGTAAGTGAGATGTTGCAAGTTCAGGCAAGTCATTGGGAGGGGTTACAAATAGTGTGACATGAACCCAATATCCTGGTTGGGGTCGTCCTCATGTGTGTGGAACTGAGCAGAGACTGATGGCCAAGATCCGTGCACATGAGGACACCCTCAGCCGGAATCCTGGGCTCATGTCACACTATCTGTAACCCCCATGACTTGCCTGGGTTTGCAACATCTCACTTACTGTCCTGTCTGGAGACAATACACATCTCTTTAACCTATACTTAATGCTATCTCCACTCACATTGTCTGCACCTTTAAAACTTGACTAGCTGTAAAGACTCGCACTCTAGTCAGTATTCTGTAAACTGAGTCTGTGCCTTTTTATGCCCTGTTTGTGATCAGAACTCTCCGCTCACCTGACAAAGGAGCAGTGGTCCAAAAGCTAGTGGAGTTTGCTACCAAATAAACCTGTTGGACTTTATTCTGGTGTTGTGAGACTTCTTCCTGTATTCTATGTGATAATCAGCTCTGTGCCGATTTTCAGCATGGAGATAATTATGTCAGGAAAAAGGGGTCTGGGAGACTTGCAATCAGCCAGACATCAGTCGCGAGTTTCACCAGAGACCCACCCACCGATGTCTCCTGGCGCGCTATGCCACGTGAGCAGCACAGTGGGCTGGGAGAATCCCAGCCATAATATCTGGCACATTATCTAATCGGTGCGACTCTGTGAGAATGACTACGTCAGGCTGTTGCTTTCCCTATTTTGGCGCAAGCCCCATTTCAAGCGTTAACCATTGTTAACAATCCAATAATCACTTGCGCTAATATCTGACAAACATATCCTGTGTTTTGCACTAATAGATGAACAGCTTGAACACTGCATAGTTTGGGGGATGTTGGAAACATGGTGTCATGGCAACAGGAATAGACCATCCAGTCCCTCAAGTCTCTCCTGTGAATCCGTTGAACTGTGGCTAATCTGTACTTCAACTCCATTTACTCCACAATGCCTTGCTATATTTCAGTAACAAAAACCTTTTTATCTCGATCTTGATGATTTCAATTGACCCAGCCTTTTGGGAAAGAAAATTACAGATTCCTACCACCCATTGTATGAAAAGTAATTTGTCCTCTATTTCACTCCTAAATGATCCAGCCCTAATGTTAGGATAATGCACCTTTATCTTGGACAGAAGACATTAACTTCTCAACTGGATTGTCCCCCAGCCAAGTAAATTCATGGGGAACAAGCAAAGATACTGCTATCCATCCTCATTATTTAACCATAGTTTAAAACCCTGGTAATTCTGCACTCTATCCTTTGAAAGGCCAAAGCCTTGAATTTCAGTGTTCAAAACTGAAACCGGTTGGCGCCTAACCTAACTCTTGTGTTAGATAGTTTCTCTGATCTTCATAATACGTTCCAATCACTTGCCTTCAACCAATGTTAAAGTGAAGTCCAAAGATGTGCGGGTTAGGTTGATCAGCCATGCTAAATTCACCATAGTGTTAGGGGATTAGCAGGGTAAATATGCAGGGTAATGGGAATAGGGGCTGAGTGGGATTGTGGTCAATGCAGACGTGATGGGCCGAATGGCCTCCTTCTCACTGTAGAGATTCTATGAATGTGTGCCTTAAATAACCTTGGGTATAAATCATCACGTCTTGAAAATTTGTCTGCTCTGAGACTCGTTGTTTTAAACATGCCTTATACATGCTCTGATGTGCCGAGATTAAATGGATGAATCCACCACATATTTACCCAATCCTTTACACCATGCATACAGTGCAGACAGAGGCTATTCAGCCCATTGACCCTGCACTGACAACAATCCCACCCAGGCCTGCATCCATTTACCCTGCTAACCCCCCCAACACTAAGGGGTAATTTTACATGGCCAATCCACCAAACCCACACATCTTTAGAGTACGAGAGGAGCACCCGGAGGAAACCCACGCAGACGTTGCAGACTCCCCACAGACAGTGACCCAAGCCGGTAATCGAACCCTGGCACCTGTGAGGCAGCAGTGCTAACCACTGTGCCAATGTGCTGCCCGTGTGAGTGACTGGTGCCTTTAAATTATTATAAAAACACAACACCCTGAACTGCTGACATTCTTTCCCTCTAAACTCACTGTGAGATGGATACAGAATACTCCGTGAACAAGTCTGCCACTTCCTTATTATCTCTAATGGTGTCGCAGGCATTGATCTTTTAACTCCTGAATATGTCAATGATGATTTCCAAGTCTAATAAAGTTCCCAGACTGCTGGGAGTTGCCCGATGATTGACAGTGGATCCCTGGAACTTCAGAGCTTTGGATGTATTCATGTCAAGTCTGAACTGATACTGACAACTGAAAAGTTTCACTTTCTCCTTTTTTTATCTGCTTTTACTTTCTCCCTCTGCTGAAGTGCAAGTAAGTTTATGATAAGTTTGAATGGATGCTGTCAATCAACCTGTTGGCAAGCAGCTCTGTAAGTTTAAGTATTGTAGTTCAGTGGTTTGATTTTGAATGGATTTATTTTTGTTACATGTTTTAGTAAGGAGTGAAAAGTATTGTTTCTTGCGTACTATAAAGACAAAGCATACCGTTCACGGAGAAGGAAAGGAGAGAGCGCAGAATGTAGTGTTACAGTCATAGCTACAGTGTCGAAAAAAACTAATTTTTTAATATGAGACAGCTCCATTCAAATGTCTGGTGGCAGCAGGGAAGAAGCTGTTTTTGAGTCAGTTGGTATATGATCTCAGACTTTTGTACCTTTTTCTCAAAGGAAGAAGGTGGAAGAGAGAATATCCGGGGTGCGTGGGGTCCTTAATTATGCTGGCTGCCTTTCCGAGGCAGCGGGAAGTGTAGACAAAGTCAATGGATTAGATATGGTCAATGCTAATCTTGTACCAGGTCCAAAATGATTTGATGGTGGCGGAGGCAGTTCAAAGGGCCTTGATTCTCCCTTGTCTGTCTCTTCTTTCTCTAACCTTTACTGGGTTTGGTTTCCCTTTATATCTTCTCATCTTGCTGCTTTTGATTCTGATGAAAAGCAATGCTTGTCAGTGCTGAACTACCCTTTGCAAAGCCTTGCGGAGATTAAACATTGTGAGTGTTTATAATGTTTTGTATTCCAGGGACTTTGAACGTGTTTCTGAGATTCAAAGGATTCAAAGGATCAACCATAACTGAAAATCTCATCTGGACAATGTCTGGCAACCAGGGGGAACAGTGGCTGTTTGCGAATATCAACATCAATCCAAGTGGAACTTTTCAGGTGGGATCATTAAAGTAATTTGCAGAGACATTGAGAAATTTCTACAATATTACAACATTGTATGCATATTAATACACATAGTGAATGCATAGTCCTTAAATAGCAGCCACATCTTATACCGTGCAAAAGAAGTGCCAAAACAAAATTGCACTTTGTTACGTAGATGATGCCAAATAAAATATTAGCCTTGAGTTGCACTGTGGGATAGCAGCACATAGTGAGTTGGTGAATTTGTCTGAAGTTCCTCTCTCTGTTTTCTGGGATCTGGTTGGTATCCCCTGAGGAGGTAATGCCTCTGCTAAGGTGACAGCAAGGGAAATTCCAGGCCAGCATGGTGGGAAGTTTGAAAAATTGGCTGGAATCACAAAGGTGCCAGTTGGATGCCTGTGGTCCTTTACCAGTCCCTGCCCCCACTACTATGCTTGTAGCTGCTGATGGATGCAAAAGGGGTGCCTTACCTTGGGTTTGCCAGTTCTAGGCTGTTATAATATTGGGTGGGCCTGAAGTGTAGTGGAGATTAGTCCCTAGGGACTTGTTGGAGCGGTAGTAAAAACATAGAGTAGACACAAAGAATCCCTACAATGCAGAAAGAGGCCATTTGGCCCATCAAGTCTGCACCGATCACAATCCCGCCCAGGCCCTATCCCCATGCATTTACCTTAGCTAGTCTCTTTGACACTAAGGGGGAATTTTAGCATGGCCAATCCACTAACCCACACATCTTTGGGCACATCTTAGTGAAGTAAAACCTGTGGCCATAGAAGCTTATATTGTTTTTATGGAGTCCAGAAGAGCAAGCCTCCTCTTCATCAATACAGCAATTCACCTCTGTTAGATGACAGCCTAGTGGTATTATCACTAGACTATTAATCCAGAAACTCAACTAATGTTCTGGGGACCCGGGTTCAAATCCTGCCACGGCAGGTGGTGGAATTTGAATTCAATAAAAAAAATCTGGAATTAAGAATCTACTGATGACCATGAAACCATTGTCGATTGTTGGAAAAACCCATCTGGTTCACTAATGTACTTTAAGAAAGGAAATCTTACCTGGTCTGGCCTACATGTGACTCAAGAGCCACAGCAATGTGGTTGACTCTCAATTGCTCTTGGGCAACTAGGAATGGACAATAAATGCTGGCCAGCCAGTGACACCCATGTCCCTTGAATGAATAAAAAAAATTGATGTCTTCTGTGTATCAATGGCAATCAGCCAACTGCTTGCATGAAACTAAAGTTCTGAATAACTTTCACAAACCTGCCAACCAGATTGAGAGCATGAGGCTATAGAGTAGTGATATTGCTACTGGACCAGTAATCCAGAGACCTGGGGTAATGTTCTAGGAAATCCTAGATTCAAATCCCACCATGGCAAATGCTGAAATTTGAATTTAATAAAAATCTGGGATTAAAAGTCTAACGATGACCATGAAACCATTGTCGTCTTTGGTAAAAACCCCATCTGGTCACCTAATGTCTTTTAGGGAAAGAAATCTGCCACCTGTACCTGCTGTGACCGACGTGTGACTCCAGATCCACAGCAATGTGGTTGACTCTTAACTGCCACTCAGTTGAAGGGCAATTAGGGATGGACAACAGATGCCGCCTCTGGTAGCGATGCCAACATCCCATGAACAAATCAAGAACAACAAAAAAGGAAGGGCACAGTTATTTTTCCCTTCAATTTTCAGGATGCTAATTCCTAGCCGAGACAGTGAAGATTTCCCCACATTACGTTGAAACACATAATGTTTCAATACCATTATTCAAGGGCCATCACTTTTCTGTGTCATCAGATGGTGCTATAATTGTTATTGAGGTAGAGTGGAGTGTAATGCAAAGTATGGAAGCAGAACGTTGCAGTTCTTTGGGGTGAAATGGCTGGAGGACAGAACTTTGGCGGATCACAGCCAAGACTTACACATGAAAGCAAAAAATGTGGGATTTTTTGCCCCTCATGCGAGGGTGGGGCATATCTACCCCAATGATTGGCATCTCCCAGGAATCCCAGTCACCACACTCCTGGTCCAGTAGGAATTATACAGCCTCTGCGAATGTAAAGTGAAAAATAAGTGAATCCAAAGGCCAGCAATTACCTTCTTGCTTCAGTTTATTTGATGGTCCGAGGGAAAAGAGAAATTTGTTCTATTTAATTCTTAGCCCCATAAGGGCAAAGTTGCAAGATGTCACTGAGAAATTCTGGAATTCAGTCAAGGCAGATACCCCTGCAGACACAATCACCTATTATCTTTATTAGAAGCCTTTTCTTGGACTTGGCAACAGGGTTAACATCATTACCAATCGAAGACTGGAAGTTACTCTCCACCACATTGCTGGTGACAGAGTTTGGAAGCAGAAATCTGGCTCTTTGTGTCTCCAGGTTACGAAAAGTGGTAATAGACTCTGGCCAGAGTTTCATGGTCTGTTCATGGCGTGTCTCCCCCTCCACCTCCCCCACACCTCACCCCTCCTCCCCAGAAGATGCAGTGGGCCATTTAAGTTGCCGTTTATTTTGGCAAAACTGTAACATCTCACCGGGTGGACAGGGCTGTAAAATCCTGGCTTATGGCACCGTAACCTGCAATCAGCTCAAGCCCTGGGGAAAAAGGATCATCTGACAAGCATTGTGTGTCAGTAGATGGTTTTGTTGCATTGATAGAGCAGGGTTGAAAGGTGTTTCAGGATAAAATGTTTTCCACTGCAGTGCAATCCTGTGACAGTAATTGTCATCCCCGACTTCGCTCTGGCTTTGCACTGTCATTTGTTTCCTCAGAAGATTAGTTTCTTTTGTAAAAGGTAATTTTCATTCTCGAGAGAAGCCGCAGTCTTCTAGAGTCCAGACTAGTAAATTAAACTATTATGTGCTTTAGACATACAGTCCACTGGGCTTCGAGTAAATCTGTCAGAACAAAATTTAGCGGTGACCTTTGGCAGCACTTTCTTCACACTCGTCCACGACATTGTACTGCTTTCAGACCCAAGGCACTCAATTAATAAAAGATTCTGCAGAATGCTTTTTGGGAGTCATTCAGAAGCACATTAGTTTGATGTAGTTGTTTCAGAGATGAAGCCACAAACACTGCTTACGACTGAACCATTCACAGCACATCAGAAAACAACTGAACTTTAATCACTAGCTTTTGTTCTTTAGTGTTGCTATATTGCAAGAATTTACAAGATACAAAAGTCAGAGGTCACGTACCAACCGACTCAAGAACAGTTTCTTCCCTACTCTTGAATGGACCTATCTTGCATTAAGTTGATCTTCCTCTATACCCTAGCAATGACTGTAACATTACATTCCGCACTCTCTCCTTTCCTTCTCTATGAACAGTATGCTTTATGCAAGAAACACTACTTTTCACTGTATACCAGTACATGTGACAATAATAAATCAAATCAAATTTACTTGAGACACCAATCACTGACGGTCACAGCTTAAAATAGTCATTCTGGCTCCACTGATAGCACAGTGTGATCTGTTATTGAGACATAATTCTGTTTGGCCTTACTGTACTAATCTCAGTTGGGATACCAATGGAGGTTTTTACGGTTCTTCTCCCAGCCACAGGCCCCATCGCATCACATCTCAGGCCCATCCCCTGCCATATTGCTGACCCTTCTCCCACCAGATTGCAGCCCCATCACAGATCCATCCCTGCCACATTCCTTTCCCACTGCAGACCGATTCCCCGCTCCCTCACAACTCCACAATACGAAATAGTAAGCGATGTGTGCAACAAAAGAAGCGGGCTGTTACGTTTTATGTTAATACTTTTAAGTATGGAAATGCACACTTTGTTACCCTTCATGTGAAAGAAAATTAATCGCTGATGATGTTCTACTGGGGAAGTGTGCTTTGTTGATAGTTAGTGAGGACAGGATTAGGTTGCTGCATCCCTTGATGATGAACCTACTGAAATTACCTGTGTATAAAGTATTCCACAAAGAATGATTGCCAGAGAATTAGAGCACCCCATGAAATAGCATGCACTGCTTTATCAAAGGTAGAACACAATCGAGAAATAATCTTGCCAGTGATGCTACAGCACAAAATTGGTCCACAAATCAGAGGTGACACAATTGCCCTGACATTCATAACAACAAGGGTGGCACAGTGGCACAGCGAGCAGCAGTGCTGCCTCACAGCGCCAAGGGATCCAGATTCAATTCTGGCCTCGAGTCACTGTCTGTGCGGGGTCTGCATGTTGTCTACATGGGTTTCCTCCCACAATCCAAAAGATGTGCCAAATTATGCCAATTCACATTTACCAATAATTATACTGACAGTGAAAGAAAAAATATTCAACCGGTTCCTTCAAAATTCTTTCATAACTCTGTCTTGGACAGTCTGTAGTTACATACTAACACAAATCAACATCAATGACTATTAAACTATTAACTATAGCGTGACAAGCATAACTTTTATTTTACAAAGGGGGATTGGCTATGCTCAATTTCCTCTTACTGTCAAGGAGATTAGCAGGGCAATATGGGAGGTTACATGGATAAGGTCTGGGTGGGATTGTTGTCATTGCAGGCTTGATGAGCTGAATGGCCACTTTGTGCACTGTAGGGATTCTGTAATTCCATAAACAAAGCCTAATACTGAGGCAATGGCAATGTGTTGGCCCTGCTGGGCTGCTGGGATAGGTAAGCACCACCATCAGGTACAGTATTTAACGAATGGGTAATAGGGTGGGATTTTATGGCTACACTCATCCCAAAACCACAACATCCTGCCCGAGGTTAACGGACCTTTCACAGTTCACCCCATGCCCGCTCCAATTCCCTTGCTGGGCGAGCTGGTAAAATTCCAGCCTGTAACACTATCCCTGTAATAGACTTCTTCACTGCATGCAGAGCAGACCTGACCCACTGCCTCCCACTCCATCGGAGGTCCATCTTCCGCCACAGGCCCACGTCCCATCACATCGTAGGCCCGTGACCCACCCATCTCAGGCCCATTCCTTGCCATGTTGCTGATCCATCCCCGACCTCATTGCAGGCCCATCACAGATCCAACCCTGCCACATTCCCTGCCCATTACAGGCCTATTGGCTACTCAATGCCCACAATGCCAAAAAAAAGGCCATGGTCCTCCAACTCCAGAAGCATGCTACTACATTAGGATGGCACAATGGCACAGTGTTAGCACTGCTGCCCCAGAGCACCAGGGATGCAGAATAGGGCACATTCTCCCCATGTCTGCATGGGTTTCCTCCAAGTACTCCAGTTTCCTCCCATGGACCAAAGATGTGTGGATTTGATTGATTGGCCAATTCTAAGTTGCCCCTTTGTATCAGGGGGACTAGCTATGGTAAATACATGGGGGTTATGGAGATAGAGCCTGGGTGGGATTGTGGTCAGTACAGACTCAATGGGCCGATCAGCCTCCTTCTACTCTATAGGATTCTATGTTGAAACTATTAAAATTGGAAATCTGCACTTTGATCTCCTTCATGTGACCCTCTGAGTAATGGGAAAGGTGCTAATGCTTTCATCCGCAATCCTAATGTCACCATTCATTTTGACCTTGTACAGCAGTAGTAGACAAATTCATAAATGTTCATAGAATCACAGATAACAGGAGGAATATTCAGCACAAGACTGAAATAGATTTTATCACGTCAATTAAACCTTACATCCATTAACAAAAAGATAGAAACACTTCAGTGATGAGATCAATTCAACAAGAGTTGGTGTTTGAAACAATCTGCATTGGTTACTGAATGAGAACAATTTACATTTCACATTTGCTGTCAGTCTGGGCTTAGTGATAGCACTCTCCCACCCCAGATACTTCAGTGCAGAGCCGAGGCTGCCACCTGAATGGAGTACTGGCAGAATGATGTGCCAACTTTCAGAAAATGTATTTAACCAAATCCCACCTATTCACTGAGCCTGGGGTAAAAGGTATCACCACCCCATTTGGAGAAGCAGGGAGCTTCTACCATCGCCGTGGCAAACATTGATTCCTAAACCAAAACCACCAAAAAAATGCCCCCATGATCAAATCACTATCTGATTGCTGTTAGTGTAAAATGGCTGTGTGCAACTTGGCTGTCACATTACAACAAGTAATACATTTAAAAAATCAATGTGTTGGCTATGACATGCTTTGGGATGTCCCAAGGTTGCAGAAGATGTGATATAAATGCAGATGTTTTTTGGATATTAATTTAGGAAAAAAGATAATGAGCTCCCACATTGAAATTATATCATGCATAGTGATCGATAGATATTTAAAATGCAATCAAGCCGTGATATTACTTCTTTCATTCTCCATATGCCAGAGGAAGATGGATCTTTGCTGCTTTCTTAGCGTGACACTGCTGCCTGAGGCATCCCTGCCTTTGTATGGCAGGGTAGTAAATAAAGAAAGCAGCATTTCTGTATTTGGTGGGCCACTGAAGGAGGTTTGCAGCTATAAACTTAAAGCTTGTGATCACAATGCATCGCAATGGTGTATGCATGAGCTCGTGGTGTCAGTGCATCAACTAAGACTTGAATAGTGCCTTTGACAGCATGGTGTCACCATGGTTAGCACTGCTGCCTCACAGCACCAGGGACTCACGTTCAAATCCAGCTCCAGGTGACTGTGTAGAGTTTGCACATTCTCCCCATGTCTATGTGGGTTTCCTCCGGGTGCTCCGGTTTCCTCCCACACTCCAAAGATGTGCGGGTTAGGTTGATTGATAAATTGTCCCTTTGTATCAGGGGGATTAGCAGGGTAAATACATGGGATTATAGGGATAGGGCTTGGGTGGAATTGTTGCTGGTGCAGGCCCGATAGGTGAATGGCCTCCTTCTGTGCTGTAGGCATTCTATTTAAATTTGAAATTAGCCCGTTCAGTGAAAGGGTTACATTTTCCAGGGTGCGAGTGCTCTGCATTGCATCTTGGGTTGGTTGTCAGAAATCGGCATCCTGGAGACAATGAGAGACCATCTGACCTTCTGGCAACCGTTCGCTCTCATTCCGTTCTCCGCAGCAATGGCATTCATTTGAAATCACTGCGGAATATTGTTGGATTAGGCTGGAATACACCACTTCAAAAGCTGACACTGGGGAGAGAGATTCGGAAAGAAAAACATAAACACCGCAAGCCAGTGTAGCTTTTAGAAAAGGATCTGCCCAAGCAGTCAGCCAGTGAAGTGGTTCAGAAAGGTTGAAAGGATCGGAGGGTCCAGGCAGAGGATTAGACTGTGCTGCTCTGGAGTGCGACATACCGAGAGTTTACTTTTTAATGAAGTACCTGGAGGCAGTTAGCATAGAAACTAGAAGCAGGAGTGGGCCATTCGGCCCTTCGAGCAATACTTATTTTTTTGATTTGATTTATTATTGTCACTTGTATTAACATACAGTGAAAAATATTGTTTCTCGCACACTATACAGACAAAGCATACCGTTCATAGAGAAGGAAAAGAGAGAGTGCAGAATGTACTATTACAGTCATAACTAGGGTGTAGAGAAACTTCAACTTAATGCAAGATAGGTGTATTCCAGGTCTGACAGCTGCAGGGGAAGAAACTATTTTTGAGTCATTTGGTACGTGACTTCAGACTTTTGTATCTTTTTCCTGAAGAAATAAGGTGGAAGAGAAAATGTCCAGGGAGTGTGAGGTCCTTAATTATGCTGGCTGCTTTGCCGAGTTAGCTGGAAGTGTAGACAAAGTCAATGGATGGGAGGATGGTTTGCATGATGGATTGGGCTACGTTCACGACCCTTTGTATTTTCTTACGGTCTTGAGCAAAGCAGGAGACATACCAAGCTGTGATACAACGAGAAAGAATGCTTTCTATGGTCATCTGTAAAAGTTGGTGAGAGTCGTAGCTGACATGCCAAATTCCCTTAGTCTTCTGAGAAAGTAAAGGCGTTGGTGGGCTTTCTTAACTATAATGTCAGCATGGAGGGATCAGGACAGGTTGGTGTTGATCTGGAGACCGAAGAACTTGAAGCTCTGAACCCTTTCTAATTCATCCCTGTTGATGTAAATCGGGGCATTTTTTTTTGTATTATTGCGTGACATAAATTATTGTAATTTATCTATGCCATCACAATGTGTTTCACCTAACTGTAGAATATGCAGCCTATTATTTGAAACCAGCTTTGTTTCATCTCTGTTGGCTTTGTTTACCTTGAGACGGATTAAACAAGTGCCTGTACACAAGATGTGGAGAGGCAATCCGGCTTGCAAGGGGCTTTTGCACTCTAGGATCCCACTAACTTACATTACACAGAGTGATGTGAATCAGTTCTACAAACATAAGGCAATCAGTCTTACAAAAATGACTGATGCCATTGAACACCAATGGTTGTGATGGTGGGGAAGGTGGGGAAGATGTCTCAAAAATGCATCTGCTTTACTAATATTTCTTAGGGAAGGTAATCTGCTACCCTTCCTGCTCTGCTTTTCCTATATGTTACTCCAGGTCTACCATAATGCTGACTTCTACTGAACCAGGGATCCAGGTTCAATTCCAGCCTCGGGTTACTGTCTGTGTGGAGTCTGCACATTCTCTCCCTGTCTGTGTGGGTTTCCTCTGGGTGCGCCAGTTTCCTCCCACACTCCAAAGATGTGCAGGTTAGGTTGATTGGCCATGGTAAATTGACCATAGTGTCTGGGGGATTAGCAGAGTGAATGTGTGGGATTATGGACTAGAGCCTGGGTGGGATTGTGATCGGTACAGACTCGATGGGCTGAATGGCCTCCTTCTGTACTGTGGGGATTCTAAGTCATCATCTACTCCAGCCCTCATGAGGTCTCATGCCATCAGGGCAAGGCAACCTCATGCAACCCATCAAAGCTCATGAAGCAGTGTTCCTCCATGTGGACCACAACTTGAGTGACTCACCCAATGAAGGAGCAGGGATCCGAAAGCTCGTGATTCCAAATAAACCTGTTGGACTTTAACCTGGTGTTGTGAGACTTCATTATGACAGCAGTGTAAAGAAGACAATCAGAATATCAATGTTGTATCCTTAACTCTGAAGCACAGCTCTTGTGACATCAAATTTTCACTCAGAGCATGGAATCACAGAATCATCCCTTATGCCAAAAATAGGACCAAAAAGCTCAAGAGTTATAACACAATGATTTCTAAAGATAATCTGAAGATGTAAAGAATGTGAACTAAGTGTAAATGTAACATTAAATCCTGCCTTGATCGTTCTTTAACAGTCTTCACTTTAACCTGTTCATCTGAACATTCTATCACTTCCTGCATGTCCATTGCAGCACTAAGCATTCTGTTTGTTGTTGTACAGCTGATATTTGAAGGTATTCGAGGGCCCAGTATAGAAGGGGACATCGCAATCGATGATGTAACTGTAACAGAAGGCAAGTGCAGGAAAGTAGACCAGCCTCCCAACAGTAAGTAAAATATTTGGAAATAAAACCTGCATGTCAATACCTACAAAACAAAGTGACGTGTCATAAAGTTTCACATCACTGAAAGAGGTCCTTCGGCCCATCATGTCAGTGTCGACCATCAAACACCAATTTATTCTAATCCAATTTTTCAGCTCTTAGTCCGTAACCTTGTCTACTTTGGCATTCCAAGTGCTCACCTAAATGCTTCTTTAACATTATGAGGCTTCCTGCCTCCACCACTCTTTCAGGCAGTGAGTTCCAGATTTCCATCACCCTCTGGATGAAAAAGATTTTCCTCAGATCCCCTCTAAATCTCTTGCCCCTTGCCTTAAATCTTTGCCCCCCATTTATTGACCCATCTACTAAGGGGAAATTCTTCTGCCTATCCATGTACCTTATAATTTTGTACACTCAATGGGGTTCCTTCTCAGCCTTCTCTGCTCTAAGGAAAACAATCGCAGCCTAACCAGCCTTGCTTCATAGCTGAAACACTCCAGCCTAAGCAAAGTCCTGGTGAATCTTCCCTGCCATGCTTTCTAGTTCAATCATATCCTTCCTGTTGTGTAGCAACCAGAACTGCACACAGTACTCCAGTTGTGGCCTAACAAGCATTTTATACAGCTCCATCATAACCTCCCTACTCTTATATTCAATGTCTCAGTTAATAAGAGCAAATATCCCATACACCTTCTTAACCATGTTATCTACCTGAACTGCTGACCTCAGAGATCTTTGGACATGCACCCCAAGATCCCATGATCCTCTGTACTTCCTAGCATCCTACCATTCATGGTATATTCCCCTGCTTTGTTAGTCCTCCCAAAATGCATCACCTCACACTTTTCTGGGTTAAGTTCAATTTGCCACTGTTCTGCCCACCTAACCGATTTGTCTATATCATCCTGTAATCTGAGACTTTGCTCCTGGCTATTTCCCACACCACCAATTTTTGTATCATCTGCAGAATTACTTATCATACCTTCTACATTCATGTCTAGATCATTAATGTATGCTTTCAACAATAAAGGACCCAGCACCAACACCTGCAGTAACCACTGGACACAGGCTTCTAGTCACAAAAACAACCTTCAACCATCACCCTTTGCCTCCAGGCACTAAGCCAACTTTGGATGCAATTTGCCAGTTTGCCCAGGATCCTTTGGGCTCTTACCTTCTTAATTGGTCTCCCATGCGTTTCAACAAATGAGCAAGTAGGTCATAAAGCAACTAGATGAGCATCTTTCAATATATAGGGGCATTTATTTGAACATGATGGCTTGGTCTTTAAAATCTTTCCATACAAATAAAAGCTCCAGATGCTTTTAAAAACTGTAAGTGTTAGAAAAATGTAGCAGATCTGGTAGCATCTGTGGAGAAACGAAAAGAGTTAATGTTTTGAGTCCATTGTAATATTCTTCAGAACAGTCCATATTTGCTACAGGCCTGATAAGCTTTGAAGGCAGGAAATTCCAAAGAAGACCACAGCAAGATGGCACAGTGGTTAACACTGCTCCCTCACAGCACTCAGGACATGGGTGCAATTCCCGGCTTGAGTCACTGTCTGTGCGGAGTTTGCACATTCTCCCCATTTCTGCGTGGGTTTCCTCCAGGCGCTCCGGTTTCCTCCCACAGTCCAAAGATGTGTGGGTTGGGTGTATTGGCCATGCTAAATTGTCCCTTAGTGCCAGGAGGACTAGCTAGGATAAATGTGTGGGGTTATGGGGATGGGGCCTGGGTGGGATTGTGATCAGTGCAGACTCGCTGGGCCGATTGGCCCACTTCTGCACTGTAGGGATTCTATGATTTTATTGAACTCAAAATGTTAACTCTGTTTCTCCCTCCAGAGATGATTTTTACTCAGAAAGGAAAAGGTGAGTTTTTTTTCCACATGATTACTGTGGAGGTTAACTTTGGAGTTCCAGGACAGTATTCCAGTGGATGAGTTACCCCAAAGATTCACCAGGGAACTCTCCCACATGTGTAAACTTCCGATGGGCAATTGCCCTGCATCCGAAAATGTGGATTAAATCACAAACCATGGATGGTTCCAGTTATCTCACATCAGTAGTTACCCAGAAAAAATTAGAAACTTAAAACCACTTCTGGGCAACTATTGTACACACCCACAACAACTACCCTCCCCCCTCCTCCAATACCATGGGACATCCTGCACCTACAAAACCCAAAACACTTAGAGACTCATCCACTCTCACCCCACACTGCTCCACTCCTTCCAAAAGTGACTCCCTCCAACCCCCAAACCCTGAATCGCCAGGGGAGTCCTCTGCCTTAGCATTCCACCACCCCCTAACTGCCCACCCACTGGAATATCCACCCCGACACACGGGTTTCCTGCGAACCCCCTGACCAATCCTTAGGCCTGATCTAACGGCCATGATATGGTTGTCTACAGCGCAGCAGCTGGTGGGAGGCCATCAGTACAAGCATTAATTTCCATCCCTCAGCTTGATTGCGCTGTGCCCTCCTGCATCACAGCTTTGTATGGCTCCTGCTCTGCCCAAGCAACTACAAAACGTCACGAGTGTAGCCCAATCCATCAGACAAACCAGCCTCCCATCCATTGACTCTGTCTACATGTCCCGCTGCCTTGGCAAAGCAGTCAGCATAATTAAGGACCCCACGCACCCCAGACATACTCATTTCCACCTCCTTCCATTGGGAAAAAGATACAGAAGTCTGAGGTCAGATACCAACCGACTCAAGAACAACTTCTTCCCTGCTGCTGTCAGACTTTTGAATGGAACTATCTCGCGCTTAGCTGAACTTTCGCTACACCCTATCTATGACTGTAACCCTACATTCTGCACTGTCTTGTTTCTTTCCCTATGAACGGTATGCTATGCTTTGTCTTTTTAGCGTGCATGAAACAATACTTTTCATTGTATGTCAATACATGTGACAATAATAAATCAAATCAAGTCAAAGTTATGGCTTCTGAGCAGTTGAGATGGAGTGCCACCATGTCAAGAGATGCCATATTTCAGATGAACAAGCCGGGTTGAAAGCAGATTATCTGTTTATATTGATGTAAAAAGTCCTCTAGCATTTCTTCTGAAAAGATTGAGCAGCTTTCCCAATGCTCAGGCCAACAATTGTTCCTCAGCCAACACTAATAAAGCTGATCATTGAAACCCTACTGTGCTGAAGGAGGCCATTCGGCCCATTGGGTCTACACCAACAACAATCCCACCTAGGCCTTATCCCCGTAACCCTACATATTTATCCCGCTAGTCTCTCTAACCTACGCTTTATGAGACACTAAGGGGTAGTTTAGCATGGCCAATGCACCTAACCCACACATCTTTGGACTGTGAGAGGAAACCGGAGCACCCGGAGAAACCTACGCAGACACGGGGGGACCGTGAAAACTTGGCCCAGTCACCTAAGCCGGGAATCAAACCCAGGCCTCTGGAGCTGTGAGGCAGCAGTGCTAACCACCGTGCCGCCCATTATTTAGTTTTATAGATTATTCTATAGGCATTCTATAGATATGTTAAGAACAGAAGATTGGTTAGGGCAAGATTAGGGCCAGTTAGAGACAACAACGGGAAGTTATGTGTGGAACCGGAAGAGATTGGAGAGGCATTGAACCAATATTTCTCTTCGGTATTCACGCAGGGAGACATAAATGTAGCTGTGGAGAACACTGGGTTACAGGGTTGTAAACTGGACAGTATTGCAGTTGATAAGGAGGATGTGCTAGATATTCTTGAGGGTTTGAAAATAGATAAGTCCCCTGGGCCAGACAGGATTTACCCTAGGATTCTCTGGGAGGCAAGAGAGGCGATTGCAGAGCCTCTGGCTCTGATCTTCAGGTCGTCGTTGGTCACAGGTATAGTGCCAGAAGATTGGAGGATAGCGAATGTTGTCCCATTGTTTAAGAAGGGGAACAGAGACTTGCCCGGGAATTATAGACCGGTGAGTCTTACTTCTGTTGTGGGCAAGGTTTTAGAAAAAATTATTAGGGATAGGATTTATAGTTATTTAGAGAGTAATGAATTGATTGGAGATAGTCAGCATGGTTTTGTGGAGGGTAGGTCGTGCCTTACTAACCTTATTGAGTTTTTTGAGAAAGTGACCAAAGAGGTGGATGGTAAGGCAGTTGACGTGGTATATATGGACTTTAGTAAGGCGTTTGATAAGGTTCACCATGGAAGGCTTCTGCAGAAAATGCAGATGTATGGGATTGGGGGTGATTTAGTTAATTGGATCAGGAATTGGCTAGCAGATAGGAGACAGAGGGTGGTGGTTGATGGTAAGTATTCGTCATGGAGTTCGGTTACAAGTGGTGTGCCTCAGGGATCTGTTTTGGGGCCACTGCTGTTTGTAATTTTTATAAGTGATCTGGATGAGGGTACAGTTGGTTGGATTAGTAAATTTGCTGATGACACCAAAGTCGGAGGTGTGGTAGATAGTGAGGAAGGGTGTCATAGTTTACAGAGAGACTTGGACAAGTTGCAGAGCTGGGCCGAGAGGTGGCGGATGGAGTTGAATGCGGAAAAGTGTGAGGTAATTCACTTTGGCAGGAGTAACAGATGTGTAGAGTATAGGGCTAACGGTAGGACTCTGAATAGTGTTGATGAACAGAGGGATCTAGGTGTATGTGTACATAGATCCCTGAAAGTTGGGAATCAAGTAGATAAGGTTGTTAGGAAGGCATACGGTGTCTTGGCGTTTATTGGTAGGGGGATTGAATTTAGGAGCCGCAGCGTCATGTTGCAACTGTACAAAACTCTGGTGCAGCCGCACTTGGAGTATTGTGTGCAGTTCTGGTCCCCACATTATAGGAAGGATGTGGAGGCATTGGAGAGGGTGCAGAGGAGGTTTACCAGGATGTTGCCTGGTATGGAGGGGAGGTCCTATGAGGAGAGACTGAGGGATTTGAGATTGTTTTCATTAGAAAGAAAGCGGCTAAGAGGGGACCTTATTGAAACATATAAGATGACTAGAGGTTTAGATAGGGTGGACAGTGATAGCCTTTTTCCTCGGATGGAGAAAGCTAGCACGAGGGGGCATAGCTTTAAATTAAGGGGTGGTAGATATAGGACGAATGTCAGAGGTAGGTTCTTTACCCAGAGGGTGGTGAGGGATTGGAATGCCCTGCCTGCTGCAGTTGTAAATGTGCCTAGTTTGGGGGCGTTTAAGAGATCCGTGGATAGGTTTATGGATGGAAAGGGATTGGTTCAGGTTAGAGGGTCATTGCTTTTTAATTGGTCGGCGCAACATCGTGGGCTGAAGGGCCTGTTCTGCGCTGTAATGTTCTATGTTCTATGTTCTATTATAGATTATTTAGTTTTTCATTCATTTTCTAATTTTGAGACTTCACCCTGCATGAAATCATTCCCACATTTCTTTAAAAAAAAGAAGCTTTTTTATACTTAAAAAGCATTTAATTGGCCGGAAGCACTTGAGGCCTTCCAAGGATATGAAATTTCTTACAGAAAATGCAAGCATTTCTTGACTCTCAATGCTGGGGTGGGCGGGGGGGGGTTGTTGGGGGGAGGTGCTCCTTGTAGATACTGAAAACTGCTGTACTAATGTTTCAGTATTCATATCAGAATGCTTTTCATTGTCTTGACCAGGTTAAGTATAACACTGGGCTCAGTGATTCAGGAATTGCAAGCTGGTTTAAAATTAATTATATTCAGCTCCCAATAATTGACATAATGACTGCTGTTAATTTAACAATGTTAAAATTTTACTGACTGTTAAATTAAGTTATAATGTCTGACTGCAGTCATTGCTGACTGGCAGCACTTGATACCCAGTGGGTTATTAGCTAAAAGGCATTCAATGAACTTTGTATCAAGCTGACTTCAAGGCCAGCATTTCCTTGGCGAGCCACATATTTTTAGAATACTATAAAGGAAAGGAACAAAAAAATGGCGCCACGGCGTCACTCAGGATTATAATCTCGCATGGTCTGGGGAAATGAGGATAGAAACTGTGCCTCTGTCCGCACGCCCTCCCTCCAGGGAGATTTTCCACTAGGTGCCGGAATGGAACATGGAACGCTTGGCAGAGGGATTCCCTTGTAAGGGATAGTGTCAACACACTGAATTGTAGATGTGTTTGCCTTCAGGGGATTCACAAAGGTACAAAGGAAACCATGTTGGGGAAGGTGATGGCCTAGCGCTATTATCGCTAGACAGTTAATCCGGAAGCTCAGCTAATGTTCTGGGGACCCGGGTTCGAATCCTGCCACGGCAGGTGGGGAAATTTGAATTCAGTAAAGAATATCTGGAATTAAGAATCTATTGGCAACCATGAAACCATTGTCGATTGTTGGAAAAATCTATTTGAGCCACCACATCACTTAATAAAATGCTCCCTCCACAGTTTCTACTGTCTCGATGTAATAACAGAAGTAGCATTACTTTGAAACACGTTTGTCATTTTAAATATAATTTACTAATGTGCACTTTGTTTTTCTTAACCTAGCTATAAAAACTGGTGGCGAAGTCTCCGTATTAATACATATATGGCTGTTTCCAGTCACACTTGTCATCGCTATGCTAAGCCATCGAAGGTGACCTTACTATGGCAGAGGCTGTGAAAAGATTCATCAGGCAATGCACAAAGAATGAGTCTTTATCCAAGGACCTTCGAAAATACTTACCAAAGATTCATCAGCTGACTGCGGATTCAAACAGTGGTGGTGAAAGGCATCACTGGGGAGGGTGAAAGATGCCAGATTTAAACAGAATCAAACAAACAGAAAATGTATATGTGTAAAGTGGTCAAACCAAGAAAGGGAAGAGCTTTTTTGTGTCGCTTTGGAAGGATTTGAAAACACAATTGCATCGAGATGGATTTTGAGAGCGCTTTAGAAAGTTTGTCAAAGCACAAAGATCTGGCTGGTTTTATTACGGTTGAATGGAGATGCTTGTCACCGGAAGACACAATGGCTGGCCAACAAAAGGATTTCCTACTGGAAACAGGGTAAAAGAAGTGCTGACGATTACTCTCCTTCAGAGTTTCCAGCCAAACACTAAACAACTGCAGGTCCTTGTCCTCGGCTGTCTATTCTGCTGTGAATACCTGATCTCACAACTGTCTGTAGCAAGGGTTTTATTCCTTTTTCTTTCTCCGGCCTCTTCACTGTTAACTTTGCTGTGCTGTATTACATGTTTGGTGTCTCTGCATGCATTTCTGCCCACTGTATGTGAACTGGGCTCAAATAGTACTGGGCTATATTAGGAGTTGCTTGTGGCCACGGTTAACACAACCGGTCATCTGTCCGAAGTGAAGAAACTAGACCACCTTCTGTTCATGACATGCCATAAAACCAAGTGCCTTCAATTTGAAAAACAAAAAAAAAGTATAGAGAAGAATTGCCTGAATCATTCAAATTTGAAACACTTTGCACTGCTAACAATGGAGTGTGTGGAACCTTTTGTATATATGTTGCGGCCGATTAGCAGGCAAGGGAAACCAACAATCACTGCAGCGTTCCTCCAAGCAGAGAGACTGGAGCTACAATCGAAGTCCTTGGACGAGGCATTCATTAAAAGGTATCGAGGTGGCTATCGCTGCCTGCGATCCGATGGAAAATTCGCTCCCAATGAGGCATAAATTGGGGGCATCACTTTGTACAGTTATTGAGTGCAAACGCGAAGACCGAGCAAAGGTCTCCGGAGATGTGCACAGTGCGGAGAGTAGCAAACAGATGATGGATTGTACTTATTTACAGTAATCTCCATTCAGATTGAACAAAAATAGGCAACCTGTGCAAGAGCACTATACTGACGAGACAAACTGCTGAATAACCCGAAGGTTTTTAAGCTTGCAAGCACGGAGTTTTCTTTGGGATTGAAGTCTTGACTGAAGACTACAAGAAGGCGACACGCCTCTGCCCCATTATCCACATCTGTGCCGATTGTTACATCTTATTTTCTTACTTCAATGGGGGTGGAAAACATAATAATGTTGCCTTTGGAGCTCAAGATGAAAAGGACGAAGTCACACTCAAAAGTCACATGAAGACCTCAGTCAAGTGGTCTCAAATTGTCCTTGCCTACCACCCTCATCCTGCTGGTTTTAAAATTCTGTGATTTTTTTTGTTTAAATTATTTGATCTTTTAAATTAATTCAAAAAAAAACTTTTTAGTCTAAAGATTGCATAATTGTACACTCTGAAATCCCAAGTATTGACAAAAAAAACTATATGCAAGAATTTGGATTAGAATTATAAACAGAAAACTGCATTGGAGCATTTGTGTGATTCCTGAGTATTGATATAAAAAGCACAAGATGTTATAAACGATGATGAGGCTTGAACTTTTATTTTAAATTCCATAGAAAAATTTGTCCATATTCAACACGATATGGCTGCAGAGATGATTTTTCATTCATGTTCAATAAACCTCTTTTCAGGTATGGTGTGATTTATTGCGTGTCTGACTGCTCGTATGGGAGATTTTAATTAAAACGGAGATTTAATGGGATCCTATCAAGCCCCAAACTTGCAAATTCATGTTGGGTCTGTTGAAGTCATTCACTGAGTCCCACAGCCATTCATGGCTTTGGTATGTTGCATTTGATGATTTCTGATTCTTTCTTTAAAAAGCTATTCTTGCGTTGTTTGATGACTTTTTTTTCCCTTTTATATCGTCGTCTTATTCATCGTGAAACGACAGATGTCTTATCGCCCTGAATCAACTGTCCTCGTGACCCTTGTCCATCACTCACATTTGCTGTTTTTGATGAAAAATAACATTTAGGTTCACCAAATTTGTCAGTTCAGCTGAAATCCTCTCTTTACTGGACAACCGCAATAATCATTACTGGCCCCCTTCATTTAATAGGTTAATCATTTCAGGAAAAGAAAGCTTTCTTTTATCTTTGTGTCTGCAAATCTGGCTCACTTTTTCTGTTGCTTTTTTAGTGGAAAAATAAATGTTTTCTTTTGTTCCTTATCTAGAATTAGCCACAATGAAATTACAACTTTCACAAACAAGCAGCTGATGACAAAAGTACTATCTGGTGCAAATACAAACATCATGGGGTGGAATTTCACCGGCATGTCAGCCTGAGGCCAATGGAGAATGCTGTTCTCCAAGCCTCACCCACCCCTTGAATCGTGTTGGGCATGCCAGTAAAATTCTGGCCCATGATTTTCTTTTTGTAACGTCTTTCTTTGCATTTCTAGTTGGTGTGGACCACTGCAAGTAGCCACATTGAAGTTACAGTTATCAATTTTCTCAGGCCACTTATACACCTATATTAAAAACTGTAAATCTCTACCAGCGTACTGTCTCTTGTTTGAAGTTTTGAGTCTTTCCTCCCAATGCCTTAATGATGCCACAGTGAGGAAAGGAAAAAAAGATTCAAGCACTCGCTCTTAAGTATCTCCATTGGAAAGAGGGACATCAATTTTGCAGGTGCTGAACTGCCTGGGGTGGAAGATGGGAGAACATCACTATAAGAAGTTGAGCACTTGAGGCTCCTATCCCAGTTACACCCACAAGCAAGTATCTCCTCTGCCTAATCCACATCATTCCAAAGTGTTTTCAGCTGCAAGAAGTGTTTAATTTAGGCACCAATATAATAAAGCTTGACTTGTCATTCAATGAAAAAAAACTTGGTGTTTGTAGGAGGGAACAGACGAGCTACATGAGACCATGTAGAGCTTCAAGAAAAATGGCTTTATTCAACATGCATGAGGGACAACAGGACTCATGGCTATAGCTACATCTTGCTTCCGAGCTATTCTATTGATCATTGGGTCTTACCTATTAAACCAAAAGAGAAAACGTTGGAAAACCTCAGGAGAGTAAAGAGTTGACGTTTCAAGTCCAGATGATCCTTTGTCAGCTTTGACAAAGGGTCATCTGGACTCAAAACTTCAGCTCTTTTCTCTCCTTACAGATGCTGTCAGATCTGCTGAGATTTTCCAGCATTTCTCTTTTGGTTTCAGATTCCAGCACCTGTCGTAATTTTTATCCAGAATCTTACATGTTGTTACATCCCTTTCTTTACATTACAAAGTGTTACATTTTGATTAGGTCATCAGATTGCTGCTTTGAATTGGTTACAGTTCTGTTTTTGATTACATTATATGGTTCCATTGTCTTGGGTGCTTGAGCTTTAATCGCTTTGTGTTCTGTTCACCTGTTTGCTCCTGTTCACCTGTTTATAATGTCAAAGCACTATGTTTGTCAAACTGATTTCGATGGGGTGTTAATTGTTCCATCTCCTGGATATTTGATTACGTTTTCAGAGGCACAATGGTTCCGCTAGACTTTTTGGAGCCTTGATAATTGATATCAATTCTCATATGGTTGTTATAATCTTGGAGTGATATCACGTGGGGTATGACTGTTTTAGTACAGTCTGAGACATAGTTATTTGTATTTGTCCTGTTTGCCTGCAGTGAGTGTGGATACTACAGTGTTGTCTGTTTAACCCTTTCCATCCTTTCCTCTCCGGTTGCAGTCCACACTCCATGGATTTGCCCTACTACAGTATTGTAGTAACACTGTTACTTAAGGTATAAGTGTATCAAGTGTGGGAAAGATGACCACAGTGCCCATTTTGACCACTTGATGATAAAGCAGTATTTTTACAACAAACCTGGCATATCACAGAACTTTTACAGTGCAGAAGGAGGTCTTTGAGTGCAATGTCTGTAAGAACACTTTACCTAATCCCACTCCCCTGCCTTATCCTTGTAACCTTGCACATTCTTTCTTTTCAGATAGCAGCCCAATTTCATTTTGAATACCTCGATTAAATCTGCCTCCATCACTCTCTCAGCAAGTTCATTGCAGACTCCAACCCCCTCTAAGTGAAAACATTTTTCTTCACATTACCTTTACTCCTTTTGCCCATTATTTTGAACCTGTGCCTTCTCGTTCTTGATGTTCTCTTGAGTAGGAACAATTTCTCACTACTTAGCCTGCCTATACCCTCAGAATCTCAAATAGCTCCATCAAGTTTCCTGTTAACCTCCAAGGAAAACATGCCAATCTCTCCAAACTATCCTCATTGCTACAGTTGTGTATTCTTGGAATCATTCTTGTGAATATCCTCTGTGCCCTCTCCAGTGCTTTCACATCCTTCCTTGAGTATGGTGCCCAGAACTGGATGCAGATCTGGTGCCCAGATGTGACCTAACTAGTATGTTATACAAATTCAACATGATCTCCATATTCATGCACACAATGCCCAATTAATAACACCTAGAATACTGTATATGGTTTAATTTTATTATTATTTATTCATTGGACATGGGCAACACTAGCTAGCCAGCATTTATTGACCATCCTCAGTTGCCCTTAGAGGGCAGTTGAGAGTGAACCACATTGCTGTGGCTCTGGAGTCACATGTAAGCCAGACCAGGGTAACAATGAAAGATTTCCATTCCTTAAGGACATCAGTGAACCAGATGGGTTTTTCCAACAAACAACAATGGTTTCATGACCATCAGTCAATTCTTCATTATAGTTTTTTTAATTTAATTCAAATTCCACCATCTGGTGTGGTGGGATTCAAACCCAGGTCCCCGGGACATTAATTGAATTTCTGGATTAATAGTCTAGCGATAATACCACTAGGCCTTCGCCTTCCCTTATTAACTACTCTCTCAACATGTCGTACCACCTTTATTGACTTTTCTTTGTCCCTGCAGCTCCTTTAGAAATTATTCTTTAATTTTGTGCTGTCTCTCCACATTCTTCCTGCCAAAATGAATCTCTCACACTTCTTTGCATTGAATTTCACTTGTCACTTGTCTGCCCACACCAACAATACATCTATGACCTGTTGAAATTCAAGACTATCCTCATCACAGTTGACACCATTTCCAATCTTCGTATCATCCGCATATTTTGAAATCATGCTCTGAACACCACGGTCTCAGTCATTAATACAACGCAGGAAGAACAAGGGACCCAATACTGATTCCTGGGAAACTCCACTATAAACCTTCCTCCAATCTGAAATATAACCATTTATTACAACTCTGTTTCCTGTCCCTCAGCTAATTTCTTGCCCAAGTGCTTACTTTCCTTTTTACTCCACGAGTTAGAATTTTGCTCATCAGTCTCTTGTGTGGTATTGTATCAAATGCCTTTTGAAAATCCATATACACCATGTTAACAGCATCGCTCTTAACAACCTTTTCTGTTACTCCCTCAAAAACTTCCAGCAAGTTAGAATCCATGTTGGATTCTTTGATTACCCTGCACTTGCCTCAGTGTTATTGATTTTCTTCCCGAACTACAGTTTCCAAAAGCTTCCCTGCCACTGAAGTCAAAAGGTGGGGTTTTCTGGCCACGCTCGCCCCAGGACCAAAAAATCTCGCCCAAGGTCAGTGGACCTTTTCATGGTCTGCGCCTGTGCTCATTAAGATTCCCTTGGTGGGCGAAATGGAAAACTTCTACCCAAACTGACTCATCTGTAGCTGTTGGCATTAACCTTGCACCCCTTTTTTGAACAGGGATGTAATATCCTCTGGCAATACCCTGTGCATAGATAGGGAAGAATGGAAAATTATCACCAATCCTCTGAAATTTCCGCTCTCACCTCCCTCAGTATCCTTGGATGCATCTCCTCTGTTCCTGGTACCTTATCAATTTTGAGTGAAGGTTGCCTTTCTAACACCACCTTCTCAATTGTAAATTATCCGAGTGTACCAGTTAACACTTCTCTTACATAATATAGAGGCAAAATACTGCAGATGCTGGAGTCGGAAACAAAAGAACAGAAGAAGCTGGAGAAACTCAGCAGGCCTGACAACATCTGTGGAGACAGAATAGAGCCAACATTTCAAGCCTGGATGACTCTTCATCTCTTCAACTCTCAACGCTCAACTCTTCTCTCACCTTAACCTGGGTAGCCCTCTTTGCAAAGATAGAAACAAAGTAGTTATTTAATACCTTCTCTATTTCATCTGCCTCCAAAAGCAAGCCTCCATTGTTTTTCCCTGACATGCCCTACTCTTTCTTTTTCCACCTTTATATATTTATAGATGATCTTGGGACTCCCTTTTATGTTGGCTGCCAGTCTCTTTTCATGCTTTCTTCTTGCTTTTCTTATTAGTTTTTTCACTTTCCCTCTGATCTTTCTAAATTCAGCCTGATTCTCTATTAAATTTTCTGTTGAACACACACTTCTTTCTTTTCATCTTCACCTCTATCTATCTCACCATCCAGGGTGCTCTGGATTTATTAGACCTACCTTTCCCCCTCAAGAGAATAAACCTTGACATTGCCTGCAAGACTTTTTCTTTGAAGGTGGGCCATAGATCAGCCACCGTTTATTCCATCAACATTGGATTACAACTCACTCAACTTAGATTCAATCTCATTCCATCGAAGTTGGCTTTCCCCCAATTAATTATCCCTGCCCTGGATTGTCCCTTGGCCTTTTCTAGAGTCAATCTCTGATACACTGGTCACTATCCCATAAATGTTCTCCCACCAAAATTTGATTCAGTTGGGTCAACTCATTCCCAAGAACCAGGTCCAACAGAGTCTGCACTCCCATTGGACTCAAAACATACTGCTACGCAAAATTATCTTAACCACATTCCAGTAACTTTCGCTCCTCTTGTCCCTTTGCATTCTTCCTATCCCTGTCTGCATTTGGATAATTATAATATAATTTTTGCACATCGCTGTAATTTCTTTGCAAATTTGTTTCTCTACACCCTTTCCACTAGTTGCTGTTCTATACGCTTCACCAATCGATGTTATTGCATTCTTTTCATTCCTTACCTCTAGGCAGAGAGATTCCATCCTAAATCCCCATAGGACTTCCTCTTTCTCTTCTTGGTAGTCAATACTGCTACTACCCCACTTCCCCCAATCTCCCATACTTTTCTTCCTTTCCTGTCTCTCCTAACTATTTTGTACCCAGGAATATTTATTGCTAGTCCTACCCTCTTTCAGCCAGGTCGCCATGATAATGATAACGTTATAGTTCCATTTGTCAGCCTGTGTCTGTAGTTCATCAGTCTTATTAACCACACTCTGTGCATTCACGTACATGTACATTAATCCTGATTCAGGCTTACTTTACTTTGCCATGTACTGCAACCCCATCTAATGACTAATTGCTCACTCTCCTCGCCTCCTCCTCCTAGTCCCAAGTGGGGCATAAGGCCAGGTGCTATGACTTGTGACTTGCCTCGTGTGAACATCCAGTTCAATCACCACAGTCTCATGCCACGTTGCTTGTGCCATGTTTACATTGCCCAGGTGGTATCCATCTTAGAGCTACCTTCAATGTTCACTTTTGGGACATCCTTCGCATGTCTCCGAGCCATGTTACCTGATACTTCTTGATCTCAAGGACAATGCTGTGGCAGCCAATTTTCCTGTAAGTGTCTTCACTGGAAATTTTATTTGACCAATTGATGTTTCAGCTGTCATGTAGGCATTATGAAACACATTAACCTTGGCCATGCCCGTCTTCGCTGACCTTAGAATCCCTACAGAACCTTAGCATCCCTAAAGTGCAAAAAGAGGCCATTGAATCTGTACCAACTATCCAAAACAGCATTTTACCTGGGCCAAAGCCCATCTCAATGTCTTTGTTATCACTGTTGCCATTGCTGATAAAGCTCCCAAAGTAAGTGAAGTCCTCAACATTCTCCAAAGCCCCTCCATCAGGGTAATTGGAGGTGCTGCTGATGGGTGTTTTTTTTAATTTGTTCGTTCATAAGAAGTGGGCATCGCTGACTGGGCCAGCATTTATTGCCCATTCCTCAGAGCATTTACAGAGTCAACAACGTTGCTGTGGATCTGGAGCCACATGTTGGCCAAACCAGGTAAGGGCAGCAGATCTCCTTCTCTAAAGGACATTAGGTTTTTATGACAATTAACAATGGTTTCATGGTCATCATTAGACTTTTAATTCCAAATTTTTATCAAATTTCACCATTTGCTATGGTGGGATTTGAACCCAGGTCCCAAGGGATCCAGGACCCTGGGTTTCTGGATTGCTAGCCCAGCAACAATGCCATTCTGTCACCACCTCCCCTGATGCTCATTTGTGGTTTCTGCTTGTTGATATGCAGACCAGTCTGTTTTGCATCCATGCTGAGTCTGTCAAACTTCTCTTGGAGGTGGGCCTATTCGGAAGAGATGGCAGCAAAGTCCTTCAAGTATGAAAACAGGGTCCACTGACTTCCCCTGGGATGGTCTGATGTTGGTCGCCACATGGCCCAATCGATGGTGATGAGAAATACAATAGGTGAGAGGATGCAGCCCTGTCACACTCTGGGCTTCACCTCACACCACTCTATGTATTGGCGAGGATGATATTATGCTCGTAGAATTTCCCAATGAGATTAGCAGTCTTGAGTGGAATTGTGAGCTCTCATGGAGAACACCATCAAACGCCTTCTTGAAGTTGATGAAGATTATATGAAGGTTAGGTACAGTGACCCAAACAGGCACCGAAGTGTGGTGACTAGAAGAATTCACAGTAACTTCATTGTAGTTTTAATGTAAGTGTTACTTGTGACTAATAAATAAACTTTAGGGTGCATGCCATTGGAAGCATTGCTCTGTGATCAGAGAAAACATCTAATCTATACATCCTCTGCCCTTGTTGGACCCTACTTGTTCTCGCCTGAGAGAATTCTGCAGTGGGTTTTACTGGGGATGGAAAGGAATGTAATTCCTCGCCAGTTGTCACAGTTGCAGAGGTCCCCTTTCTTTAGCAGTTTGAAAATGAGGCCTTCACTCCAATCTTCCGGTATGATTTCTTTTTCCCATATCTAGCAGTAGAGATCAGTGAGCACCCTGTCAGACATATTCACATCTGCTTTCAACATCTCTGTCTGCAGAGAGTCAAGTCCAGGGGATTTGCCATGTTTTAATGGCCTTGATAGCTTCACATATTTCTGCTTCAATGGGTGGCTGGTGTCAGGGCCAACAATGTCACCAGAACATGGTAGATTAATTGGATCACCATGCTCAGGCCGGTTAAGAACCTCTTCAAAGTGCTGAACTCATCTTGCAACTTGCTGTCTCTGTTGTTATCACACTTCCTTTGTCCTTGACTGTCATGGTGTGATTAGTGTCTTGTCCAGAGTTGTTTCTGATGTATATTGTGGTCAGTTCAGTTCTCTCTGCAGCTTCTTTTGCCTCAATTACTCACTAAAGGCTGTCTTCTCTATTCTAGCGCTCTTCTTTATTTCACTGCCTTTGGTCTTATATAGTTCTTCAACCTGTTCATTCATCTTGGTGACTCAGAGCAGCTTTCCCTGAAGTCTTTTTTCTTCAATCTTCTTCCACATCTCTGTTGTTAACCACTTCTTGTCCTTCTTTTCCCCAAATCCAATGACCTTCTGAGCTATTTCAGTGAATGCTTCCTAGATGTTTCTCCACTTCTTTTCAAGTGTGGCTTGATCTCCTTCACCATCATTGGCTAGTCTATCAAAATGTGGAGATGCCGGCGTTGGACTGGGGTAAACACTTCTTACTGTAGCCTATCAAAGCCATTCCTGAACTCAATGATAAAACATACTTCACATCAGGAGATCTAAGCGTGGCAATGCCAAAGACGTGTTGCCGTTGGTGTTTGGGACGGTTAGCCGCAGCTTCAGTTTAAACTTAGCTATCACCAGACAGTGTTTACTATTGATATCTGCCCCACAAAGGACCTTGATATTGTGTAGAGACACTTGCTGTTGCTGAGGATGATGTGCTACATGTGGTTGATAGTGTGACCATCTGGGGATCTCCATGTTGGCTTATGGGTATACTTGTGAGGGAAAGTTATGCCCCCAGTGTTGCAGCTATTGTTTAGGCAGAGGTCGACAACCCTTCCATCCCCAGAATCAATCTGATGAACGCCTTTAAACTGCCTCCAATGCCACCACATCCTTCCTCAAATAAGGAGACCAGAACTGGACACAATACTCCAGACGTGGTCTTACCAATACCCTATACAATTGCAACAAAACTCCTTTACTTTTATACTTCAGTCCTTTTGCAATAAATACTAACATCCCATTTGCCTTTTTTATTGCATGCTGCATCTGCACACTGACTTCCTGTGATTCATGAACATAGACACCCAGCTTGGACGCAGTTGAATCTACTTTCCACTTAGAGAATAATTTGCTTTTATTTTGGCCAAAATTGATAACCTCACATTTATCCACACTAAACTCCATCTGTCAAATTTTGGCACATTCACCTTGCCTACCTATATCCATCTGTAAGGTCTTTATCTCCCCTTGACTGCCTGCTTTCCCATTTATTTTACACATAGTGCAGATGTTCCATGCTCCAAGATAGGCTGCGGTCTGGGCCCTAGAAAATGCCTCATCAAACTCCTGACTCACCTGGCTGGCCTTTCTGAAGCTGTCATATTGTCAACATGTCAGCTGGGGTTACCTCTTGGGTCCCTAGATGGTGTTTTACAGGGTAGCGTACTTGGCACCATACCCAACTCCCAAGCTGGAGGACCAGGGGCTGAGTTAGTCTGGCTCTTCACTTTGAACCTGTCAGACATGGTTAAATCCTTCAGGGGCTGTTGGTATAGCTCCCAGGAACCCCGGGGCACACGAGCTTCACCACCACAACAATGTGATAGTGCATGGTGAAGATTGACCACTCTGGCTCTATCAAAGACTCCAAAAATTCTATTTCCTACTGATATTACTGTCTGGTGTATCCTTCTTATTAGTTAATACTTAGAAACATAGAAACTAAAAGCAGGAGAAGACCATTCGCCCCTTCAAGCCTGCTCTGCCATTCATTTTGATCATGGCCGATCATCAAATTCAATATCTTGATCTCCCTTTCCCCCTCCATATCCCTTGATCTCTTTAGCCCCAAAAGCTATATCTAACTTCTTCTTGAAATCACACAATGTTTTGGCCTCAACTGCATATTGTGACAGTGAATTCCACACATTCACCACCCTTCGAATGAAGAAATTTCTCTTCATCTCGGTTTTAAAAGGTTTATCCCTTATCCTCAAACTATGACCCCAAGTTCTGGACTTCCCCACCAATGGGAACATTCTTTCTGAAGCTACCCTGTCTAACCCTGTTAGAATTTTACAAGTTTCTATAAGATTCCCTCTCATTCTTCTAAACTCCAGTGAACATAATCCTAACTGACTTAATCTCTCCTTATATGACAGGCCTACCATCCCAGGAATCAGCCTGATAAACTTGTGCTGTACTGCTTCTATAGCAAGAACATCCTTCCTCAGATAAGAACACAGTGCTCCGGGTCTGGCCTCAGCAACACTCTATATAATTGCAGCAAAACGTCTCTATCCTTATAGTTAAATCCTCTCGCTATGAAGGACAACATACCATTTGTTACTTCTCTACTTCCTACTGCCAGTTACTCTGCTGTTTTCTCTGAATTTTCCCTTTGGTTCCTATCTGCCTTCCCATCTATTTTAAACCCTCTCCAACAGCACTGGCAAACATCTACATGAGGACATTTGTCCCAGTCTGTTAAGGTGTAAACTGTCCTCCTTGCAAAGATCCCACCTTCCCCAGGACCAACCCCAATGCCTCAGAAATCTAAAGCCTTCTCTCTTCCTCCATTTCTCCAGCCACACTGCTCCATCTTCCCATTCTTATGCTCATTAGTGTGTTGCACTGGGAATTTTATTTTATTCATTTGTGGGACATGGGCGTCGCTGGCTGGCTAGTATTTATTGTCCATCCCTAGTTGCCCTTGGAGGGCAGTTGAGTGTCAATCACATTGCTGTGGCTCTGGAGTCACATGTGGACCAGACCAGGTAAGGATGGCAGATTTCCTTCCCTAAAGGACATAAGTGAACCAGGTGGGTTTTTCCAACAATTAACAATGGTTTCATGGTCATCGGTAGATTCTTAATTCCAGATTTTTTTGATTGATTTGAAATTCCATGGTGGGATTTGTACCCGTATCCCCAGAATATTAGCTGAGTTTCTGGATTAATAACCTAGTGATAATAGCATTTGGCTATCGCCTCCCCTGTGGTCACTGTTCTTGAGGTCTTGTTGTTCAATTCCTTCTTAACTCCCTGAAATCCGCTTTGGAGACATCATCCCTTCTCCCATCTATTTTATAGGTCCCAATATGGTCCCTGACTTCTGGCAGTTCACCCTCCCCCAAAAGAATGTTCTGCAGCCGCTCTGCAATATCCTCGTTCAATCTCAATTCGTTTAACTGACTGAGAACTCAAAATGTTATGGGACTCCAGTGATGAGATTCTCCAGCCACCCAGCTGCATGTTTCCTGACATTGGAAGACTGTGCTTTGTTTGGGATTCTCTGGTCCTGCTGCTGTCAATGCGATTTCCCACTGATGTCACCCCATGCCATTGCGTTACCCGCGGGCACAGGTGTGCTGTTGGCGTGGGGACTGGAGAATCCCGCTGGCATGAACGGTCGTAGAATTACAGCCTATAAATCTTTAAATATTTAAACAGAACTGTTGTGAATTCCTGACAATTCTGACAAAAAATTCTGGCAAAATTTCGATGCAAATAAGCGGCACAGTGGCACAGTGGTTAGCTTTACTGCCTCACAGTGCCAAGGACCTGGGTTCAGTTCCTGGCTTGGGTCACTGTCTGTGTGGAGTTTGCACATTCTCCCTGTGTCTGTGTGGGTTTGCTTCGGGTGCTCCGGTTTCCTCCCACAGTCCACTGGCTAGGTGCATTGGCCATGTTAAATTCTCCCTCAGTGTACCCGAATAGGTGCCGGAGTGTGGCAACTAGGGGATTTCCACAGTTACTTCATTGCAGTGTTAATGTAAGCCTACTTGTGACGCTGATATATAAAAAAAGCTAGTCCCCTTTGCTTTCTTTGTACTACAATAAATTGCAGAGTCCGTTCAAATCATTCACCCCACAAAGGATCACCATAATTACTAACAAGAAGGATGTTTTTACTTATTTTAGTACTAGGTATTTTTGCCTCTCTCAGAAATGAGTGTGCATGACCAATCTAATCGCACTTTATCTCAGAGTCATTTACAAATGTAACATGTTAGAGATACGTGTGGCCTTAATATCTTTCCTCGTTTAGTTCCAAAGTACTTCTCAAGATAATCCAAACTTAACCTTTAAAGTAATCTCTCCAATTCCATTTGATTAGCCAGACATTATCAGTGGCAAGTGTGCGGTATTTTTGTTTAATCCTCGTGGCTTTTACTGAAAGGTGAGCTGTGACTAAGAGCACAGACTGCTAATCGCATTTACATGCTCTGCAGGTAGACAGCTCTGAAGCACAAGCAGTGGCTAGGGGATATATTTTGCCTGAGAGGATAATGGGCAACTCACTATTTACACATTTATAACTGTATTTGGTTACATGTACAAATGATGTGTCACAAGTTGCTTATCAACCAGTTTTGCTGAAGTGCACCTACATATGCACAGCTATTTCAGTTTAAGCTTATTAGTGTCACAAGTAAGGCATACATTAGCACTGAAATGAAGTTAGTGTGAAAATCCCCTAGTCGCCACACTCTGATGCCTGTTCGGGTGCACCGAGGGAGAATTTAGCAAGGCCAATGCACCTAATCAGCATGTCTTTCAGACTGTGGAAGGAAACTGGAGCACCCGGAGAAAACCCACGCAGACATGGAGAGAATGTGCAGACTCCGCATAGAATCTGACCCAAGCCAGGAATCGAATCTGTGTCCCCAGCGCTGTGAGGCAGCAGTGCTAACCGCTATGCCACCGTGCAAATTATCAGTATTGGCAGTACATTTTTGTCTAATGGCCAACTTTAATTCTGTGCACTAATTGTGAATGCCTTTGGTATAAAGGGACCGTCCACGCAAGTATCTTTGAATTTTTCCGCCACTGCTTTAAGACTTAACACATCTACTACAGGGTCGAATCCATTCACAACCACAACACTTGGCCGACTGCTTTCAATTTGATGTTTTCTGCCTTTCATAGAATTGATGACAGAGAATGACACATTGGCTGATGCTTCAGAGGTATCGAGGGTCTTAGATTACCACTGTCTGCTTCATATATCACATCTCCGGAGAAAAAGTCATCATGATTCATTGCATTTAACAGGTTCTGACCATGGTCATTTTTCTTATCTGAATGGGCATTGATTATTATTGGATAGTGTATATGGACCCATATTTGTCCTGTGAATATGGAACAACCTTTCTTACCTTGAAAATCACCTGAGCTTCAACAAAATCTAGAAAAACAAATTCATTATCACAACATAATTAAAAATAAACAGTGAAGAAGAATTCTGATTACTTATTTTATCTTTGAGCTTTCTCTGTCAGCTTTTTCCATATGCTTCTTGCTGATTACCTAAGTTTTTAAGGCAGGCGACATAAGTTTTTGAAAGTGTAATTATTCCATTTATAGTAGTGTTATCACTGATTCCTTACGAGTTAGTCACAGGAGACCCAGAATAGTTTAGGATTATTTTCTTTGAGCATGTGGAGGGAGAATGCTACATCAGCCAGAATGTTACAGCCACCTCACTCTGCGGAAATTCATACCGCAGTGAATGAAGATTTGGCTGGGCGCCAAATTCTCCCACCTTGCTGCAATGGGAGCGGGGTGTAAATGGCTGGTATTTTCGCACCGTAGGGTTTTACCAAAACAAACACATCTTGTATTCTTCACGGTTAACTTGTCCGTATTGCAGAGGCTTCTAACTGATCTTGGTATGTCTACCCCCACTATCCCTTGCTGTCTGTCTCCAAAATTTCATTATCACTAAAAAAGGTCAGCTTGCATAGATCTTATTCTTCAAAATTCTGCTGACCTTGAAGTGCTAACCTTTGTAACACAGAAGAATCTGGTTTTCTGTAACAAAGGAATCTATAACCACTTTTTTCTATTATTCTCTTATCAATTATTGATTCTTAAACCTCACAACATAATTATATCAAAACCGCAACCTTTGTCATTTTTATTCCCTCACCCCCAATAGTACCCAGTCTCCAGATCCAGTATTCTCAAGGTACACATAGCATTGGCCATTATAGAGTCAGAGAGGTTTACAGCATGGAAACAAGCCTTTTGGCCCAACTTGTCCATACCATCCTTTCTTTTTAACCACTAAGCTAGTCCCAATTGCCCACATTTGGCCCATATCCCTCTATACCCATCTTACCCATGACTAAATGCTTATCAGAAGACAAAATTGTACCCGCCTTTACTACTACCTCTGGCAGCTTGTTCCAGACACTTGCCACTCTATGTGAAAATATTACCCCCCGGACCCTTTTATATCTCTCCCCTCACCTTAAACCTATGCCCTCTAGTTTTAGACTCCCCGACCTTTGGGAAAAGATGTTGACTATCTGATCTATGCCCCTCATTATTTTATAGAGATCTATAAGACCACCTCTAAGTTTCCTACACTCCGGGAGCCAAAAAGCCATAATACAGCCGGTATAATAACGGTTTGCAATTCTCCCAAAGGCAACTTGATGGCAGGTTGCTTCTCCTGCTGCCAGGTGGTGTGAATGCCTGTTGCATCTCATGATTGCTCATTCCAACAGTTAATCACTGAAATCTGGCCAATCTTGCAGGAAGTTACATTGGCTTCAAACCTGTGTGAGGAAAACATGAACTGCACGAGCGCTTCATAATGATGGATGTCAGAGCCACAGGGCAGCAGTCATTAAAGCACACAGCCTGTCTTTTCTTTGGCATAGGGATGATGGTCGTCTTCTTGAAGCAGACAGGGACCTCAGATTGGTATAAAGAGGTGTTAAAGATGTCTGCGAAAACACTCGCCAGCTGGCCGCACAGGATCTGAGTGCCTGTCTGAGTACCCTATCCAGGCCTGTCGCTTTCCATGGGCTAACTTTCAAGAAGGCCGATTTGACATCTGCGATGGTGACCTTGGCTATCAGTTCAGCTGAGGCTTCTGGGATGGAGGACATCCTCTCACTGACCTCTTGCAAAAACGGGCAGAGAAGGCATTGAGCTCATCGAGGAGAAGTGCATTGCTACCAGCGACCTTTCTCTACACCCTAGTCATGACTGTAACACTACATTCTGCACCCTCTCCTCTCCTTCTCCCCCATGTACTCTGTGAACAGTATGTTTTATCTGTATAGCGTACAAGAAGCAATGCTTTTCACTGTATCCCAATGCAAGTGACCTTGAGGTGAGTGCAACATACAAGGTCCACCTGCTACAGCATTGCACCACTCCTATGGTGCTGAATGCCACTTTGCTGGGCAGACTGGTTCATGCCCTCCAGCTTCATGCTGAGCTGGTCTTAATGGGTCAGCACTGTGCTGCAGGACACATGGATTCTCCACTCAAATAGACTGAGGGTGGAATGTAAGGTGAGGGCGGGGGATTGACAAAGGCATTGGAGGCAATGTAGAAGGAGAGCTGTGCAAGGACTGGGGGTGATGTGGAAAGGTGGGAGGGCATGATAGCTGGCAGAGGGGCAAGAAGGTGGATGAGGATGGCGGGATATGGGCCAAACACGGGCAATTTGGACTAGCGTGGTTAGAAATAAAAGATGGCATGGACAAGTTGGGGCAAAGGGCCTGCTTCCATGCGGTAAACTTCTATGATTCTATGACTTCGCTCTTCACTTCCATAGAAAGTAAGGTTGGCCAGTAGTCAACATGCAGGAGAAAGTCCATCCTGCAGTCAGAACATGTTGCAGGTGGGATAAAGCAGCTGACAGTGGGGCCACTGCCCCTCTATGGGCTGCAGTCCCATTCTAAACAGCTGTTGGCCAATCTCAGTGCTGGCAGCTCCAGTGCCCTGGCAATGTCGGAGCTCAGGAATGGACACTGCCAAGACTGCAGGAACGAGCACAGAGATAGTGAGGACTGCTGCAGAGGGGTAAGGAGTCTTAAAGACCAGGGGAAGAGGAAGGATGGGGTGGGTCAGCATTTGGAGGGAAGGTGAAAGGAAGAGGGCTAGCACCCGATACACACAGGACATGCCCCGAATCAGGTGCCCACACTTCCCATCATCCTTCGTCTTGGACACAAAAATGAACCAACCAATCCCTCTTGCCTTCTCACACATGTTATGGCATGGGCAGTGTGTTATCCCGGTCAATAGGCTTGCTAACCAGCCTATCTGACCTTTAATTATTCTTGGTCAATTACTCTTAATCTGTCTTGTTGGCACAGTGGGTTAGTGCAGTCTTGGCAGTGTCCATTCCTGAGCTCTGACACTGCCAGGGCACTGGAGCTGCCAGCCGTTGAGATTGGCCAACAGCTCTTGAGAATGGGACTGCAGCCCACAGAGGGGCAGTGGCGCAACTGCTGCCTCACAGTGTCTGGGACCCTGGTTCAATTCCAGCCTCAGGTCACTGTCTGGGTGGAGTTTACACGTTCTTCCCGCGTTTGCGTGAACTTCCTCCGAGTGTCCCGGATTCCTCCCAGAGTCCAAAGAAATATGGGTTAGGCAGATTGGCCATGTTAAATTGCCCCTGAGTGACAGGGGGACTAGTTAGGATAAATGCATGGGGTTGTGGGGATGGGGCCTGAGTGGGAGTGTATTCAGTGCAGACTCGATGGGCCAAATAGCTTTTTCTGCACTGTAGGATTGTAATCATTTCAATATGGAAGTCAGGCTGCCAATTTCTGTACACACCCATCTAGAATACTAAACAGGTCAGCTTGGGGGTGGATGGGCAGCTGGTAAACTGGCCAACATATTTTACATGCCCCACTGAAAACATGCCCGCTGGGAGGAGCCATAAAACTCAGGCCATAGTGCCAGCCAGAATCTTTTCTTGAATCTTTTCTCTGGCAGAAGCTCTGTTTAATTAATTCCCTGGCTCCACTCAGAGGCTTAAACAATCACATGCAGATACATAGATTAGAGGACAGACTGACACAATCAAACACAGATTAATCAAACCAATTGAGCTCTGCACATTTCACACAGGACTTTAATGTTACAAAGAAGCAGAAACTTGAATCCAACCCACCAATCGCTGCTGAAACCAAACTTTAAAAACATAAAGATGGTGAGTGAATCCGCTGTGTTCATAAAATTAGAGAGTCCCGACAGTCTAGAAGGAGGCCATTCAGCCCACTGAGTCTGTACTGACCACAATCTCACCCAGGCCCTATTCCTGCAGCCCCATACATTTACCCTGCTAATCCCCCTGACACTAAGATCAATTTAGCATGGCCAATCCACCCAGTCCGTACATCTCTGGTCTGTGGGAGGAAACTCGAGCACCTGGAGGAAACCCACACATACAGGAGAATGTGCAAACTCCACACAGACAGTGACCCAAGGCCGGACTTGAACCTGAGACCCCGGTGCTGTGAGGTTGCAGTGCTAGCCACTGTACCACTGTATTACCCATTCCATCTTTGATTTGGGCATCATCATTAGATGAAATCTCGAACCCAGTCCGCAGGATCTACGCCGTAACTTCACCAGTAACACAGGTAAGCAGATTTTATTTTTCTGCACATCCAGTGAATTAATGTGAGGATTACAGTGAAAGGATGCTAAGATATTGCTGTCATTGACTTGGGTGCACTGAAAATAAAGTTATGTACATAATTAAAGTAAGATAATTGAAACATTGCAGGGTAATAACTGTGCCTTTTCTGATATTACCTCAATTGCTTTATACTTTCAGCTCAGTTACCTTCATAATGTCATTAGCTATTAACCTTTAAATCAAATGTACTTTTTAATATTAATCAGAATTACTGATAATTGATTTTTAAAACGCGATTGATGATGAAAGTGCTTAACAGTCATCCATTGGACCAAGTATACGGTAAGTAAATTAAGTCGAGAACAATATTGCTATTCTGTATTCAGCACAAATGAATCATTTACTCATCTTTTAGTCTGGACAAAATTTATTTTTTCTCTTGGTGATAAACATCATTGTATAAAAGATTTAACCCTTGGTGGATCAACGTGAAGACGAGTTGATTTTCCTTCCAAGGCATTAAACAGTTTGTCATTCTAAATTGTCAGGAGTGTACATCAGTCATAAACTGCGCCAAGCTGTTAGCTGCTGAAAGACATTCTTGTGGCGGTGTTGTTTATGTTTGGGTGCTGGACAGCAATGGCATAGGAGTAGAGTGCGTGTTCAGATAATAAATCCACCCTCACATCAGCAATGGAGAATGTGGAATTTAGATCAGTAGCACCACTGGAGATAGTGCCACAGACGTGCATCACCCTCTTGGGGGTACGAGCCGTGCTGTCACACCCTTCCAGCCAAGCCTTTGTGTCACCCCCACCTTGAGCAGGATGCTCACTTTGGGCGTCCCCTGCCGGTTAAAGAGCAACACTAATGCATGTTAGCCTCAAATCACAAACCGTTATTGGCAGATGTAAGGCACGTTTACCAAATTTGGACCATGTAAGTCCATTAATTGGATTCACACATCGCTCACCAAAGGCCAAACATCCAGCTGCCTAAGGGGCGTGGTATTGTGCTATTTAAAGGACTGATTTGCAAGTGAGATAATTGTGCTGCGTAGAGTGTTTGCAAGTGCTCTGCGGTGTTTTGGGAGGTGTTTTGCTGAGTTCCTGCAAGTGTTTCTACATCATCACAGGGAGGATTTGGTGACCTGCCACATAAAGTCTGCAGCACATATGGGAACTGGCAATGCCTCCAGATCCATCACACTCTCATCTCTAAACTCAACCTCCCATCGATAAATTGAAGCGTCATCTAATTAAATCATCCCAGCTGCCGTGTTTCCCACTCTGGCAAGGACCATAAAATTCCCTCAAAATGGCATCAAGGTATTCTAGCAGAACTGGAGTTAATGGGAGCCTCTCTGCTAGTTGGAGTCATACTTAGCACAAAGGAAGATGGTTGCATAAGTGTATACTTTTTAAATTTATTTGTTGGACATGGGCATTGCTAGCTGGTGAGCATTTATCACCCATCCTGAGTTGTCCAACGGCAGTTGAGAATCAAATACCCTGGAGTCACATGTAGGCCAGACCAGGTAAGGATGGCAGATTTCCTTCCCTAAAGGACACTAGTGAACCAAATGGTTTTTGCCAACAATCGACAATGGTTTCACAGTCATCACTAGATTCTTAATTCCAGATTTTTTAAATTGAATTCAAATTCCACCTTGACTGCATACAATGCAGTGAAAACATGACTTCAGCCCATAAACACCAGCATAATTGCTGCCTCAAGGGGTGGGGGGATGGAGATTCAATTTTGTGGAGTGTTCACACTGTATGTGGATGCCTTATTGGTGCCAATATAGTTGAACCATGGTAGGATTTGAACCCAGGTCCCCGGAACATTAGCTGAGTTTCTGGATTAACAGCCTGGTGATAATGTCACTGGGCCGGCGCCTCCCCACAATTTATTGCAATCGTATGCTCCACTTCATTGCTAACATAATGAATGCAAATTTCCCTAATGTGCAATGCCCTGAGATGTATTTCTAAGCAGTGGGAATTGTATTTTATGTGATAAAGCATTGAATGCAGTCAAAGCATGACCTCAGCACATTAATACCAGTATAATTGTCACCTTAAAGAGGGGGTGGAAATTCAACAACTCTGTTGAGCTTTCACACTGTATGTGGATGCCATTATCGTCACCAATTGAGCAATTGGAGCTGAGTCAGCATTCATTGTAGAGAAACTCCCAGAGGGATGATCTGATTTTGACACAAGCCTGTTCTACATACACAGCACAATGAGGATTACATTCAGTGCCTTGTTTTTATGGGATGAGGAGAATGAGCAGGGATGAGTTTCCGGAGATGTGAACTGACATCAAAGGACTATTTTCCAGCTAGTTATTATGCAACCCGTCCGGTGTGCTGCTTACAGCACAGCTTTTGGTGACAAGTAGCGACTTAGGAAGCTACGGTTATACAGGAGGACTGTATTCCAGTTAGGCCTTTCCAACAGGAAGGTCATTGACCAGCTACAGTTCAAAGAGAAACGCTATTTACCATTAAAGACTTTGTGAATCTTCAGTGTTTATGCTTCTGACTCCTTCCCAGAAGAAGAAAACGGTTCGGGACAGCTGAAGTCTGAACTTGCATCTACTGGCCTGAATTAGTGCTTTGATGGTCTCAACTGAATTTTAGTGGAAGTGGCTAATAAACTAGTTACTGGAGTTTGCAGAAATCAAGCATGGGAGTTCCATTTTGCAAATGGGTAATGATACAGTCACCGTGCTTAGCAACCGACTTCAACCAGTACCTAGTACAAAAACAGAAAGTGTTGGAAAATCTCAGCAGGTCTGACAGTGTGTGTGGGGAAAGAATAGATGTAGAGATGTTGGCGTTGGACTGCGGTAATCACAGCAAGAAGTCTCATAACACCAGGTAAAGTCCAACGGTTTATTTGGCAGTAAACACCACTAGCTTTCGGAACACTGTTCCTTCATCAGGTGAGTGGAGAGTTCTGCAAACAGGGCATATAAAGGCACACACAGTTTACAGAATATTGATTAGAATGTGAGCCTTTACAGCTAATCAGCTAATCAAGTCTTAAAGGTGCAGACAATGTGAGTGGAGATCAAAACTTCCCACTCACCTGACAAAGGGGCAGCGCTCCGAAAGCTAGTGGCGTTTACTTCCAAATACACCTGTTGGACTTTAACCTGGTGTTGTGAGACTTCTTACCGGGAGAGAATAGAGTCAGTGTTTCGAGTCTGGATGACCCTTTGTCAGAATTATGAGTTCAGGCAGCCCTGACCCCAGCCCCTACATAGATGGCCAACCCCCATCCCTCTGCCACCAGTCTCAATGCAGAGTGGCAGCAGGAATCACTCACACCCGCTGATCACTCCAAATAAGTCCTGTCTCCAATAGGCCCACCCCCTGATGGCCCTGCCCCCTTGGCACTGCCTGATGCTCGGTGGGCAGTGCCAGTTTGCCCCTTGGGCGTTGCCAGGGGTCAGACTCCTGACCTCTGACCTCCTGGGGAAGCCTGCATGGCCTCTGTTCCTTCCAAAGAGCTCAGCCGCCTGCTCCCCATTCTTGCTCGGGCATGCCCCACACTGATATCCGGTGCAGAACTGATTGCACTAGAATTCTTCTGCTGGGAGACACCCAGAGGCTGTGGCACCCAATGAGAAGCCCGCGAAACAGCCTCCACTGATGTCTCCTGTTTAAAGCAGCACAGCAAGCTGGGAGAATTGCACCAACTGTATATTGTAATATATAGTAATTTATATAAATGATTTGGAGGAAAATGTAACTAATTTGATTAGTCAGTTTGCGGACGACACAAACATTGGTGGATTTGTGGAAAGCAATGTGGACCATCAGAGGATACAGCAAGATACAGATCAGTTGGAGACTTGGGCCAAGAGATAACGGAACTTAATCCAGACAAATGTGAAGTAATGCATTTTGGAAGGTCTAATACAGATAGGAAATATACAGTAAATGGCAGAACCATTAAGAGTATTGACAGGCAAAGGGATCTGGGTGTACACGTACACAGATCATTGAAAGTGGCAATGCAGGTGGAGAAGGTAATCAAGAAGGCGTATGGCATGCTTGCTTTCATCAGCTGGTGTATTGAGATTAAAAGTTGGCAAGTCATGTTGCAGCTTTATAGAAACTTAGTTAGGCTGCGCTTAGAATATAGTGTTCAATTCTGGTCGCCACACTACCAGAAGGATGTGGCGGCTTTGGAGAGGGTACAGAAAAGAATTACCAGGATGTTGCCTGGTATAGAGGGCATTAGCTATGAGGAGAGGTTGGAGAAACTTGGTTTGTTCTCACTAGAGCAGGGGAGACCTGATAGAAGTCTACAAGATTATGAGGGGCATGGACAGAGTGGATGGTCAGAAGCTTTTTCCCAGGGTGGAAGAGTCAATTACTAGGCAGCATAGGTTTAGCGCGCGAGGGGCAAGGTTAAAAGGAGATATGTGAGGCAGATTTCTTAAATAGAGAGTAGTGGGTGCCTGGAACTCGTTGCCAGGGGAGGTGGTGGAAGTGGATATGGTAGTGACTTTTAAAGGGCATCTTGACAAGTACATGAATAGGATGGGAATAGAGGGATATAGTCCCCGGAAGTGTAGAGGGTTTTAGTTAAGTCGGGCAGCATGGTCGGTGCAGGCTTGGAGGGCCAAAGGGCCTGTTCCTGTGCTGTAATTTTCTTTCTTCTTTCTTTATTCTTTGTTCTATTGGCTCCCCACAGATGTTGTCAGACCTGCTAAGATTTTCCAGCATTTTCTGTATTTGTTGCAGAAATTTCCCCTCTCTCCCTTTTACAAACCAATTCCCCCACTCTACCAGATCGCTCCCTACCCCACCCACCCACTTGCCCTCAGAACGCAGCACTGGCACTATTTCTCCCTGCCTGTCCCTTAGGTCCAACTGTTCCTAACCTACTCCCAGCACTATGGGCTGGGTTCTCCGATCTCGCTCGCAACCGGGATTCACATGTTCCACTGCTGTGAATGAAGATTTGGCTGTGCACCGTCATCTCCATCCTCACTGGCTCGCAGGATGTGCATGGCCAGTTCTCCATCCCTCAGTCTAACCCCTCCCTGGTCTTCATCCTCACCACTTCCACCAGGAGCTTTATATTGCCTTGCAATTGACACATTTTCTGAACAAAATTCCAGTCAAGGTGTATGATGAGTGATTGTATCTTTTATATTTTTGTTGCAAAAAATGATTATTGTATTATGCATTACTGACAAAGTCAGTCGAGGTTCTCATGCATGGATACATATTTGTATTTTCAAATCTTTTTTCTAGTTAGGAGTTTATGCAGACCAGGTATTTATATTCCTGTTATATTGGCATGATGAGATCATAATAATTGATGACATCAATCACATTTATTTGTTTTAATTCTATTACATTTCCTTAGGATGCCATTCATCTTGCACCCACCATGCATTTTAGGAATATTGTGCTGGATAACCTGGTTGGCCCAGTGAATCCTTGTCTTTCGTGTATATTGAATGCTGGCCCGAAAATGACTGAACAGCTCAGCGTTTGTTCAAAAGTGCTGGAAAATAAACATAGGCCCACTTTCAGTGCTGTTATGTTGTGGTATTCTGGTGTTGTCAAGAGATTCCAGATTTTGTTAGGAACAAAACGTACACATTGATGAGAGAACTTGGTGCAGGAATTGCAGCTCTAGGCCACCTTGGAGCAAAGCTCCAGTCCTTACATGTACGGTGGTGCAGTGGTTAGCACTGCTGCCTCATAGCGCCAGGGACAGGGGTTCAATTCCTGGCTTGGGTCAACTGTCTGTGTGGAGTTTGCACCTTCTCCCCATGCCTGCGTGGGTTTCCTCCCACGATGTGAAAAATGTGCTGGTAAGCAGGATTGACCGTGCTAAATTCTGCCTTAGTATAACTGAACTGGCACTAGAGTGTAGCGACTAGGGGATTTTCTCAGTAACGTCATTGCTGTATTAATGTAAGCCTACTTGTGACTAATAAATAAATACATGCTTCTACATGGCTGTGAGAAGATTCTGCTTGAGAGAGGACTCCACCCTCGGGAGTGATCACTCACTCTTAGTTTCCATTGGCCCCTCAAATCAGTTGAGTCCCTTCTGCTGCATTGTCTTACAGAGACAGACACCACTTGTCACATGATCTGGAAAGTATGCAACATAGAACGCATCACCAAACTCTATTTTAACACAGGTGGTCATATCTTTTTCAGCTATGGCTGCCTGAGTGTCGGGAGAAATGACTGTGCAAATCCACAGATTTGCAATACATCCTGTTTTCGGATCCCAAAATGGGGCAGTGCATTTGAGCAATATTTCTTTTACACCCATAAGGCAATGACATTGAGGTGTGAAGATAATCTGTAGCTCCGCAATTTGTCTTTTTGCCAAATAAGACAAAGGAGTTGTTTCTTTGCGTTGTTTCAGCTCTGTACCATGGTGGTTGAAAGAATACCCCATCCTTCAGCATTCTTGGTATACAGAAGCAATCTCACTCCTGATGGTGTAGGCACTTCCAGCTAAAGCTGCTATTCCCTGATGATTTAAGTCCTGAATTGCACTTTTGCCTCTGATGGTTTCATGAGCACCGTCTCTTGCTCCTTAGGGCTTAGCATCACACAACAGAATCTTCTATTTCAAGTTGAGCTTACAAACACTCCTATCATGAGTGGTAAATTTTACATGAGGAGAAAATTACGCAGCGCTTGGGAGATAATTCTCTTATACCCTTTGAGTGTCACTTCACCCACCAACTGCATGTCTTGAAGTGGAAACATGAATGAGACTTCTGTCCTCGATAGAGGCCTCCAGAAAAGAGGACAAACTGCAGGCTGTAGGAACAATTTCTTAATACCTCCAATGTGAGTGATATGCATTTAGATACAGTCCTTCTGATACTGTTAGCTGTTGCATTGCTGAGGAATCATATAAGCTTAACTTTTTTATTTGCTTTATGTTGTGCGAGGTTAGTGTACTTTTAACAGTTTTTTTAAAATCATGTTCTCTGTCATTCAGAGCCTTACCTGATGTCATTGGCACCGAATTGGAGATGTTCTCTTATTGCTGTTTAAATGGGGCTTTGTTTATTTTTACTGGGAAGTTTATGACTCTGCGTTGTCAGGAGAAAACATTGGTTGGCAGGTCAGGTGACAGGAGCTCTTCTGTCTTCAGTTTGATCTGCTGTTTAGAAGAGGCATCAAGCTGAAAAGAAATGTTTTCTCTCTCTCCCTGGTTTTGGAAATTCTGCTGGTGATCTGAAAACAAGGTCTTGTCTTTCTGAAGGGAGATTTTGCTGTTGTTGGCTTGCCTACAGTCCCTGGTGTTTTGGATAACTGTTCATGTTTTTATCCAGAGAACTGCTGACTTCATCCAAAGGATTCAATTCCAGTATCACGTGAGCATTAGTCTATGCTGCATTAAACCTGTTTGAAGGGTTTTGTTTATGGGATTGGTTTGATTGGGACAGCTCATCTATTCATTAAGGGTTATACATTATTGTGGTTATTTCGTTTTTGTTTGTAATTGATAAAAGTTGTTGCTAATTATCTTTCCATACATGTTAACTATATTCTTAAATGAACTTGTTTGAGTAAAGCTCCCTAATGGGTCATTTGAATCATACTTGAAACATATCATGCTTATCCTAGCCAAATTCAAAGTGCAAATCTTATGATCCAGGCAGGCTCCATACAACACTTTGGAGTTTCTGACCTGACCAAAACAATTGCAGTCCAGCAATCACTCCTGAGGATACAACAGCCTGTGATGTCTCTCAGAGCGACAACCCCTCCCAGAGCTGCACAGAATGAAATCGCATCCATATCCCTTGGCACAATCATGGAGGCAGGCACACGGGTGGAGGTGCTGTACACTCCAATACATGGGAAGTAATGCTTTTCTCACTGTTCCAGATAAACAGATTGCTAGTTCACACACAAAGCATCCTTAAGAGCCATGGATATCACAGGGGTGATATCATCTGCATTGATGTAGAGTAGATCACCAATATGTTCTTCCTTTTTCCCCCGACAAGTTCAACTGCAGGGTGGTCTGTAGCTCAATGAGTGGCAATGGACAAATGCTACAAGCCAGGGGACAAATTGGCTATTTCTGAAGTCTCCAGCGACTGCTGTGTGGGGCACCGACGTGCTCAGGGGCAGGTCCATAAATGGCCTTGTTTGCCTATACATCATCAGCAGTGATACATGGCTCATGCCAGGGAAGATGAATGCTGTCAAAGGTAGTTATTCGTAAGCACTATTCCCTTAGATCACCTACTTCTGTTTTTGCTTCCCTGTGGCATAATTGCCATACAGTTGACCTACAACACTGATGTTTGAAATAAGGCAATGCTTATGTGTTTTCCCTCTTTCTTCCTTGCCTGCTGTATGTTTGACTCATCGTTTGAAGAATAAGTGCCTGAGTGAGGATGACGTCTCGAAGGAGCAAACAAAGTTCAACAGTTACGTAATCAAAGAAAATTATGGACTTAAACCAGAAAATTAAATTGGCCCAAACTGAGCCAGTATATATTTTTTATTAATGTCACAAGTAGGCTTACATTAACACTGCACTGCAGTTGCTGTGAAAATCCCCTGGTCGCCATACTCTGGCACTTGTTCAGGTACTGAGGAAGAAGTTTGCATGCCTAATACACCTAACCAGCACACCTTTTAGACAGTGCGAGGAAACTGGAGCATCCCGGAGGGAACCCATGCATACACAGGGAGAACGTGCAAACTCTGCACAGACAGTGACCCAAGCTGGGAATCGAACCCAGGTTCCTGGCACCGTGAGGCAGCAGCGCTAACCACTGTATCACCATGCCGATGTACATGTGTTCCCTTCTGTTTCTATCCAGGAATGAAGTCATTGCTGATGTACTTTGATTTCTCCCAATAAAATTGGCACATTCTTTGTACATGAGGGCTTTGTTCAACTGAAGTCTGCAGAATCACAGATAATTATTGAGCACTTCCATCTTCAAGATTACACACTGGAATTAAGGGGGGCGTTATTGACATTTGAGTTGATACTCAAGTCTACAGCAGCAGCAATAAATGAAACAAGTAAACAATGAAAATAAGTGCAATAAAGCAGCAAATACACTGGAAAATAGCCAGTTTCGACTAATAAAGTTAAAGTTTATTTATTAGTCACAACTAAGGCTTACATTAACCCTACAATGAAGTTACTGTAAAATTCCCCTAGTCGTCACAATCCAGCACCTGTTCTGGTCAATGCACCTAATCAGCACACCTTCCAGAATGTGGGATGAAACCGAATCACCCGGAGGAAACCCAAGCAGACACAGGGAGAACGTGCAAGCACTGCACAACAGTGACCCAAGCCAGGAATCGAACCCAGGTTTACTGGCAGTTTTACTGGCACACCAGTTCTGAGTGGTTCTCCTTTCTCCGTTCAGAACGGGTTCCTCCTGGTATGTATTGCTGGAATTTCCATCTGCGTTTCTGCTAACACTGCGCCATCTTTAATGTCATCCAGTTTGCTGCCCACAAATACATCAGGTCGGTGGCTGATACTTTATTCAAGATCATGGGCCAAAACCTTCACAGCACTCACTGCAGCACAGTATAATCAACAACGTGAGAGGTCTACAAGGAGCCCATCAACACAAGCTTGCCTTCCACAAATATACGTACCCTTCAGCTAGCCTTCAGCAGAGGCATAGCTCTGTGGATCATTACGTGGCATCTTGCAGCAATGCTTCAGTTATCTAAACATAACATGACAATACAGCCCCCTCAGGACCTTCAAGATAATTATCATGCGCTTCATGTCCCATGACATGTCTCTGCAAAGAGCCTTAATAATGGAGAGTAAAGAGCAGAATCCAATAGGCATTCCAACCTGGAAAGAAAATGAGGAAGTAGCCCTAAAACACATTAATACAGCCTGGGACATTTATATGTCAGATGTTAATACACAAACTATACTTCGATAAATGCTGAGAGTCTTATGAAGAGAATCTCCTATAAGTGGACATATTTAGCAACATTAAATACAGCATTTTCACTACCATTAGTGTCCATTTTAAGATGATTATTCATACCGCTAATATAGGCAAAGTACATGGCTAGCTTGATTTTGTAGATACCACCTCTGACCATTGCATTAAGACAGCAACCAACCAAACAAAACAACCTTCGAGTTCAGTTCTCTGTCCAGACCAAAATGCTGCTACCTCCACCTGGCGGAGGGCAAGGAAGCAGGGCCTGAATCCCAGCTGGAATGAGGATCGAATACCTTCCACAATCTGGTCAACACAGACTGTCCAGCTAACTGAACCCCCAAGGGATCTGAGTTGCTGTAGCAACATACACTTTTACACGCATGTCATAATCTGGAGCAATTGGTAGTGATGGGAGAGGCTCCAATTTCTTCTGATTGAGGGGGAATTTCTTCCCATTCTCATCCTAGCCTGTGTCGGAAGGATTTACAGGTTGGCACTCAACCTGTCTCGCCATGTCATGGACACACCTTCCTTAGCTGTCAAGTCCTGGGCTGGTATTTCACGACCTCACTCGGGCGAGGCTCGTAAAACCCTGCCTGAGACCAACAGAGAATTCTGTTCTGTGAGCCTTGCCTGCCCTGATTCTGGAGCAGACGTGCCGGTAAAATTCTGGGACAGGAGTGTGACTTGAACTGGAGTTTCTGGTTTCAGTGTCAGGGATGCTACCCACTGCATCACAAGACCTCCTGTCGAAAAGCAATGTTGAAAAATACCACAAAGCATAAATAACATGAGCTAATTGCACTAGATTCTCTGTGCCAGCAATAGTACTTTGAAACAAAATTCTTATTCATTTATATCATTACACATGTGTATAGAGGAGACACAATTTGATAAATTTGTTGCTGTTTAACTACTGAGAAATCAGTTGCCTTTCAGAAAAAGCAGACCTTTCAATTGAATTCTTGTTGAAAAACTACCTAATCAGTCATTTTCTCCAGTAAACGTGCTTTCGCACATTTAAATCTCCATTAGCCATCCTGCACAGCGACAAATTGCGATGTTACATTTTGTTCCATGCGTTATAAATTATACAATAATGTGCACTGGCATGTCATAGAGATTTAAAGCACGAAGTGAGGCCCTTCAGTCCATCATGTCTGTGCCAGCAATCAAGGACCCATCTTTTCCAATACCATTTTCCAGCAGTTGGTCCATAGTCTTGTATGCTGTGGCTTTTCAAGTGCTCATCAGTGGTCCAAATTAAAGCCCATAAGTCAAGCCCCTGGTAATTTAGTTCATGAAAAATTGAATGGATGGGATTCTCCCCAGGACCCAGGTACAATTTCACACTTGAGTGGGAAGGGTCCTGGGCAGGGAACCTGCCCATTCACTGATTAAGGCCTTTATGGGCTTTATAGCACCCACTTTCAATTTTTAGGCTAGCAGGTAGAATGGAAAAGTGACATTTACACTTTTCCCCATCTCAGGGCAGGGATAGGAGCTCACTCTTAGGCCCCCTCAGCTATGGAGCACTCACCTCTCTGGATGTTGGAATTCCAGATACCCCTCTCCGCCCAGGCCTATCTTCCAATGCTGCGATCGCCACTCCGCCATTTTGACACCTTCTCAGGGATGTCCCCTACCTTTTTGCCCTCCAGAATCCATGGGAATTATCTGTTTGAAAGTCCCAAAACTTTGTTCCAGGCAGAGCACTGCTGTACCTCTCTTGGCCACTGCATAATACTCCAGAGCCTCAGCTCTCCACAGCTTGGCTGTGCCTGGCCAGGTTAGGGAGCTGTCAGCCAATCTGATTAGCCGAAAGTTCTCACAGGTAGGACCCCCTTCCAAGAGTGGACAGAGGTCCCACCCAATGCCAGTCAACGTTTAATGGCAATCAGAATCAGTCAGTAGGTGCCAACTCTTGGACTGGGGAGGGCAGATCGGTCACCATTCTCAAAATTCTACCCTAAAATTTCCCAAAGAAATTTCCTGGAGGCTGCTCTGAAAATAGCCTGAAACATGGATGGAATCCTTGTCAGGCCAAGAGGAAGAAGAATGTTCACCTTGCACCCACAAACACACTGGTGCAGCTGTGCTATGCCACCCAAGTATTTTCCTGCCAGCTTGTTGTAGTCCTAGAATTACCAGATTTCCCATTGCATCAACTGTATTCCAATGAAGCTGAACTTGGAAACAGTTTCTGCCTTTACCTGCCTTCCCAAGATAGCGCCGGAGTGAGGTGACTTATTGCAGGCTGTGCCCAGCATACCTTCTAATTCTATCTTTTATTCGCATTCTATGCTTCTTGAACTTCATTCTAATTCTTGTAAACTCCCTAACATTGTTTTATTCATTTGTGCGACATGGCCATCGCTGGCTGACCAGCATTTATTGCCCATCCTTAGTTGTCAGAGGGCAGGTCAGAGTCAAGCACATTGCTGAGGCCCTGGAGTTACATGTAGGCCAGACAGGGTAAGGACAGCAGATTTCCTTCCCTAAAGGACCAGAGGGGTTTTTACAACAATCGACAACGGTTTCATATTCGTCAGTAGATTTTACATTCCAGATATTTTTCATTGAATTCAATTCCACAATTGCTGTTATGGCATTTGAACCCGGGTCCTCAGAACATTACTGAGTTTCTAGATTAATAGCTTAGCGATGATACCACTAAACCATCATCTCCCTCTCAATCGCTTATGGCTATAACACTACATTCTGCAGTCTCTACTTTCCTTCTCTATGTACTGTATACTTTGTCTATATGGTACGCAAGAAATAATACTTTTCACTGTGTACTAATACATGTAACAATAATAAATCAAATCAAGTCTCTTTCTAAATATATTAGGTGCACTGCTGACTTTGCAAAGGTTCAAACTTGTTTGCATTCACTACCCCTCTCTACTACCCCAGCATTACAAGATGACATTGCCTTCATGCTGTCAATGGCTTTTTTTTTAAGTAAACATCTTTTGTTGCTGAAAAGATTGAGCAAATGCATGTCCTTTTTGTTAGTACACGCAAGCAACCTACATTACAATGATGGCAATTCAAAAATACACCATCGGCATAAAGAGCCTTGAGGCATCTTGACTTTGTGAAAGGCATCATAGAAATGCAAGTCCTGCTTCCCCATTTCTGCAGAGATGGATTGACTTGCTGCCCTGGAACGTATGTTGGGTGTTTGCTGATTATGTATCAAATGCATCCAAATGCTGACGTGCTGATTCAGTGAAAACTAGCGTGGGACTGGGGATGCTGTTAACAACTTGCTACCAAGGGATAAAGTATTGTATTCCTAGACTGACAGAAAAAGAACTTCCCATATGTAGTCAGCTTATTGAACTCTATAGTAATCATTAGCTGTCCCTTTAAACTGCGTGTGCAATGCAATTCTCCCAGTGGAAATCACTAAAGCTAATGTAAGCTAGTAAATCATAACTACCACTAATTAGACCAAATCTTGTTTGCAGCTATTTTGGAATTAATAGTATAGATTTGGTGCATTACCTTGTCATAGCATTATATTCTCAATGTTATTATTCATAGATTTCAATTGGTCCTTTTTCATTATCCGAATAGAAAATACCAAAATTATCTCCTGGAAATTACTTTATTTACCAAATGGCAAAGCTGAGATGAAACAGGTTAACCCCGGCTGAAACATCACTTCCTGTTGGCACATGCGTAACATTGGCCTAGATTTTGTTTTGATAATAATAAGAGTATTCACTGCTATAATGAGGTTAAACAAATAGCCAATATGGCCAGTTAAGCATGGAAACACAGAGGTTGCTGTCAGAGATACTGTCCTCTTTCAAAGAATATACATCAGTGGGGATGAAGTAGAACTGGGCGAAAGCTTCAAGTTTTTAGGTGTCAAGATCACCAACAACCTGTCCTGCTCTCCCCATGCTGACACTATCTTTAAGAAAGCCCATCCATGCCTCTACTTTCTCAGAAGGAAATTTGGCATGTTAGCTATGACTCTCACCAACTTTTACAGATGCACCATAGAAAGCATTCTTTCTGGTTGCATCACAGCTTGGTATGTCTCCTGCTCTGCCGAAGACTGCACAAAACTACAAAAGGTTGTGAACATAGCCCAATCCATCATGCAAATCAGTCTCCCATCCATTGACTATCTACACTTCCTGCTGCCTAGGCAAAGCACCCAGCCAGAATAATTAAGGACTCCATGGACCCTGGACATATTCTTTTCCACCTTTTTCCATTAGGAAAAAGTCAGAGGTCACGTACCAACTGACTCAAGAACAACTTCTTCCCTGCTGCCATCAGACTTTTGAATGAACCTACTTCATATTCAGTTGCTCTTTCTCTGCACCCTAACTGTGACTGTAATACTACATTCTGCACTCTCTCTTTCCTTCTCTATGAACGATAGGCTTTGTCTGTGTAGTGCGCAAGAAACAATACTTTTCTACTGTATACTACTACGTGTGACAATAATAAATCAAATCAAATCAAAATCAGTGCTTGCTGATTGTCTGGGCACTGAAGTCAATGCAATGATGAATGGTTATGCTTTGCCCATTAGTTTCTCACCAAAGACACCAGTACATTCAGGACAATATGAATATGTAATAGAATAATTTAAGTCAAGCCAACCTCTCTGGCCCTGAAAATGTAATTCTGAAGCATGAATTCTCATCCCTTCAGTAGGTAACTTGTGAAGGAGATTTTCTTTCTTTTAAATAAAATTGGTGTTTTTATTTTTTTCTAATTTTTTTAGCACTTTTTCCATATCTTTTATCTCAATCTTTATTTTGCGTTTTTAAATAATTGATCAAGTCACAGGTCTACAGTTTTGCCATAGATGGTGGTGACTAACTGATGGCAAAGGGGGTTTCCATACACATCTCCTACCTTAATGATGGCAAAGTTCAGAAAGTCAGTGTGAAAGATCAGGACCAGAAATCTCCATCCTCGCCCATGGCTGGGATTCTCCAGTGCCGCTGAGTGCCAAATTTTCTGACCTCGCTGGCAGCAGCGATGGGGAGTACACGTCGGAGAATCTCAGCCAAGGTTGAAATATTTGCAACTATCTTCAGCCTGAAGTATTGAGTGGTGGACCTTCTCGATTGCTTCCTGAGTTCCCCTACGTCATAAATGCCATTCTTCACCAATGCAATTTACGCCATGTAATACCAAGGAAGTGTTGAGTGCTTTGGATACAGCATAGCCATGGATCCTGACAGGATCCAAGCTGTAGTGCTAAAAACCTGTGCCCCAGCACTAGCTGCCCCTCCTGCCAAGCTGTTTCAGTAGAACTACAACACTGGCATTTTCACCCCCCAACACCCCAGCCCCTCGCCAACAACCAGGGACCCAGTCACACCACCACAGGACCAGTGCTTCACAGGTAGGCTACAACCAATCTCAGGATCATCATAGATGTCTGCCTTCCCGCTAGTGGACAATTCCCCAGGTACGTTATGCCCACATAAAGCAATTCATTCTCAATCATCATCCAAGGAACAGTGTGATCGAGCAACACTTAATCCCTGGTAAACTATTCACTGCTGCTCGGTTTGCACTCTGACAGGACTACATGGCTGTAGACCAGGTCCAAAGGGTTGAATTCCTTGGTAAGGGGAAAGTGACTGCCCTTGCCGCCAAGGCAACATTTGACTGAATGTGGCATTAAACGAAACTGAAGGCAATGAAACTCAACGTGTGAGTGGCAGGAGGTGGAGCGGAGGATAGTGCAGTGCTGTGGGAGGTGTGGGCTGTCAGATGGTTGAAGTTATAACCAGCACAGGGAAGATGGTTGTGGTTGTGGGACACCAACCATCTCAACACCAGAATATTCCAGCACCGGCTGAAGGAGTTCCTATGCGTAGGCTAAACTATTTTCTACTGCAGGGAGCATCACAGTGCCAGGGTTCAGTGCTCGGGTCACTGTCTGTGTGGAGTTTGCACATCCTCTCTGTGTCTGTGTGGGTTTCCTCCGGATGCACCGGTTTCCTCCCACAGTCCGAAAGAGGTGTTGGTTATGCTAAAACTAATGTCTCATCTGACAGTTCAGTGATCCCTCAGTTTTGAAGAAGGACATGAACCCACAACCATCTGACACAGAGGCACGGTAGCACAGTGGTTAGCATTGTTGCTTCACAGCTCTAGGGTCCTGGGTTCGATTCCCAGCTCGGGTCACTGTCTGTATGGAGATTGCACATTCTCCTCGTGTTTGCGTGGGTTTCCTCCGGGTGCTCTGGTTTCCTCCCACAGTCCAAAGATGTGCAGGTTAGGTTGGTTGGCCATGCCCCTTAGTATCCAGGGTAGCGGAGGTTAGAGGGATTAGTGAGTATAGTATGGGGGTAGGGCCTGGGTGGGATTGTGTATGGTGCAGACTCGATGGGCCAAAGGGCCTCTTTCTGCACTGTAGGGTTCCATGATCAGAGGCCAAAGTGCTATTGTTACAATCCCAGCTGATGTTACGATGAGATAAGTCAGATCCCAGGATTGATAAGAGTCTATTATTTTTTGTTTAGAAATGCAGATGAACAATCACAGGATTACCAATAAACTTTTAACACAAGTATTAACCAAGAAAATGTTAAATCTAAAGCACTATTCCTTCACCCCTACTCTACTTTTACAGATATATACAGGTTTGTAAGGAGAACACAAGTTAAAAGGTATATATTGTACTCTGATTTTCTCAGTCATGCACAGCCTACATAAACCAACAGGAAAATTGTGGTCAGACACACACACCAAGTGACAAATGTTACCCAATACAACTTCTATGGATTTTTCATCAAAACCCCTCAGTTGTTTGTCAAACTGTGAGCTGATTGGTCTCACAGGGATTCAAACTTCCACGTGAGATTTCCAATCTCTACTCTAGACGAACCCACTTTTGAATCTTGTCCCAGACAATGCTTTCTCTCAGATGCCTTCAGCAAGGATCCTCCTCCAAGATTTCAACTTCACCTTTTGGTATTCCTCTCCCCTGGATCACCACGTGTATTCAAGCTGCCTCTCAAACTCTCAGGGACCCAGTCACACCACAAGAAGACGAGTGCTTCACAGTCTGTATTAAGCTGCAACCAATCTCAGGATCACCACGGATGTCTGGATTCCCACTAGTTGATATCTCTCAGGTTTATATCTTGCGTTTAACTGGGAGCCTCTCTCTGCCCCTTGCTATAATTACCATGAATAGCACCTTCTTCATAGGTGGCATGGTTGCACAATGGTTAGCACTGCTGCCTCACAGTGCCAGAGACCCAGGTTTGAATCCTGCCTTGAGTTACTGTCTGTATGGAATTTGCATGTTCTCCCTATGTCTGTGTGGGTTTCCTTTGGGTGCTCTGGTTTCCTCCCATAGTCCAAAGATGTGAAGGTTAGGTGTATTGGCCATGCTAAATTCTTGCTCAGTATACCCAAACAGGCACTGGAGTGTGATGACTGGGGGATTTTCACAGTAACCTCATTGCAGCGTGAATGCAAGTCTACTTGTGACTGATAAACTTTCTCTTTGCCCCTTTGACTTCACAGTCTTCCTGGGACTTCTTTCATGTTCTGGGACTTTCAGTTCTTTAGCTTAGGTCTTGCTTTCTGTCCCTGTAGTTTGTCCTGTCTGTTCCAGCAATGTCTGTAGAATGCTTCTTACCTCTGGTTAACTGGTTCAAAATTGAAACTCAAATGCTTCTGCCTTTCACTGTGGGCTTCCAGTTGCTGAGCAACAGCTTTGTTTTTTTTTAATCTGCAATTACTTTTATGGCATAAAAACTTGCTACAATGCAGGCAAAGTTTAAAGTGAAACTAAACCTACAGACCAGGCACCTTTGTTTAACATGAAGCTTAACTGATGTTTTAACCTGTTCCTACCATGCAAATATAAAAATACAGACTAAGCTTAAACTTAAGCATCTTTCAAACATACAAAATGTAAGGTACATTATTTAAACTACCTCTATTCTCTAACAGCTACCCACTGAGCCTGGGCTGAGCAATTCACATTAATTCTTGCAATTATCTGTATTCTTCATTCTCTATGTTCTTCAGTTCCTTCAATAATACTGGTGTTTTGATATTTCTTTTCATTTCTCCAACATGGCAATGTTATGTTCTCAGCTGATGTTATTACTGAGCAAGTCAAATCCCAGAATGGAACCTAGCTTGGTACATCATTAAAAAATGATTATGGAAGGTATTTACTGAACAGATTCAGAGGAATCTGCTATTAACTTTTTAACAAAAACCTTTATGAAACAAGGAACAATCGCCGGAATTCTACCACCTTGCCCGCCATAGGATCAGAGGCTAAGGGGTAGACAACGGACCTCGGGTGGAAATTTACAGTCTCACTCGAGGCTGGAAAATCCTGCCCATTAATTTTGTTACACTTGGCAACAAAAAGTGGAAAAACTTCAACATATGCACCAAAAGAAATGATTGACGATCACTCTATCCCATGTAGACTAGCAATACTCATACAGACCCAACACTCCATGAAGATGGACCATTATTTCTGCACCAAAGGTTGAACTATTTCAGTTGCGAAGAGGTTATTTTTCCAAAACATTCACGAGAACTCCTTCTAAAATTAGTTTCTCCCTTGCGATCCAGTGGCTCTAAATTCGCTATCACTTCAATTTTAGAGCAATACAAATGAGCTTCTTAAACTCGTTCCTCCAACAATCTGAATCATTTTCTGCTTGAGAAAGTCTTGGACCTTTTTATTATCACTGGTGGCGTGGCGGTACAGTGAGTGGTAAGCACTGCTGCCTCACAGCACCAGGGACCCATGTTTGATTCCTGCCATGGGTCACTATTTGTGTGCATTCTTCCCCACATCAGCGTGGGAGTCTTTCAGGTGCTCTGGTTTCTTCCCACTGTTTGAAAGACATGCTGGTTAGGTGCATTGGCCATGCTGAATTCTCCCTCCGTGTACCTGAACAGGTGCCAGAGTGTGGCAACTAGGGGACTGTCACAGTAACTTCAATGCTGTGTTCATGTAAACTGATTTGTGACATGAGTAGATAAACTCTATGGTATATCCATACACACTGAAACTAAAACCACTTTTCTTGTCTTTCCCTGTGTTTCTATGGGTCTGCTGCTAGGCAATAGCACAGTTTGTTTTCTACATCTTTTTTTGTTTAATTTCCCTCAACTACAAATGCTCTTCACTTCAAGAGATGCAAGACCTCATTCAAACGCATGCATACAAATAGGGCCCCAGGCTTCCTATTCCATCTTGCTACAACTCCAAACTGAAACCAAACCCAACTTCTTAACACACAAATCAAAAACAAAGAAATTAAACTTAAAGCTACATCTTGTTCCCAACACCAAACAAATATACCTTATTGAAACCTATATTTATTTCCCTACAGAATGTTAATTTGCCTATATGCTTAGGCAAATTGCATAAACAGACAGAAGAGGAGCTGGAAGACCATTGTCCTTCATATTACTGCTAAATTTCATATCTTATGCCTGTTTCTCAATTCAAACAGAGATTTTAGTCAGTGGCAAGCTTGATTTGGAAATAACGGTATCTCCTTCTGAAGTTCTTTAACCCACCTTAATTTAGGGCAGCACAGTGGTTAGCACTGCTACCTCACAGTGCCAGGGACCAGGGTTCAATTCCAGGCTCGAGTCACTGTCTGTGTGGAATTTGCACATTCTCCCTGTGTTTGCATGGGTTTCCTCTGAGTGCTCCAGTTTACTCCCACAGTCCAGAGATGTGCTATTTAGGTGGGTTGGCTGTGCTAATTTGCCCCTAGTGTCAGGGAGATTAGCAGGATAAATGAGGATTACGGGAATAGGGATTGGGAGGGATTGTGTCGGTACAGACGCAATGGGCCGAATGGCCTCCTTCTGCACTGTAGGGATTCTATTCTTAATTCCCTTTGTGGCCTTTCCAAATAAACATATGGTTAATAACTGAATCTCTTACTTGTTTAGGAGTTGTGCATTCGGGATTGTGCTATAGTGGGTTAACCTGTGCACTGACATATGCAAACACAGCAGAACAATAGCAGTCTTCCAGCAGGCAACTTTGCTGCTCTGAAACACAGGTTAGGCCGATATAGACTAGGTGGAATGCACCATAATCAAATCACACATTGTTCACTGAATGGAATTTGTATGGTAATTAATGTACATTTAAACTGTCCATCACCAGCCTCTCCCAGTGGAGACTTTGCTGAATAAAACAACTGTATCCTACAAATTAAAGCTTCTAACAATTTGTTGAATAGCAAATTACATGGGTGTGTTGCAAATGCAGAATATTAATAACCACTGGAATTTATTATGCTGCACATGCTAATTTTTTTTTTAGCAGTTTTTTCCCTGTAACTCTGCCCCTGGGTAGCAGTAAGAGGCCGGACTCAGAATTGATTTTTCTATTCTCTCCCCAGCCGAGATTAATAATTGTAAAAACCCAGACTGCTGTGATCAAATTGAGCAGAAAGTGAGAAATAAACTTCCGAGCGTGTTCAATTTTTACTCCGTACGTGGATGCTAAACCATCATGCAGTTGTTGCTGCCAGTTTTGGTGGATGATATCTCTCATTTGGATGGGATGGATAGCCCATTTGATCAAGGAGCAGTTAAAACTCTTCATAGCCAGGTTTTAACCACTGGATTATAACTAGGCCAAAGCAACGGCCAACTCTGTTGACTGGTTTTGCAAGCTTTCAATTCATTATGATTTTGAAATAAAACATAGTAGGATTGCGATAATGTTAATTGCTAAACAACCAACAGTTACTTGACTTGCTACTTTAATTCTACTCACACTGTTGCCTCTCCTCCCAATCTCTCAATTTTCTCTTCTCAGTTTTGTTCTCCCTCTTCCCTTTTCTCTCTCATCTTTTTGTGCATTTTTATCTGAGCTGTCTTTTGCAATGTGAACCTTTACTTTTGCCTACTTACTTCATCCAAGACTCAGATTTCAAGATCTTTCACCACTCCACCTCCCCCTGATCCCTACAGAGTGATTAGCAGCAGAAATTTCTGGTGCTGCCATTGTTAATGGGGCTTCCCATTGTTCGTACCCTCCGCCTCTGGGGAACCTGCAGTGGGAAGATCCCGCTGGCGGGAATGGCTGGAACATGCCATCCATTATCCCTAATCTTTAATGACCTTCCAAGACTGCAATGGAAAAATTTTAGGACTCTAGGGAAATCAAGACATTCTGTGAATTGAGGCCTAAGATCTGCCATGACTTTCTTAAATGGCAGCAGAGCAGACTGAGGGGGCTATATACTGCAATAACCCCTCAGAGGCTGGTGTCCCTTCACCAGATTCCATTCATTTACAAACTCCTTTCCACACCAAGAGTCCTTCTGGTACACAGTCAAAATCAGGAGTGCCAGAAGACCTGACCTTGCCATTTTTATATACAGGTGACGCTCTCTGATTGGGTGGGCAATTATAGCCCTCAATCAGGGAGCTCATACTCCAACAGCAAACCTCTTGTGCCTCGTTGAGCTCATTACATATACCTCATATGATGCTTATACTTTTAGATCTCAGCCTTATGGAAGTGAAAGCAAGTAGGAACATTAGAATCACAGAATTGCTTAATAGTACAGTGCAGAAAAGGCCATTCTGCCCATCAAGTCTGCACCAATGCATGAAATGCCCTGAACTGCCCACCTAATTCCACTTGCCAGCAGTTGGCCCATAGCCTTGAATGTTATTGGCCTGCCAAGTACTCATCCAGGTATTTTTTAGGTGATGTGAGGTATCCCACCTCCACCACCTTCTCAGGCAGTGCATTCCAGACCATCACCACCCACTGGGTGAAAAAGCTTTTCCTCAAATCCCCCCTAAGCCTCCCACCTCTCACTTTTAGGCACAATTTTAACCCTTCATGCTTGAAGAGAATGGTATTTGTGTGTGAGATGGGCGGGGGGGGGAGGTGGTGGGGGATAAAATATCAGAGGCATGGTGGTTACGTTGTTGCACATATTATCGGGATCAAGTACTCTGAGGTCAGGCAAGGTGTAATCAAATTCAGAATGCAGCCTCCTCAGCCTTGTCCTGACAAAATGCTTCTTTGTGTGTTGGCTATGTTCTTTTTAAACATGTTTACGCTTTTACTGGACCCAAAACAGAAAGAACACAGTCTCCCTTTGTGCCTAACCTCACTATGACATCCTATCCTGAAAAGATGACACTTCCATTGCCCATTTTTCATGCCATTTACTTTTAGTCTTATGAAGTTAGTTTTGCTGGATTGAGAACGCTCAGGTTTAATAGACTGGGGAAATGAAGCTTACACTGCCAGGGCCCAGAAGTTTACTTTCCAGCATGAGAGCTCTGTGTACTGAACATGACTCTTCACTTTGTTAATTTTTCATGCAGACTCCAGCATGCTGTGAGTTAAAGAGTCATTTTCCACTTTCTGCAGGGCAAACACTAAATGAATAAAATCACCTTTTGTAAGCTCGTAGCTCACTCCTGGTCAGCAAGGTGTGCATGTACATTGAGGAGACAACACGAGAACGGGGTTTACTTTCTGAACCTCAGCTTGCTTAAAACAGTTCAACACAATTGTAGGAATGAAGTTCTTGCTTCGGAAGCAGCTGATTATAGAGAGCGAGCTCTCAGACCAAATAAAGAAGTTTTATATATTATAAAATTCTAAAGTACTGATGCGTCAGATTGTTTAGATCCAATTATTCAAACACCAGGTGGAGAGGATATTTCACATCCATAATGAGTCCACTCGAAACACAATGGCCCATAACTTTCTCAAAATGGCAAATCTCTGTCGGATTGCCACTCTGAATGTGCTTTCCCACATTGGCCACCATGTTGAATCAGCAGTTTTCTAATAAGTTATATCAACTGAATAGTGACTACTAATTCAATGTGAGTGGAACAAGTCCAGCAATTCATGTCCCACCTCAGGAGGAACACACAAAGTCGGAACTTTGTCTCCTGTCTTGTGCATCAGTGGCTGATCTGCATCTAAAACATGAGGCACGATTGTACCTACAGCCAAGGGGTTGACTGGAGGAGTAACCTATTCTGCCTTGTCTTGCAGTAACAGCCGTATAATGTTCCTACTGTTGTTGCAGATTAACAAAATCTATCAAATCATTCACTATAGTCGCTGCCACTTTAACACATTTGTCTGATGTTTCTGTACATAATTCCCCTTACTGTGCAGCTTCCAGGGCTGCTTTGTCAGTTTTTGCATTGCCTTCACCATGGGGTTGTTCCAGTTTATAGGCAACAGTGCCCTTTTGGAAAATGCACCACATCCTGAAGGGCCACGCACTTATTTACACATTGACTTCATTGAACGATTGCCAAATCCCCTGGCAACAGTGAATGGCAGTGTGAAAGGGTTGACTGTGATGACCTAGTGGTATTATCGCGAGACTACTAATCCAAAAACTCAACTTCGAGCAGCATGGTTTTGCAGGCTTGAAGGGCCAAAGGGTCTGTACCTGTGCTGTAATTTTCTTTGTTCTTTGCTCTTTGTGATTTGTAAGGGTTGGCCGTATCTTTCTCCGCAAAATACCGTGGATTAAAAGCTCAAGCGGAAGGTTCTGATACATACAGTGTTAATGTGAGACTGAGTACAGTACTGGCCACACAGTGATGGGAGAAGGCACATGACCCAGACCTAGGGTTAATGTGGTGTTGGCCAGAGATGTGTTAAGACCCTAGATGGAGATAAGACCATCCCTCTACACTTTACTCCATATAGTACACCCTTTACTCCCTATAGTATTTAATAAAGACTTGCTATTAACATACAGAAGACACCACAAATATTTCTTTAACACGTATATTCTGTAACCAGCACCATCTCCTCAAACTTTACTGATACAGGAATGCATTTTGTGATGTGAGGGAAGAGCTACTTGGCATTGATGGTATCAGACCAAATATTTACTGCTTGTTTGGAAGTTTCTTTGAAGGTTGTTAAGAAGGCAACTATCTTTGCATACTGAGTAGAGTGTTCAGTACATCATCCTTGAGTGATTCTTTCCTGTAATATCACAGCACAACCTGTGTGTGGTGAACCTTGAAAGTAATAACATTAGGTATCCACGTTCACAACTGGAACATGCTTGATGGATTCTTTCATGACTGGATTGGACTCAAAGCTAGTGGAAATTTATGACAGTCTCTCTGAGTAAATGCAGTACATAATGGTATCATCTTTTTTTCCTGTAATATCAATGTGTCTGTAATAACTCCAAAGCCCACTTACTCAGCTGTTGTGATGAGACTAAAGAATGTCCAAGGTTCACCAGTAGATTCAATAATGCATGCGTGGTGAGTGTAAAGTGATATTCTGCAAACCTGTGATGTATGTAAGATGTTGTACTGCCCAGAATGTAGATAGTAGATGACGCTCATGCACTGAAAAGATGCTCTCTTCACTTTGCAGGATGTGTGCTGCATATGCAATCAGTTGCCTCCTGGCAAAATGCAGCATCACAAAGATGTTATTCTGTAGAAGCAACCTCCTGATGGAAAGAAAAAGCAGGATCAGGAATGATTAGACTGATAGCTTTCATAAGTTTTTAAAGGTTTATTACAGATTCAGCAGGGCATTCTTTCCAATCAGGCTGAACATTGTAATCTGGGGCTTTTAAAAGCTTGGGCAGAGGCTTCACCTGTTTAAAAAGTTTGGAATAAAGTTTCTGTGATAACTGACCAGACTCAAGAACGACAGAAGAGCAACTTTACTTTTAGCAAGAGGTAGCCTCCATTTAATCTTTATTTTGAATGAGTCAGGACTAGTTCCCTTTGGGGCAATTACAACACCTGACGCCTGTCAATTATTCTTTGAATAATGAATCTATTTGCAGATTCATTTTTGCACCTGCTCATTGCGATGATACTGTTGTGCCTTTAAGAAATGCACTTTTATCATGTTCCTTTGCAGGATTTTGTCGGCACCACATTGTCTGTAACTGGTGTCCTTTATTGAAGTATAATTGATATCATGCTGATTTTAATCTAAACTAATGCAGTGTTCTGTGGTTTAATGGTCCTTTGCGGATTGTTAAGTGGAACTAGATTTGGGATGATCAACAGTCCAGGTGATTTGCCCGGGGACTGTTTTTTTGCACAGAGAAGTCCAGTTTTTAGTTTCATTTCTCAGTTGCCACCAGAAGCTAGTGGAAGAAGGCAGTGTCTCTCTCTCTCTCTCTCTCGCTCTCCCGCTCTCTCTCTCGCTCTCTCTCATTCTCTCTCTCTCCCTCTCTCTCTGTACAGAGGCTTTCTGAAAGTTTCAGAAGTGGGAAACCTCAAAGAATTAATCCAACATTCAAAGGACCAATTCACAGCAGGTAATAAAAAGCTGAAGATCCAGCGTTCCATGAGCATACTTGTTTCTATGCAAAGTCTGAAGAAGAGTTTATGTTGATGGGATGGTGTTTAACTTGGAACAACAGAGATAGTAGCTGTTAAAGGTTATACTGTATTACATTTAACTTTTGTAATTGGTAAAAGTTATGCTTTTTTGTTATATTTAACTGTGTTCTTACATAAAAACTTTATTTGATAAAAGCTCCCGAGTGGGTCATTTGAGTCATATCTGGAGTGAAGCACCTTCTGCTCACCCTAATGCCAAAATTAAAATGCCAAACTTAGGTTCTAGGCTAATTTCACAAAACACCTTGGAGTTTCTGGCCTGGATCTTAACACTCATATTAGGATCGTTAGCCAGTTTGTTTAATAGGGGCAATTATTCATTTGCAGCCTCTATTTTGGAAAGGATATCAAATCCGTGCATTAAAATAAAGCACTTGGGATTAGAAACATCTTTCACAACTGTTGCCTTTCATTTGTGAAATATTGTCGGGCATTGTGGAATTGAATCCCTGTGGCAAAGAATCCAAATATAACTGATCTTCGATTGCAAAAGAGAATTTGTACTGATCTTCCTTTCTAATAGGAATACTCCAAAATCCTTTAGAAATGTCCAAGGTGCCCAAAATATTTAGAACCAATTGGAATTTTTGACACAAGTGCTTCTCGTTGAACATGATAACAGGCTATTGTTTCAGATTTCCGTTTTCAATAATTGGTATTTTGGCTCTAAATACCATCAGCTTTCTTCACAGGACAGATAAGTGAACTTGTTGTGAATGCACCTCACCTTACACCATGTTTAACAAGAGACTGAATTATTTCTCCAGATATGTGGGGGTTAGGTGGTTTGGCCATGGTAAATTGCCCCTTAGTGTCAGGGGGATTAGCAGGGTAAATACATGGGGTTATGGGGATAGGGTCTGGATGGGATTGTGGTCGGTACAGACTCGATGGGCCAATTGGCCTCATTCTGCACTGTAGGGATTCCATGATTCTCTAATGTAGGGATAACCTTTTTGGGGGGCTGGACATTGCTTCACAAAGGAATGAGGAGGTCTGTCGATGAAATTGCCTCTTCTATCCACCTGCAAATATGTTTGTTAGTGGCAAAGACATCATCATCAAGGTGTTTCTGAACTAACTCTTCTGCCTCTGCTTCATTTTGGGAAGATCGTACAATCAAACTTTTTTAGTCACAAAAACAGAATGGGTATCTGAAAGTATCATAGTTTTTCTCATTCTTGGCACTTTACAGGTACAATAGCAACATTTAAAAAGCATTTGAATAAGTGCATGGATGGGAAAGGATTAGAGGGATATGGGCCAAACGTGGGCATTTGGGACTATCTAGGAGGGCACTATGGTCAGCATGGACTGGTTGGGTCGAAGGGCCTGTTTCCCTGCTGTATTGCTCTTTGATTCTATGATTCTTACCATAGATAGTTATTATTGCAATAATTAATGAGTGCACCATACTGGTCTAACATACTCATTCGTATTATTCCCATTTCTGTTGGCAAATTCACACCCAGGGAAAGGTAGCATCCGGGATTCTCCAGGCTGTGTTAGTGCAGAATTAACTAAAGTTCAGAAATCTCTCTTTGAAACCTGACCTTTTTCAATACCATGGTGACTTTACAATGGAGCACAGTCCTTGGCTGCCATTGCGTAGCATCCAGGGTGTGAGATAGGAATAATTGTGGCAGCTGAATCTGTGCTCATGAACAGATATGTTCTGTTGCTGGCCGTCCCTTCTAAAACACTGGAAATGTCTGGCCGACTGTCACGATCAGTGTGGACCTCACTTACTGACCAAAGCCAGCTGGGTTTGGGATGCCACCAGTGCCCTCAGTTGGTCATCACTTCTCCATTAGAAAACTTGATTGAAAATCGATAAAGGATAACATGAGATCAGACATTCCTTGAGTTGAACATTTGTTTAAACTCATCTTCCATTTTAGAAAAGATCAAGCTAGCAACGTTTTGCTGGAATAAGTTTTGCTGTTGGGCCTTTTGCTTATTTTGTTGATTTTACTGATTTGCCCATATTGCTGAGGGGCCTTCCTAACTCTTGGGAGAAACTGGGCTGAGAATGGTTTATTCCTACAGTCTCAGACTGTGATGGCCTATTTCACTGCAATGGAAACAGGGACATTCTTTCTTTTCTCAGACTACGTGGTGGTTGGGGCTCTTTCCTTGAGCCTTCCACTATTGCAACATCTACCCGAGTAGGAAGGGGTGTTTAATGGACATCATGCTGCCATCTTGTTGGTTTTGAATTGGCTTCAAGGATCGGTCACTTTGGTTGAAAATTCAAATGCACTCTGAGCATTTGCGTGTAATTGCTTAATAAAAACACTTTTAAAATTACGGAGATTTCTTTCCTGTTGCTGATGCTCTGGGGGAGTTACACAAGAGAGAAGTTGTAAAAGTCATACAGATGTTATGAAGTTGCACATGTAAGATTAAAACTGTGGTGTTTGAGAATGTAAATAGTGAAAAGAAATGCTAAGAAAAACAAAATAAATTATATAGCATTGTCTCTGTAAAAAGCAGGTATCTTTCTGCTTGGAAAAAATAAAGACAGCGGGCTCAGGGAGATTTGCAAAATTTGTTTCGAAAGCCAGCAACAGATTTTTGCATCAACACAAACAGGCTTTTGATTGGACTCCTAGTTAAAACAAGCCCGAAGAGACCCAGAACCAATTGAATTCAAATGTAAGTTTGTGTATAGCTCTGAACCAGTTGATTTGCAGGAATACTGTGAGGTAATTCTGGGCCAGGACCAGTGGTTTTAACTGCCAGTAAGAAGTCTCACAACATCAGGTTAGAGTCCAACCAGTTTATTTGATAATAATCTTACAAGCTTTCGGAAACGGTGTTCCTTCATCAGGCGTGGGGAAGGTGTGTGTGGAACTGTGTTTACCCCAGTCCCACACCGGCATCTCCACATCTTTAACTGCCAGAGCAGAGATCAAAAGCTGAAGAGTAAACTTGCCACTGCTTAAGATTGAAGGAGGGAGAGGCAAGGCTCTCATATAGAATCCTGCAGTTTAATAAAGATATATTTTCAGAAAATCACCATCTAAAGAGTAGGGGATACCATCTCAGAGGGGAGCAGTACTGAAGAAAGGTCATTCTTTCAACAGATGCCTGGTATTATATTACTTGAGAGCGGCTATATTCTTTAAGGATTAATTTAATTATTCCTGAATGAGTCTTGTAATTGTATTGGGGAGTTTATTCGGTTTGTTAATTGTTTCAATAAGGCTGTCAACAGTTTTTAAATAAAGACCTGTTAATTATTCATGAAAAAGAGTGTCAGGTCCTGCTTTAATTTACCAAAACCTATAGCTTCCTATTATCTCACACACGTTCATATAAGATTGCAAGATGAAGTATATCCTTTTGGGTGATTCCAAAATCACCCAGAGGGAAAAATCACCTCCCTGTTGTAATGCAGTCTATTACCCAAGACATTAAACGGTTTGTGAGGGAATGCTTGTTCTGGTTCATCTTTTCATTATGCTTGCAATCCCAAGAGTAGAACCACATTGTAGATAGTTAGAAATCTCACAACACCAGATTAAAGTCCAACAGGTTTATTTGGAATCACGAGCTTTCAGAGTGCTGCTCCTTCACCTGAGGAAGGGGCAGTGCTCTGAAAGCTCACGATTCCGAATAAACTTGTTGGACTCTAACCTGGTGTTGTGAGACTTCCTACCGTGTCCAACCCAGTCCAAAGCCGGCATCTCCATATCACAGCTACCACATTGAAGATTTCAGGGTCTGCAATTTCTTTTAACTTCCCCGTGCAAGCAGTCAAAAGAATGCCCACCTTGAGGGTATCCATCACCAACTTGAATGGGTTCCAATTCTCTAAAACAGGCTTGGATTTCAGTTTAACAGAGAGGGACAGATTTTTCCTTGTCATTTATTAATTGCCCCTGTGGGTCTCAGGCAGCTTTGTGATACTATTGAAACAAAAGCTGAAGCTTGTATGCCCTCAGGAGGCAGTGGGGAAGATACATCAGGAGGGTTGGAGGAACAATGTGTATTGGCGCAATGAGAGAACCTGGATATGCTTAATCCAACATACACATCTGACGGGAGTGTTTCTGGATCTACTGGAATAGTAAGAAGTCTCACAACACCAGGTTAAAGTCCAACAGCTTTGTTTGGTAGCATAAGCTACAAACTTTCGGAGTCTCACTCCTTCTTCAAGTGAGTGAGGAGTTGTGTTCACAAACAGAGCAGATACCGACACAAACTCAATTTACAAAATAATGTTTGGAATGCGAGTCTTTACAGGTAATCAAGTCTTAAAGGTACAGACAATGTGAGTGGAGAAGGCATTCAGCACAGGTTAAAGAGATGTGTATTGTCTCCAGCCGGGACAGTTAGTGAGATTTTGCAAGCCCAGGCAAGTCTGGGGGGGTTACATATATTGTGACATGAACCCAAGATCCTGGTTGAGGCCTTCCCCATGTGTGCAGAACTTGGCTATCAGTTTCTGCTCAGCAACTCTGCATTGTTGTGTGTTGTGAAGGCTGCCTTGGAGAAAGCTTACCCAAAGATCAGAGGCTGAATGCCTGTGACTGCTGAAGTGTTTCCCCACTGCAAGGGAACACTCCTGCTTAGTAATTGTCGAGGGGTGTTCATTCATCCATTGCCGTAGCATCTGCATGGTCTTCCCAATGTACCATGCCTCAGGACATCCTTTCCTGCGGCGTATCAGGTTGACAATGTTGGCCGAGTCGCAAGAGTATGTACCGTATACCTGGTGGATGGTGTTCTCACATGAGATGATGGCATCCATGTCGATGATCTGGCATGTCTTGCAGAGGTTGCTGTGGCAGGGTTGTGTGGTGTTGTGGTCACTGTTCTCCTGAAGGCTGGGTAGTTTGCTGCGAACAATGGTCTGTTTGAGGTTGTGCAGTTGTTTGAAGTCAAGAAGTGGGGGTGTGGGGTTGGCCTTGGAAGATGTTCGTCTTCATAGATGGCATGTTGAAAGCTCCAGAGAAGATGTCGTAGCTTCTCCGCTGCGGGGAAGTACTGGACAATGAAGGGCACTCTGTCCACCATGTCCCATGTTTGTCTTCTGAGGACGTCAGTGTGGTTTTTTGCTGTGGCACGTTGGAACTATCAAACAGTGAGTCAAACGTCATATCCTGTTCACATGAGGGCGTCTTTCAGTGTCTGGTGGTATCTGTAGTGATCCTCCTCATCTGAGCAGATCCTATGTATTCGGAGGGCTTGTCCATTTGGGATGGCTTCTTTAACGTGTTTAGGGTGGAAGCTGGAGAAGTGGAGCATCGTGAGGTTATCCGTGGGTTTGCAGTATAGTGGAGTGCTGAGATGACCATCCCTGATGGAGATGCATGTCCAAGAATGCAACCAATTGCGGAGAGTAGTCCATAGTGAGTCTGATGGTGGGATGGAACTTGTTGATGTCATTTTATAATTGTTTCAGTGATTGTTCACCATGAGTCCAAAGGAAGAAAATGTCATTGATGTAGCTAGTGTATAGCATCGGCTGAGGGATCTTGCGTTCATGTCACACTATCTGTAACCCCACCACTTGCCTGGGCTTGAAAAATCTAACTAACCATCCCGGTTAGAAATAATACACTTCTCTTTAACCTGTGCTTAACCCTGTCTCCACTCATATTGTCTGTACCTTTAAGACTTGATTACCTGCGAAGACTCGCATTCCAACCATTATCTTGTAAATTGAGTTTGTGTCTACATATACCCTGTTTGTGAATACTCCCACTCACCTAATGGAGGGGCAGCGCTCCGAAAGCTCGTGCTACCAAATAAACCTGTTGGACTTTAACCTGGTGTTGTGAGATTTCATACTGTGCTTACCCCAGTCCAACACTGGCATCTCCACATCATAGATTGAAATGCCTCATGGTCTTTGCTACGTATCTCTCTAAATTCCTGATTTATATGATGATTTATATTACCACTTTTTTGATGGCTGATATACAACTCCCACCAATGTTTTCTGCCCCTTCCTGCTTCTTAGTTCCAACCAAACTGATTCTGCATCTTGATCTTCAGAGCTAAGATCAACTCTCAGTACAGTACCAATGCCACTTTAATAATCAGAGCTACCTCACCAACTTTCCCCAGCTTTCTGTCCTTTCTGAATGTCATGATGTGGAGATGAACTGATAGCCAAGTTCTGCACACATGAGGACGGCCTCAACTGGGGTCTTGGGTTCATGTCACACTATCTGTAACCCCCATGACTTGCCTGGGCTTGCAACATCTCACTGGTGGGTGGTGGGTGCGTGGAATCGGCTGCCGGTGATGGTGGTGGAGGCAGATTCAATGAGGTCTTTTAAGAGACTTCTGGATGAGTACATGGGACTTAGTAGGATTGAGGGTTATAGGTAAGCCGAGTAGGTAGAGATACGATTGGCGCAACTTGTGGGCCGAAGGGCCTGTTTGTGCTATAGTTTTTCTATTTCAATGTTTCTAACTGTCCTGGCTGGAGACCATACACATCTCTTTAGCCTGTGCTTAACCCTCTCTCCACTCACATTGTCTGTATCTTTAAGACTTGATTACCTGTAAAGACTTGCATTTCAACCATTATCTTGTAAATTGAGTTTGTGGTTGTAACTGCCCTGTTTGTGAACACAATTCCTCACTCACCTGAAGAAGAAACAAAACTCCGAAAGCTGGTGGCTTGTGCTACAAAATAAACCTGTTGGACTTTAACCTGCTGTTGTGAGACTTCTTACTGTGTTTACCCTAGTCCAATGCCGGCATCTCCACATTTGATGGAATATCCAGCAGAATGGACTTTCCTCAGGTGCCCTGATCTGGCAGCTGATGGGCATGTAACAAATCCTAAAAAAGGACATTTGACAAGTGATCACAACTCTATCCTTTTTGTATTTTACCACAAGAAAATATGTGTACTGAATTCAAGATTCATAAATTCCGGTAACATTTCCTGAGATTATAAATATTAAATTAAAACATTTATTAACAAAATAAATGGAAACAAGCAAGATTATTTTTTCACAGTTAAAATTAGTCCTTCAAAATATTTCCCCAAAAGATTCTTACTCAGCTAGACTCACAAATACTTTGGGGCAACAGTCCTTTAAATATGTTTAATCTATAAAATTCCAATAATATTACCATAAGGCTGAATGCACTGTTGCTGTAGGGAAGGGATATCTCAGGGCTTCTCTCTACATCTCCCGCTTGGCAGTGGAAATTCAAGACTTTAAACTAAATCCCTGCTCTCTGGAACAACCAGACACTTTCCTGGGGTGGTTGAAAGCTGCTCACTTATGTCTTCACAGTTCTTTCCCAGCACAGAGCACTGTTCATTAGGAAATCTTACGTGGCCACATCCCAATCTCCCTTTAATTATACATTTTTCTCTGTATACATATGCACCCACACACATATGCACACACATACACACAAGCACACACACACACATGCACACACTTGCATGCATAGCACAGACGAAAATTGAGCAGGGTCAGTTGCATTGACCCTGCTCAATTCTCCCTTAGTGTACCCAAACAGGTGCCGGAGTGTGGCAACTAGGAGATTTTTACAGTAACTTTATTGCAGTGTTAATGTAAGCCTACTTGTGACACTAATAAATATATTTTAAAACTTTAAACACACACACTTTCTCGCACAACCACACACATGTACACATGCATGCACACACACATTCATACACACATGTACACTCGCATACACAGACACACATTCATACACACACACACACACTTTCACATACACATACATGCACACTCACACACACATGTGCTCTCACTAACACTCACACACTCTCAGATACACGCACATGACTGCTGCTGTTTCTTTGATATATTTTCCAAGAGTGCCTCAAGCATCCCATAATTCAAATGTAAGCAGCTTGTTTTGTTCTTTGTATTCAGCAATCTTCTGTTGAAATTCCTCAGTCTCAGCAGTAGCGTGAACATGGCTTTTGCTGACACAACAAAGATGCTGTACGATCAGCATCTCCCTGCAGATCATAGATACCGAGTTGAGATTTGGCTGATTCTTTAAAAGCGAGTTCTTTCACCCTCTCTAACAGCTGTTTTAATTCTCGGATCGCTTGATCTTTGCTCCAATGATCTTGTCATCCTTATTAGCAGTAAAGAAAGTGTGATATGCCCGGAGGCCTCTCTACCTTACTACAATTTTCATATTTCACTGTCGATTCTTTCTCGATTAAAAGCAACATCATTATGAAATCAAACCTCACTTTCTTTATTTAAACATTCAGATTGCAATGTTTGGATTTTTTCACTGGAAAAGTGGCCCATCTTTTCTTTGTATTGTGAGGAGATGAAATTCATTCTGACATCTGCCTCTGCTATCATAAGTCTACCTTTCTTGATGCAAGGTGTTAGTTGTGTAGAAATATGCTAGTGTCTTTACTAACAATTTACAAATCAAACGTGAGTATTTTGCTGTTGTCCTGTGATGATCAGGTTTTATTGTACTCATTTATTTAATTTTTAATTGTTCAAGCTTAATTATCTAATTACCATTTACAAAATAACTCAGTAGAAACGTTTTATTTTGGACAAGATACAACCATAGTGCAAAGACAAATTCTTGAAAAGCAAATAAAATAAAACAAATGATTTTAAAATAAAAAGTATACTTCACAACAGAAAGCAGCTATTTGCTGCTTCATTTGGATGATCAGATCACCAAAATTGTCAATTTTCCTCAGATCTCTTCTTGACAAAAGTTCCTTTATATTCTCAAAATCCCTGTAGAGCAGAAGGAAGCCATTTGGCCCATCAAGCCTCTATTGCCAACAATCCCGCTCTATCCCTGTAATTCCACATATTTATCCTGCTAAACCCCCTGGCACTCAGGGGGAATTTAGCTTGGCCAATGCACCTAACCTCCACACCTTTGGACTGCGGGAGGGAGCCAGAGGAAACCCATACAGATGAAGGGAGAATGTGCAGACTCCACACAGACAGTTACCCGAGGTCAGAATTGAACCCAGGTCCCTAGCGTTTTGAGGCAGCAGTGTCAACCACTGCACCACCGTATCGCATGACATCCCATAAGTGACCAGCTAGCAAAAATGTCACAGAGAGCTTTTACCTTTAACCCCTAAATCGTCAATATACCATCTTGGCTCAAGTCTGTTGTAATTTAATAACTGGGCAATTTTTTGTTGAATTGTTTTAATTGGAGTTTGACTACCTGTCTACGTTGTCCATCCAAAAGAACAAGGTACCTTTTTCAATTTCTTTTCCTATTTGACTTTCCTTGATGATCTATTATTCAGTCTGATCCTCAAGGTGGTTAAGATCAGAGCAATGCTTAACCAGCACACATTATCTGATCTGACACTCATCCAAATGTGGAACATTACAGCAACATTTTAATACTTCTTAAATGTACAGTCTTTGAATATAACCTGGCCGAAATAACTACTTAATTGACACTAATTCTTCAATCATAACATCATCAAAGTATTATATTTGTCAATCAACTGTTTCTGACTAGTTGCTAATTATGGACTGGGGGCATTTTTCCCCTGGAGTGTAGGAGGCTTAGGGGTGATCTTATAGAGGTCTACAAAATAATGAAGGGCATAGCTAAGGTAGACAGTCAACATCTTTTCCCAAAGGTAGAGGAGTCTAAAACTAGAGGGCGTAGATTTAAGGTGAGAGGGGAGAGATACAAAAGGATCCAGAGAGGCAATTTTTTCACACAGAGGGTGGTGAGTGTCTGGAACAAGCTGCCTGAGGTAGTAGTGGAGGCAGGTACAATTTTGTCTTTTTAAAAGCAATTAGACAGTTACATGGGTAAGATGAGTGTAGTGGGATATGGGCCAAATGCGGGCAATTGGGATTAGCTTAGTGGTAAAAATTGGGCTACATGGACATGTTGGGCTGAAAGGTCTGCTTCCATGCTGTAAACCTCTATGACTCTATACAGTACTTCTTAATGAATACATGAGTTTATAAAGTACAGAGCACAAAATGGCTTATTTTGTTCAGTGTCTTGATCTTGTTAGCTTGTGATGGTGAATCTAATGTGAAAATAGTTTATGAATGGTCAATTTATACTAAAATTCTACTATCCAGGCCTACTTACACCAAATATTTCTATAAAATCAGCAAGAACCAGTAAAATTCAATCAGCTACTGTCTGAAAGTAGTTGATGATCCCTTGAAACATCTTTGTGAAGGAGCTCCTTCTAACTGTTGAGCGCACGTTCATCAGCACGAGGCTAAAAAAAGGCATTAGCTGGAAAGTCATATCAGAGTTACACGTGCTGAAATCTTGCTCCTGTTCACACTAGCCGGATCATACAGGTCGGCTGACCATGCACCCTCCTGTGGATTTACAGATGGCAAGGGGTGCATTCAATGGGAAATCCCGTTGGCCAGCGAGCACGGGCCACCTCCCACCACAAAGCACGCCACGGAGAGGGACAAAAGTCCCACCAGTGATGGCTGACATCTTAATCTGCCTACGTTTCATACTTCTACTGCATGAAGCTGAACCCACACTCACACCCTTCCTCAAATGGAGTTCAGTGGAGCCAACACCAGAAGTTTGCATCCACACATCACAAATGCCAGTTTAGAACTGAATAGGCCTCTGTTACCCAATCAAACTTTGGGGTCTACATGTCCCCATTATACAACAGCTGACTTGGGGCAACTGTACGGCCTGCCACAAAATTCTATATTAAACTGCTTCAACTAAGAGATTTAGTGATACTGTGCAGCATCATACCATTGGTAAATACTTTAATGAGATTTCCATAGCAGGTAAATGTCTAATTTTCTTCATTGATTAAGAAACCTCAAGCCAAGCTGATCAATTTGAAGAGGTTAAATAGCACTCATGACAGGGTAGTTTACTTCAGATTTGACTTTGGGCATGGAATTTCTTCTGCAGGAATCCTAGCAGGCGGGACAGAAAATTTGGTGAACCAGGCAAAGATCCATTGACCTCAGGTGGGAATTTGCGATCTTGAGATGTGCGCACCGGAAAACTCCTCCCTGGGTTTGGTAGCCTGGAGTCACCCTGATAAGGACAATTTACTGGGAATGCAGGAATCTGAAACAAAAGCAGAAAATGCTGGAAAATCTCAGCAGGTCTGACAGCATCCACACTCGAAACTTTGGCTCTATTCTCTATCCGCAGATGCTGTCAGCTCTGATGAGATTTTCCAGCATTGTTGGGGTCAGTTTATGCTGAGCTATCCTTAACATCTCAATTGAGACTGATTTCACTGGCTGGAGGTAAGACAGAAAGCAATGATGGAAACTAATGAACCAAATTTAGTTTGGAAGCTTACATTTTATTTAGATCAATGTTCATGAATGACTAAGCAAATCTTCAAAGTTGAAATTCTAAACAACAACAAAAAAAATCAAAAATAAGAAAGTTAATTTCTATCGTAGTGGAGACGATTCTCCCAGCCCACTGCTCTAATTTGGGGCATAGCAGGATGGGAAGCTCGAGCAGAGACACCGGGAATCAGCATGGAGCTGCATCATGTACAGGCCCTCATTTGAATAGGTTTTAAATCCTATTAGCAGGACAGAACTCTCCAGGCCCACTAATAGGCCTCCTTCTCTCTCTCTCTCTCTCTGACACCCCCCCACCCACACAAGGGGTGTTTCAATCCAGCGGAGTTTATTATAGCTGCCCACTTGTGAGGTACTGGCAGCCCGATTCTGCTGGACTGAAAGGGGGGCAATTGAGACCCCCCAGGGGGTCTTGCACTGGGGGGTGCCCCCTGGACTTTGCTACCTTGGCAATGCCAGCCTGGCCCCATGGCACTGCCCAAAGGGCAAATTACCCATACCCATGGGCATCTTGGCACAGCCTACCAGGCTAAGGGCAGAGCCTAATGAGGGTGGGGTGATCTGTGGGGATGGGGGTGTTTCATTGCCACCCTGCACTCGGGCTAAGTGACAGAGGGAGGGAGGCCAGTGATCAGGTCTGGCCACCAGGGTTGGGGAGGGCAGCCTGCTGGGAGATCGGTGCTGCATTGGGGGTGGACGGGACTGCGGGGGTGGGATAGGGAGATCAGGGCTGTCAGGGTTGGGGGGGGTGGTGGTTGAGGCTGGTCCAGGCATGTGTGAGAGGCCAGCAATTGTCCTGTAGAAGGGTCACATGCAGGGACATGGGTCTGGCCATGATTGAGCTGGCCAGCAACTGGGAGGCCATTGTACATGTGCCAATCTCGGTGCTGACAGATCTGCGCAGGTGCAATAGTCCGCTCAGCGCTGTACTGCCAGTCTATCCAGCAGGAATAGGCCCCACCCACATCTTTTTGGACTGATTCACTTTGTAGGGTGCTCACGGTGTGAGAGATTCATTTTGAAACTCCCACTGAAAAAAGCAGTTGGATTTACTCCGGTTCTTACACGAATTTGACACTTTGAATTTATTTGGGAGAATCGTCCCACTGCCTTTCTCATTTCTGATCAGTTGATGTCTGCTAGTGTTGGATAAGGTGACCGATAACAAACGGAAGTGATATTCATCAGGCATACTGTTATGCAATGGACATTTCAGGGAGTCGTAATGTCAAGAGTCTACATTGAAATACTGAGATTACAACTCAGAGAAAATGTTGACATGTTAATTTCATTAGTCTGTTTGATTTGTAATATTGATTTCTCAGATACGTTTAGCAGTGCTTTCAACATTTACATTAGCTTTCCGAGGATCATTTTAACCTAACCTCTGGGCAAGAAACAATGACCTGTCTAATACCTTGTCTAATTTTGCTCTCTGTCGATACGAACATGAGTGGAACTCATTACAGAGTATTTGAGTGGATCTCAATATGTAAAATCTGAACTGAAATCATTGCCTCTTCAGCTGCAGTTCAAAGCACTCATCGGACTTTTGGTATTCTTTGTGCTTTTCATGTGATGCCTTGTGAAACATGGAATCTCTACAGTCAGAAAGAGACCATCTGGCCCATCAAGAAGGCACTGACAACAATCCCATCCGTTCCCTGTAATCCCACATATTTACCCTGCTAGTCCCCCTGACACTAAGGGGCAATTTAGTATGGCCAATCCACCTAACCTGCACATCTCCCCACCCACCCCCCCACCCCCCCAACCCCCCATATCCCTGTAACCCCATGCATTTACAATAATCCATCTTTAAACTGCGGGAGGAAACCAGAGCACCCAGAGGAAACCCACGCAGACACAAGGAGAACGTGCAAACTCCACACACACAGTCACCCAAGGCCATTTACCCATGTTGCCTATCTTTTTACACACTGTGGCTAAGGGTGAGGAATGCTTTGGAGTCAAACAGTAAGTAATATGGCTGGATGGTTTATTCTGGAGGGGGTGGGTGGGTCGCGGCCAGCACATGCTTCTTACTGAGCCTGGGTTTCCTTTGCCCCAAAGCTAATGGTGTATTTATTCCAAATAAAGAATTCTTTGTGCACTTGCTACATCATCTATTATCTATTTTGCATTCTGGAGTTTAATTCAAGTTCAATATTGAACAAGTGTCTTGTGGGATGCCAATATATGATTCAATGTGAATTTCTACCAACATAGGGTGGCACGGTGGCACAGTGGTTAGCACTGCTGTCTCACAGCGCCAGGGATCCGGGTTCAATTCCGGCCTCAGGTGACTGCTTGTGCAGAGTCTGCACATTCTCGCCGTGTCTGCGTGGGTTTCCTCCGGGTGTCCCACACTCCAAAGATGTGCAAGTTAGGTGGATTGGCCATGCTAAATTGTCTCTTAGTGTCAGAGGAATTAGCAATGGTAACTACGTGGGGTTATGGGGATAGTGCCTGGGTGGAATTGTGGGCGGTGCAGGCTCAATGGGCCTAATGGCCTCCTTCTGCACTGTAGGGATTCTATGATTCTATGATAATAAGCTATTGAACCATTTGAACCGTATCAACAAGACATACAAAGTTGACAACATTATTCGGTGTTGTATTCACCTTGCACTTTGTATTGTAAGTCATTTTCTATGATTAACTGACAAGCTGTTACATGACATGAGATGTTACCACCATATCGCCACTGTGTCACGCAGGCTTATTGCTGTCAAGATAAAAATAAGATTACTTACAAACATGTGTCATAAAATAAATTTACTTGAAGCTATATAGATCCTGTAGGGATTATTCCCAGCTGAACCTTGAAAAACTGTCAAGCTATCAGCCATTCTGGGAACACTGACATGCCCATCACCCCCACCTCCCCCCACCCCACCCCCACCCCCTGTGGTGACTGGCAACCAACTCTACATAGCAGCTAATCGATTTGCTGCCCTCTATCACCAGAGTTGCCACATATGATCAGTTTAATGCTCACAGCTCTCCAGCCACATGTAATTTAAGCTGAGGGCTCAAAGTAAAATGGGCTTCATGGCATTAAACACTGGAGGGTAGAATACATTCCCCTGCCTGGTGCACACCACAGGTTAAAACTGGTCCCAGGGTCAGGTGTCAGAACAATCCAGAGAACTCTACAAACCTTTGAAACTGGCAGTCAGGACATGGATGTTGAAGACCCTCTCCCATTTCCAACAGGAGAGGTGGTGGCAAAGTGATTAGTTCACAGGACTAATGATACAGAGGCCCAGGCTTGGAGTATGGGTTCAATTCCCACCATGGCGGCTACTGTAAATTCAATAAATAAAATCTGGAATATAAAGCTTGTCTCAGTGATGGTGATCATGAAACTATCATCGATTGTCGCAAAGACACATCAGGTTCACCAATGGCCATTAAGGAAGGAAATCTGCCCTGCTTACCTGGCCTGGCCTACAAGTGATATGGTCAACTCTTCACCACTCACTAACTGAACATTTCAAAGGGCAATTTAGGGATGGGCACCAAATGTTAGCTTTGCCATTGATGCCCGCATCTTGTGAAATAATAAACAATTCAAATTTTTGCCAGTAGAGGAAAGGGGGTAGAATCATAGAATCCTAAGCGCAGAAGGAAGCCATTCAGCCCATCGAGCCTGCACTGACTACAATCCCACCCAGATCCTACCCCCATTACCCCATGCATTTAGCCTTGCTAGCCCCCCGACAGGAAGAGGCAATTTAGCACGGCCAATCCATATAATCCACACAACTATGTGACTGTGGGAATAAACCGGAGAACCCGGAGGAAACCCATGCAGACACAGGGAGAATGTGCAAGCTCCAGACAGACAGTGACCCAAGCTGGGAATTGAACCAGGGCCCCTGGTGCTGTGAGGCAGCCACCGTGCTGCTCCATGGGTGGGGTATGAATCACTCAGGTAGGAAGCCCAAACTCAGCAGGGCCACTTAAACTCAGTGCTGAGTTCAAACACATGCCCAATTGCAAGAGACGTAACCTGCAGCGTGGGAGTCACATATTTGTGAAGTGGACCTGAAATCTCTTAAAGGATGCATAAGTTCTACTTGACTGTCCTGGTCTGCTTTTCTTTTAATCTATTCTTAAAATTGTAAAGAAAAGCTTGCTGCAGCTGCTAGCGATTGTTAAAAAAAACCTCTGCTGGATTGCTTTTATTGGCAGGATACCTGGTGTAGCATTTACTCAAGCAATTTCAATAGAGTTCTTTGTTGACATCTCCTTAAAGCATGTTCTTTATGAATGATTGGCTGAGTTCCAAAAGCTACAATTGTCTCAGCAGGGTCTTTCAGTTCACTGATTGGCAGTTAAAGAGGCTATTCAATTATTAGAGGTATGAGCAGAAGCCTATTTGCTTTTTGTTTTTACAAGAGATTAATCACTTGAGGAAAGGTAAAAGCTTTTATGCTTTCATAGAATCATATAATCCCTACAGTGAGAAGGAGACCATTCAGCCTATTGAGTCTGCAGTGACTCTCCAACACACCATGTCACCTAGGTCCTCTCTTCCACCCTATCTTCATAACTCCACATATTTACCATGGCTAATTCCCCCGAATCTACACGTATTGGGACACTGAGAGGCAATTTAGCCTGGCTCGTCCACCTAACCTGCACACTTGTGGACCATGAGAGGAAACATGAGCACCCAGAGGAAACCCATGCAGACACAGGGAGAATGTGCAAACTCCACAAAGGTGGTATCCCAAGACTGGGATTGAACTCGGGTTCTTGGCACAATGCGGAAGCAGTGCTAACTACTGTGCCACCATGCTTCCATGAATGGTGAGCTTTTTCACTAACAAGTCCACTGAGTGCTGAGATCAACTTTTAGAAGTATATTTTGTTTCATCTCCACATTTCTCCTGAGGTCTGCCAAAGGTGGATGCCAGTTGAAAGACTGTGCAGCTGACATGTAGGGTATGACAGGCTAAGTGAGGTGGTGGGAAGAGGTGAAGAGATGTGAGTGTTGAGTTCTAGAGGGCCTAAACTCTTCTAAAACAACTGGGAAGAACTCCCAGAGAACTGAGTTTTGTCTTCTAATCAGCACTCACTGACCCCCAGCAGCCTGCACTCTGCATCCAGGGTCAGCAGGCCTGACACCATCCCACAAACCCTGGAGTGTGAATCTCACAATTAATGGTACTTTTTACCAAGGAGGATCTGGCAAGTCGTGAAATTTCTTAAATCAAGCTATCTGCCTTGGCAGCCATAATCTGGTCCCAGTCTTTCAATTACAAAGCCCTCATCTTGACAAATAGTAAAGTGCTTAACTGAAAGAAAAGCAGTCAACTCTTTAGAAATTTTATGGCATCTCCATACTCTGATTCACAAGACCTCAACTCATCTATAAAAACAACTCTTGGAAAAACAACTCCGCTGAACAACTTACCAAAAGTTTGTTTGATATAAAACTTGGATTTTATTGAACCATTATTGCTGTGAGTTCCACATAGCGGAATGAAAAATGCTTGTGGCAGGTAATTCTTTAACTTTTTATTCTGCCAAGGTAGCTTTTATATTGATGACAAACTATATCTAGAAGTAATCATAACACAAGGAAAAAAAGCTGAACATTCTCTTAGTTCTTCTTATCTTGATTGGCATTCAGCAACGTAACAAAAGGCAAAAGTCCACACAGCATTTCAATTCTTTCATCCCAGTCTTTTATAAAAGCCATCACAAGGTGTTGATGAGATAACTATGTGTTGGTATTGTAATGCATGCAGCATGTTACTGTGAAGTAAGGAAGTGTGGGATGAACATAGAACAAATATTGGGGTGAATCCTATCAAGGACAGATGTGTAGACAACAGGGCGTGACTTTCTGCTGGGAAACTCAGAAATTTGAGATTTCCCCAAATGCTGCGGCGTATTGACCTTTCGCAACTTCCCAGCTTTATTCTGTACAACATTCTTTGCCAGCATCTGAGAAGCAAAATGATTGAGGATTCCGGGAGTAATTGTGAATTGTAGTCATAGAATCCTACAGTGCAGATGGAGTCCATCGAGTCTGCACCGACCACAATCCCACTCAGGCTCTATCTCATAACCCCATGCATTTACCCCAGCTAGCCCCCCCAACACTAAGATCTACCTAATCTACACATCTTTAGACTGTGGGAGGAAATTGAATGCTCCCAGAGGAAACCCACATAAACGTGGGAGAACATGCCAACTTCACACAGTCACCCGAGCTGGGGATCAAACCCCGGTCCCTAGCACTGTGAGGCAGCAGTGCTAACCACTGTGCCACCGTGCTGCCCCAACTGGCGTCCAAATGGATGGGGAGCACTCTGGAGGTGGCCATAACCACAGCTGAAAGTAAGTTGCCCTTGCTATTACTGGGAGCTCCCAGAGCGAGCATGGGGAAGATGGGGGTTTGACCCCTCAGAGGTGTGGATGTTTGGGTAGGTGTCTGATAATAGGGGAAGAGTGAAGAGCTCGGTGGCCGGGGCAAAGCTCATATCTTCTTCTCACAGATAAATGTCTTCTCCCAAGGCCTGAGAAAGCAGGATGACTGCAGTTCAACCTGCACAACAGGTTAAATCAGAGGCTGTTAGCCTCATTCGAACACTCAATTGGCCAACCCACTGCCTGGGATCATATTTACTGCCTATCCCTTGTTCCACCTCCTTTGAATTCAGAAGTGGATCAGATAGAGGTTGGGGTTAGGAATTTCAAATGTTAATGTATTGCAGAAAATAAAAGCTCAAGGTATGGGGGATAACATACTGGCATAGATAGAAGACTGGCTGGCTAAAAGAACGCAGATAGTAAGCATAAATGGGTCTTATTCAGGATGGCGAGTGGTGTGCCACAGAAATTAATGCTGGGACCTCAACTGTTTATAACTTATATAAACCACTTTAATAAAGAGATAGAACAATGGAATCCCTATAGTGCAGAAAGAGTCATTCGGCCCATTGAGTGTGCACTGACCCTCCAAAAGAGCATGCCACCCAGACCCTCCTCTCCGCCCTATCCCCATAATCCCATACATTTACCAAGGCAAATCCATCTCGGAGCCAGAGAGCCTAGGGGTGGAAGTTACCCGTCCTGCCCACCATGTGGGCGGAGCGGACCATGCAAATGTCCACTGACCTCGGGCAGGAATTTTCAGTCTTAGGGGCGAGCGTGGCCAGAAAATCCCACTCTAGGAGTTTGTTGTTCCCATATTTTGGAATAAACTTTGAAAATCTAGCATGTGTGAAATTCCACAGAAGTGTGCTGAACAAGACTACCGGGGACCTACGTTTGATTCCCAGATTGTCTCTGTGAGTCTGCACTTTTTCTGTGTCTGTGTGGGTTTCCTCTGGGTGCTCCGGTTTCCTCCCACAGTCTGAAAACGTGCTGATTGGCTGCATTGGCCTTGCTAAATTCTCCCTCGGTGTACCCAAACAGCGCCGGAGTGTGGCAACTAGGGGATTTTCACAGTAACTTCATTGCAGTGTTAATGTAAGCCTACTTGCGATACTAATAAATAAGCTTTAAAAACAATGACTATAATTTCACTCTGGCCTGTACAATATTACAGTATTCCACGCCTACACCCGCATTGAAATGTTACAATGGATCGTAAACAAGAGCAGAAATCCTGTTTGTGCAACACTCTCAGGAATGTACAAGCCCTCAGGCTTTGATTAAACCCTCAAGCTGAATGAGTGCCAATGTCCACTTGGTAGTTAGATAACCCCTGAAAAATGGAAGCCATCACTTCATTAACATAATGTTAGCCTGAGAAAACAAGTCTTGGTCCTCTGGCAGTAATTTCCTACACAAGTTGCTGCATTTTGTAATTTTTTTTTAATGATGGAGCGATATGATTGATTAGAAGGACCCTTACGCATATTGATCCACTTGTATTTTTTTTTAATGAAAGCAGAGCTGATGCTTGCTGGAACTGCGCTGTGCAGTAAGTTATTTATTCTTAGCTAAGTTGAATTACTGTTCAATAGGGCAATCAAGTCTGTGAAATACTTCCCTCTCTAATGATTACATTTAGAGATAGGATTAGAATATAGTGAAAAAAAGAAACCTCGTGACAGAAATTTGCTTTCCAAGATAGATGCGCCTGAAGTTTTGCCAATTTCTTTCAGCAAGGCAAACAAGTGAGGTTAACAGGGGTTGGTCTGACTGTGCATAAGTACTGAGTTCTTTGTTTGCTACGAGGCAGCTCTTTCAAATGCTACATGCAAGTTGCAATTCAATTAAATATGAAGATGTTTCAAGCAGCTGATGCAATGTTTCAGAACTTAATATCAAATCTGCATAACAAGTCTCTTGACATTTACTGCTGGGGGGAAAAAAATTAGTTCCTCATTGCAGATTCAGTTTTGCAGCAATTGTCTATCAAAGGTAAATAGAAGCCACTCATTGATGTTAGTTTCTTAATACTGGAAACCAATGGGACACTGATTCCAACCTCTGCAAATGATGTGCTATCGCTTTCAGAATTGCTTTCAGTTAATTTATTGCGGCTTTAAACCAGCAAGGACAAATTTTTGATTCCTTAACCCGAGCAGGAGCATCCTGAAATAGATTTTAAATGAATGTGCCGGTGCGATTTTCCAGAGCTTTGCAGGTCCATAAAAAACACCCTTTCTGACCAAAATATACCAGTAGGATTTGTACATGAGAATATATCCACTGCCACTTAGAATGAATGAGGGCAGCCTTTTGTATGAACATAAAGAAGGGTCAGAAGTCTCAGAACACTAGGTTAAAGTCCAATAGGTTTGTCTGGTAGCACAAGTCCCCCTTTGCAACCAAATAAATCTGTTGGACTTTAACCTGGTGTTGTGAGACTTCTTACAGTATACACCCCAGGCATCTCCACATCATACATGAAGGAGCCATTGTTAGACCAATTTTCAGGCGCAATCTCTCATGTTCGAGCTCGACCTGGAAGTTCATCAGTTGCCAAATTCAGAAGCTAAATGCCTTCATTATCCAGGGTACCTGTCTGAAACAGGCAGCAAGCCTTTGACCATGCTAATACCTGCGTAAGGACCTACTCTCGAAATGAACAGGAAGCAGGCAACTATCACTGAATAAAACCATGCCGGCTGTGCAGTTAGTTCTTGTAAATAACCATGATGTGGAGATGCCGACGTTGGAAAGGGATGGGCACGGTAAGAAGTCTCACAGCACCAGGTTAAAGTCCAATAGGTTTATTTGGTGTCACGAGCTTTCAGGACGCTGCTCCTTCATCAGGTGAGATGAGGGAGCACCACTCTGAAAGCTCATAATTCCAAATAAACCTGTTGGACTTTAATCTGGCTTTTTGTGACAACTTACCTTGTAAATGATGTTGAAATAGCACTTGGTGGAGGAAAAATTCAGAATTTACTGTCAAATGTATCCTCCTCCTTCACACGCCACACAGGTCCCCATCGCACTCATAGAGTCTGCATTAGAACCCGTAAAAGGCAGAATTTTCCATTTTCTTGTTCAATTGTGGTGGCGAGCGGTTTCAGTGACTCCTTTCCTGCTGCCCAGAATGGTGGGAACTTGCGCTCGATTCAATGTTTGGAACTCATTAGTTATGCACAGGTGAGTATTTCACCGAATCACCTGGCTGATTCATCCACTCACTATCAGCTAGCGGGCTGAGAAGTCCCAGCGCCATATTTAAAACCCAGTTCAACACATCCATCTCACTCTTTACATCCCACCTGGTCCCACTGAAGACAGCATCCAAAAGGCCCCCAGCCTGATTAAGAAGGCAGCACCCTGGTTCAGTCACCAGACCCTCAAGATCTTGATATGAGGGGTCTGGTTGCAGAGGCATGTCCTTTATCTGCGGGAGGGCTCCAAAAAGCACCTGAAGATCTCCCTGTGACCTCTGTTATCCAGGAGATCAGTCCAGCTGATTGATCTCATCTGTTCCAACAGAGTGAATCCCTCTCCGCTCCTCCCCCATCGAACCCTCAGCATAGCGTCATGTACACAAAAAGTTAATTCTTCAAGGATCACCCACATCTATTAGGAGGGGACACATGTCATCACTCATTCTCTCATGGACATTTTCACATCCCCACTGTCCCACCTATCATGTTGTTCCCACTCCATCTTCTGGGGAGGACTCACCACACACAGGGGACATGTAGACCCAGCCTCTGCTCCAAGCATACAGATAGTGATAGGAGAGTTAATGAATTCTAATGTCAGTTCTGGTTGATGGGTGTGCTATCACTGCAGACAAATAGCACTTTGTGAAATCATTTGATGGGCCCATGAAATGTTCTGATCAACTGAAGGCATTGGGATTTTGTACCTTGGAATCCTCCTTCCTCAAGGTTCAGCCACCCTCCTCTCAGTGATGGTGCCCCATTCCAGGATGAATATTCATGTGATGTCAACCCTAGCACGACTAGTCTCTGGAGGTTTGTCTGTTGTCAGGGAGATGTGTTTAAATCATTATTAGAAGTGTTTGATGGCAAGTTTGTGCTCCTCATGGGACAGCAATGAGTGAGGACAGATCATCAGCACTGATATTCCAGTGATTGGGTCTCCTCAGGGTTTGTATCCAAATGCAGGACATGCATTTTTGGATCAGATCCCGAGGCAGATCCTCATCTCAGTCACGGCAGTGTTTCCATCATTAAACTGCATCAGAAGTGTCAAACCTTGTCTCGCATTGCTATTGGTCCCCATTGGACTCCAAGTTCACAGAGTGAGTGCATTCTCTGGACGGCACTGAACAAATCTAAGATCATGTCCTAGTGAGTGATGAAGCCAGAATGCGCAAATGTGAATGTGTTCTCTCAGTGACTGTCTGGCTTTCCCTGAGATAACAGGAAATGGGCTTTGAGGGTCAGAGGAATTATGTCCGATGTCCTCACTGAACTTTACCCTCCCTCGAACCTGACAGTAATGAAAGTATCACAGCATGTCTCCCATTTCTCTCTTCCTCCATGGAATCAGCCACTCATACTTATCCTCAGACACCACTTGGGCTTCCTGAATCTTCAGATCTTCATCTACTGATAACCTCTCATCCTCCTCCAGTTCATCCTCTGGCAAGAGGCTCACCTCTTTGCTTTGCCAGATTGTGAAGGACACAGTGATTCTGTGGGGAAAGCCTCTCCAGTATGTATTGCAGAAAGCTACCTGAGCAGTCCATGCATCTGAAACACATCTTCTGAAGTCCTATGGTTTGCTCTATAATGGTGCATGTGAAACTGTGAATGACATTGTGTCCCTCCTCACCACAACTGCAAGGGCAATGCACTGGAGTCATCGGGCAGTGGGTATCCCTTATCTCCCAGCAGCCATCCCTGCAGATGTTTTGACTCCTTGAAAATCCCAGACACCTGGGAGTGATTGAGGATGAAGGAGACATGATAACTTGCAGGGTCCCGGGCACACATGTGCAGGATGTGTTGGCGATGGGTACACACCAGTCGGGACTGCTGCTAGGGAGTTGGTAAAGGCACATGGGTGCAATCTATTGCACCATGCACTCTTGGGAAACTTGGAATAGCAGTGAAGCAGTGTATCATTGAGAACCTGGCCATCCTGGGCAGATGTTAACGAATACAAACAGCATTTACACCACTAAGCAGCGTGTTAACCATCCCGCCATTAACTCACCACTGGAGAACTGCATCCTGCTTTTACACAGGTGGGTTTCCAACTATTTGGCTCCCACTAGATTATTGGCTCCTGCCTGCCATGAACTCCACCACGGGCGGGATGGGAGAATTCTGAGTTATCTACTGGCCAATTAATAACCCATAAAATCACCTGACTGATGCATTCAGGTGTAAGTGAATTTTTAATCATGTTACAAATCAGAATTACTGCCATGTTATCCCTCTGTTAATAGAAATTGAATTTTATAAGTGTGGAGCTTCATTCCTTCAGTAGTTAATTAGTGTTGTAGACTTCTTAAAAATTACATAACTTCTTCTCTCTGTCTCTTTTATTTCCCTCACTTAATTTTGTTTTCTGTACATGATTTTAATTTAATTTGGACAGGCAATGGCCGAGTCATATTATTGCTAGACTACTAGTCTATTTTGACTCCTACTTTGCAATTTCTGAATGCCCAGAGCAGCAAGAAACATGAATGATTGAAGTCAATTGCACAAGAGATCCTCACCATCACATCTGATTAATTGATGCATTACTAACATTCACCTTCTTTAAGGGTTATTCTCACCTTCTTTGCTCGGGTGGTTAATTGACAGAGTTGGTGGCCTGTGACCGAAGTTACTCGATTAAGAAACATCAGTGAGGCTGATTGTTAAAGGCCATCCGTCCCCTTCAGCTTAATATCCAACTGCTGAAGGTGAAAATTAGGCCTCGTGATTTTTGCTTTCTAATTCATTGAATCCCTACAGTGCAGAAGAAACCATTTTGGCCATTGAGTCTGCACCAACTCTCTGATAGATGATCTTACCTAGATCTGTCCTATTCCCGTAAATCCACACATTTTCCATGGCCAATCCATCCAATTTACACATCCTGAGACACTAAGGGAACCCCCACCCCCTGCATTTACCATAACTAATATACACACCTTTGGACACTAAGGGAAAATTTAGCGTGGCCAATCCACCCAACCTACACATCTTTGGACTGTGGGAGGAAACCGGGACACCCGGAGGAAACCCACGCAGGCACGAGGAGAATGTGCAAACTCCACACAAACCAACAGTCACCTAAAGCCAGAATCAAACCCAGGTCCCTGAAGCTGTGAGGCAGCAGTGCTAACCACTGTGCCACCCTCCTGCTCTAAATGATTAGGATGACTCAGGATCAGTAGAAGAGAAATGTTCGTCCCAGGGTCTGCTTTAGTCACTCTATTCAGTGAGATAAAACCAGGATGGTTTAGAGTCATTGCACGATCATGGAGGTTAATTGGTGAGGACATTTTGACATGGATTTCCATTCCCAGTGGATTAAATCATTCGGCGCTGATTACCTGTGATAATGATAATTCTTTGTGGGTCTTTCTTCAAAGTGAACAGTGGATCAAAGTAATGAGATGTATAAGTTAGGTCAGATTGAGCAAATTATTTATACAGTCTTTAAACTCTGCAAATACAGACATTGGCAGAGTTTTCTGCACATGCTCTGCAAATATTATTTAAGGAAATAAAAACACTGGTGCATATATTTGAATGTTAAGTTTCTTTCTTGCATATTTTACTGCTTTTGCATTCAAGAATCATTTTGTACAGCCCCTCGCCTTGCTAATGCGTTAAATTATTTCCAGATGTCCTGACCTTAATTTTTGTAAATTAATTAAGGGGTGTCGTCCTTTAACTACTTCTGGCTTCTCTTAATAAACAACATGGTGCAATCACTGATGAACTCGGTCGTTTCATTCAATTTTTGATCATTTAGAATTAAAATTAGTGAGGAAACTAATGTTGATCCAACCTCATTACACAGTCTCAGGATAACAAGCCAATCAGTTAAGCCCAGGATGAAAAGAAATTACTTCACTCAAAAGGGTTGTGAATCTTTAGAATGTTCTACCCCAGAGGGTCATGGCTACTGTAGCGTTTAATACATTTTAGGCTTGAACAGTTAGGAAGTTGGCCTTTCAGGACAGTAAGGAACATGGGGAGGAGGTGAATGGCACTAAGTCATAATGCTTTTCCGGAGAGCCGTTGCAGACATGATGGGCCAAAGGGTCTCCTTCTGCACAGCAACAATTCTGTGATTATTAATGTTCCTGATGGATGAAAAATAGATAGGAGTGAGATGGAAAAGTTAAAATGTCTTCATAAATTAAAGTTTATTTATTAGTGTCAGAAGTCGGCTTATATTAACACTGCAATGAAGTTACTGTGAAAATCCCCGAGTTGCCGCACTTCTGTTCGGGTACATGAGGGAGAATTTAGCATGGCCCATGCGTCTAACCAGCACATCTTTTGGACTAGGGGACGAAACCGCAGCATCTGGAGGAAACCCATGCAGACACAGTGAGAACATGCAGACAGTGATGCAAGCCGGAATTGAATCTGGGTCTCTGAAGCTGTGAGGCAGCAGTGCTAACCACTGTGCCACCGTGCTACCTCACGGGCCAGATTTTAATATTAATGAGAGGAGGACATTTTCGTTCCTCGGAAAACTGCGGGACTAAAGTTAGCAGATGGTGGAATTTGAATTCAATAAAAATGATATCTGGAATTAAGAATCTACTGACAACTATGAAACCATTGTCAATTGTCAGAAAAACCCATCTAGTTCACGAATGCCCTTTAGGGAAGGAAATCTGCCACCCTTACCCGATCTGGCCTACATGTGACTCCAGACCCACAGTAATGTGGTTGACTCTCAACCGTCCTCGGACAACTAGGGGTGGGCAATAAATGTTGGCCCAGTCAGCGGCACCCATGTCACATGAATGAATTTTAAAAAACATCAGTATTGGCGAATTGCAATACAATTATTGCATTGCCAAATGTCGGCTTTTCTTAACTTCCAGCAGTAGAAATAAACAAGTGGTTAACCGATCGACCACTGATGTTAATGTACTCGGGCTGGTTGTATCATAGGCTCCACTCATACTTGTTCCCTTTCACTGCTTAAAATTAAAATCAGCCCCGTGTTTTACAGAGTCCTGGTGAACCATTTCTCATCTGATGAAGAGAATTAAAACCTACTTCAAACGTACATTAAGTCCTTGAAAAGACAGTGCAAAATATGAATGTCCTCTGCATTTAATTACTGACTGAGTTGGTGATTCATTACTTGAGCATCAATGCATCCCATGGTAATCAATTAACACTGCAAAACGCAATTTACCAGTGCCTAATGTAATTTTATTACCAAAATGGCAAATTTGCACCAAGCACTTGTTACAACCCCAGTCCGGACCCCAATTTTCTTACAGTACTGGGTGAGAACCCCAGATTTATTGCAATACAGTTACGGACTAGTAATTTCTTTTTTTAAGAAATCCTGGTTACCTGCTAAGAGGATAAAGGCACAAGTGGTGCGATCTTACTGCCTGTTCATGCCACACTTCCGCTGCAGTGAGATGGGGAGATTTTGGCAACCAGGCAAATCTCTGCATAGGATAGGAAAATCCCAGTGGTGTGAACAGTGGTAAGATTCCAGCCATGATTCCATAGTTTTAAACAGACAGAAGAACTTTGTCCATGCCAGAGTTAGCAAAGCAAACAGCTAGCATTATCTATCTTGTGCACTAACATCCAGAACTATTATGGGGTAAACATGAAGTTACAGTGTACTGTGTACAGTTCTGATTTCCCTATTTTGGAAAGGATATTATTAACCTGGAAAGAGTGTACAAAGGATTTACTACGATGCCATGGGACTAAGGAGAGGCTGAATAGACTGGGACATTTTTTTCCTGGACTGTAGGAGACTTAGGGGTGATTTTATAGACCTCAATAAAATAATGAGGGGCACAGATCAGTTAGATAGGCAATGTCTTTTCCCAGAGGTAGGAGAGACTAAAACTGGAGGGCATAGGTTTAAGGTGAGAGAGGAGAGATGTAAAAGGGTCCAGAGGGGCAATTTTTTCACACAAAAGGTGATGAGTGTCTGGAACATGCTGCCAGAGGTAGTAATAGAGACGGGTACAATTTTGTCTTTTATAAAGCATTTAGACGGTTACATGGGTGAGAAGGGTATAGAGGGATATGGGCTAAAGGCAAACAATTGGGACTAGCTTAGTAGTTAAGAGAAAGGGGCAGCATGGACAAGTTGGGCTGAAGGGCCTGTTTCCATGCTGTAAACCTCGATGATTCTATGAGTATGACTCTATGACAGGCAAACACACCACAAACTGATTGTTAAATGGCAGATCCCATTACAACAGGTCCCCTGAACTTTCTCAGCAGTCCACCCTGACTTACTCAGAGGCAGTCAAAAGAAGCAATGGCAGAGAGGCAGACCTGCAGTGGGACACAGCTTTAGCTCCCAGTGTGCTCTGCATTTAAAACAGAGAAAGCTGTTAGTTGATTGGTCAGTGTTAGGGACTGTTTATAGAAAGCTGGAACTTAGATAAACTTTCAATAACTCTAAAGAACCTACCTTATAATTAATTTAGAGACATGAGCAGAAGGGAAGTAAAAAAAAACGACAAGTCCATTATTTCTTTTATTGTTAACTAGTACTATTTATTGGATTATTGAAGTTTAAATTATTAAACTTCCACCATCACTTAAGTGATGATGAAAGGAGGCAATAATTCAATTCAAAATTAATTAACTACTTAATTAAAATAAGGATGACAAGGTGGGTGATGTGTTGTGACTGCAGGATATGGGGGTTCCTGGGTGCCAGTATGATCCAGGATGAACAGATCTGCAGTAAGTGTCTGCAGTTTGAGGAGTATTGGCTCAGTCACTGAACTGGAGTCAAATCCTCTCTCACTTCACTGTCATTCCTTGGTGGACAATGTGTGTATTCTCAGGACGCTGCTGACGAAAGCTGATGTCATATCTTAGTAAGTCATGAGCCAGAAGTGTGAATGAGGACTCATTCCCTCAGTGATTATTTGGTCCTCTCATGATATGACAGGAAACGGCTTTGAGGGCCAGTGGACAAGTGTCCATGTGACCCCACAACTTTATTCTTCCTGGAATCTGTCAGCAATTAAAATTTCACGGGTGCATGTTCCATAACCTCCTTCCAGAGTCTGATGGAGAGTCAACCAGACTCAAAATGTTGGCTGTATTCTCTCTCCACTGCTGAGCTTTTGCAGCATTTTCTGTTTATGTTAATCTGGTTAGTGCTAGTTAAGATGTGGGTGTGCCGGCGTTGGACTGGCGTAAACACAGTAAAAAGTCTGACAACACCAGGTTTTAGTCCAACCTATTTATTTGATAATATACTCACAAGCTTTCGGGGTTAGCCCCTTCATCAGGTGAATGGAGAGCTCTGGCCCCAGACAGAGCATATAAAGCACAGACAGTTTAGAGATTACTGATTAGAATGCGAATCCCTACACCTAACCTGCTGTTCAAGACCTGAAGTGGCTGATAATGTGAGTGGAAGGAGCACCGATCACAGTCTAAAGAGATGTGTACTGTCTCCAGACAGTACAGTGAGTGAGGTTTTGCAAACCCAGGCAAGTCACGGGGGTTACAGATAGTGTGACATGAACCCAAGATCCCTGTTGAGACCGTCCTCATGTGTGCGGAACTTGGCTATCAGTCTCTGTTCAGCGACTCTGCGCTGTCGTGTGTCGTGAAGGCCGCCTTGGAGAATGCTTACCCGAAGGTCAGAGGCTGAATGTCCGTGACCACTGAAGTGTTCGCCAACAGGAAGGGAACAGTCTTGCCTGGTGACTGTCGAGCGATGTTCATTCATCCGTTGTCGTAGCGTCTGCATGGTCTCCCCAATGTACCATGCTTCGGGACATCCTTTCTTGCAACGTATCAGGTAGACAATGTTGGCCGAGTTGCAAGAGTATTTACCATGTACCTGGTGGACGGTATTCTCACGTGTGATGATGGTATCCATGTCGATGATCCGGCATGTCTTGCAGAGGTTGCTGTGGCAGGGTTGTGTGGTATTGTGGTCACTGTTCTCCTGAAGGCTGGGTAGTTTGCTGCGAACAATGGTCTGTTTGAGGTTGTGTGGTTGTCTGAAAGCAAGAAGTGGGGGTGTGGGGATAGCCCTGGCGAGATGTTCGTCTTCATCAATGATATGTTGAAGACTCCGGAGAAGATGTCGTAGCTTCTCCGCTCCGGGGAAGTACTGGACGACGAAGGGTACTCTGTCCACTGTGTCCTGTGTTTGCCTTCTGAGGAGATCGGTGCGGTTTTTCGCTGTGGCGCATCGGAACTGCCGATCTATGAGTCGAGCACCATATCCTGTTCTTATGAGGGCATCTTTCAGGGTCTGGAGGTGTCTGTCACGATCCTCCTCATCTGAGCAAATCCTGTGTATACGGAGGGCTTGTCCATAGGGAATGGCTTCTTTAACATGTTTAGGGTGGAAACTGGAGAAGTGGAGCATTGTGAGATTGTCTGTGGGCTTGCGGTACAGTGAGGTGCTGAGGTGACCGTCCTTAATGGAGATGCGTGTGTCCAAGAATGCAACTGATTCTGGGGAATAGTCCATGGTGAGTCTGATGGTGGGGTGGAATTTGTTGATATCATCATATAGTTGTTTCAGTGATTGTTCACCATGAGGCCAAAGGAAGAAAATGTCATCCATGTATCTAGTGTACAGCATCGGTTGAAGATTCTGTGCAGTGAAGAAGTCTTGTTCGAACCTGTGCGTGAAGATGTTGGCATATTGAGGTGCAAATTTGGTCCCCATGGCTGTTCCATGTGTCTGGATGAAAAACTGGTTGTTGAAGGTGAAGACATTGTGGTCCAGGATAAAGCGGATGAGTTGTAAAATTGCATCTGGAAACTGGCAGTTGTCAGCATTGAGTACTGAGGTAGTCGCAGTAATGCCATCATTGTGGGGGATGTTGGTGTAGAGCGCCGAGACATCCATTGTGACGAGGAGTGTCCCTGGTTCAACTGCTCCGTGTGTGCTGAGTTTCAGTAGGAAGTCCGTAGTGTCGCAACAAAAGCTGGGGGTTCTTTGTACAATGGGTTTCAGGATGCCCTCGACGTAGCCGGAGAGGTTCTCACACAGAGTTCCATTGCCCGATACGATGGGACGGCCAGATGTGTTTGCCTTGTGTATCTTTGGGAGGCAGTAGAGATCTCCAATGTGGGGAGTACGTGGAATGAGAGCACGGAGGGTGCTCTGAAGGTCCGGATCAAAGGTCTTGATCAGATTGTTGAGTTGACGAGCGTGTTCTTTGGTCGGATCTGTGGGTAATTGTCTGTAGTGTTCCTCATTGTTTAGTTGTCGGTACACTTCTTTACAGTAATCCGTTCTGTTCAGTATGACGATGGCCCCTCCTTTGTCTGCTGGTTTGATGACAATGTTGCGGTTTGTCTTGAGAGCGTGGATGGCGTTGCGTTGTGCTTGGGTGATGTTCGGGGCTGTCTTGTGAGTGCGGCTGATGAATCTGGTGTTAACGCACCTCCTGATGGTTTGGGCATACAAGTCCAGTCAAGGGCAGCGGCCTTCCGGAGGAGTCCAATTGGATTCCTTCCTCTTAGGCTGTTGCACTGCGGATCTCTCTGTCGGTTGTTCTGGTTCATCGACTGTCTCATTGTGTTCGTTGCTGGCCTCTTGGGGTTTGTGGAAAAACTCCCGCAGCCTCATTCGCCTGATGAATTCCTCTGTGTCTGCTGCGAGACTGATGGGGTCCATTTTGGTGGTGGGGCAGAAATTGAGCCCTCGGCTGAGAACTTCGATTTCATCTGGTTGAAGTGTGTAGTCCGACAAGTTGACAATAGACCTCCCTGCGGTAGTGCTGTTTTCTACTGTGGTGCCGGGGGAGGCTTGGTTGTTGCTGGCGGCGATGCCGAGTTTCTCAAGTTTCCTATTCTTGGTGTGCATGTAGGTGGTGTAGTTTCTTTGTCTCATCTGCTTGGCAGAGTTTCGCAGTTGGTCTGCATCCTGAGCACAAGTTGAGAAAATGTATTCCATTTTAGTTTCCAGGGTGCGGCGTTTGCTGTAAAGCTGGTGTATGAGGTGGTTGAGAAGTGTGAGAGAGGTGAGACCTCCCTGCGGTAGTGCTATTTTCTACTGTGGTGCCGGGGGAGGCTTGGTTGTTGCTGGCGGCGATGCCAAGTTTCTCAAGTTTCCTATTCTTGGTGTGCATGTAGGTGGTGTAGTTTCTTTGTCTCATCTGCTTGGCAGAGTTTCGCAGTTGGTCTGCATCCTGAGCACAAGTTGAGAAAATGTATTCCATTTTAGTTTCCAGGGTGCGGCGTTTGCTGTAAAGCTGGTGTATGAGGTGGTTGAGAAGTGTGAGAGAGGTGAGACCTCCCTGCGGTAGTGCTATTTTCTACTGTGGTGCCGGGGGAGGCTTGGTTGTTGCTGGCGGCGATGCCAAGTTTCTCAAGTTTCCTATTCTTGGTGTGCATGTAGGTGGTGTAGTTTCTTTGTCTCATCTGCTTGGCAGAGTTTCGCAGTTGGTCTGCATCCTGAGCACAAGTTGAGAAAATGTATTCCATTTTAGTTTCCAGGGTTCAGCCTCTCTGACCTTCGGGTAAACATTCTCCAAGGCAGCCTTCACGACACACGACAGCGCAGAGTCGCTGAACAGAGACTGATAGCCAAGTTCCGCACACATGAGGACGGTCTCAACAGGGATCTTGGGTTCATGTCGCACTATCTGTAACCCCCGTGACTTGCCTGGGTTTGCAAAACCTCACTTACTGTACTGTCTGGAGACAATACACATCTCTTTAGACTGTGATCGGTGCTCCTTCCACTCACATTATCAGCCACTTCAGCTCTTGAACAGCAGGTTAGGTGTAGGGATTCGCATTCTAATCAGTAATCTCTAAACTGTCTGTGCTTTATATGCTCTGTCTGGGGCCAGAGCTCTCCATTCACCTGACGAAGGGGCTAACCCCGAAAGCTTGTGAGTATATTATCAAATAAATAGGTTGGACTAAAACCTGGTGTTGTCAGATTTTATAGTGCTAGTTAAAGCAGACACAAGCTTTTGGCATACTCGTCTTGTTAATAAATTGGGGGAGGCACGGTGGCACAGTCGTTAGCTCTACTGCCTCACAGCTCCAGGAACCTGGGTTTGATTCCCGACTTGGGTCACTGTCTGTGTGAAGTTTGCACATTCTCCCCATGTTTGCGTGGGTTTCCTCCGGCTGCTCCGGTTTTTTCCCACAGTCCAAAAGTGTGCGAGTTAAGTTGATTGGTCGTGCTAAATTAACCGTTAGTGTCCCAGAGTGTGATCGGTTAGTGAGATTAGCAGGGTAACTATGGGGAGATAGGACTTGGGTGGCATTGTTGTCGGTGCAGACTTAATGACCTCCTTCTACACTGTAGGGTTTCTAAAAGCTTTAGTAAAAAAAGGAGACAAAGTAGCGACTTGTCATAACATGCACCTTTCATCCTTCAGTGGTCTTATCTCCATTTTGATTTTCTTCTTGTTCATGGATCTACAGAACACTTCATTTTTTTAATATTACTTTCATTTTCGCTGCCTGATGATTTTTTTCTTCAATGTTCCATATATCCCTTTTATCCTGTTCTTCCTTCGTATTTAACCACTTCTTACGTGTCCTTTCTCTTCAGATTCAATTTTCTCTTTTGATCTTTATTCATCCATGGTTCCTCGTCATAACTTTGGGCTTTGATTGCAATACAATTCTCTTAAGCTCTACTTTTTTTTTAGTTTTTATTTATTAGAGTCACAAGTAGGCTCACATTAACACTGCAGTGAAGTTACTGTAAAAATCCCCCAGTTGCCACACTCTGGCACCTGTTTGGGTACACTGAGGGAGAATTTAGCATGGTCAATTCACCTAACTGGCATGTCTTTCAGACTGTGGGAGGAAACAGGATCACCCATAGGAAACTCACCCAGAAACGGGGAGAATGTGCAGACTCTGCACAGACAGTGACCCAAGCCAGGAATCAAACCCAGGTCCTTGGCACTAAGAGGCAGCAGTGCTAACCTCCTTGTCTCCCACCAATTATCCCTTTTGTGATTTTCCACTGTTTCTTTCAGGTGGAACTTTCCAGATTCCCCCCCAAGCTCCCTGATTTCATGATGGGTTTCATTGTGGGTAGGGGGTAGGGTGCAATGGGAGGCTGGGGTGGCCAGATGGGAAGGTAGACTGCAGCAGGCATTGAAAAATGGGTTTCTTGCCCATAGTGGCAGGTCTCACCATTCCTGCCAGATGGGGGTGTGAAACCATTTGGCATTCCCATAATGGGATGCAGGTAAAGGTTCAACCTTTTCTTCATGTGTTGACTCTCCTAACCTGTTTGCCCACATACCACTTTGCAAGTGGCTCGGAGCAACCCTTGCTCCATAATCACTGCAAGTAAAATACTTTAGGATTTCTGCATGCGCGCACGTGGATTTGGAGGGGCAGTAACTAGTGAAGGCAAAAACTGAAAAATGAGTATGGAAAATGGAATCCTTTGTATAAATGAAGGAAGAGGAATTGAAATGTGCAGCATGAACAAGTACGCCTCTCCCCACAGTCCCCCCAGCCCCCAAGAAAAATAGAACCTTATGATAAGAAACTATGACCTGAAGGACAAGTTGTTCTTTCTCAGCAACATCCATTTCATACAAACTTACAAAACTGTCAGTGTTTTCATGGCAAAATATAAAGCTTGGAGAATGCCGCTGACAGCAATTATTATTAATTGTATAAATCTGGGAAGCTTAATAAGACTATCACACATTTTGTGTTCAAGCAGTCTTCGGCATTCAAATTCCCCACGGGATTATTGAGCTCATTAGTTATTGGACATGAAGCATGCTGACCTGATTTCCCACTGCGCCTACAACTGATCCACATCAACACCACCTGCGCAAGATAATCGAATCCTTGGCTGAAATTTTCCGGTCTCGCATGCCCCATGACTACTGCTAGCGAGAATGGAGAACCTGGCGCTCTGCTGAATCCCTATTCGCTGCAGCGGGACTGGATGATCCCAACCTGAGGCCAAAGAATTCCAGCCTCCTACCTGCACCCTCTCTTTTCTTTCTCTATGAACGGTATGCTTTGTTTGTACAGCACGGAAGAAACAATACTTTTCACTGTATACTAATACTGTCATCGAATCCTACAGTGCAGAAGGAGGCCATTTGGCCCATTGAATCTGCACCGATCACAATCCCACCCAGTTCCTATCATCATAACCCTGTGCATTTAACCTAGCTAGTCCCCCTCACTCTAAGGAGCAAAGTAACATGGCCAATCCACCTAACATGCACATCTTTGGACTGTGGGAGGAAACCGGAGCACCTGGAGGAAACGGACGCAGACGCAGGGAGAATGTACAAACTCTACACAGACAATGACCCAAGCTGCTTCAACCATTTTCTCTCACTTCCTCTCATTTTGGAGCCTGTTTACTCGCGGTTATTGATAGTTCTGAATTCCTTTCAGTAGGCGATATTCACTCTGCCTCTCAACCTGACTAGTGAACTGCCCTGAGGCAGGATCTAAAGTATCGACTGTCAGTATATTCTATCCCTGAAATGTTAGAATCTTCAGTCAAACAGGGATCAGCTCCCAGAAGTGCTAACTTACAAAACACACAGTCTAAAAGACCAAACATCTCGATTCACTCCCACACTACAAGTCACTGTATGTGTCACAGATCAACCGCCCCGAATTGAAATTTGATTTATTCTTGTCACATGTATTAGTACAGTGAAAAGTATTGTTTCTTGTGTGCTGTACAGACAAAGCTTCCCATTCATAGAGAAGGAAAGGAGAGAGTGCAGAATGTAATGTCACAGTCATAGCTCGGGTGAAGAGAAAGATCAACTTAATGCAAGAAAGGTCCATTCAAAAGTCTGATGGCCGCAGGGAAAAAGCTGTTCTTAAGTCGGTTGTATGTGATCTCAGACTTTTGTATCTTTTTCCAAAAAGAAGAGGGTGGAAAAGAGAATGTCCGGGGTGTGTGGGGTCCTTGATTATGCTGCTGCTTTTCTAAGGCAGCGAGAAGTGTCGACAGTACCAATGGATGGGAGACTGGTTTGTGTGATGGACTGGGCTTCATTCAAGACACTGTAGATTCTTGCAGTTTTAGCAGAGCAGGAGCCACTCCAAGCTGTGATACAACCAAAAAGAAGGGCTTTCTATGGTGCATCTGTAGAAGTTGGTGGGAATTGTAGTGCACATGCCAAATTTCCTTAGTCTGATTTCACTTTCCAAAAGCCACTTTATACTAATATTTTTCATATTGATGTAGAATCATTTGCTTCTCCGTTTCCCCCTTCTATTTTGACCAGTCCATAACTGCCTTTCCATTTCCAGTTCCGAGGGTAAAAGACTCTGTTCTACAAACTAATTGATGTGATGGAGCTTCCAGGCATTCATGTGTTTTCTGTATTTGAGGCTGAGCCTAGCCAGAAAGGTGCTGTAAATAAGTCACACAAGAACAAAATGTTATACAAGTGAAACAGCATGGGGCTTACTCATTCTAACATTCTTAAAAAAGGGACTGTATTAGTCATCAGTCAGCCATGTGTTCAACTCTACCATACCCAGGAACTTTGTGTAACCTGTTTAGATGTAACACTATCAAACAATCAGCTACCAGAGCATAACTACAATCTATCTCATAATCAAATACTACGCCTAGAGTCTAAAGACAAGAAGGACCATCTCAGCATAGCTGACATGAGTTAGGAAGGACAGGAGGAGACTTGGGTGAAGTATGAACACCAGAACAGACTAGTTGGGCTGAACGGCTTGCATTTGTTTCTGTACATGCTCTGTAAATAATGTTAGGGAATTGGAGGGGGAACGAGTTTCTGAGGAGGGAGCTGAGACAGGCACAAGTTCCAGCAAGTTCTAACTTGGGGCCAGTGGCAGCAGAGGAACCTTCATGGAGAACTTGGCATGAAGCCCATTGCCATGAAGTTCCATAACATGGTCATGTATCTTTGAACATGTGTTGTAAATGGATTCTGCTACAGTTGCATTCAGACCTTGAGTAGAGACTGGTGAATAGTAAATAATGGTTCCAGCCCGCTATGGTCTTTGGGTTCAGCATTAGGCAGAGTGAGCACTATGGATCCCACTTCCATGACACCAGTATTTCAATCTGTGATGGGCAGCTTTGGCCTGTAAGAGTTAAGATGCTGAAGATTTGAAAATGCTGACACCCAAATGAGTTCCATGGATTCTTGCTATTCTATGCAACAATATCATACACCACGCACATATAATTTGTTGGAAGCTGGCTTTCATAGAATTTATAGAATCCCTACAGTGCAGAAAGAGGCCATTTGGCCCATCGAATCTGCACCAACCACAATTCCACCAAGTCCCTATCCCCATAACCCCATGCATTTACACTAGCCAGTCCTCTTGACACTAAGAGTCAATTTATCATGGCCAACCCACCTAACCCTAACGTCTTTCGGACTATGAGAGGAAACTGGGGCACCCGGCGGAAACCCACACAGACATGGGGAGAACGTGCAAAGGCTTTGTAGGGACAATTGTACAGATTTAAGCGCAATAGTATTTCAGAGCTAGTTACAGAGTCCATGCCAAATGTGAATGTGTGAAGAAGCTGGAATGCTACCCGATTATTTTGTACATGACCTCAGTCCAGATGCACCAGATTGAGTGAAATTCTATGGCAAGTATACATTGTGATGTTAGTGTACCTTTAAGAGTTTTTTTTGGTCATGTTCACAGCCTCAGGAGATATCATTGTTGGGAGGAGAAAAATCTGTGGGCAGGTCAGGTGTCAGGAGTTCATTTTCATTTTCAGTTTGAGAAGTTGGAGTGTTAGCAGCATTACGAAAAGAGAAGTCTCTGTTTCCCTGTTTCTTTTTCTTTGGAAATTCTGTTGGTCAGCTAAAAGCAAGATCTTGCTTTTCTGTAGGTTGAAAATCTGCTGTTGTTGGGGGTTGGACCAGAGTCTCCCTGCCGTTTTCTTCAAACTATTCTGAGTATCAAGAACATTTGAATTCAACTAATGACCTCAATCCCAGTATCACATGAACTTTTGTCTATGTTGTGTTGAATCTGTTTAAAGGGTTGCTTGTGGAGATTGGCTTGATTGGGACAGCTTACATATATTCATTAAGTGTTATACATTATTGTAGTTGTTCTGTTTTTGTTTGTAATTGATAAAAGTTATTGCTAATTTTCTTTCCATACATGTTAACTACAATCTTAAATAAACTTTATTTGATAAAAGCTCCCTAGTGGGTCTTTTGCATCACACCTGAGGTGGAACATATCATGTTTATCCTAGTTAAATTCAAGATACAAAACTTATGATTCAGGCAGGCTTCATAAAACACTTTAGAGTTTCTAACCTGAACCTTAACAACATGACAGAGTACTGACCTGTAACCAAGGTGGGCAACTGTCCTCTGCTGCAAGTTTGAGAAGATCTTCAAATGTAACATGTTGAAAAGAAATGGTGCTGCAGTAAAATCTTTGTTTCCTAAATTGCAATGGCCAGGCCAGTATGTATTACAATCCAAACACTTCAAGGCATGAACCTTACTGATTCTGAAACCTACAGTTTCATTGGTTTAGTCGGCACATGATCAAGATAGAAATAGGAAGATGTGCTTTCAAATTGCCTCTTAGTGTCAGGGGGATTAACAGGGTAAATATATGGGGTTATGGGGATAAGGTGGGATTGTTGTCAGTGCAGGCTCAATCGGCCAAATGGTCTCCTTCTGCAATGCAGGGATTCTGTGATTCACAAGGTATCACGTGGAAAACATGAAGAATACCAAAGTGCAATGAGCTGAGGCTGAGGAGACAATGGCTTCAGTTCAGATTTTATTTATTGAGACCCAACTCTGATGCTCTCTAATGATAAATACTTGGGGTTATAGGGATAGGGCCTGGGCGGAATTGATGGGCAGAATGGCCTCCTTCTGCACTGCAGGGATTCTATGAAAAAAAGAAGTAGGCAATTCAGTCCATTAAGATTCTTTTGTCATTCATTGAGACGGCTGGTCTGTATCCTAACTGCATCCACCTATTTTGGCTCTATGTCCCTTCATACTTATTTTGCTTGAGGTGATGTTTCCTAACTTCAGTGAGAACAATACTGCCTAATTTGTCTCCATTGAATTCTCAAGGTTATAGGAGACAAGAGAACGCAGCTTGGTTTGCAATTGTGCAAATTGCAATGATTTGGAACTGTATTTAAAGATCACAAGGTAAGAAACACACTGAGACTGCTGCTTTAAAGCTGAGTTTGACACACATTTTGAGGAGAAAATGCAATGTTTGATTCAGCCCATTCCTCAGCTTGCCTGAGAGTGTAGCTGTCATGGGATGAAAGGTCAGAAATATATTATCAGTTATCACTGCTTCCTCAATGAAGACCACATAAATAGTTTTTGATCTAGATAAGAAAATTGAAAGCGAGGCAATGACATATACTCAAGAAGTATGCGGGCAATGCTGATAGCCAAAATTGCAATCAATTAATTCATTTTCAATTCTTAAATCTGTATCTTCAACACTGTGGCATGGTGGTTAGCACTGCTACCTCACAGTGCAGGTGACCTAGCTTCAATTCCTGGCTTGGATCACTCTGTGCAGAGTCTGCACATTCTCCCTGTATCTGCGTGGCTTTCCTCTGCGTACTCCAGTTTCTTCCCACTGTCCGAAAGACATGTTGGTTAGGTGAATTGGCCATGCTAATTTCTCCCTCAGTGTACCCAAACAGGTGCCGGAATGTGACAACTAGGGGATTTTCACAGTAATCCCATAGTAGTGTTAATGTCAGCCTACTTGTGACACTAATAAATAAACTTTAAAAAAAGGTCTCTCTGGTGTTCTATGAAATGTTTTCAAATAAAATGGAGCCATCCCTCATTCAATCTGCTGTCCACAAATACAACAGTCATGTTGACACATAACATGGCCCTGGAGTCAAGAAGACTTCCTTTAAATCTCTACCTACAGCAAACCTTATTGTCACTTGTGAGCTCTGACTTTCGGCCTCTGGTAAGCAATTACTGAGAAAAGCATCTCTAAATTGTGAAAGCTCCTCTTCTGTTTTCTCCAGCATATCAAAGCCATTGCAACATCTTTTTGATGAGGTCAACATGCCAAAGGAGGAAAATAAATGGTTAACAATAATAATCAAATAATGGAGGAACAGAATGTATGAAGTATGTCACCAATAATAAATGCCACTAGAGGTTCACAAATCTGTCAGAGCGTAAGTCTCTCAGAAAGCTATCAGAGCATCTCAGAAATATGACAAGGCGTAGTGAGAAAAGCATCTGGTATAAACCATGATTGATGAAAATCCTGGAGGATTAAATATTTGTTGTGATAGGTTTGTAACGGGTATTGTGACAAAAAAATGAAAGCAATGTGACATTAAAAAAATCATGACCTATTGCCATTTTTATTCTATTATTATTCTGTCCCAATGACATTTGAGAAAACCCATTAGAAGGAAACATTCCAACATTCTTGAGGTTCAGCCCTTTCATCTTTTGGCACCTGAACTTGAAACAAGCACAAACTGCAAACAAAATGCCCTTCTCCATCTATTGGTTGTTCTGCCCAAAGTGAAATAAACCCTGGGAAATCCTAACCATAGAGAGAATCTAATCACAGGATGGCGGGCAAGTTAAAATGTCAGAAGACCATGTAATGTTGGAGGGTTCAGGTGCGATAATAAATCATGAGAGGAAGGTTTGAGTGATTTGACAATGACATGAACTCAAAGGTGCTTTATATAATGAAATCATTCAACAGCCTGTGTTACTTTTCCTATCATGTGCGGATAGACAGAAAGACAGAGCCCGCTGTTGGCAACTTGTTGGTATTTTTGGTTTGAACCAAAGTGTTGGCAAAACTGGAGGAGCCCCCAGTTTAAGGCGTTACAGTTGTTGGCATTGCTGCCTCGCAGCGCCAGGGACCCAGGTTCAATTCCAGCCTTGGGTGACTGTCTGTGTGGACTTTGCACATTCTCCCCATGTCTGCGTGAGTTTCCTCCAGTGCCTAGTTTCCTCCCGCCCTCCAAGGATGTGCAGGGAATTGGCCGTGGTAAAATTTCCCCCAAGATGTGTAGGTTCGCCATGGTAAGTGTGTGGGATTAAGGGAATAGGGTTCGCAAAGAGGCCCTGGGTATAATGCTCAGTCAGAAAATTGGTGCAGACTTGATGGACCGAATGGCCTGATTCTGCATTGTAAGGATTCTATTCTATGATCTATGAAAACACAAGAAAAGAGCTCACTGGCTCCCCATTATTCCAGACACTTACTGTTCCAACTCTCTCCTGGAAATGATTAGAGTGGAATTCTCGGAAGAGAGGAAGGGATAAATCAGGTAATTACAGGCCAGTTAGTCAAACATCAATGGTGAAGAAACTATTGGAAGCAATTCTGAGAAACAGAATGAATCTGCACTTGGAGAGGCAGGGATTAATCAAGAACAGTCAGTAGGGTTTGTTAAGGGGAGGTTATGTCTAACCGACTGCGTTGAATTTTTCAAAGAGTTGTCCAGGTCTGTAGTTGAGGGCAATGCATTTGCTGTTGTCTTCTTGGACTTCAGCATGGATTTTGATAAGATCCCACACGGTGGCACAATAGTTAGCACCGCTGTCTCAGAGGCCAGGGACCCCTTCCTCCCCCACCCCATCAGAGTAAGAGCAGCAGTGAGCCCCCCACCCTCTGATCAGGCTGTTCTGTCCTGACCCTGCAGCCTCGAGGTCTCTCCCCTCCAACCCCTGCCCCTCCAGGCCTTGCCACCTTCAGGCCCCATCCCTGCACTGCCCGGTGCCAAGGTGGCCAATGGGCATTGCCAAGGTGACAAGCTAGCAGTGCCCATGAGGTACTCCCCCTTGCCATCGGCCTCCCTTCAATGGTCTCCAGTTCTACCAGTGGGGGCGGGTGTGGGGGGGGGGGGTAACACGACTGTTCCCCATTCATGGGGAGCAGCTGTTGCCTGCCACACAATCTGTTTTAACCCTTATACGGTGGACAAATAACCACGAGTACAAACAATATTTATTTAAACTCACACAATAATAATCACCCACCTGACCAACAATAAGTTATCTTACAGAAAATACTAGAACTCAAGTCCAATACAAGACCTTGACTTAACTTTGCGTGGCTGGCAAGTACCCAAGCAGATGTTGGCCTTTATCTGTGCATCGGTCTTGGTAGTCATCTGCATAGTCTGGTCCTTTGGTCTGGTCTGGCACTCTGGCTCTGGTCTTCCTTACTTCCTTCTCGGGTATGGTGGCTGTCCTCGTGCTGGTGATGTTCACCATTAATGTAGCTCGTTCGTGGGGTCAGGGAGAGAAAGCGATTCCTGGTTGTGCAGCACTCTTTATACCCCGTTTGGTTTCACACCCTTTTTTGGGCCATTGCCAATCAATTGATTAGGACTTGATCACCCCTGATCGATAAGAGTCCATCAGGTGCTACCACACCGATCTCTGGGTGTGTCCCCAACAGCCATGTCTGTAGGTGTTGTAGGCACACAGGTCACATACCTCCCCTCCTAAAAAAGGGCTCACGGTGCCCTTATGTCTGGTGCACAACCCAGTGTGACCCGAAAGTCTCTTTCATCCTGGAGATGACCCATATCCTGTTTATTTACCTGTCAGGGTTGCAGCCTGTTTGTCTCTGTCTTTAAACTGCAGCCTGTCGGTTTAGTTCTTGTCCAGTTGTCCCAGAGTGCTCCACAAAACGCCACTTTAGATGGCCCGTTTGGCCACACAGGTGTCCTCCTTGCCAGAGAGAGCATCTCCCATCAAGGCCATAAAAGCAAGTGAGCTCGGACAGTTGAGTCCCCGGCTCGCTAAACATGTGTAAATAAACATTCAAGTAAATTTAAATAATATATTTAGTCTCTTGGTGGAAATGGGCGAGAGGCTGTCTGCCTCTGAATCTGCTTCCGGTGAGATGACAAGAGCCGAGAAATAGGCTCTCGCGCGATTCTACAGGCTTGCTCCACTAAACGATGGGTGGGGCAAACTGGTAAAGTACTGCCCATAGTCTACATGGCATAGTCTACATGGCATAGGATAACATTATAAAGAGCATGGGAGAGATTGTTCCATGTGGAACATTGTGCAGAGACTAACTTGTAAATAGCAAAATGCTACATTAAAGATGAGTTTGTTAACAGTATTGCTTCCAGCCTTATCAATAAATCCTGGACCATGCCTACCATATACCAGGCCAAATACAATAATGACAGACCAACCTGGCCCATCCCACCAATTTTTAATTTTAACAGACGATGTGATGGGGTGCAGTGTAACTCCTTGCGATCCAATACTAACTTTAACACTTCCCATATTTCAAGTTTTTAGGTGTCCAGATCACCAACAACCTCTCTTTGTCCCCCCTTGCCAACACTATAGTTAAAAAAGCCCACCAACACCTCTATTTTCTCAGAAGGCTGAGGAAATTTGGCATGTCAGTTACGACTCTCACCAACTTTTACAGATGCACCATAGAAAGCATTCTTCCTGGTTGCATCACAGCTTGGTATGGCTCCTGCTCTGCCCAAGACAGCAAGAAACTACAAAAGGTCGTGAATGTAGCCCAATCCATCACTCAAACCAGCTTCCCATCCATTGACTCTGTCTACACTTCCTGCTGTCTCGGAAAAGCAGCCAACATAATTAAGGATTCCACACAGCCTGGACATTCTCTCTTCCACTTACTTCCATCGGGAAAAAGATATAAAAGTCTAAGGACACGTACCAACCGACCCAAGAACAGCTTCTTCCCTGCTGCCGTCAGACTTTTGAATGGACCTACCTTGCATTAAGTTGATCTTTCTCTACGCCATAGCTATGACTGTAACATTACATTCTGCACTCTCTTGTTCCTTCTCTATGAATGGTATGTTTTGTCTGTGTAGCACGCAAGAAACAATACTTATCACTGCATGTTAATACACATGACAAAAATAAATCAAATCAAATCAAAAAATCACTACTTGACCTTCCTACCAAACATTCCAATCCTTGTAGTGGATGGAATTCCCAGTCTGCTGTAGGTGAGCTAGGATTTCACAGAGAGGAAAATCCCAGTCCATCTAAACCCAGGATAGCGGAAGGAAGAATCGAACATTCATTGACATTCAGAAGATGGAATTATTTTATGTTGGAACTAATCCTTCACAACACAGTGAGTGGGTGCTCCTATTATTCTAGGGGACTCACACTGTCGACAAGGTAATCGGATCCATAAACTGTCTGCCATCTGATTACTATAGGAACTGGTCGAATGCCTTACATAAGCTGTGCTTAATTCTGTTTGCAATTTTCTCTGTCCTGCTGCACCTGACTTCGGAAACTAATTCGCAAGTCAGGAATCGATCACAGCGAGATGCAATCGTCTGTGCAGACTGTATGCTTCCGACATTATTAAACTTGCTTCTTTGGTCAATAATCTATTATGTCAAATGTCCGGTGTACCAAAGTGCATATGATACCCGCTGCTGCAAGCCAAACCATGGGCGGGATTTTACAGCCTCGCTCATCCCCAAACTGTAAATTCCCACCTGAGTTTCAATGGACCTTCCCATGGTCTGCCCTTCACCCGCTTCGATTCCAGTGGCCGGTGGGGCGGCAAATCTCCTGCCCGTATGTCTGGCCAGAAAAACATATCGGAGCTATCCGGTGTGCCCAGTAAGCCTGTCAATATGAATGACACTAGGATTTTGCTCATTTAGCAGCTCACCCACACAAAAATAATCAAGTTAGGGGATTGCACGTTCTCACTGGGTCCCCCTGGGTTTTCTCTGGGTGCTGTGGTTTCCATCCACAGTCTAAAGATTTGGTGGATTGGCCATACTAAATTGCCCCTTAGTGTCCAAAGGTGTGCAGGTCAGGGGGATTAGTCAGGTAAATGAACGGGGGTTGGAGGGATAGGATGGGGAGTTCTGTCGGAGAGTCAGTGCAGACTTGATGGGCTGAATGACCTCCTTCTACACTGTAGGGATTCTATTTTCTACCTAGGAAATGCGGAAAGAGGCCATTCGGCCCACTGTGTCCACACAACCACAATCCCACCCAGGTCCTGTTCCCATAACTCCACATATTTACCCTAACTAGTCTCCCTGACACTAAGTGTCGATTTAGCATGGCCAATCAACCTGATCCGCACATCTTCAGACTGTGGGAAGAAACTGGAACACCCAGAGGAAACCCACACAGACATGGGGAGAATGTGCAAACTCCACACAGACAGAGACCCAAGCAGGGATCGAACCTGGGTCCCTGCCGCCGTGAGGCAGCAGTTCTAACCACAGTGACATTGTGCCACCCATGAAAACTCTGATTAATTCTACAACCCTCCTTTTAATTGTGTCTCGAATCATTGGCTGGCTGCTGGAAATCACAACAGCAACATAAGAAGGCTCAAGCCACCTTCTGGGCAAGGTGCTTCTACATTACAGTGTAGCTATCCCACTTATCCTCTACAATGTTCAAAGTGACCTTCCCATTCTCCACATTCACCTTAAGTATCTGAGTCTAAATTGCTAATTTAGCTTTCGGCCTTTATTGATGAGAAGTGTCCACTAGGTCAAGAGAACTCACACTTCACAGCTATCAATATGAATGAATTTCCCATTCTTTCTCTGTGGATCAATTCAGTTCCAGGACCCCAGTGAAATAAAAGTATTTACGAGATAGTTCCTTCGATCATTGTGCTGCCTTACTTTCTCAACACCCTCTTTAAAATGTTTCATTTCAATTTCTACTCTTTTGGGTACCAAGTGATCAAACGATTAACAACGCTCCCCTTACAGGGGTAGCACAACAAAAAGAATTAATAAATTAAATCAAAATGTTGTTCTGGGTGAAGATAATGCACTCTTGCCGCTGTGGCGCCCACTCATCCTGGAAGACATTTTGGTTTATAATTAGAAGTGATACTAATTAGAATTTAATTCAATTGGATAAGCAATTATCACTTAAGGCAAATTTGCATCTGGATAATTAAAGAAAAACCTCATTATTTCGGAGTTTCAGGTTAATTATTATGCAACTTAACCACTTCCCTATCTTAGGATGTAGTATAATGTATACCTGCATTAAGCTGTAATTGAATTGACCAGTAAGACTGAAAGGTGATTACACAGTCATTAGGTGAAGACAAAATTAAATAATGAATCTCGTTGTGAGCACCATGGGTTATTCTTCAAGCAGTGGAAGATTCTTTACCTTACTCTGTTTATTGATATATGAAGCATGTCTCTGAGCAATTTGCAATGACATGATACAAGTGCAAGTCCATAAGACCATAGTAAGAAGTCTCAAAACACCAGGCTGAAATCCAAGCAGTTTATTTGGAATCATAAGCTTTCAGAGCACTGCTCTTCATCAAGGGGTGGTTCATCAGGGCTCACCTGATGAAGGAGCAGTGCTCCGAAAGCTCGTGATTCCAAATAAACCTGTTGGACTGAAACCTGGTTTTGTGAGACTTTTTACTGTGCCGACCCCAGTCCAACGCTGGCATCTCCACATCATAGATAAGATATAGAATTAGGCCATTTGGCCCATCGAGTCTTTCTCTTGCACCTCATGGTTCCACGAAATAATGGAACAGTCAACAGAATCTGCGGAACAAGAAAAGCTCTACACGTTGTATGGCACAGTGGTTAGCACTGCTGCCTCACAGCGCCAGGGACCCAGGTTTGATTCCCAGCTTGGGTCACTGTCTGTGTGGAGCTTGCACATTCACCCCATGCCTGCATGGGTTTCTTCCGAATGCTCCAGTTTCCTCCCACAGTCCAAAGATGTGTGGGTTAGGTGGATTGGCAATGCTACATTGCCCCTTAGTGTCAAGGGGACTAGTTAGATTAAATGCATGGGGTTACAGCAATAGGGCCGGGATGGGATTGTGGTTGGTGCAGACTCCATGGCCTCCTTCTGCACTGTAGGATTCTATGATTCTACCATTTGTGATGGAATTTGTGGTTGCGAAGTTTGTGTTTATGTGAGACAATCCCTAACTGAAAAGGGAATTTGAGAAAGGAGAGCTGACCTCCCCAGTTTCTAAGGAAACAAAGGCTGAAACTGAGACCGGAAACCAAAACCTTTGGGGACACTGAAACTGGTTGAAACAGCAATGAAAGGACACAGAGACGTCGGAGTTAGATGATGATCCCAGGGATGGGATGAGGCACGCTGGAGAAGATGGAGTCTAGAACTCAAAGCTGAGAAGGCAAATAAATGGTTGCTACTGCGTGACAACAACACTGGTGGATGTGCACTATTCAGACCATTGTAACCAGAGTTGAGATAGTTCTGAAGACATGGGACATTTTTTGGTGGAGACTGGGTTGCTTGAATGCTAGCATTAGCTGGGGAATCAGGCTAAATCTTAAGAGAAGAGAAGCTGACATTTTTCATAAGGAAAGATGAGTTTTGGCAAACTTTGTGACTGAGATTGATGACACAAAGACTGGGTGAACAGCCAAGGCAATTTGTAAGATCTGTCTTCATCGTATCTGCCATTTAATGTGTGATTTATAGTTTATAATCTATCGTAATATATCTGTTAATTCCTGTTTAACTCATGTAGCTTCTAGGCTTTAGAGTTTAGGTGGTTACCCAAAATAGTGGCTGGAATTCTCTGACCATTCATGGCCCCATTACCACTGCCAGCGAGACAGAGAACTTGGCACTCTCCATCCACTGCACTGGGGCTGGAGAATCCCAGCTGCTGGTGAGGTTGGAGAATTTGGTCCGGTATTTAGGAGGTGAATTTACCAAAAACATTCTGGCCAGAATTTTACTAGTATGTCGGCCCGAGGCTTGTAAGATTGCACCCTTGGCCAACAGAGAATGCCGTTCTGCAAGCCTCGCCTGCTCCTATTTTGGGGCTGGTGTGCTGGTAAAATCAGGGCCAGAATATAAGTGCCAAATGAATGTGAAAACTGCAGTTTCAGATCCATTTTAAGACCAATATTATGCGATTCTGTACAAAAAATAATGCGCAAACTGTTTCCCACTAGCAGGGGCAAAGGATGAGGCCTATGCTCTCCAGAAAGCCGGCAGCTGACAATGGAGGGTGCAATCGTGCATGTGCAGATTTTTCTGTTCTGTGCAACAGAACAGAAAAATCACTCGGTCACCTCTAGCCCAAATACTGCATGCCTCCTTTCTCCCCCAAAATTGCTGGCCTCCCTGGCCAATCACCCCTCGCCCGTCCCAGTCGATCGCCATCCCCCGATCGATCACTGGTTTCAGAGTACGCATTCACCCCCTCCTGCCTGGTCCCTGTTGCAGAATGCATAGCTTCACCCATTCATTTCTCCTTAAGCTCCACTCCCTTGGCTGTGCCGGTGCCCAGTAGGCACTGCCAGTGTGCCAGGCTGGCAGTGCCAGGCTGCCTAGTGGGCAGTGCCAGGTTATCAGGTTGGTATTGGCTCTGCCCCTGATCTCATGGGGGAGCCTCAATGTCCTTCGGTCCTATTGGTGAGGCCATCATGAGATGTCCTGGCTGATGAGTACCATACACTATTCTCATCAGTGAGGAACTTTAGTGGTAAGGCTGCTAAGGCAAGTGAGCCTGGACGATTGCATCCCAAGCTCACTGATAATATTTAAATTCTATTTCAAATAGATTTAAATATTGAAATCAGCCCCACCCCCTTTTTGAGCAGGAGGAGAAGATAAGATCACCCCCTTCGTGTTGGCTATGTTTGAATCTATGACAATAAAATTTATTTTGTTTAAAGCCATGAAATTTTGTAGCTTCATTCTTTCAGTAAATAAGTGGGATTTCAAATGTATTTTTCCAATAAGAGTTCATGGTTATGGCAAAAATCATAACAGCCTCACAAGGTTGAGTGTTCTGATCATTATTCCTTGAATGCCTGTTAATTTTCTGCTTGACCACACTAGCTGACAGCATTGGCAATTTTATAACCAAGAATTTCTTCCATAATTTTCTCAGACTGTCCATTTGCTTTCAATTACACAATGCCCTGTCTGTGATTACATTCATGTTTTTCTGGTAAACATTTGCCAATGGTGATCTAGTCCTGTACAGTACAAATCTTGGATAATGTATAATATAGAGAGTGTAAATGTTGGAAATACTCAGCAAGTCAGGCAACATCTGTAGAAGCAGAAACAAAGTCATTGGCTCAAATCTTCTGGTCTCTGGATCATCAGAGATTAAACATAAAACTGAGATGCACACCCCCCCTGCCACTTCACCCATGTTACCCCCCCACCCCTTACATCTCACCCACGTTCAAGGGTGATGTTTGCAGTTCTCCAGTTCTGAAGAAGTCTTTGAAACCATTTGTAGACTAATGTAAGTCTTTAGTAACTCTTCAAACTATTTATAAGTACACAGTAAAGGGTAAAAACTAAGAGCTGCCTCCATATTCATTGGTGCACCACCACTCTGTCCAATGCTAGACTGACTGTGGGTCTTGTGTTCCCTTACATCACTGCGTGGGCAATACTGTACTCAGTCCCACATTAACTCTATATGTGCCAGACCCTTACACTCCAACTCGCATATGCTTCTCACCTACCCACCCCCCACCCAGTTACCCACCTGCCCATTTACTCCCTCACTCACTCACCCATTCATTAACTTGCTCCAGTTAATTGATAGACACATAAACTTTATATCTAATTCAAATTATGTCTTCATTAGGAAAATATAGGAAAACTTTAAATACTTGACTGCTGCAAGACTGACTCTCACACTGTATGACAATTAAATACTTCTAGTCCCCTTCTAAATCTACTATAATAAATTTACAAACATAGATTTTAACTGTTTATATTCATCTAATGGACCTTTAGGGATGTCTCAATCCATTCATGCTGGACAGGCATGGAGAAGGATCAGACTTCATCAGATATAAAGCTTGAGAATTTCCTTTCTTCTTCTTCTTCTGTTCTACACTCTGATTCTGTTCTTCAAAGCTTGAATATTTATTTTTTTGAGACTGTTTAGAACATATGCAGTTCTGCATGTACAGAGTGACCAAAGACACATCATCCAAATTGTTTTATTATCGGTTGCCTGACCTTGGGGCAGTGTCCAAAGTTATTTTGTTACTCATAATCAGACTTGTGGCTTCATTTACATTTGCTTTCAGTTCATTTGATGGATTTGAAATAACTTTATTATCATGGATGCGTTGTTACAGCTTCTCCTTTGAAAACAACCATTGTCCAGTCCTGCTGACTTTATTACCCGTCGTGAAACCAAAGCCATTTGTTGTCGATAAACAAAGCTCATTTCTTCCCACAGCCACAAAGTCTCAGCCTGGAGTCTAAAACCTTTTGTCCTGGAGTTAGCCATATTTCCCATCAGGCCATAGTACTGCCCTTTTCTTTGGTTGGCCATTTTGAGTTGGACAATGGCCTGCTGGCAACAATTCAAAACCCAACTTTTAAATATACCACATGGCAGCAAGCGCCTTAAAAAGAGGGCGTGAGCCGCCTTCTCCCAACTCCACTGTGATGGAATGGAGTTCGCCGAGGGACACCACGGCCGGTATTTTATCACCTCGCTTGCTCCAGAATCGGGGCAGGTGAGGTTTGCAGAACGGAATTCTCCATTGGCCTCAGGCAGGATTTTGCGAGCCTCACCCGAGCAAGATCACAAAATACTGGCCCGCATGTCTGGTACAGCCAGGCTCAGAAGTCCGAGTAAGAAATGCACAGTAGCACCCAGTGAGGGAGCATTTACAGACAGAGTGGCAATCCAGTGATCACTGCTGCTGCTGAGAAGATCAGGGCCAATTCTTCAGGTCAATGGCCTTTCATTAGTAAAGTTAAGTTATGCGAGCAGGAATATAATGAATACATTGCATTAAACTGTCAAAGCTAAACCAATTATTCAGGATTGCCTATCTGATATGTAAGTATGTATCTGGACAAGTAAAGGATAATGATACTCTCTAACAGTGAATCTTATGGAACATTTGTCACCCAGTCTGACAGCATTTCTGCTGCTTTTCTAAGCTGTGTGAACACTGCTTGCTCACTGATTATAAATCCATTAAGCAGCAATTGATATGAACATCTTTCAATATTCATGAAGAAAAGAATTTTTCACTCTGTGGAGCGCTTAATCAATACTGCAACTAAAATAGCAATTTCTGCTTCAGAAAATGGCTGCCAAATATTGCAATAATTGAAATAAAGTTGATATTCTAATGTACATAATGGTATTCCAGCTCTTGCAGTTCCTTTATGAAACACCTTAGAACAGCTGCTTTCATTGCTATAAATCCCTTCTTCTGAGTTTTAATTTACCAGATATATTGTGGACATTATTTCCATCGAGAAAATAAACTTTACTGTAAAAAAGTAGCAAACCCCTTTTGTTCCTGGAACTGCCTGTTTACTATTCACCATTTGCCCAGCTACCTTTCTACTGTCGTTTTAGAAGATACACAAAATTAAAATGTTTTCAAAATAAGCTGGTGAAGTGATGTTTAATGTGACTGTGTTCTACATGTGATGAATTATTGGTCCATATCATCAGCTGTTAAATTGAACAAATAAAATTCTTGATCTGAGCAGAATTAGGCAGATCGATCATACAAGTTTTAATAAAAAAATTATAAAACTCATTCCCAGTATAGGTGCAAAAACACAATTTCTTTTGTTACTGAGGTAACTTTTTCATTCACAGTGAAAAGCCATACTTTTAATTCTGCTACTTAACTGTAATTTGGCAATGAAAATGTACTCCCTATTGTGGGGGTGACATGGTGGCACAGTGGTTAGCACTGCTGCCTCACGGTGCCAGGGATCTGGGTTCAAGTCCGGCCTTGGGTCATTGTGTGGAGTTTGCACCTTGTCCTGTGTCTGTGTGGGTTTGTTTCAAGTGCCCTGACTTCCTCCCACAGTCCAGTGCAGTTAGGTGGATTGGCCATGATAAATTAGCATCCCAAAAAAAATGTGTGGTTAGGGGGATTAGCAGGTTAAATATGTGGAGCTATGATGATAGGATCTGGGTAAGATACTGTCGGTGCAGACTCGATGGCCTCAGATTATTGGCACCAATTATTGAACTAAATTAACCAGTAAATTGTAATTCTGCATGATTTAATCTAAATGTTTTCTTAAGGTTAAGACATAAAGTATTACATAATTCTGTGATAAAGCTGGATCCATTAAAGGATTGCTGACCCCTGTGTGAGTTTGCTTGCTGTTCAATTATTTTCCTTTCGATCTGTATCCAGTGGTCACCAGCCATGGGACTTCTTTCTCTGGAGCGTAGGAGGCTGAGGAGTGACCTTATAGAAATTTATAAAGTAATGAGGGGCATAGACAAGATAGGTAGTCAATATCTTTTCCCAAAGGTAGGGGAGCCTAAAACCAGAGGGCGTAGGTTTAAGGTGAGGGGGGGAGATACAAAAGTGACTAGAGGGGCAATTTTTTCACACACAAGGTTGTGAATGTCTGGAACAAGCTGCCAGAGGTAGTAGTAGAGACGGGTACAATTTTATTTTTTTAAAAAACATTTAGATAGTTACATGGGTACGATGGGTATAGAGGGATATGGGTCAAACGCGGGCAATTGGGATTAGCTAAGGGGTTTTTACAAAAAAAATAAGGTCAGCATGGACAAGTTGGACCGAAGGGCCTGTTTCCATACTGTAAACCTCTATGACTCTATGACTAAAAGAATTATTAGGTTGCTACGTGAACTTAATGGTTTGAGTTAATGGTTGGAGAGGCTTGATAGTCTGGGGTGCTTTTCTCTGGGACGTAGATGGCTGAAGGGTGAGGTTATAGAGGCCTATAAAATAGTGAGGGGCATAGGTGAGATAGATAGTCAATATCTTTTCGCAAAGGTAGGGGAGTCTAAAAATACTCAAAGACTCGGTTTCACTGTTCAATATAACATAAAGTTTACCAGCAGCCTTTCCTGCTGTAACACCACTATGCCTTTAAGAAAAGGTACTTTAATCATGTTTTTCTGCAGTTTTTAACCAGGTTATTTTTTGTTATTGGCTCTGTGAAGTCTGGAATGGCATCTGTTATTGTTGCTGAAGTCATCTAATGGGCCTTTTGTTCGTTTTTAATCTGGGCCTAATGCAATGTTCTGGAGTTTATGATCCTTTTGTATTGTTGGGGGAGTGATTGAAAAGTCAAGCTCAGGTGATTCCCTCCCAGGGAAATTCAAGAGCTACTTTCAGTTTTGGCAGAAGCTGTTTGCATCCAGACTGAAATCAGTATTTGTCTCTCTCCCTGGAATTGGAAACTCTGCTGGCTGCTAGTTACTTAGAAGTTGTTTGGGCTGCAACTGGAAGCAGTCTTTCTTTTCTCTCTGAGGTAAAAATTTTGCTGTCGGTAGTTAGCCAAAGGACTAATTCACAGCAGATGTTGCAAAGTTGCAAGATTCAGCATTACGTGAGCAGACGTGGGCAGCACGGCAGCACAGTGGTTGGCAATGCTGCTTCACAGCTCCAGGGACCTGGATCAATTCCTGGCTTGGGTCACTGTCTGTGTGGAGTTTGCACATTCTCCTCATGTCTGCGTGGGTTTCCTCTGTGTACTCCAGTTTCCTCCCGCAGTCCAAAGATGTGCAGGTTAGATTGATTGGCCATTCTAAAATTGCCCCTTAGTGTACTAGGATGCTTAGGTTAGAGGGATTAGTGGGTAAAATGTGTAGGGATATGGGGGTAGGGCCTGGGTGGGATTGTGGTGGGTACAGACTCGATGGGCCAAAGGATCTCTTTCTGCACTGTAGGGTTCCATGATTCAGACTTACTTCCTGTGCTGAGCCGGGGATGGAGTGTATGCTTGTAAGAACGTTTGTGTTGGAACAGTACATTTAGCTGTGAAGGTATATATAATATCATGGTTGATTTATTTTCCTTGTTTGTAATTGGTAAAGGTTATTGCTAATTATCTTATTATATGTTAACTGTATAATTAAAGGAACTTTGTTTGATAAAAGCTCCCTAGTGGGTCATTTAAATCATACCTAGAGTGAAACATCTTATGCTTACCTGTGCCAAAGTTCAAAGTGCAAAACCTATGGTCTAGGCTGACATCATAAAACACCTTGGAGTTTCTGACCTGGCTCATAACACTGCAGCAATATCTATAAGTTCTCACCTAGGAGTACCTCATCTAAGACTCACCACAACAATATAAAACCTAAACTGGGAAGGAGCTGAAGGTTAAGATGATGTGTGGTGTGTTTTCCACATCAATAGTAGGTGATGTTTGGATAAGCAGCATTATTAGAAAAAGTAAGATGTAAATCTAAAACAGCAAATGGCTTGGAAAAGGTTAATTCAGAATATTACATTTTTAGAGTTTATTTATGAGTCACAAGTAGGCTTACATTAACACTGCAATGAATTTACTGTGAAAACCCCCTGGTCGCCACATTCTGGCACCTGTTCAGGTACATTGAGGGAGAATTTAGCGCGGCCAATCAACCTAACCAGCACGTCTTTCGGACCATGGGAGGAAACTGGAGCACCCGGAGGAAACCCATGCAAACACGGGGAGAACGTGCAGACTCCACACAGACATTGACTCAAGCCGGGAATCGAACCCGGGTCCCTGGCGCTGTGAGGCAGCAGGGTTAACCACTGTGCCACCGTGCCACCCATTGGAATAAACAGTGGGGAAGGATAATGGTACACAGGGTCTACTAATATAAGATAAACAGGATGAGCCAAGTATGTTCTTCACACAGAGAGATCTTGTAGCAATAAGCAGTTGTACCTGCTGGGTGACTCCAGATGGGTCATCATTTGTATTTATTTTCACAAGTTGCCTCAGATCGGTCTGTATGCTTGGTGTTACAAGCACTTTTCAGTACATTGTCTGTGGTATCTTGCAAATGCAGGGGACTGTTCAGTTGGAACATGAAAGACAAAGATAGGGAAGTAAGACAGTAACTGCCTTGTGGACCGGATGCTTTTGGGAATTACCTGAAGCCTTGAATTTCCACCTGACCTCCTCTTAGATAAGAGCAGAGCTTGGGCAGAGAGGAAAGAAGTGGAGTAATGAAGGAGCTTTACGTGTCAGTGAGTTGTGCTCAAAACCACTTTTTGCTGGAATACCCTTGACTTTTTATTCTGGTTCAGTCGTCCATTCAGCTGAAGCAGTACCTGCCAACAAAATACACCACAATCCCAGGCTGGAGGTTGCTGGCAATGGTGCCTGGCTTCTTGGCTGGCCAGGCACCTTATTCATCATGTGAGCTGCAGGGAACAACAGTCAACTGAAGCTTAATCCAGGTTTGTTCCCTCTGCCGCTGCTGCTGCAATTACTTGAAATTACAATAAATCCCAAATTTACAGTCAAGTGATCTGCCCTTGATATGTAAGTCTTGTGACCAGCAGTTAATCGAAGCTTCACGGATATGTCCTTCTCTGCTGCAGTAATTAACAATTTGAGCGCAGCAATGACCAGGGATCAATTGAAGCCAATTAAAAAAGTAATACCATGAGTGTCAAATCAGTCAGTTTAAGAATGGTTTTTTTTTTGGAAATCTCACTTCTCTTTGTGATGTTGCAGTGTGTCCAATTTCAGCCATAAATCAATTAGATTCAATTATGCAATTTGATTCGAGTGATTCATAGTTAATTTTACATTTGTGCCAATAAGTTTTGAAGCGAGCTTTGGTATAATCTCCTAGGCAAAACTCTAACCATATTCTGGGCATATTGTGAAGTTTATTTATATTGTGAAGTTTATTTTATTATTGTCGCAAGTAGGCTCACATTAACACTGCAATGAAGTTACTGTGGAAATCTCTGACTCACCACTCTCCGGTGCCTATTCGGGTACACTGTGGGAGGATTTAGCATGGCCAATGTTGGATGATCAGCCATGATTATGATGAATGGCGGAGCAGGCTTGAAGGGCCAAACAGCCTTCCCCTGCTTCTACCTTCTATGTTTCTATGTACTAAACTAGCACATCTTTTGGACTGTGGGAGCACCTGGAGCAAACCCAGGCAGAGACAGGGAGAATGTGTAGAATCCGCACAGACAGTGACCCAGGAATCGAATCCGGATGCTTTGTGCTGTCAGGCAGCAGTGCTAACTGTTGTGCCACTGTGCCGTCCTCTTATCTTGCCAATTGTGTTCCCAGTTAAAAGCATACACCTTCACTAATACTGACATTCGTTCAACCCAATGTTACATGTTTTGCATAATCTCTGCCAATGTAATATAAGCAATTAAAAAAATGCACTGACTTAGTCAGATTTAGCTTAAAATGTAAAAATAAATGAAATCCCGTTGGTTATATGCACTGTTTTGCTATTCAGTTCAGTTTAGGAGCTTGCAAAATATCTCCTGCTCCCTTGAAGCTGAGCAGTAAGCTTCTGACTAGGGAAAGTGATGGTCACTGATCTCTGGATATCTCTGAAGTGTGTGAGCAGTGTCATAATCTTAACTAAAAATAACAGGAGAAAACTCTTCAAACTTCAGACTTATTAAAATGAAATACATTTCTAACAAGTGCAGTGAATGCAGAATTCAGTGAATCATTTTGGAATATGAAGTGGACAGATCCCTTATTCAGTGGAGGGCTGCAGATGTGTAAAATCGATATCTTGAGGTAAATGGAAACTGAAACTTGAATATTATGAATTAGGTGAATTCATATCTTGAAGCGAAATTTATATTATGATCTGACCTGAGAGTTTGAGAAAGCACCAACTATCTTTCAAACCTTGTTTCATTTTATATCAAACTTCTCACTGTCAATGATAGTGGATCTTATTTTAACCAGAGTTTTTACATTTTTTCCACACGAAAACAGAAAATGCTGGAAGATCTCAGCACGTCTGACAGCATCTGTAGAGAGAGAATAGAGGCAATATTTTGAGTCTGGATGACCCTTTGTCAGAGCTGATTTGTTTATGGGATGTCGCTGGCTGGACCAACATTCATTGCCCATTCTTGATGGCATTTAAGTGACAACCACATTGCTTTGGGTCTGGAATCACATGTAGTCCAGACCAGGTAAGGATGGCAGATTTTCTTCCCTAAAGGACATTAAGCCTTTAGGGAAGAATCAGGTGGGTTTTTTTATGACTGTCGCTGATGGTTTCATGGTCATCAGTCCAGATATTTTTATTGAATTCCAATTTCACTCTCGGTGATGAGATTTGAACCCATGTTCCCAAAGCATTACACTGGGTCTCTGGATTACTAGTCCAGCGACAATACCACTATGCCACCACCTCTCCCGGCGTCACAGCTTTTAACTCACATCAGAATGAAAATAATTAAATACCATGCTTGTCCTTGGTCTGCATCATTTGCTGTGGTGATCTGTTGGATCGAGAGAGGAGGGACTGGGATAAGGAAGCTTACTGAGGGTAATGGAGGCAGTGATAGGCAGCCAAAATCATAACAGGATGTGGAGCTAATTTGGGATTGTGGGATGTGGGTATGAGTGGCAGCCAGCAGTGGCTTGTGGTTTGAATGTGAGCTGGAGGGCAGCATTCCTGTTCCTCGTGACCCCACATTCAGGTTAGCATATTAACACAATTACCTTTTCAAAGGTGGCCTGCAGCAGGCTATGTGATGACAGATGGTTAGGCTGAATGCAGATCTGAAGTCACAATACAGTTTTGCACAGGGGACCTCAACAGACAGTTGAACCCTGGATTCCTATTTTTTTGCCTAGACCTATGCTTTCAGCTCAAGACGAGTGCATGCTTCCTACCACCAGCGTCGGAGATTAAGGTGTCTATTTAATGATTGAAAATATGGACGATCAAATTTCTAGGCCATGCACTGTATGAATTTTACCTACAGTGATTGCTTCTGCATACTTTGCGGTTGTCACTTGCTGCAATGATGTTGGATAATTTAATTCTGGCCATGTTATCGAGAAGGACTTCAAACAAGTGGTGACATTTCATTTTTGTCCTATTAGTATACGAGGCCCGTGAGCAGTTGTATTTCATCACTTGCACTTAAATAATTTGATGTTAAGAAAAAACACTTCTCCGGCTGGGTCACCAGCACAAATTAGACCAGTGGATGAAACGTGGAAATGTAGATTACAAAGGAAACTGTTTCACAACATAGGGACTAATACACAGCTTTCTCCCCGACACTGTCAGGGCACCAAGAGATGTGTCAAGAACACAACTGTTAGCTGCAAATATGAATTCAGTGCAGCAAGAAAGATTAGCAAACGCAGCACTGGTTATGCTACTGTGTTAGAGAATTACATTATTCTCTAACACAGTTTATTCTCAGATAAAACAATTGAGAGACGAATGTACAGGGCAGCTTTTAGTTGCACTTTTCATATCCCACTAAAAATGATTTGCTGTAGTGAATGATCACTTCTTGGCCACTCAGCAAGCTGTGTTCCAAAAAAGCCTTGATAAACTAAACAAATCCCTGACTGTTGTTATTTTGTCATGCTAGTGCTGACCATAAGGATTCAAAGGCTTCAGCGAAGTAACACTGTTGTAAAAGATAGAGCTTGTAGAGTTAATGCAACAGGGGTTTCCTTGTCTTTGCAACAAGGCTCAGTTGACAGATTGGGTTCAGCCAACAGACAATCACAAGCCCATCCACTTTCTCTCTATGGCACAGGGGCACAGCAGGTGGCACAGTGGCACCGCATTACTGCTGCCTCACAGTGTCAGGAACCCGGGTTTGATTTCTGGCTTGGTTCATTGGGTCACATGCGGAGTTTGCATGTTCTCCCCGTGTCTGCGTCGATTTCCTCCGAGTGCTCCAGTTTCCTCCCACAGTCTGAAAGATGCACTGGTAAGATGCATTGACCAAGCTAAATTCTCCCTCAATGCACCTGACCAGGTCCCGGAATAGGGGATTTTCACAGTAACTTCATTGCTGTGTTAATCTAAGCCTATTTGTGACACTAATAAATAAATAAACTTTGAAATGTGAGAATTTACCCCATGATTATGTTAACAATGGATAGAATGGTGAGACCAGATCCTGTCCTGCCCACCATGAGAATTATAGCTGGTGGGACATGAACCATAAAGAGGTCCATTGACCTCAGGTGGGAATTTCTGGTCTGGGGTGAGCGCGGCTGCAAAATCCCACCTCATGGTTCAAATCAGTTTCCTCCATACTTCTGTTTTCTACTTATAGCACCATTGTACTTCTGCAGTACTGAAGGAATGTTGAGTAATCGTAGGTGCCAACTTTTGGTTCAGACTTTGAGCTGTGAGTTAGCACTGTTAACTCACAGCTCCAGGGACGTGGGTTCGATTCCCAGCTCGGGTCACAGTCTTGTGGGGTTTGCGTGTTCTCCCTGTGTCTGCGTGGGTTTCCTCCGGGTGCTCTGATTTCCTACCACAATCTGAAAGACGTGCTGATTAGGTGTATTTACTGTGCTAAATTCTACCTCAGTGTAGCCAAACAGATGCCAGAATGTGGCGGCTAGGAGATTTTCAGAATAACTTCACTGTAGTATTAATGTAAGCCTACTTGTGACACAAATAAATAAACTAAAAAGTATGCCCTCAGCGATGGATGTAAATGATGTTATTTTGAAGGAGAGCAGTGAGTTCTCTCTCGCCTCCTGGCCTCTGTTGATCCATTAACAACTGTCACTAAAATGGATTATCTGGACATTGATCTCATTGCTGATTGTGGGATCTTGCTGTGTGAAAATGGCTGCTTTGCTCCTTACAACAGTAACTCAACTTTAAAAGCACTTCATTGGCTATAAAGTACATTGGAGAATCCTGAGGTGTGAGGAGCAAGATATATCAATGTTCTTTTATTCTTAAAGAATCCCTTTTGAGGGCAGTTTTTCTTTCCTGATTCACTCACAGGTTTTAGCCATTGCCAGCAAGGCCTGCATTTATTGTCCATTCCTAATTCCCAGGAAGGTAATGACTAGTCACCTTCCAGAGGGCAACAGATAGAAGCTTGTTAGGCCATTTCAGAGGGCAGTTAAGGCACAACCTCATCATTGTCAACACAAGGGCCAGACCCGGTGTGGTGGCACGGTGACACAGTGGTTAGCACTGTTGCCTCACAGCGCCAGGGACTTGGTTGCGATTCCCGGCTTGGGTCACTGTCTGTGCGGAGCCTGCATGTTCTCCCCAGGTCTGCGTGGGTTTCCTCCGGATGCTCCAGTTCCCTCCCACAGTCTGAAAGACGTGCTGGTTAGGTGTAACGGCCATGCTAAATTCTCCCTCAGTGTACCCAAACAGGTGCCAGAGTGTGGCGACTAGGGGATTTTCTCAGTACCTTCATTGCAGTGTTAATGTAAGGCTACTTGTGACACTAATAATTAAACTTAAAACTTAAACTTAGGTAAGGACAGCAGATCTCCTTCCATTAAGCACATGGAGGAACACTTTTTTAAGGGGTAATCTGGCAATTCCATGGTCACCATTACTGATACTAGTTTCTTTTTGTGTTTTAGATTTTATTTAATTAATTGAATTTAAATTTCCTCACTACCATGGTAGCATTTGAATTCAGGATGACTGGACAGTATCAATCTCAGTATTTTTAGTCCAGCAACATATACACCATACTACTGAATCCTTTATTAGCTGTTGCGATTTGCTCTCAATCATTGGTAATAGTCTGTTTTATTAATTGTTATGTTTAAATACCACAAATACACAATCTTATTTTTAAATATACGTAAAAATAACTGGAAGCCTGGTAAAAGTCTATAAAATTATGAGAGGCATACATAAGGTTCACAGCCAGATTCTTTTTCCCTGTGTTTAAATGTCTAATACTAGACGACATACATTTAAACACAGAGGGATAAAGTTCAAAGGAGGTGTGAGAGGCAAGTTTTTTACACAGAGTGGTAGGTATTTGGAATGCGCTGCTAGGGTGGTGGTGCAGGCAGATACAATAGGGGCATTTAAGGGGTTTTAGATAAGCACATGAATTTGCAGGGAATAGAGGGATATGGACGAAGGGCAGGCAAAAGGGATTAGTTTAATTTGGCGTCATGTTCAGCACAACATTGTGGATGAAGGGTCTGTTCCTGTGCTGTATTGTTCTATGATCTATGTCTATGTCTAAGCCAAGGCGAATCCACTGGAGATTACAGTTGCATCAGTGCTTTTTTGTTTGAGTGGCAATGCCGCAGAATTTTTAACCAGAATGACATTTATCCTTTAATTGCGGCATTCCTTGCCACATTAAATGGTGCTCTGCATGACATATGACACCCTCAGTCTCAGGATATGAATTCCCCCGCAACAGCGATTTCTATCAGTGGGGACAAGAGGCACTTTGGACAATTATGTACGATTAACCGAGCGTGTGTAATGCCAAGTCAGTAATGTGTAATCGTCTGATCCACTGCTGTTTGCCTCATACCCGACCATGTTAAGGACTTTCGCTGACATGATTCCCATCATTCACCAATTGTTGAATTCAGAAAGAATTCTCATAAGCTTGTTTTGCTTTTTACAAACACATGCTTACGAATGTTGCCTTTACTCGCGTTAAATGGATGTTAAATTTCTTCTCTTCTTTTTGCCCTGGATGCTGAATTAATGGATCTATAATTTATTGGATTATGCTCCTGACCTTTTAGAAAAAAATTGGAACAGCGTCAGCTATTTTTCAATATTCCAGTGCTATCGCTGTATTCAATGAACCATGGGGAAACTGTGCCTGTGCTCCCCCTGCCCCAGTAGCCCCCCCAAACCTCCTCACCAGCTCCCCCCCCACCCCCACGCAGTTGCATCCTCATTTCTGTAAATATTCTTGGATTCATTTCTAGGTGGCCCTTTTTTTGATGAATTTCGATCACTGGGGCTCTTAATAATTATTTCCTGAACTAATCTCTGCTTCAGGGTGAAGTCAAACACATTACCTTTTTATTTCAATCACTGTACAGAGAACACTTTTAAACCCCGTACTGAAAATGATGCTGTAGATAACATTTAAAATTGTTGTCTGATTGTTTTTCACTTTTCTTTTAGCTTTCGTGATCATCTCTCTTCCCGCCGGTAGTTTTCAGTGACTCTACTTCCATTACACCTAAAGATGTGTCTGTTAGGCTGATTGGCTATGAGAAGTTGCTCCTTGGTGTCAGGGGGATTAGCAGGATAAATATGTGGGGATATGAGGATAGGGCTTGGGTGGGATTCTTTGATTCTACAATTACAGATTGTTGTTGGCACAGTGTTGATGGGCCAAATGGCCTCCTTCTGCACTGTAGGGATTCTATGATTACAGATATGCCTTTTGCTGGAGCTATCATGGAGCTGTGGTACAATTGGTAGCACTCTTACTATGAACTCAGAAAAGCTGTCCCACTCCAGGACTTCACCATAAAAGCTAGGCCGTTACGCTTGTGCAGTACCAAAGGAAGGTACATCTGTCAGATATGCGGTTTTCTGGATGAAACATTGTATTGAGGCCCCATCCATCTCTCAGAGGTAGATGTTTATCATCCCATGGCACTATTTTGAAGAATTTTCCCCAGCATCCAAGCCAATATTTATCCATCAACGAACATCCCTAAATCAGATTGTGGAAGCACATAGAATGTATACAGGACAGGCTCTTTGGCCCACATGAACACACAAGAACATAAGAAATAGAACAGGATTTGGCCACCAGGCCCTTCAAGCCTGCTCTGCCATTCAATACAATCATCACTGATCTATGCCAACCTAAATTCCTTTTCTGTGCCATTTCCCCATAGCCCTCTATTCATCATTGTAACAAACATTTATCCAGTTCCACTTTAAATACTTCTGATAATCCAGCCTCCATCACCCTTAGGGGCAGAGAATTCCAGACATTCACCACCCTCTGCGAGAAGAAATCTCTACACACCTCAGTTTTGAATGGCTGGCCCTTTGTCCTGTGGTTATATCCTCTTACTTGACACTCTCCCACGAATGAAAACATTGCACCATGTACCTCCTCAGGAACTTATATGTTTTAATAATGTCACCCCTCGCTTTTCTAACGGTCTACCATTATATGTCAGGATTGGGGTGGCACTGTGGTTATCACTCACGGCGCCAGAGACCCAGGTTCGATTCCCGGCTTGGGTCACTGTCTTTGCGGAGTCTGCACGTTCTCCCCTTGTCTACGTGGGTTTCTCCCGGGTGCTCCAGTTTCCTCCCACAGCCTGAAAGATGCGCTGATTAGGTGCGCTGGCCATGCTAAATTCTCTCTCAATGTAACCAGAAAAGGTGCCAGAATGGCGACCCGGGGATTTTCACAGTGATTTCACTGCAGTATTAATGTAAGCCTAATAAATAAACTTCAATTTATTTACACTCCCCTTGAGCCTCCTTCCGTTCCTCTTCATCTAAAATTATCTGATTGTTTATCTCATTCCTGCTTGTAAGAACTTGCAGTGTGGAAGTTGACTGCATGATATCAGTCACTATACTTCGCACTTGGCGATGTATCAAAATAATGAACAACACTGTATGAATATCAGTCTTTATTTTATTGGAAGTTATCCTCTGTTGCTCCCTTATGAACTCTGTTATGGAGTAAACCTTCATTTTTATGTGTCATAACACAATCTCAAACTGCCCCAAGGTTCCATTAAGCTTTGACACTATATTCTTCAATGGCAAATCCGGGCCTCTCCAAATCCTGATGCTTTCCTGCCAACCACAGTTAGCAATCAGGGCTTAGACCCTCAATTTGGAACACTGTATAACTGGGTTCTGGGAGCAGCACAGTATGCAACATAGGTCATATCTAACTGGGGAATTTGCAAACTGTTATATTTTCTTAACTTATGACTGCTAAAAAGAGAGCTGGAGGAATAATAGACAAGGTTTAATATTTTAAGACTTTTACTGTAACAAGCAAACTGGGAAGGGCAGTAACCAGATGCTAAGGGGGGGGAGGGGGGGGTGGGGTGAGTGCGATTCTCCCAAAAGTGTTGAATTGGCGGGAAAACTGTTCTAAATCCCAACTGTTCCGACAGCTCAGCTTTTCACCCGAATCTCCGCACTCTGTGCACTGAAAAGGTCCCAGTTGTGAATATCATTTAACACCTGGGGTGGAGGGGGTGGGGGGTGGTGCTATTCATGCCAGAGTCTGACAGTTCTGGAGCTTTGCGCATGTACAGTGGCCCCAAACTGTCAACCTCCCATTTGCTGGCCAGCTCGATCGCCCCCCGCCCCTCCAGCCCGAAGCCTAGGCTCCACCCCCCAGCAATGGCAATCCCTTCACTCCCCTCACCCTGGCAGACCACACCCCCTGCTAACCCCATCCCCCGCTGATGCCCTCCAGAGGCAGGCCTCCCTCGTAGATCATTCCCCACAGCCCACCTCAATCGCTGCTCTCCTTCCATCCCAGAACGATCCCAATGCAGAGTGGCAGTGGGAACCTCCACCCCCACCCGATTGCACAATAGGCCTACCCCCTTGGCACTGCCCGTGACGGGTGGGCAGTGCCAAAGTGCCCCTTGGGTATGGGTACTTTACCCATTGGGCAGTGCCTAGGGGCACAGACTGGCACTGCCAGATTGCCCATGTCCGGGGGCACACCTCCCTGTCGCCCAACCCCCTGGGGGACCCTGATTGCCCCCCCCCACCCCCCGAAAGGTCCCAATAATTAACAAATATACATATTTAAAATACATTAAAAGCAGATTTAAATGACTTGCCTGTCTTCCCATTGGTTTCCAGTGTGGTCTGACCAGTGACTGTTCGCCAGCTCTGGGAGATGCGTATGTGTTCCCGGTGCAGCATAAATCCCTGTTTAAGGCTGCAGATGTGCTTCTCCTGGCCGGACCCGTCAGATAAGTGGCCGGCACAATGGGGGAATCACAGCCTGGTTGTGTAGGCAACTTTAAATTACCCCTTTTTGCTTTAATAGAGCTGAACGTCCCACTTCACAATTATATTTTACACTGTCCCTTTAGTAGGGCAGTCCCTTCAATTTTCCTGGAAGCAGTCCAAAGTGACTTTTAACTCCATCCTTTTCCAGTCTGCTAACCTTTATTCCCCAGGACTCTCTGCCATGCTGAGAGCCTCTCCTGGAGATTCTTCATCTAGCATAAGACAGGTGAAGCTTCCAGCCTTATGTCAAATCCTCATGAATTTTGTCTTTTTAATCTGAGTGTGAGCTCCTATCTGCATTCCTATGCAGTGAACCAGAGAGACTTCTAATTGCTCCCTCACTCCTCGATCCTGTCAGATTAAATTATCTGTGAGTTGTCAGGCATTTTTTAAGCACCCTTCTCCTCTCAAAGTCCACCTTCATGGCAGTGTGAATCACATATGCCTTGTATCTAGGTAATCATGCTGATTGGCAATATTTTAAATCCCCAACTCCATCTATTGTGTAAGCCACTGAACAGTTTAAAGTATAAGTGTTAGCAACTCAACAATCTTGACTTGTTCCTGGAGACTTTAGAGACTAGCAGTCTACTCACTGTAAACACAGATGCTGCTGTCATTGTCTCCAAGGATGTAAATCTTTTTCCAGCAAAATGACCCAGACCTCCCTTTCATCGTTAACAGCCACATAACCAAAGACTGTTGTTAGGCAGACTTCAGAAGGGATTGAATTACTTCTGTATTTTATCCTAAATTAAAGACAGACAGACCCAAAACATAACAATCAAATAGGCCTCATTTTTGTAGAACACCATAATGATCCAGCATTTATCCAGCAAATAATCTATTATTAACCTAGATAGAGTGCAGGAAGATTTACTAGAATGCTTCTGGGATTTGATGGTTTGAGTTATAAGGAGAGGCTGGATAGACTGGAACATTTTTTCCCTGGAGCGTAGGAGGCTTAGGGGTGACCTTATAGAGGTCTATAAAATAATGAGGTATGGTAGATAGTCAACATCTTTTCTCAAAGGTAGGAGAATCTAAAACTAGACGGCATAGGTTTAAGGTGAGAGGGGAGAGATATAAAAGGGTCCAGAGGGGCAATATTTTCACACAGAAGGTGGTGAGTGTCTGGAATGAGCTGCCAGAGGCAGTAGTCGAGGGAAGTACAATTTTGTCTTTTAAAAAGCATTTAGACAGTTTCATGGGGAAGTTGGGTATAGAGGGATATGGGCCAAATGCAGGCAATTGCGACTAGCTTGGTGGTTAAAAACTGGATGGCATGGACAAGTTGGGCCGAAGGGCTTGTTTCCATGCTGTAAACCTCTATGGCTGTATGCGGTCAGAATCATAAGATCACAAGAAATAGGGGCAGGAGTAGACCATTCGGCCCCTCAAACTTATTCTGTCATTCAATAAAATGATGGTTGATCTGACTGGGGCCATAACTCCACTTTCCTGCCTTGCTACTCCCCTGTAACCCATGATTCATTTGTAACATGAAAACCTATCTACCTCAGCCTTGACTGTATTCAATGGCACAGCTTTCACTGCTCTCTCTGAAGGAGAGTTTCAAAGATTAGCAACAATTGGATTCATTGTAATTTTTTTTAAAAAAACGAGTTATGGACAAAGAGCTAAATGATGCCGAAAGAAAGAAAATTGTTTTGAAAAATTGTAACAAAACCTAACCTTCAATGGAGTTTTTTCAAGCTGAGCGTTGGAGACATTAATTAAAATCTTTAGAGAGGAGGCTGAAAAATCTCAGCTGCTATTGTCTTCACAATGGACAGCTATCAATATTCTGTCTTTGTTCCCTTGTCAATGGTTGGCAGAATTGAGCGGCAGTGAATCAAAGCTGTCAGATCTGGGTGTAAGTGTGAGTTGTCAATCTGATGAATTGTTATTGTGGAACCAAGTGAAACACTTCAAAACCAAGGGTGGGACATGGACAATTCATTCTCTCTGGGTTGAGATATCGTTCCTCCTTGTACAATGTGTACTCTTCTGAATAGATGTTTTATCCCAAAAGCACTATTAGTTTGGCAGCACATTACAATGGATATATAGCCATTGTTTCAGTCCTGAGATGTGACTGTCATCTCCAACAAAACTGTCACAAGACGCAAAAGCGCTTCGTGTTTTATTCCCCGTGAAAACATTTGAGAAAATTTTCTTCAGAATCACATTCTATAACCTGTCCAACTGCACCGCCATCTACAAACCTGAGCTGGCCCCTGTTTATAATATGACAACAGGAGGTCTCTGGAAATCTAGTGACTAATGTAATAGCCTCATAATCCTGTTAGCAAAAGATCCCTCCAAGAGTTATTCTCATTGACAGCAAATACATCAGATAAATGTCTAGTTGTGTTCTTTTGTCAATTAGAATCATGCTGGATTTGGATCCATGGATACACACAGCATGATGTGGAGATGCCGGTGTTGGACTGGGGCCAGGCACAGTAAGAAGTCTCACAACACCAGGTTAAAGTCCAACAGGATTATTTGGAATCACAAGCTTACAGAGTGCTGTCCCTTCATCAGATGAGGCATCAGGTGTATCACCTGATGAAGAGAGACTTCTTACTATATACAGCATGATACAATGCAGAATGATCCAGTATGCAGTTCCCACATGGATGCATTAATTGTAGCGTGACTTGCCTTCTATATGCATTGAGCAGTTTATTTCCTCCATCGGCAACTCCCATGAAGTTCAGAAGAAGGAAATGGAATGCTAAAATATTGACCCTGATGCATTAAAAAGTCAACTTATCATGATTCGGCTAATCATAGAATCCCTACATTGCAGAAGGAGGCCGTTCGACCCATCAAGCCTTCACTGACAATAATCCCACCCAGGTCCTATCTCCGTAACCCCACCTATTTACCCTAGCTAATCGCCCTGACACTAAGGGACAATTTACCATGGCCAATCCACCTCACCTGCACATCTTTGGATTGTGGGGGGAAACAGAATGTTCTATGTGACCCAAGGCTAGAATTGAGGCTGGGTCCCTGGCACCGTGAGGCAGCAGTGCTAACCATTGTGCCACCTCTCTTCCTTTGTAGATAGTTGGGGATTTTTGAACATGCCTCAGGTGAGTGCAATCTTAGAACGGGAAACTAAATGACAGAAAGTGAAATTCAGTGATTAGGGTAGGCAGTGGCGACCGTATTTGAGTGAAAAAAAAACATTGTTTACACAGTGGAGCAAGAGGCTATTTTATTGTTGCATTATTAGCGGAAACTGTAACCCCCCCCACAGCAATTTGAACAATTAAATCTAATTGTACCTTAATGAGGTGTGAAATACTGAGTGAACATGTTACTGTTCTTAATCCCCAGAGCACTTAACGCCATATTAGTACCTAGCTCTGTCGTGGCAGAACCCACAGCAAGAGGTTCCACAGCCCAGCCAAAAGTCTGCTGTCTTTTAGCGGGATCAGACAGCATGGTTCATCCTTCCTGTCCAACGTGATTGCCGATGGTATCTTCCACTGTGGAGGTAAAGGAACATCATAGTGAAGCAGCCTTTCCCGGCGAGGCAGGATCAGCAGCTAAATTTGGTCATTGTAGAACGTCATGGATTCCTTAAATCGCCAACATCAAGGACTTCCAACAAAGGTAGTTTAGTGAGGGTGGCACAATGGCACAGTGGTTAGCACTGCTGCCTCACAGCATGAGAGACCTGGGTTCAATTTCAAGCTCAGGCCACTGTCGGTGCACAGTCTACACATCCTCCATGTGTCTGTGTGGGTTTCCTCCGGGTGCTCCAGTTTCCTCCCACTGTCCAAAGACATACTGGTTAGGTGCATTGACCATGCTAAATTCTCCCTCAATGCATCCGAACAGGCACCGGAGAGTGGTGGCTAAGGCAATTTTCACACTAACTTCATTGCAGTGTTAATATAAGCCTTACTTATGACATTAATAAATAAATGTAAACTTTTAACTTTGCTGAGCTCAACAGCTATGTACAATACCTGTGCTCTGCCTGTGCTCCCAGGGATAACTCCCACCACATGATCTCTTTTCTATCATATTCTCACCGGACCACTCAGTCTACAGCCATGTTTTTCAGTATGTTAATGAAGGATACTGTAGGCAATGGCAATGCGTCCAGCACTGCCACTGGGAACACGATCACAGCTTTCCACTGCACATCAATGGGATGGTTTCAAGCTGGTGTGGCCTCAGAACCTCATTTTACCAAACGATTCTTTTGCAATAAAACAGAACATTTTGAGAACAAGCTGAGGTATCATTAGAGAAAAGCTGGGCAAACTAGTGCCTCAAATTACATTTATTTATTACTTAAAGAGAGTAATTTTATCTGCCCGTCTTACCATCTGGGAGTATTGCTAATTGGAAATTTATATAAGCGCCGCTTAATCAGTCCTGTTGGCCCATTGAGTCTGCACCGACCCTCTGACAGAGCATTCCAGCCAGCCTCTAACCTCGTAACATCAAGTATTTACTGTGCTAATCCCCCTAGCCCACACATCTTTGGACACTAAGGGGTAATTTATCATAGCCAATCAACCTAACCTGCGCGTCTTTCAACATGTAGGAGGAAACCCACACAGACACGAGGAGAATGTGCAAACTCCACACGAACAGTGACCCGAGGCTGGGTCCCTGGAACTGTGAGGCAGCAGTGCTAACGTCTGTGCCACAATACCTCACTTCATAGACAAATGTCAATATTTTTAAGTTGGCATTTCTGTATTTAACACTGACAATCTAGTTGGTTAATCATGCTGCAATAATAATGCTAATTACAAAATTCAGGCCAACAAATTACTTCTCAATTCAATAATCAAATCTGCTTAAATAGAGCTGCCATTTGTGACACAGCAAGATTCCAACAATATCAATGGGATGTCTGACCTATTTATGTTCCTGGCAATGTTGGCTGAGGAACCAATACTGTCCCAACCACTGGGCGAAGTCCTTGCTTTTCATGATGTAGAGATGCCGGTGTTAGACTGGAGTGGACACAAGTTAGAGGCCAACAGGTTTATTTGAAATCACAAGCTTTCAGAGCGCTGCTCCTTTATCAGATGAAGGATAATTATCCCCACCATTTAATGTTGGAAGAATACTTGAACTGCTTCAGTGGTCACTGTACAATTGGGAAAATAATGTTTCTCCCCAAATCATTAAAGGTCCAGGCTAATAAACCACTCAAAGGTCTTCAAATTCACTAGATGGTTAGTCAGTATACTGTCACCGTTAGTCAGTACACCATTAGTCAGTGCACCGTTAGTCAGTGCACCGTTAGTCAGTGCACCGTTAGTCAGTACACCGTTAGTCAGTACACCATTAGTCAGTACACCGTTAGTCAGTACACCGTTAGTCAGTACACCATTAGTCAGTACACCGTTAGTCAGCACACTGTTAGTCATGAGACCGTTAGTCAGTACACTGTTAGTCATTAGACCGTTAGTCAGTACACTGTTAGTCAGTACACTGTTAGTCATTAGACCGTTAGTCAGTACACTGTTAGTCAGTACACTGTTAGTCATTAGACCGTTAGTCAGTACACCGTTAGTCAGTTCACTGTTAGTCAGTACACCGTTAGTCAGTACACTGTTAGTCAGTACACTGTTAGTCAGTACACCGTTAGTCAATAAGCTCCCAGCTTACAAGGGAAAGCTGAAGTGGGAGAATCCATTCAAAATAGTCATGCAATGTTGGTACCAACCGACTCAAGAGCAGCTTCTTCCCTGCTGCTGTCAGACTTTTGAATGGACCTACTTCGCATTAAGTTGATCTTTCTCTAAACCCACCTATGACTGTAACACTACATTCTACACTCTCTCCTTCTCTTCTCTGTGAACGGTATACTTTGTCTGTATACCGTATACTTTTCACTGTATGCTAATACATGTGACAATAATAAATCAAATCAAATCAGAATTACCAGGTCTATCTGCTCTGAACTTATACTGGGTCCCCAACATGAGAGAGGGTGTAAGGACTCTAATGTCTAGTTCCAAATTCCACACTCCATTACATTAATGGCCCTGAAAATTATGAAGATTTTGATTCCATCTTCATAGATCATAGAATCCCAACGGTGCAGGAGGAGGTCATTTGGCCCCTCGAACTAGCACTGACAAAAATAGCACCCAGACCTTATCCCCGTAACCCCAAGCATTTACCCTATGGTCCCCTAGGGGCAATACAGCATGGCCAATGAACCTAATCAGCACATCTTTGGACCATGGGGGAAATCAGAACACCCACAGGAAATCTACGCAGACATGAGAAGAACGTACAGATTCTGCAGTCATCCAAGGCCAGAATTGAGCCCAGGACCCTTGCACTGTGAGGCAGTAGGGCTAACCACTGTGCCACCGTGCCATCCTTCTTCTAAATAAATCACAAATAATTACGGTCTGAATGTGATGGATAGACTGCCTCCCAGTGTAGACAATAAAACATGACGGGCATTCCGCGCAGTCCCCACTGTGTTGTGCTGTAATAAAGAGCATGGCTGAAATTCTCTGGTCTTGCACGCCCCATTCCCGCTGCCAGTGGTAATGAAGAATTCGACACTCAGCCTAATCTCTATTCACAGCAGCGAGGCCAGAGAATCCGAAGTTACGGGTGAGGTCAGAAAAACCTTGCTCATGTCAGCTATTGGGTGCACACATAAAGGTGCAAAGTTTCAGTTGATAGGGGACTCAGTTGTATCGTGGAAACTGCCTTTTAGATGTGAGTCACAGAAGTGTGCTTGTAATAGTTCTGTGTTCATCAAGTCATAGAGTCATAGAGGTTTACAGCATGGAAATAGGCCCTTCAGCCCAACTTGTTCATGCCCTCCAGCTTTTACCACTAAGCTAATCCCACCTGGCCACATTTGGCCCATATCCCTCTATACCCATCTTACCCCTGGAACTGTCTAAATGCTTCTTCAAAGAAAAATTATACCCGCCTCTACTGCTACGTCTGGCAGCTTGTTTCAGACACTCACCACCCTCTGTGTGAAAAAAATTGCCGTCTGGACCGTTTTGTCCCTCTCACCTCTCACCTTAAACCTATGTCCTCTAGTTTTAGACTCCCTAACTTTGTGAAAAGATGTTGACCATCTACCTTATTTATGCCCTTCATTATTTTATAGATCTCTATAAGATCACTCTTAAGCCTCCTACGCTCCAGGGAAAGAAGTTCCAGTCTATCCAGCCTCTCCTTATAAATGAAACCATCAAGTCCCGGTAGCAACCTAGTGAATCTTTTCTGCACTCTTTGTAGTTTAATAATAATTGTGGAGGTTGAAACCTTTCCTGTTGAGGCAGTTGAGGGTTTTTTCTCAAACAACTTGCAAAGGAATGTGGGTTCAGTCAATTGCACCCTGGATCTTAGCAACCCCCCCCCCCACCCCCCCACCCCACTTCCCTTTCCAATTCACAAGTGAGAACATTTCAGGATTGGGTTTGGGCATCCCTGTTGTATGCCAGAGAGGGACAGCAGCATAGGATTGAGCAGACAGTCTGGTAACATTTAAGAATTCCAGTGGACATTGCAACAACCCACCCCCTCTTCCCCCACCAACACATACACACACACACACACACACACACATAGAATATTCACATAGGGAATTCTTATTCATATCTGTATGAGAAATACACAAAGACAATAGTTCTCTATGGTGGCATATCTGCTACACACTGTGTGACAGCCTACATCCCAGTCACCTGCCTAAATTGCTCTCTCTGACAGTAAAACCAATAGCTGCCTTTAACTTTTATGACACTGGCTCATTCCAGGCCATCTTGGGAAATCCAAGCACCAAAACTATATTGGACAGCATAGCGGCAGGCATGAACCCATCCGAGGTCACCACAATGAAATGCCATTCACTCTGCTGGCATTAAGCCATTTTCAGAAAGGAACACTCACCCTATTTCCGCACTATTGCTGATGATGGAGCCGATTAGATGTTTGCAAAACACTGAAGGGATCTTGCCCCAGCCAAACTACTCGCAACTGCTGTTCTTTTGCTAACATTGTTCGTCCATCGTCATCGATGAGGACCTCAACACCATTAGTCATTTTGAGGCTGGTTGCAGTGTGTCCGAAGGTGACTGATCAGGCCAATTCAGGCATGGAATGTCCTGGCACACATTGGACAGACTTGTGTAGACACTGTAGTTGCTGCGCTGGTGGCTCTGGACTTGTGCAGCTCGCGCTTAAGTCTTTTGCTAACGCAGAGTTATTAAACCCACATATTCCCATCATTTAGTTACTAAATCATTAATGTTAACTGAAAAAAAACAAATGTTCCCCCCTCAGTTCCCACCCCGCTGCATTTTTGGAATAATTTGGAATTGCAATCCCTCAGATAATGCTATTCATAAAACAAACACTGCCTTCAAGAGATCGAAGGGGAAAATTGCCTTTCTGCTGTTAAACTGAGAGAATAATGCGATTTGAATTTCTCTGCTGTGCTTATGAAGTCTCTGCCTAGCATCAAGTCAGCTTGTAGCTAACTCAACTAGTGACGGGCTGCATGTTAATCTAGGAATGGAATGGAATTTTAACCAAACTCACTGGTGGGATTCTGACAGAATCGGATGGAACACAAGTTTTTAACACTGTGCTTAATTAAGAGGATGAGCGCGATCGGTTGGGATGTGAACGGACTGTTAGCATGACAAATTCCCTCAGCTTCCAGTTGAACAATCATTCCTAAATTGTAATTTTTAGAAATGCTTGATTTCAGTAATGATGCCGGGCTTAACCGCTGGTCAAGGAAGAGCACTGGAACAAGCATTTCCACTCATAGCCAGTTCCAGAAAGTTGAAGCAATGTTGAAGTCAACATGAAAGTGAGATGATAAACCATGCCTGTGTGATCTTCCTGTCAATTTTTTTAAAAAATCCTTTTACTGATGTGGGCACCGTTGGCTGAGCCCAGTGTTTATTGCCCATCCCTAGCTACCCTCATTTCAGATGGCATTTGAGTCAACCACAGTGCTGTGGGTCTGGAGTCACATGTGGGCCAGACCAGGTAAGGACGGCAGATTTCCCTCCCTAAAGGATATGAGTGAACCAGATGGGTTTTTACAACGATGGTTATCATTCAACTTTTAATTCCAGATATTTTTGCATGGGGTGGCACAGTGGTTTGCACTGCTGCATCACAACGCCTCAGACCCGACTTCAATTCCGCCCGCGGGTGCCTCTCTGTGTGGAGTTTCCACGTTCTCTCCCTGGATTTCCTCTGGGTGCTCCGGTTTTCTCCCACAGTCCAAAGATGTGCGGGTTAATTGGATTGACCATACTAACTTGAACCTTAGTGTCAGGGGACTAACTAGGGTAAGTGCATGGGGTTATGGGGATAGGACTGTGGTCGGTGCAGACGCGATGGGCCAAATGGCCTCCTTCTGCACTGTAGGGATTTTATGATTATTGAATTCAAATTTCACCATCTCCTGTGATGGGATTTGAACCCTGGATCTCTGGATTGTTAATCCAGTGATAATACCGCTATGCCACTGCCTCCCCTTAACCACTGATATTGCAACCATCCTCTTTACTATATGTTGGTTTGTTTCCAATAAAATCCCTACAGTGCAGAAGGAGGCCATTTGGCCCATTGCGTCTGCACCGACCACAGTCCTATCCCCATAACCCATGCACTTACCCTAGTTAGTCCCCTGACACTAAGGTTCAAGTTAGCATGGTCAATCCAATTAACCCGCACATCTTTGGACTGCGGGAGAAAACTGGAGCACCCAGAGGAAATCCATGGAGAGAACGTGGAAACTCCACACAGACAGGCACCCGCGGGCGGAATTGAAGTTGTGATGCAGCAGTAAACACCCAGGATATGGGTATTTATTTCAGCCTCGGCCAGTACAAACCATTCTCTTGTTACTTCTGGCCATGCAGCACTAACAGAGTTCTTCCCAAAAGGATGCTTTCTCCAATCAATATTCATGAATTTTGCTGCTAGTGTTTATGTTAGCTATTACCCCCGTCCCACCTCATTCACACAAGAACGCACAAAGACTCTTGCACTTTCAGCTTTCTGCCTAGGAGCGTTTCTTTGCTAACGTTTTGGAAGATTTGTAATTGTGTCTTTGGGGAAAGAGTTGCACATCTGAGCTCCTCGATAAACACTGCTTATGAGAACTAAAGTGAGGATAAAGAAGTTACGAGAATACAAGTCAAGAGCAGGCGTAGGCCACTCGGCCCCTTGAGCTGCTCTGCTATTCAGTAAGATCATGGCTGATCTGATTGTAATCTCAACCTCACATTCCTCCCTATCCCCAATAACCTTTCACTCCCTTGTTAATCAAGAATCTGTCTATATCTGCCTTAATAATATTCAAAGACCCTGCTTCCACTGCCTTTTGAAAAACAGAATTCCAAAAACTAAAAAGTTCATTTATTAGTGTCACAAGCAGCTTATTAACACTGCAATTAAGTTACTGTGAAAACCCTCTGGTCACCACATTCTGGCACCTGTTCAGGTTCACTAATCATCTTCTGAAAAAAAACACTTTTGCTCATCTCTGTCTGATTCAACAGCAATAATCTCTTCCTCAATATCAACAAAACGAAGGAGATAGTCATCCAGGAAGTGTAGTGGAGAACATGCCCCTGTCTACATCAATGAGAACAAAGTAGAAATGGTCGAAACTTCAGGTTTCTAAATATCCAGATCACCAACAGCCTGCCCTGGTGCTTCCATGCTGACGCTATAGTTAAGGAGGCCCTCTAACCCCACGACTTTCTCAGAAGGAAATTTGGCATGTCCGCCACAACTGTCACCAGCTTTTGCAAATGCACCATAGAAAACATTCTTTCTCATTGTATCACAGCTTGGCATGGCTCCTGCTCTGCCCAAGATTCCAAGAAACCACAAAAGGTCGTGAATGAAGCCCCTTCATTCGAACCAGCCTCCTACCTATTGACTCTGTCTGCACTTCATGCTGCTTCAGAAAAACAGCCAGCATAATTAAGGACCCCATGCATTCCAAACATTCTCTCTTCCACTATCTTCTGTTGGGAAGAAGGTAGATAAGTTCGAGGCCATGCGCCAACCGAATCAAGAACAAATTCTTCCCTGCTGCCATCAGACTTTGAATGGACTTACCATGCACTAAGTTTGTTTTTCTCTATACCCTCGCTATGACCATAAAATTGCATTCTGCACCCTCTCCTTTCCTTCTCTATGTATGGTATGCTCTGTGTGTGTAGAACGCAAGAAACAATACTTTTCACTGTATGCCAACACATGTGATAATCATAAATCAAATCAAATCAAATCTAATCTAATCTTGTGTGAACAATCATTTTGTACCATGAATCCGAGTTCTAGATTCTTCCATAAGAGGAAACATCCTCTCCACATCCACTCTGTCAAGACCCCTCAGGCTCTAAAAGTTTTCAATCAAGTCATCTGCCTTTTTTCTAAGCTGCAGTGGATATTGCTACACCAGTTCCCAGGTGAGGTTCCCATATTTGCTATCCCAGATGAAATCCCTCAGTTATTTACCCTTGTCTCCTCTGTGGGCACTATCTTAGCACGAGGTTACAATTTATTAAAATGCAGAGTCGAACACCCCAAGTCATTATTGTCGGGTTGGAACAACTCCCCAAGTTCTTACGCCTCAAGTGAGAAGGGATGAACTGGCCCCCTTTCTTTATTCAGCACCCTCTGCTGGTCGCAACACAATTAATCTCAAAACATTCTCTTCCTTTGTAGATCCACTGTCCCAGTCTCAATAATCATGCTTCGAAAGGAGCCAATTTAACAAGGCTTTCTTGAGTTAATGAAAGAGTGAGTTTATTAACTACTAAACGCAAGAAAATGATAAAACACATGCATAAACATTCATGCGGAATGTAGTTTGAAATGAAAATTGAGTCCAAGGTAAGTAAGAAAAAAGTATACAATGCCATCCTTGACTCGTAAGAAGTAGATGATGAAGTGTTGCAGCCTTTTGTTTTCTATGATTCTAACAGTGCTGACTTCAGCAGGCGAATAGACACTCCCAGATAGCAGTGTTCCACAGTTTGACTGAGAGAAATACCTGCAGATAAACATTTGCAGGGATGCTACTGCTGGTTATCAGGATCTGTGTCACACTCTCTGACACCCCCCCCAACACCAGTGGACATGTACATGTACACACACAATGTGCACACACATCGTCGTGTGTCCATTAGTATTGAAGCAGACCATCTCCATTTGTCATCCAGACTTTAGGCTGTGTGGACATGAGGGTGGCTGATGAGCCCTATCGTAGCACAAAAGATTCTTGTTCAATGAGGGCAGGATAATGAGGCTGGTAGGAAGCAGGGGGCACTGTTCTGATGGTCTTTCACGTGCCTTGCACTTGTTTTGGGCTGACGATCCGTTGCTCCTTTTAGGCTGAAATGCCTTTCACAATTCCACTCCTCCAGACTGAGCAACACTGGACTAGGGTCTCCCATGATGCAGTATCAATTTTAATGTCCTTGAGGAAGATTTCAGGGTATTCTTGAAGCTTTTCTTCCAGCCACCACAGGAGAATGCTCCATTCTGCAGTTCATCAGAGAAGATTCACTCAGGTAGTCAGTTGTCAGGCATTCTGGTGACATGTTGAGCCCCCTGGAGCAGTTTTTATTGTAACCTTGTGAAGATGCTGACCATGCCAGTTCTCCCAGGGACTTCTGTGTCTGGGACTTTGTCTTGCTACATGATGTTAAGGAGCTTGCAGATGCAGCATAGGTGGGAGCAATTGATTTTCTTTGAGCATCACTGGGAGAAAGTGCAGGTCTCACTGGCATAGAGAAAAATGGAGAAGATGGGTACTCAGTAGACATTGAGCTCGGTTTTTAGGTTTATCCCTCTACGTTCACCACACTGAATGGCAAAGTCTTTCAAAGGACAAATTGGCCTTGGCAATTCTGGCTGTGGTCTCATCATCAATATGAAGACAGCTTGGGAGAGTGCTGTCTGGGTCTACTATCACTGTCAGTTCTTGATAGAGCTTTCCTGGGGCAGGCTGGAACATAGCTTCTGTCATCATGTTGCTGATGGTGAGACTGTAGTTATCACAGGGTGTGGAGAACACGTCTACATGTGCTGCATGTCTCTCTCAATTCCAGCTTTTAATGCACAGTCAGTAGCAAATAGAGAGTCTCACAGTCTATCAGCAAGGATCATGGTCTTGGTCTGGAGATGTCGCAGATGAAGGGTTGCTACTGATTTAATCATTGACATCCATGCCAGTGTCCTCACCCTGGAAAGCATGAGTGAACACAGCTGCGAAGATGATGCCGAAGATTTGATTTTATTATTGTCACACATATTAGTACACAGTGAAAAGTATTGTTTTGCTATACAAAGCATTCTGTTCGTAGAGAAGGAAAGGAGAGAGCTTAGAATGTAGTGTTACAGTCATAACTAGGGTGTACAGAAAGATCAACTTAATACGAGGTAGGTCCATTCAAGAGTCTGATGGCAGCAGGGAAGAAGTTTGCTCGCAATCTTCCAGAATCCTCCAAGGCTGTCAGTGTCGAAGGCTTTGGTTAGGACAACATATTGGGGTGGCACAGTGGCACAGTGGTTCGCACTGCTGCCTCACAGCACCAGGGACCCAGGTTCGATTCCCAGCTTGGGTCACTGTCTGTGTGGAGTTTGCACATTCTCCCCCGTGTCTGTGTAGGTTTGCTCTGAGTGCTTCGATTTCCTCCCACACTCCAAAGATGTGCAGGTGGATTGGACATGCCAAATTGCCCCTTAGTGTCCCAAGATGCGTAGGTTAGGGGATTAGCAAGGTAAATATGTGACTTTACGGGGAACAGATCTGGGTGGGATTGTCCCTTAGTGTGTCAGGGAATTACGTGGAGTTACAAAGATAGGGCCTGGGTGGGATTGTTGTCAGTGCTGATTCGATGGGCCGAGTGGCCTCCCTCTACACTGTAGGGATTCTATGATTCAATGATGATGATGAACTGTGGTGCATAGGTCAGCATTTTGTTCTTGGTGCTCCTTCTGCAGTTGGCGAGGAGCAAATATCATGCTGATGGTTCTCTTACCCTTTCTGAAACCACACTGACCCTCTGGAAATAGACTCTGTTCAAGATGTAACATGAGCCAATTCAGAAGGATTCTGGCAAGGATCTTTCTAGCCATAGACCGAGAGATATTCCCCTGTGACTTCTATAAAACTTCTGTACTGTCTGTGTGGGGTTTGCACATTCTCCCCAAGTCTCCGTGGGTTTCTTCCAGGTTGCCTGCATGTTTCCTGGTCTGGAGAGCATTAGCTATGAGGAGAAGTCGGAGAAACTTGATTTGTTCTCAACGAAGGTTGAGAGGCGACCTGAAAGAAGTCTACAAGATTATGAGAGGCATGGACAGAGTGGATAGTTAGAAACATTTTCCCAGTGTGAAAGAGCCAATTACTCAGAGGCATAGGTTTAAGGTGCGAGGGGCAAGATTTAGAGGAGATGTACGAGGCAGATTTTTTACATAGAGGGTGGTGGGAGCCTGGAACTCACTGCTGGGTGAGGTGGAAGCAGATACGATAGTGACGTTTAAGGGACGTCTTGACAAATACATGAATAGAAGGATACGGTCCCCGGAAGAGTGGGGGGGTTTTCGTTAAGTAGGGCAGCATGGTTGGTGCAGGCGTGGAGGGCCGAAGGGCCTGTTCCTGTGCTGTAATTTTCTTTATTCTTTGACTTGTGGGTTGCCTTTGCATTTGTAGATGTGAACAATGAAGGTGTCATAAGTGCTTTAGTAGGTGAATGGGCAGGTTTCCCAGTCAAGATGCTGCCCACACAAGTGTGAAATTGCCCGTGGGTTTGTGTGGGCAGGCTCCCAAGGGAGAATCCATTAAATTTTATGTTCCCCCGCCCTGCCTCGGGAGGGAGTGTAAAATTCTGCTCATAATACGTTGTCTCGTGTCTCGGCTTCAGTGGGCTGATGCAGTAGAGGTAGTATTCAAATCCAGTGTGATTATATTTGACAGGATAACGTTTGTTTTATATATCTCCTGTCAGACAAGAACAATTCACGCAGAGACCTTTAAGTAATTGCGAGGCTGTGGTGGCAAACAATTACGCCAACCGATAATTCTCACTCTTATTTTAAACAACCCCCAGTCAGCCTTCATTTGCAGACAGTGATACAATTGGAGAGAATGCGGTACATGATTGCAGTGAAGGCACTTGTGGGAGATGTAAAGAATATTTATTGGGAAGATTACTTCCCAGAGATGGTGAGGAATTGTTACCTTCCTTACAGCAGCTTGGTTGGAGACTGAGAGCGGTGTGCAGCATCCCGCGGAACTGGAGGCGGCTGCTGGTTACTTCTGCTGGGAAGTGCTGCCAAGTATATTTTTGTGCTGGAGGATATTGGCTGGGATTTTTGCCGGCTCGCCCCACCCATTGCACGGCCCTCGTGTGATTTTACCAAAAACAATCAGGATCACGCCTGATTTCTCGGCTCTCTCGATCTTACGGGAGCTGGATTCCCGGCGAGGCCAGCCTCCTGCCAGAAATGGGCAAGAGACTGAATAAATTATGTTAATTTATTGAAATACTAATTTACATGGAATTAGTGAGCCTCAATCATCCAGCCTCACTCGCCTCTCTGTCCTCACCAGGATAAGTTCTCTCTGGCAAGGAAAACACCTGCTCCCCGTGTATGGTGAAAAGTTGTATTGGCCTCACCAGAGGAACCGGAGGCCATTGAGGTACCCGGGGAGGCTGAGGGCAAGGGAAAAATTGCCCCTTGGGTAGGGCCAGTCTGGCGTCTTGGCACTGCCTGCTGGCACCTCGATAATGCCCACTGGGCACCAGTGGGCAGTGCCAGGGGGTTGGGCCTTATGTGGGTGGGGCTTATGGGGAGGGGTCTATGGGGGTGGGGCTTATAGGGCTGAGGCTTATGGGGGTGGGGCTTATAGGGCTGGGGCTTATGTGGGTAGGGCTTATGGGGAGGGGTCTATGGGGGTGTGGCTTGTAGGGCTGGGGTTTATGGGGCAGCCCCTGAAAGGGAGGCCCAATCGGGGAGGGATGGCAGCCCATTGCCACTTTGCTGGCGATCAGTGCAGGGAGGGGGGCCTGCTGTCATTCTGCAGGCCAGATGAGGGATGACGGCCCACTCTGCATCACGATCACTGGGAGGGGCACAATCAGTCTAGGTGGCAGGGGTGGCGGCGAGGGCTGCGATCGTCCGCAGGCCCCCTGCTATTGTGGGGGGAGGCAGCTTGTTGAGGTTCTGGCTGCAGGAAGAGTTCCTAGCTCCTTGCAATTGGGAACTGTGCACTCGATCACTGGTGTCATTGATATTCTGACTGCCGTAATCGTTGCTTTCCTCAATACTTTCCACAGAATGAGGCCTTCAAGAACCTGGCAGCAACATGGAAAGAGGTACATGTGAGATTTTGCAGAGAGAGCTTAAGATATAGACAAAAGATTGGAAGACAACGTGGCAAGGGTGGTGAGCACAGCATTGCTTCTTGTGCAGTTTGGTTCAGTAGGTCAAGAAGAAGAGGATAGATCAATGCAGAGCTGTTCAGAAAGAAAAAGTCCATTCTTGGTTAAATTCTGGAAAATAAGAAAATTAACATTGAAACATGTAAACATACATAAAAACTAGAAACAGGAGAAGGCCTTTTGGCCTGTTGAGCCTGCTTTGCCATTCATTTTGATCATGGCTGATCATCAAATTCATTATCCTGATCCCACCTTGCCACTTTATCCCTTGTTCCCTTTAGCCCCAAGAACTACATCTAATTCCTACTTGAAATTACACAACATTTTGGCCTCAACTACTTTCTGTAGTAGTGAATTCCATACATTCACCACCCTCTGGGTGAAGAAAATTTTGTTTCACGCTAAAAGGTTTACCCCTTATCATCAAACTATGATCCCTACTTCTGGACTCTCCCATCATTGGGAACATTCTTTCTGAATCTGCCCTGACAAATCCTGATAGAATTTTATAATTTTCAATGAGCTGCCCTCTCACTCTTCTAAACTCCAATGAATGTAATCCTAACTGATTTAGTCTCTCCTTATATTTTAGACCTGCCATCCTAGGAATCAGCCTGGTAAACCTTTACTGTACTCCTTCTATAACAAGGACAGATAAGGACACCAAAACTGCACACACTACTCCAGGTATGGCCCTATACAATTGTAGTAAAATATCCCTATCCCTAAATGAAATCCTCTCGCTGTGAAGGCCAACATAACATTTGCCTTCTTTACTGCCTGCTGCACCTGTGTGCTTATTTTCAGCGACTGATGCACAAGGACTGCCAACTGTAATTATGCCGTGAATTTCACTCGGTTTACGTCTGTATGAGGGAAGAATGTTTGGGCAGAGATGTGTAGAAATAACAGCTTAGACAAGAATAGATCAGCTATCCTTTCACAATTCTGGTTTGGAATAGGGCCTGCTCGTAGTTCTGTGTTGAAAGACCAAATCCCTACCCCTACCCTAGAATCCCTACAGTGTAGAAGGAGGCCATTCAGCCCATCAAGTCTGCACCAAGAACAATCACACCCAAGCCCTGTCCTTGTAACCCCACATAATCCCCCGGCACTAAGAGGAAATCCCACCCAGATCTGTTCCCCATAACCCCAAGTATTTACCCCGCTAGTCCCCCGAACCTACACATCTAGGGACACTAAGGGACACATGGCCAATCCATGTAACCTGCGCATCTTTGGAGACTGAAACATTGAAAATATATGTTGTTTCTGCCTGTCCATACTTCTGAAAATGGAAGTAATTGCTGAAAATGCTCCTGATAGCACAGTGAGTAGCTCCTCATTTTGACCCTCTCCAAAAGGGGACACTGGCTTTTAACTTGGCGGGGGGTGGTTGTGATATCTATTAATTTAGCGTTTAATTGCATAATTTTATCCCATCAAATTGCAATTCTACAGTCACAGATTTGTTCAGTCAACATAAATCCGTCCTAATGTTAATGCACACTGTCAATTTTTTATCATTTTGTGTTGCTCCACATTAATATTCACAGCAGTGATTAAGATACAAACAATTTTAGCACTGCTATCAAAGAGAGTTCGTGAGGTCTTTTTATGTATTTAAATATGCGCAGAGCAAGATTCATCGTATTTGTTTGATTCCTTTTACTCTGCGGCTACTAATAGAGGTATTGGTTACAATTTGGCAGGCTTTGCTTACTCTCTATTGTTAACTTCTGCAAAAGTCGTGTGATAGTGTACGAATGAAGCAGTGGCATGATGGGAAAATGGTCAAGTATTTAGTATGAAATAAGGACAGCAGACCAAGCCATTTCAAAATGCCAGATTCCTGTAAAACTGACTGACTCTGAACAAAGAAATGACTACAACCGGAGAAGGCCAAATGCTTGGCCTTAGTCTGCTTTGATAAGGTTGACTTCACACAGGCTGAGTGAGACATGATTAACACTCGGGAAACCTGTCTTATCAAGGTTGATTATCCATATACCGTGAGATAACATACAAGACATTAGATAAGGTGGAGGAGGAGGGAGTCACAGAATTTGTTGATTACAGAAAACAAGGTATCAAGGAGTCACAGAACCAAGGTCGGGGATGAGGGAGTCACAGAATTTGTTTTGTTCGATGTACCACTGCTTGTGTTACTAAAATCATGTAAGCTGATAAGAAAAGGTATAATTATTGAATTGATACTTGTAGTGGGCGCAGTCTTGGGATAGAATCAGCAGTTAGTGCGGACTGCTGTTCCCAAGATTCAGCCATATACTGCGTGCAGTCTTGTGACGATAAAAACTAGTTGATTTTTTAAAAAGCAAACTTTGTTAAGTTTTACTATCACAGCTCGGGAAACAAGAAATTCTCCAGTACATCAGTCGGCTTTTAAAAGCCATCCCTGTGTTTCCTATAAATGGAATCATGACCTTGTGCGTTAAATATCTGGAACAGAATTAACCTTCTTTTCCTCTTGTCTGATGGGAGTTTCAAAATGAAGCAGCCTATGTCCTGCAAAGGATTCCTAAATTGATTAACAGAATTCCAAACACTAAGCACCAAACCGTGGAATCCATTTCCTCATCAAAGGTGTAGAAACAATGGCTGATTTTCCATCCCCAATTCCACCGGTAAAGGGAAAATCTCCAGAGCCCCAGATGATCGTAGGCTACTCCCTTCTTTGAGGGGGAGAGTTGACTGGTGTTGATTTGACCTGTGGGTTATCACACCTCTGGCAAAGTTGAGAAGGCGTGGCCTTCATGAATAACCTTAGCTGGCACAGGAATTGAATCCATGCTGATGACATTGCTCTGCATCACTAACCAACTATCCAGCCAACTGAGCTGAACCAACTCCACCACAACTTCCATAGCTCACCACTGGGAACTCTTGGTTGCCGAAGAATGATTAGCGCTGCTGCCTCACAGCTTCAGGGACCCGGGTTCAATTCCCAGTTTGGGTCACTGTCTGTGTGGAATTTGCATGCTGTCTGTGTGAGTTATCTTTGCGTTCTCCAGTTTCCTCCCACAGTCTGAAAGACATGCTGGTTAGGTGCACTGGCTGTGCGAAACTCTCCCTCAGTGTACCCGAACAAGCGCCGGAGTGTGGCGACTATGGGATTTTCACAGTAATGTAAGGCTACTTGTGACACTAATAAGTAAACTTTAAACTTTCCAAATCTTTTCTCCCCTTTACCTCCATCTCTCCTTTAAGTTGCTCCTTAACACACATTCTTCTAACCAACTTGTGAGGGCAGGAATAGGGGTACTCAGATTAGGGTAATGAATTAGGAATGCTTCTTACGTGCTGAATTTTACAACATCGGTCATTACGAGTATATTTGATTTCAGCTTCAATTATGAAGGAAGATTCTCTTGCTCTAAATCTCTATAGGTAAACTGTAGCTACAACATCCATGTGCTGCATCATATTATGAACATGTACAAGAAGTGTTTCACACAAAGGGTGGGATTTTCCTGCCCTTCCCATTAATGGGACTTTCCAGCCCTTGCCATTGATGGGATTTTCCAGCACTTCCGATTGATGGGTTGTCTTGCCCTTCCCATTGATGGGGTTTTCCAGCCAGCCCTTCCTACTGATGGGATCTTCCGCTCCAGCTAAAGCAGCAGGACAGGCGAGACATGCAAAATGCCATACACATCGACGGGACTGGAAGATCCTGCTGACAACCAATGGCGAAGCGCTTCTGCCATCAGAAAACACGCCATAGTTGGGGGTGTGGAAAATCCAGCCCGAACACACTGCCATTCACTAATGATAGAAAATACAAATTTCTAAGTCATTAGTAACTGATTTTTTTGTGGTCTTTTGTTGCATTATGGCAATTTGGCAAATTGCATTGCTTTACTGCTTCTGTGTTTTACTTAACCTATCAATAAGTCAGACCTTGTTTTTAGCCTGTCGCTGTCAATCTCATTGCATGGTTTTCACTGCCCTTTACAAAAGGGTGGAAGGCCATCTCATGTGAGATATGAAACAGCAATGAGAAATAATTGTTAACGTCAGGCACACTGCCCCATAAATTGCACCCAAAGGAAAATGGGACCAGTTTTGATCCACAAGTGACACTCTCTATATGCAAATTGCCTTCTTGTTGTGAAAACAAGGCTAGAAACGTTGGAGAATATTTCCAAGCTGGGAGGCTTCTGCCTACATCAAATGGGAAACTATCAGCTCGGAATTTCCTCGGACCCATTCCCAATCCTCCAGAAGTGCAGCAATATTCCCACTTATGCACATAAGGCATTCACATGCTTCAACATGTCAAGGGATATGGTTTGCAATTGCCAGGCCATGGAGCCCTGTGAAGTCGTAAAGAACAACTACTTCCCAAGTGGGGTTTTCCTCTTCCAGTTATTGCCACTTCCCAGGGTCGGCATGTGGGAGGCTCTGGGAGGCTTTGGGACTTGCCAATGGAGGGAGAAGATCATCAATGGCGTTCTTTCCCTCCAGCCAATCTCAGCAGCATGCCTGGAAAAAGTCACGATCTTGGTTGAGGTTTTCAATGGCAGCGTTCGTCTGATCCTTGGACTTTTTGTTAAATTCATTCATGGGATGTGCACTAGGCCTGCATTTATTGCCCATCCCTGGAGACATTTAAGTGTCAACTACATCGCTGTGGACCTAGAGTCACAGTAGGCCAGACCAGGTAAGTTTGCCAGATTTCCTTCCCTAATGGACATCGGAGAACCAGATGGGTTTTTATGACAATCGACAATAGTTACATGGTCATTATTAGACTTTTAATTCCATATTTTTATTGAATTTAAATTTCACCATTTGCCATGGTGGGATTCGAATCCAGGTCCCTAGAGCACTACCCTGTGTCTCTGGATTATTAGGCCAGGGACAATACTAATATCCCACCACCTCCCCTTCTTCTGTCCTGATAAGGTGCCTTTGAACCTTTTATAGCTTCCACACTGATGGGATCCACCTTGACAGCGGAAATCCAGTTGGGTGCTTCTGTACGTACACTATGAGTGCCAATCCTAATAGATTGGATCTGAGTTGGGATGGACAGGGTGATAAACAGACACCCCATCCTACTGAAAATCCAGCACAAAGAGGAAATTTGCAGTTGATTGAGGTTTTCAACCAGAACTCAACATACGAGATAATTGCTCAGCACTTCAACAGGTCAAAAGCTACCAGAGTAATAACTGTCAATCATCCCTAATTAAAAATGAAATTATGCAAAACTATTGCTTAAAGTGTTACTGAGCCCGTGCTCAAGTGCCATCTGGTTCCTGAGGCACTGCTAATGCATTGGCCATGTACAATTTAATTAGCGCTGAGAACCAAGCTCCCATATCCTGACTCATTACCATATCAATCAGCCTCACCAGGTCCAACAGAGAGTTTGTTTCTGATCTTTATTTTGTATTTTGGGTGAGGAAAGACAAGCTTTTATCTCAAGCTAAGATTGGCAATCCTACTCTGACAGCAGGGAGCCGTGCTACCAGGGAGAATCAGCCACATTGCTTTCGCAGCTATCTCCACGCTTCAGGAAGGAAATATGGATTGACTTGAACTCTGGCCATCTCAGAACTATACATGAAGGAAAACTTAGTCATCTTCCTGCTGTGATCTTACATTTAAATATAACTGCATCATCAGGAGCCAGTAGCAGAAGGGAAGTGTGTTGCATTGAACTGAACTTGGCAGGAGCAGTTATACATTCACCTGGGACCATCGGCAACTGGCGTACAAATGGCCCATAGCCCAGTTTTACGGAACCCCAGTGTGTGTTGTAGACAAATGTGTCATGAGCATGTTATGTATGCGGTGCGTAGCACCTTTAAGAAGTCGGATCAGGTGACCTGGGGTAAGGGATGACCTGCCTGGGAATCTGCCCCTACAGACAATTGAGGGCTGCAGTGCGAGGAGAACAGTTTGTTAATAAACTCCTGTTTGCTCGTGTGGTTTGTCTCCATGTGAGTTCTTTGGAACTACCTTCCCTTCATCTCCAATATAACACTGGTGATGACACTTGGAGCCTTGGTTCCACGACTGTGAGGGAGGAGTGAAGATTTTCTTCCTTCGCTATTGCAGACCATTGAAGGACCCACGACAAGTACACTGCTTGAGGGTGGGGCGGGGCAAGGACATTCAGGACCACGTGGCGGTCGAAGTAGGTGTCAGACAGACAGTGGGGGGGGGGAAACGGGCACAGCGCTGCGACTGCTTGCTACAGCTGCACTGATCGCTGGGGGACTGTGGGGCGAGTGGAGATTCCTGCGGTCATCGAGGGACTGCAGCCAGGAGTCAGCGTGCGAGGAACAGGCTTCAGGCCTAGATATAACAGAGCACATGCCCATTGGACCATGGGCATTCAGTGTTGGCTGAGTGTCCGGAGACAGAAAGTAGTGGTATGCTTTTGTTTTTCAAGACCGAAGGAAGCTATACAGTGGTGGACAGTGGGCTAATTTCTAGGCCCACTGCTTTTCTTGATATTTATTTATGACCTGGATGCTGGGTTTCAGAATTTGTCATTTCTGATACACAACTCAGAAACAGACTTAACTGTGAGGAGGAATATTGATGGACTTTAAGAGGACCAGACAGGCTGATAGAATGGCCGGATTAGTGGCCGATCCAATTTAATACAGTGAAACCTAAAGTGGTACATCTTGGCAGGGAGAATGTGGAGTGGCAATGTAAAATAAAGGATAGAACTGTAAAGGGCACTGTAAGAACAGAGTGATCTTGGGGCATAATCATCGAGTGTGGCTTGGTAGAGTGATTAAAAAGGCACAGGGAATCCTGGGCTTTATAAAGAAAGGCATTGGGCAGAATTTCCCCAGCTATTTTCCAGGCTCACTACGCTGTTCGACGGGCACAGCAAGCTGGTAAGATCAAACCCGAAGTGTCATTTCAAACAAAAAAGCCAGTGTGATTCATGTCAGCATAGATTATAATTTTCCCACACTTTATTCATTTTTTGGGAGAGTGGTGAGTTTTGCACTGGTTGTGAGAGGGGCAGGACATAAACACGCCATTAAGCCTGGCTTCACAGAGATCTGGTGCCACCTCTAATTGGCGCCCCGATCTCAAAGTGATATTGAGCATTCCCTTCCTCCCGTCATGGACATCAGCGACCACCAGCAACACTCCACCCTACCCTCACTGAAGGGATGTTTGCCCACCCTGCCTCCCCAACAAAGATTGCTGGAATTGGAGCTCTCCCAATGGGCACCTCTTCATGACCATCTTCATCACCACCCCCAACTCATGACCTCCCCCCATGACCCTCCTCATGCCCCAGCCCCCTCAGGCCCCACAACAATGGACAGTGCTTTAAGATCAAAGACATTGGCAGCAGTACTTTGCTTAGTAAACTTGAGCACGATGATTTGGAAATGGATGAAATTTTGGATATGCCTTATATTAAGTTAAGATAGGATCCTCAGGCTCCACCCACGTCCAGCCCCAGCCCCCTAGACACTACCTTGGCAGTGCCAGTGCGTTCAGTTGGCACTACCAGGTTGGGCATTGCCAGATGGGCAAATGCCCAACCATTCTCTAATCACCAGGGACTTAAATGGCCTCTGAGTCCTTGTGACATGGTCGCCATGCTTGGTCTCCATTTATGGAGACCAGTAGTGATTCTCACCAGGTTCTCGCTGCACCTGAGGATCAGAAAATCCTAGAAGGCTGGAAGATCTGGCCTCAAACAGAATCTCTGCTCATCCCAATATCTGCCCAGTAATTTCACCCAGTAAGGGTGGGAATCTGATTACGTCCAGGAGCAGTTGATGGGAAGATACCAATGAGGTTTGGCACCGGCGCAGAATGTGTTAAACAGCTCACCCTGGATTTTCCAGCCCCGCTGTACTTGAATGGGTTATGTGCTGGGCGCGATGTGGCTGGGAATTGAGTCAAAAAGTATGGAACTTATGGTGAATATTTATCAAACACTGGTTCATTCTCAAATGGAGTATTATGTGTCTAATTCAGAGCATGGCGCATTAGGAAGTATTGGAAGGTGCAAAACAGACTTACAGGAATGTGTTCATGAATGAGGGGTTTCAGCTCAGTGTATAACCTGGAGAAGTTGGGGTTTTCCCCACAGATAAAAGATAATTGAGTGGAGTTTGGATGGAAGTCTTCAAAATCATGTGGGCTCAAGACCAGGTAGAGAGAGAAAAACTGTTTTTTTAGCACAGGGATTAAAAACAAGAGAGCATTTAAGGTGACTAAGAAAAGATCCAAATGAGAAAAATGTCACAAATGACTAGGGTCTGGAATGCAATGGGCTTGATTTTACAGCAGCGGATGTCCCAAGTCTGGAAATTCCAGAGGTCAATGAGCCTTTGCATGTTCTGCCAAATTTCCTGTCCCGCCCTGCCCACTACAATTCCCATGGTGGGCGGGACAGGAAAATTCCACCCAATGTCTCAGGGTTTGGTTGAGAGGGAATCAACTGTGAAATCCAAAAGAAAATTGATTAAGCACCTGAAGATGTGAAGAGTTATGAAGAAAAGGGAGGAGAGTGGGACGAGCTCAACTGCAATGACAGAGTGTTAGCATGGAAGGGATGAATGGTCTTCTGTGCTGGAAATGACCCTTTCTACAGATGAGATTTTCAGGACCTTCTTACCAGTGGAATCTTCCAGTCCTGCAGAAATTGACCCCTGCCCTCCATGGTTTCCAGGTGACAGGGACGGGGAAGCCATGCTAATTGCCATTGGCTTTAGCAGGACCGGAAGATCCCGATGGCAGCCAACGGCAAGGCATCTCCGTCACAGGAGGGTAGAAAATTTCCAGCCTATGTGTGAGGGAATTTGGTGCAAGGATGCTCCACATTCACAGTGCTACACATTTATTATATAGAATTACAGAATCTCTACAGTACAGAAGGAAGCCATTTGGCCCAATAAGACTGCACTGACAACAATCCCACTCAGGCCCTATCCCTGTAACCCTACGTATTTACCCTGCTAATCTTCCTGACACTAAGGGACAATTTAGCACGGCCAATCGATTTAACCTACACATCTTCAGAGTGTGGGAGGAAACATTGCTCAGTGTGGGCTACAGATGGCCAACTAGTGAGAGGGATGAAGAAGAGCAAATCTGCAGGGAAATTATTGAGAGATGTAAACACGATAGAGTACAGGGGCACTTTATTTACCTGACGTGGAGTGGGACAAAGGTAGTGTAAAGGACAGAGAGGGGCAACATTTCCTAGACTGTGTTCAGGAAACTTTTCCACAGCAGTATCTGTCCAGTCCCACAACAAGGGATGCATTCTTGGAAACAAGGTGGGCCAAGTAGCAGTGGGGGGAGCATCTAGAAAACAGTGATCATTGTACCACAAGGTTTAGAATGATGAAAGAAGTGGACAAAAGACAATCCAGAATAAGAATAATTAACTGAGGGAGGGCTGACTTCAATGGGGCAAGAGCAAAGCAGGGTTGGTTAAACAGGAATGAAAGGTTGGTGAAAAAGACTGTCCCTGAACAATGGGCTATCTTCAAATCAGAAATGGCCCAGATGCTGTTAAAGTATATTCCCTTAAAAGGGAAAGGTAGGGCAAATATATCCAAAGCTCTGTGGCTGAGAAAAGGAGATAGAAATTAAGGTAAAGAAGAAAAAAATTAGCTCATGACAGGCTTGAGGTAGACAATGCAATTGAAAAGCAAGGGGAATACAGAAGGCTGAGAGGAGAGGTGAGAAAGTGTATTAGAGAAGTGAAGGGGTATAATGAGAAAAGGCTGGCAGCTAACGTAAAGGGGAATCCCAAATTCTTCTACAAGCATATATACACTTTTGATGACATTATCTATTAGTGAATGCCCTGAAAAGAAAAAAAATCATGGAAATCATAGAATTCCTACAGTGCAGAAGGAGGCCATTCAGCCCACTGAGTGAATCCCACCCGAGCCCTATCCCCACTTATTTACACTATTAACCCCCTGACATTAAAGGGCAACTTAGCATGGCCAATCAACCTAACCCACATATCTTTGGATTGTGGGAGGAAACCAGAGCTCCCAGAGGAATCCCATGCAGACATGAGGAGAATGTGCAAACTCCACAGATAGTGACCCAAGCTGGGAATCAAACCCGGGTCCCTGGAGCTGTGAAGCAGCAGTGCTAACCACTGTGCTACCGTGCCACCCCTATGTTCAGGAAGAGCAAAGATCAGCACAAAGATGCTGGTAAAACAGAAACTTGTTACAATTCACCTGAGTTGACAAGCACTCGACAAGTCAACAACTGCAACCCAGTGCAATAACATCCAGAACTGGGGGTAATATTGGCCTAATTCTCTGTGCGGGCATGCACAGCGCAGGGTGTTATATCAGAGTTCAATTCAGTCAGGTTCCCTCGAGATGGATTAGATTGAAATTGAGCCCCTTAGAAAGTGACAGCACAGGTTGCCAAAGGAGAAAAGAACTGAGGATGTACGGTATGTTGCCGTTCTTATTTACACAATTAAAGTCACATAACCGACAGCTATTCCACTGAAATGCCACATAACATCAATATAGGTTAGGACTGAAAACAAAAGGTTCCGTTGAGGGTTTGTTTCCATTGATTCTGAATGAGACGTGAGTAATCTATGCCCTTGGTGTGTTGACATGTTGATGTAAATGCTGTTGGAATGGTGTTCATGGTGACCTTTTAGTATTCACCTTCAATGAAAAATAGATGAACGCAGCTAATCATTAAGTTATGAGTTTTATTTCGGATGATCGGTCACAACGTGTAATGGGCGTATGTTTCACTCAAAGGAAAGCCACAGTGAGAGACTGGAATCATACTGCTATTAGCAAATTTTAAGGAATACAAAGGTCAAGAACTGTCAAGATAGTAATAAAGACGTAGTTATCCCAAACTCTACCATCTCTCTGGCTCCTGTGAGTGCTGGGAATATATATCAGAAATAATTGGGGGATAAAACATTCTGGACATTGTGAATATTGACCTCAGGGTTTGGAATCTGATGAGAATTTGGCATGGCCAGTTCTGGTGGATAAACTGGTGTGGAACTGGCCAGTTTTCTCTCCGGATCCTGTCCCTTTAACCACCGAAAACAGAGTAGATGTGGTTTGCAATTTGGTGAGGAGGGGACTCTTAGAGTTGGGAGCCAGTTCCACTGAGTTCATTGGAAATATAATTGACCTCCCCCCACCTCCAGCACAGAGGTATCTATGGTCTCCCCCCCACCCTGCACCAACCTTGATCATTGCCAGCACTGCATCTGCCCTTTCCCCTGCATCGGTCCCCTTTCCTCCATTCATCCTGAGCCTCAGCTCCCATCTCCCTGATCATCCTGAACATCATTCACCCCATCACATCCCAGTCATCCCGGCATCAGCCCTCTCCCTCCCCCCGCCGAACATTGCTGGCATTCCTGTCTGCTGCCCGACCACTACAAATAAACGAGTCCCTGTGTGTGAGTCTCCCCCTAGGGTTTGTCCCTGGCACTGCCCCATGGCACAGGTTAGCACTGCCAGGTTGCCAACCTGAGCCAGGAGACAGTACAGCGTACGGTGCCAGGGAGTATTGCCAGGTCAGTACCTGGCCACCTCCCTCTCTCCCAGAGGCAATACTCATCATTACAGCCCCGGCTGTGGAGGGGCATGGGGGGGGGCGGAGGAGAGGGAGGGAGGGGAAGCCCCACAACAAGTTCATGTTTGGATGAACCTGTTGTAAACCGTGCTGACGTGACATAACATGGGTGAGGAATGAAAATCTAATGGTGGGGGACTAATTTGGTGAGGGGGGGAAACGTCTTTAATTATGTTCAAATTTATTGAAATGTATTAAAACCAGGTTCCTGCCCTTTACGGGCATGAATTCCATTACACTGCCAGCAAGCGGTGGCAAAAATCAGAAATAGCGATCTCGCTGGTGTTTCGCTGGATCTCGAGCTCCAGTCAGCGAACTCGCGGACAGAGGGTGAGGATTCAAGATCCATGGCAAGGAGTTTAATGAAGAATATTGAAGTCTTTGAGACTGTACTTTATGATTCTGACATATTCTCTCCGTGCTGAAGACGGAGATTTGAAACAATAAATGACAGGCAACTCTTCACAGCTGAGATGCAGGAAGCCATAATGATTCCAGCAGTAATTAAACGGAAGCAAAAAGGTTTAACTAGGGAGAGAGCAGAGTAACTCACGGACTATCAGTCACTCTTTGATTTTTCATGAACAGAAATGGAAAGAATGGATAAGAAATGTTTTTGGAAGTATGGGAATATTTGCTGATGAAACACGTTTTATGAAGAATCAGTCAGCATTGAAGTTCTGGTTCTTCCCCTTCTTCACTGACATTAATCATTGAAGATTATTTTATGATGTTCCACCACAGTCATTGGTAAGAATAGTGTATGGTTACCCAAACAGCAGCCACACTTAGAACAGGACAGTGATCAAGCGAGCTGGGAGGGTACAGGCAATTGGCCGGGATGATTAGCCTTTGTGGGGGTGTGGCACACTATACCCAATGTTGGGGGGACTGGCTGACAGATCTCTCTCTGTTCTGTTACACAGAAGAGAAGAGGTCTGCGCATGCATTTCCAAATCATCATGCTCAAGTTTACTAAGCAAAGTACTGCTGCCAATGTCTTTGATCTTAAAGCACTGTCCATTGTTGTGGGGCCTGAGGGGGCTGGGGCATGCCCCTGCCCCTGACAGCAGGAAACAGATTGCGAGTTATTCTATGCACAGAGTGACATAAGATTGCATTCTTAAACTTGCCCAGAAAACGGATCCGAAACTCTTGTTTTCAAGCTCATTCGGCACTTATTTTGGTAAGATCGACTCCCCTCCCCCATTGGATTCTTAAGGGGCTTGAGAGGGTAAAGATCAGAGGATGTTTTCCCTCATGGGAGATCATAGGACCAGAGGGCATAGTCTCAGAATAAAGGGGTATCAATTTAAGACTGAAATGTGAGCTAATGCACTTTGCTAGAAGGAACATAGGGAGACACTACAGGTTCAATGGTACAACTTCGAGGCAAGTACAGGATCAGAGGGACCTTAGGGTTCAAGCGTGTAACTCTCCCAAGGTGTCCAGGCAGATTGGAATAGTCATTAAGAAGGTTTATTGACACCAAAAAAAAATCCATAACAACTTCTTCCATGTAGTGTGGGTGACATTGGCAAGAGTAGTATTTGTTACCCATCCATAATTGCTCTGGAAGTCAATGGCTTGCTTGGCCATTTCAGAGAGCAGCTAAGAGTCAACCATATTGCAGTAAGTCTGGAGTCACATATAGGCCAGCATGTAATGCAATTCCTAATTGCCCTTGACAAGATGAGCTGCCTTTTTAACTGCTTCAGTCCATGTGAGATAGACACACCAGCAGCTTCTCAAGGGCAACTTGGGATGGACATTTTTTTTCTTATTCATTCAAAGGATGTGGGCATCATTGATTAAGCCAGCATTCACTGCTCATCATTAATTGCCCCGGGAAGGTGTGGTGAGCTGCCTTCTTGAATTGCTGCAGCCCATGTGCTGTAGGTACACTCACAGTGCTGTTAGAGAGAGAGTCCCAGGATTTTGACCCAGTGACAGTGAAGGAACAGTGCTACATTTCCAAGTTAAGATGGTAAGTGGCTTGGAGGTGATGGTGTTCCCAAGTATCTGCTGCTGTTGTCCTTCTAGATGCTAGTAATTGTGGATTTGGAAGGTGCTGTCTAAGGAGCCCTGGTGAATTCCTGCAGCGCACCTTGTAGCTGGTACACACTGCTGCCACTCTTCGATTTTTTGTGGATGGGGTGCCAGCTTTGTCCTGGATAGTATTGAGCTTCCTAAGTGTTGTTGGACATGCACTCCACCAGGCAAGTGGAGAGTATTCATTCCATCACAGTCCTGATTTGTATCTTGTAAATCGTGGACAGGCTCTGAGGAGTCAGGAGGTGAGTTACACACCACAGGGATTCCTAGCCTCTGACTTACTCTTGCAGCCACAGCATTTGTATGGTTAGCCCAGGTCAGTTTCTAGTCAATGATAACCCACAGGATATTGATAGTGTGGGATTCAGTGATGGCAATGCTATTGAATATCAGAGGGTGAATTTCTCTTGTTACAGGTGGTCTGCCTGGCACTTGTGAGGTGTGAATGTTATCAGTCCAAGCCCAGATCTTGCTGCAAATGGGTTTCCTCCCGGTGCTCTGGTTTCCTCCCACAGTCCAAAGACGTGGAGGTTAGATAGATTGGCTAGGCTAAATTACCCCTTAGTGTCAAAAGATGCAGCAGGATAAATACATGAGGTTACAGGGAATAGGGCCTGTATGGGATTATTGTTGGTGCAGGCTCTATGGGCCGAACGGCCTCCTTTTGCACTGCAGGATAAATACACGGGGTTAGGGGGGACAGGGCCTGTACGGGATTATTGTTGGTGCAGGCTTTATGGGCCAAATGGCCTCCTTCTGCACTGCAGGGATTCTATTCTAGATCTATAGCTGAAGATGGTTGGGTTTAGGACAGAGACAATCCTGAGGAACTCCTGCAGCAAAGTCTTGGAACTGACCTCCAACCACAACAGCCATCAACTTTTACACCAGGTTTGAATCCAACCCATGGAGGATCTCCCCCTGCTCCCCGACGATCTGTGTAAATGATATTTACACTATTCCTTCCGCCATCTCTGCCCACCACGCTGGACGGCCAGGGAGAGGCCCCACACATATTTAAATACGAAACGTTTCATGACTATCACCATTTGTGGTTAGTCCCACACTATAGTGCGTTTGAATGGGGAAGCAGGATGCTGCTTCGGATTTTCAATTCCACGTCCTCAGTGAAATGATCACAGCTCAGGATTCCGTTTCAAACTCGATACATATTTCCTCTTGGGATGCGAGGGCACTTGTTAGCTTCTTTTATTGTGAGAGTGATCAGATTCAAAGGCGTTGTCACCCATTATCACGCCCTCATCTTCCCCGCATACTCTATGTGTTACGCTGACTGTTTGGACAGAGACTACTGTCAGCTTTTCAGGCGGAGCTCTTCACAGCATTCCGGGAATAATCACTTCTTATTTATAGTTTCAGTGATACCGCGAGGCAGCTCATTTGTCACCGCTGCCATATAGCTATGAACACGCACAATTTTGTTTTTTTGTCGGTAAATAGGCAGAAGATCCACAGAGCCCGGTTGTTCAGTAAAAGTCAAGAAGAGAAATGAGGGTCGCGTAAATATGCCTCGCTGTTTCTGTACATGCTTTAAAATACAATATCTGATACTGCCGATTATTTGCATGAGAAAGGGAAATGGAATTCCGTACAAGTTGTGCAGTGCTGTAAGTCATTTGAAAAACTGACCTTCATTTCAGCTTTGAAGTGGTGCTGTAATTGGAGCGGGTACAGGAGGAAAAGGAAGTATGCAGGCTGCGTTTAATAAGAGCAACTGCATGTAGTGAATCAATAAACGACCGTAAAGAGATAGCATCCCTTTTGTCACTCGTCTGAGCGCGTTGTATTTAATAAATGTCAAAGATATGCAGTATTCCTTTTGTTTTCCTGCTGCACGAGAGTCCTTGGTAATTGTCAGAAATCCAATATAGCAAACATGAATTGCATTTGACGGGCCACATTATCCCAAGGAACTCTTGTAGGGCTTCTTATCCGCACCAAGGTTCAATGTTAAAGCCGTTTGTTTATCCAAACCATTGCATTTGATATGTAACAAACAGAAATCAGACTGGGGCCCATCAACATGGCTTAAAAACCCAAATTTTGCACTGATTAAAGATTATTCTTTGCCATTTTAGTCTGCAAGTAAATGGAAAACATTCTATTCTTAAGGAACTATGGATGTGGAGATGCTGCTGTTGGACTGAGGTAGGCACAGTAAGAATTCTCACAACCCCAGGTTAAAGTCCAACAGGTTTATTTGGTAGCACGAGCTTTCGGAGCACTGCCCCTTCATCACCTGATGATGTTTTGAATCTCAATCCAAGGGAATAAAAGCAAAGAAATAATGGTGATAGTCTCTAACCATATCACCATCAGGGCAGCAAGGTGGCACAGTTGGTTAGCACTGCTGCCTCACAGCGCCAGGAACCAGGTTCAATTCCACATTGTCTTTCTGGAGTTTGCACATTTTCTCCATGTCTGCATGGATTTCCTCTGAGTGCTCCAGTTTCCTCCCGCTGTCCAAGGATGTGCAGGATAGGTGGATTGACCGAGCTAAATTGCCCTTTAGTGTCCAAAGATGTATAAGTTAGATGAATAAGTACATCATAGAATCATAGCATCCCTACAATGCAGAAGTAGGCCATTCAGCCCATAGAATCTGAACCGACAACCATCCCACCCAGGCCCTACCTTCATAATCCCAGATACTAACTCATTACTCCCACTAATCTGTGTATCCCGGGACACAAAGGAGCAAATCAGCATGGCCAATCAACCTAACTTGCAGATCTTTGGAATGTGGGAGGAAACCGGAACACCTGAAGGAAATCCACACAGACACGGGGAGAATGTGCAAACTCCACACAGACAGTGACCCAAGGCAGGAATCGAACCCAGATCCCTAGAGCAGTGAGGCAGCAGTGCTAACCACTCTGCCACCATGCCGCCCATGGTAAATAGATGGAGTTACAGGGATAGGGTGAGAAAGAGGGCTTGGGTAAGATACTCTGTCAGAGTTGGTGCAGACTCGATGGGCCAAATGGTTTCCTTCTGCACTGTAGAGATTTTAGGATTCTATGAAACACAATGACCTCAAATTCCTCTATACTTGGACATACATTGCTGTATCTTCATTCTTGCTTGGTTAAAGTTCTGGAATCTCCTGTCTAGCACCATGGTTGAACTTGGAAAATGTGGGGCTTTCCTGCAGATAGGCCCAAGGAAGTACTTGATGGATGAAGATGGATCAGGAGTGGCTGACAGAGTTAATGTGGAAGCTGGATTCCTCCTGCGGCCTAGAGGGTAGGCAACTGAACTGGTAAACTACAAACCTAGGGTAATGCTCTGGGGTCACTGGTTTGAATCCCACCATTAAAAAATCATCCAGTGGCAGGCATGGGTGAGCTGTAAAATTATTAACCCTTTTGATTGCATTTTAGTTTGGTGTTTGAAGCTTCATTTGTGGTTTGCTTTTGTTTCAGGCAGTATCCCTTTAAGGAGTTGCTCCTTTTACTTTGTCCCTCAGTTTATTTGATTTATTGGTTATTTTTGACTCTGAAGTGTTGGAGGAGCAAGTTTTTTAAAAAAAGTGGCTACCTGCTGCCTTCTTCAGAAGCTTCTGGCAGCATGGCTGGTCTTCTGCAGCAGCTGACAAAATAGTCAAAGTTGGAGCACTGTTGTGGCCAAATTTAGGATTCCAGGCCTGACTTGGGAGCAAGAGCTTCATTTCGACAGAGAAAAGAAGCCATTTCAGCTGGCTGCATTTCAGTGTCATCTAACAATAGCTCCAGTGGTACATGACCCCTTTAAGGGGACAATCCCTGAGGGCCACATGAGCGTGTCAGACCCTATGGAAAGGCCATACGGGAAGCAGAGCAAGGGCACATATCCAGCGTCAGTGATGAACCTCAGTTGGAGAGGAATAAAGTGAAGTAAAGTTTATTTATTAGTTGCAATTAAGGCTGACATTAACAATGCAATGAAGTTATTGTGAAATTCCCCTACTCGCCACATGCCGGCGCCTGTTCAGATCAATGCACCTAACCAGCACGTCTTTCAGACATGGGAGAAAGCTGGAGCACCCGGAGGAGACCCAGGAAGACACGGGGAGAACGTGCAGACTCCACACAAACAGTGACCCAAGCCAGGAATCGAACCGGGGTTCCTGGCGCTGTGAAGTAGCACAGTGCCACTGTATGCATTCCAGTTCTGTCAGACCTTTGAGTGTAAATCTAGACATTGTTGGTGGTAGTAAATCAATTATTACTTGAAGCCGCAACCAGTTCAAAGTTACTGCAGTCCCCCACTGATAGAGCAGCGGCCAGAGGCACACATAAATCAGGACCAAGCTTCTTCCCAGTTTACCATTGTGCCACTTTCATTGTGCGCGGAGGCAGCTTTCTCGACCTGCAACCTCTTCGTCCTTTATGCGGAGCAGCGCTCATGCGATGATGACACAGAGCAAGGCATGTGCCGTGATTTACAGGCTCCTGCGTGGCAGGGGATGTGGGCACTTCAGTGGGAACACGAGATAGTGAGGGGGGAGGTGGAGTGGGAGACCTGAGATCTGGGAACCATCTCCACCGGGGCTGAGGAAGCCATGAGGAGGATTAATGGAGGTTCTTAACACAAATAAAGTATGTCGGTAGAGTGAATAGGGAAAGGGCATTTTCTCCGCTTGAGAAATCATCAAACTTAAAATTGTCGCTAAGGGATTGAGGAGAAAGCTTAGGTGAAATTTATTTACACAGGGGGTTGTTGGAACATGGAGTGTATTGTCAGAAGTAAAGTTGAGTCGGATAACATTGCATCTTTTAATAAAAAAATTGATAAATCCTTGAACAGAAGGAAACATAGGGTTATGGGGAGAGGATGACTGGCTCCTTACTGCTGCTCCTACAACTCTGTTTCTGATGTAGCTGGATTACTGGCCAGAAGCAATTTTGAGGGGTTTTATTATTTTAAGCAACCACAAATAAATCTTGTCATTCCTTTTCAATGTATCTAATGGGAATCTCTTTACTGGAAGAAAAGATCAGTGTTCGTGCTGAATGAATGGTGTATTGCATCATTGCTCCCATATCCTTCTATTCAGGAGTTTAAATGAAGGTCTCAGTTATGTTGTGTGAAAGATTCGGACCTGTTCATTGGTGCCGTGGCCTTTTTGAGTCCTTAGACGCTGCCAGGATCAGCCTTGTTAGGCAGCTACACTCACTATAATTGCCTGGAGCGGCACCCTGTTACTGTGTCAACTGACGTCCAAGAAGGTTACTGGAATCCCTTCGCTTGTCGGCTGGGGAAGAATACAAATTCAAGCTGAACGTCAGGAGCTAATTTCTTTGCTGGTTTTCTGGCTTCATGCCTGACCGTAGCCTTTCAACTTGGTAATGAGTATCAAAAATAATCATGGCAACTGTCACAGCCAGCAGAATTAACATTTATTCTTCAGCTCCAAAGATTTATTCCTTGATAATTTCACTGTTGTACAGGCCAATTGAGGGGGGCCAGTTTGAGGAATTACTCCTAATGGTTTTGGTGTAAAACTGAGTGAATTATTGCATGAGCAGCTCTGCCAGTGTTTGGGGTGCTGACACAGAGGGCAGAAGGGAATGCGGACTGCATAAAACCCCAATAATCCGTTCATCAAAAATCTACAGGAATGCTCAAGGTCCAACTGCTGAATGCATGCAGCATCTGTAATTATCCATCTCAGAATATCTCCCTACACACGGCTGTCCAGAGGTGCATGTCCCAGCTCAGAGAGAGCTCTCACAATCCTGCATAACGAGCTGTCTCCTCAATTCCCACTCCAGGTTTGAGCAAAATCGCTCGGCTGACACGCCAGTACGGTAATGAAGGAGTGCTACACTGTCAGAGGTGCTGCCTTTTAGAGGTAGTGCTAAAACAGGGGCCTCATCTACTTACTCAGTTGGACAAGAAACGTTTCATGAGACAGTTTTAGGGAACGGCAGGGGAGCTCTCTCCATGTACCCTGGCTAACATCTAACCCTTAAACAACAGATTAGAGAAGCCTCTGAAGTTGGCTATTCAGCCCCTCAAGACTGCTCCGCTATTCAGTCAGATCATGGCTGATCTACCATGGCTTCAACTCCACTTTCCTGCATGTTTCTCATGATCCCTGACTGTCAAATATCTGTTTACGTCAGACTTGAATCAACATCCATTTCTGAGATGGAGCTGTACAGAGACTACCAACCATCTGAGAGAAAAAAAAAATCCCCTTCACCTTCATTTTAAATGGCTGATCCATTATCCTGAAATTATTGGGTCATTACCACATTGCCCTGTGAAAATTATCTGCCTTGTTTCCTATGTTGCAGTCATGACTACACCTCAATAATGCTTAATTATGGGCAACACAGTGGTTAGCACTGCTGCCTCTCAGCACCAGGGATCTGTGTTCAATTCCAACCTCAGGTCACTGTGTGTATGGAGTTTGCACATTTTCCTCGTGTCTGCGTGGGTTTCCTCCATTTTCCTTCCACAGTCCAAAGATGTGCAGGTTAGGTTGATTGGCCATGCTAAATTGACGCTAGTGTCAGGGGATTAGCAGGATAGATATGTGGGGATTATGGGGATAGGATCTGGGTGGGATTGTGGTCGGTGCAGACTCAATGGGCCAAATGGTCTCCGTCTGCAGGGTAGGGATTCTATTCTATGAATTCTAAAGCTCTATAGGATGTCATGTGAAAGGTGCTATATAAATACAAGACTCCCTTTCTTTGAATTCCTTGCTTTGCCAGAAGCTGGTTGCAGAGTTTTGCCATTTTGAGTTGGCCCAGTTCAACAGACAATGCATAGTCAGAACAACTCATTCTGAAGGACTAAACCCTAAGGTGCTTCCAAATCAGCTTGGCAGTTTTGAAAGAAATGCATTCCTCAGAGCATTGATAAATGGAAAACGTAATCAAGGCTTGACTTAGATTAACTTTCCCCTTGACACTGGACCACAGCAGTTGAGTTCTTGTTAGAAAGTTTTCCTGTCAGTTTGTGGGTAAAAGGCTTCTTTCATTGCGCACATGAGGCCATTCAATTCTATCAAATTCTTTTTTAAAAACTTTAAAAAGGTGGCACGGTGGCACCAGGGACCTGGATTCGATGTCTGGCTTGAGTTACTGTCTGTGCGGAGTTTGCACATTCTCCCCGTGTCTGCTTGGGTTTCCTCCGGGTGTTCCGGTTTCCTCCCACAGTCCGAAAGACGTGCTGGTTAGGTGCATTGGCCATGCCAAATTCTTCCTTAGTGTACCCAAACAGGAGCCGGAGTATGGTGACTAGGGGATTTTAACAGTAACTTCATTACAATGTTAATGTGAACCTACTTGTGACATTAATTGCAGCATGGTACCACAGCGGTTAGCACTGCTGCTTCACAGAGCCAGGGACCCAGGTTTGATTCCCGGCTTGGCTCACTGTTGGTGTGGAGTCTGCACATTCTCCCCGTGTCTGCCTGGGTTTCCTCTGGGTGCTCCGGTTTCCTCCCACATTCTGAAAGACGTGCTGGTTAGGTGCAATGACTTGAACAGGTGCCGGATTGTAGCGACTAGGAGAATTTTGCAGTATCTTTTTTGCAGTGTTAATGTAAGTCTTACTTGTGACTAATAAATAAACTTTAAACTTTACTTTAAGAAATAAATTTTAAATGTTTAAAACTTCAAACACATCAAGCTATTCCATACAACACACAAAAGAATAATATTCAATTCAAAGGTAACAGGGGGAGTTTTGATTTTGGGTAATGGTTTAAAACGGATGATAGTGAGTTTAAATTGAGAAAATGGTAATGGAAAAATTAAAATAGACAAACCTTCAAGACTTTCCACCCTAAAGTGTTAACAGAAACAGGTGAAGGAATTGCAAATGCGATGGTCAGACATTTCCAAAGATTTTCAGACTTGAAAATTGTGGACTGGGTTTAATGGAGCGCAGAAGGGCTCATATATTAGCCTTGTTGGAGCTGCAGTGAAGAAATGGGTGGTTCCTGCAAACGTGTTTTGGCCCCATATTTGAAATGTTTAACTATTTCGACTTCTTTTCAGCCCTTGGGCTCATTTACACTGCAATGCTTCCTGCGTGTGGCATGTTTTTGATTTGACAAGCTTCAATTTTTATTCCCCTTGAAACATTTCCCAGGCTTGTCCTTCGGTTCAGAATGTTAAAATGAAGGTTGTACCTCTGTGTGAAAAACCCTTTCCCCAATTTACACAATGTGCAACCTTTCAGATTCCTCTGGAGTTCTTGCTCTTCATCCTCTGCTTGCATATCTGGGGTGATGACAAGGGAAAACTATTTGTGTGATGCACTTCCTAAGGAGCAGTGTAATATCTTGGCAGGCACAGCTCTCACTGTCCCCTTTCTCATCAATCCTCTGCCTGCTGCTATAAGACTACACAAAGGCAGAGCTGAACTGAATACCAGTTAGTTTGTATGAGCCCTCAACAGGCTTTCCAATCTTGTTGAAATCAGTCTGAAACATATCCTGTGACATTGTCAGATGTGAATTCTTTTGCTTTAGTTTACAGGCAGCGGTTTGACATACAGAGTAACACCAACACTAACGTGTTGTACAGTTGGATCTCCCTGCTCATCATCGATAGATGGGCACCCAGCAGAGAGACTAAGGCTGGAATTTTACCGTCGCACCCACCACGGGAATCGTAACAGGCAAGGGGCGGACCATACAAAGACCCATTGACCGTGGGCGGGATTTTACAGTTTCGGGACAAGCAAGGCCAGAAAATCCCACCCCAGGTGCCTCATCCACCCCTTCCTCCCTCCCCCCCTACCGACCATGTGGCTTCACCTTCCTCTTTTGATCCTCTCCTGTGCGTGGTACTGGGGAGAAATCTGGGGATTACCAAATTTTGAGCCCTTGCTTACTAATTTCCAACCTAGTTCCCTAAATTCTAACTGCAGAACCACATCCCTCTTTTTGCTTGTGTTGTTTGTACGTATACGGGCCACAACGACTGCCTGTTCACCCTCCCCACCGCGGGATGCTCTGCAGTCACTGCTTGGAATGGTACGGAGTTGGGGGGGGGTGTGGGGGGGGGGTGCGGGGGGACACAGTGCCACAGTGGTTAGCACTGCTTCCTCACCATGCCAGGGGCTTGGGTTCAATTCCTGGCTTGGGTCACTGTCTGAGCGGAGCCTGCATGCTCTCCCCGTGTCTGCATGGGTTTCCCCCCGGAACCTCCAGTTTCCTCCCACAGCCCGGAAGACATGCTGGTTAGGTGCACTGGCCATGCTAAATTCTCCCTCAATGTAGCCGAACAGGTGCTAGAGTGTGGCAACTCGGGAATTTTCACAGGAACTTCACTGCAGTGTTAATGTAAGCCTGCTTATGACACTAATAAATAAACCTAAAGTTGAGTGACATCCTTGACCCTGGCACCCAGGGAGGTAGCACACTATCCTGGAATCACGTTTGCAGCAACAGAAACACCTACCAGTTCCTCTCATTTCCTCTCATTACTTATGGTGATTGCCCTTCCGGTCTTCCCTGTGTGCCCCTGTATTGCTGCGCCACCCATGGTGCCAGGGACTGAGCTCTGGCTGCACTCGCAAGTGAACCAACACTCTCATGACAGCTCAGAACTGAATACTGGTTGGAGAATGGGATCCACCTGGGGGACGCTGGCACCACCTGCACCACCTACCTGCTCCTTTTCGCCTGTCTGGTGATCACCCATCCCCTCTCTTCCAGCATAATCTTTAGCTGCAAGGTGACCACATCTATAAACATGCTTCCCATTAAGTTCTCAACCTCATAAATGCAGAGACCCAGCTGCTGCTCAAGTTTTGGAACCTGGAGCTTGAGGGTCTACGGGAGTGGGTCGTGGAGGTGGCAGTCGGGGGGGAGGGGTTGTCCAGGAGTCAGTAATATATTTACCCAGGAGTTGGAACTGGTTTTAACCTTCTAGCCTTCCCTGGCTAACTATTATGCACAGTGCATCAGGACAATCCAAAATCTACAGTTTTAAACCTGGGTTTCAGAGGGTTCCTGGTGCAGGATAATTGCCCAGCTGAAGTTGAATCCTCTGGGGCAATTCCCGTGCATTCCTTGTGTGGGAAATTGCGAAGGATCTTCCAGTATCTTCTGTAGAATGGAAGATCTGGGCCAATATGTGGATGTCCAACTAATATCACACCAGAGCTTGAGCAATAAGCAAGATGGACAGTCCAGTGCAATATTGCTACACCTTTGGATGAGACATTAAACCAAGGCCCCATCTACTTGTGTTAGGAATGGGTTAACTGAAACCTTCCACTTTAGACGTTAATTGTATAATAGTACTCACCGGGATATATGAAAGGTTTACAGGTGGCGCTGGGGGTCGGGTGTGTGTATGTGGAGTTGTAAAAGAGAATTAAGTGAGTTTGTGAAGAAGCTGGACTTGCATCATCTTTTATTGCTGGACTGCAACTGAGAGGCTTAACAGCTCGCACCAAGTGGATGATAAAGATCCCATGGCACTCCTTTGAAGAACAGGAGGGGAGTTATCTCTGTATTCTGGCCAAGATTTATCCCTCAATCAACATCACAAAAACAGATGGTCTGGTTATGACCACATTGCTGTAGATGGGCGTTAGTTGTGCACAAACTGGTGACCACATTACAACAAGTGACTACACTTTGAAACACATTTCATTGATTGTGAAGTGCTATGATGTGTCCAGTGGTCTGGAAAAGTGCTACATGAATGCAGATCTTTTTATTTATTTAACTTTCTGCATAAATGTTTTAACTGTAATTTAGTTTCATTGGTTGATCTCAGCCTGCCTGCCTGCCTGTCCTGTTCCAGAACACCACAGACCCTCTGTGGCAGCCATCAGATTCGAGCTGGGTGAGGAGGGTACTTGAACACGATGGCTCAGTTGTGAACACTGCTGCCTCACAGGGCCAGGGACCCGGGTTCAATTCCTGGCCTTGGGTCACTGCCTGTGTGGAGTTTGCAGCTTCTCCTTGTGTTTGCACAGGTTTCCTCTGGGTGCTCTGGTTCCCTCCCACACTCCAAAGATGTGTGGGCTAAGCTGATTGGCCATGCCCCTTAATTTCAGGGTGATGTGCAGGATAAATGAGTGGGCTAATGAGGATAGGGCCTGGTTGGGATTGTTGTTGGTGCAGGCTTGATCGGCCAAATGGCCTCCTTCTGCCATGTAGGATTCAATGATTTGTCAATCCTAGAAGATGCTGTTCCTTCCTCATTCTCTACAAAACCTGGGTCCTTAAGGTGGAAACTTAATCCACTTAAAACTCATAAAATAATCTGCTCCAATGGAGTTAATCACATAAACTTAATCATATTCATTTATTTAATGTCTGTGATTTTTAATGGATAATTTAATATCTATGGAACATTTAGTTCTCATTAAGGAATTTAAACTCCCTTTTTTTGGCCCAATTTTCACGTGCCTTTGGGCAGTTGTGCTGAGGAATATGAAGGAGATCAATGGGAGTGGAAGAAACATTTGAACCGTTTTGTAATGCGGAATTTGACGCTGGTCCGTCTGTGTCAGGGGTAGAAAAGGATGGGCACAATCTCTCCTCAGCTGGGTAACTTGTTTTAATGAAAGCTCGTGTTATTAACACAGAAAGGAATGGACAAAACAGACAATCATAATAACAGGAATGGAACCATTCCAAACAAAGTGGAAGTGTATTTATTAGTGTCACAGTAGGCTTACGTTAACACTGCAATAAAGTTATAGTGAAAATCCCCAAGCCACCACACTCCTGTTTGGGTACACTGAGGGAGAATTTAGCATGGCCAATTCACCTGGCCTGCGTGTCTTTGGACTGTGGGAAGAAACCGGAGCACCTGGGGGAAACCCATGCAGACACAGGGAGAACGTGCAAACTCCACCCAGACAGTGACCCAAACTGGGAATCGAACCCAGGTCCCTAGTGCTGCGAGGCAGCAATGAAACAGCACAGCAGGCTTCTGAAGCCAGTTCTGAGCAGCCTCCTTTAGGCCCAAAACGTTAACTCTGTTTCTCTCCACGGACGCTGCCAGACCTACTGAGGTTAATCCAACGTTTTCTGTTTCTCTTTCAGCCACTATTTACTTTGCAGATTGTATATTGCTTGGCAGCAGCCAGGAATGTGAATGCTTTGATTGCAATCAAAGAATGCTTAAGATTTAAGCGTTACGTACTGATCTTAATATAACGCAGCTCCAGGACTAGAGTTTGGTATTTGTGTTTGGAACACAGTCATAGAGATGTCGGTGCTGATATTCAGACTGCAGACGTGAAGGCATTACAGATAGTTTTGTGGCCCTGTATGCATATCGTTAGTGCCAAGAAGTTGATACTGCATTTTCAGATCCACTTACTGAGATGATGGTGAATTAAGAGGCTGTAATCAGTGTACAGCAGCAACAGTCATATTTGAACTGCTAAACAGGAGAGCTCTTTGATCCTATTACTTCATGTCTGTTGAATCAATTGGAGAATATTAATTGCATCAAAAGCAGAAATGTTCAGAGAAGTTGCTGAGTGTAGTTGTGACCTGAAATATTTGGCACCTGCCAAGCCGTCCAACAGGAAGCAAGCTGAGGAGAAAACGGCACCGCAATCGAACCCAGTCTCCAGAAATAAATGAGTCTCTTAAGAAGTTAAAAATCCCTCCATAATCCACAAAGGAAAAGGTTTGGTTAGATCTTGGATTTACGGAATTGCATGGTGCGGGCGATAGCAGCTGAAATCAATCAAAATAAGAATAGAGAAAGATGAAGGCTGCCTACTCGCCACCCCTCATTTTACACCATCACACAATGTCAACTATCAACCCATTCCCCCATTAGGGTCCTGGAACAGAATCCTAAGGTATATTATGAAGCCAGAGTGGACCCTCAATAATTTTTCTATTTTGGAATGATTCCATTGACTCCACTTATTGTAAAATTTACTCCATAATGCAGTTCAAATACAACTCTAACAAATGAAGCAGCTTAATCATGAACAATTGAACAATATTTAAAAATGAAGGGAGGAAACTTTACTTTCTAGCTTGTGATTGTCCCAGTTCCAAATAAGACCCATTCATGCATAAATCAAATTTGCTTTTAAATAAATATAGTTAGCAAACCCAGGCACATTTGCTTTAATACTTGTTAACAGTCTTGGCGATTTCGGAGTGAGATAGAGTTCCAGAAAAATCTTTCTGATTTCAACTAGGCTTCAGTTACAGCTTACTGCTTTCTGCAAAAGCTATTTTCTCTCTGCCACAGACCCATTTCTGTCTATTGACCATATCATTACATGTCCCTGTCAATCACTCTAATCAGAAATCCCAGAAAAACTTAAGTAAGCAGAAGTCTATTAGCCCTACTTAAACACTTGAAAAGTTGAAATGAGTAACTATCCTGCACTCCCAGAGTCTGAGTTGTGTTCTTGCCGGACATACTGACTGCCTATAGTGTAAAGCTGAATTTTTAAACATTCCCCTTAAACATATGGCAATTTAATGTTGGCAAGTGTGAGGTGGTCCACTTTGGTAGGAAGAATGGTAGGAAGGACTATTACTTACGTGGCGAAAAACTGCAGCAGGCGACGGTGCAGAGGGACCTCGGGGTCCTTGTGCATGAATCGCAAAAACCCAGCTTGCAGGTACAGCAGGTGGTCAGGAAGGCGAATGGGATGCTGGCCTTCATAGCGAGGGGGATTGAATATAAAAGTAGGGAGGTCTTGCTGCAGCTGTATAGGGCATTGGTGAGGCCGCAGCTGGAGTACTGTGTGCAGTTTTGGGCGCCGCACCTGCGCAAGGATATTTTGGCCCTGGAGGGAGTGCAGAGGAGGTTTACTAGGCTGATACCGGAGTTGAGGGGATTGAGCTATGAGGAGAGGCTGAATAAACTAGGCTTGTACTCGTTAGAGTTTAGAAGAATGAGGGGAGATCTCATTGAGACGTATAAGATGATGAATGGGATGGATAGGATAGAGGTGGAGAGACTCTTCCCGCTCAAAAAAGACAGTAGGACTAGGGGGCACAGCCTCAAGATAAAGGGGAGGCGGTTTAGAACGGAGTTGAGGAGGAACTTCTTCACTCAAAGGGTGGTGAATCTCTGGAATTCTCTGCCCGTTGAAGTGGTGGAGGCTGCCTCGCTAAATATTTTTAAGAAGCGGGTTGATGGGTTTTTGATAAGAGAAGGGATTAAGGGTTATGGGGAGAGGGCGGGAAAGTGGAACTGAGCCACGACAGATCAGCCATGATCTTATTGAATGGCGGGGCAGGCTCGAAGGGCTAGATGGCCTACTCCTGCTCCTATTTCTTATGTTCTTATGTTCTTATAAAAAGTGTATACTTTATCTCAATTGCACCTCTATCATCACACATCACAGTACACTTCCTCAACTACACGGCTGGAATTTTACCACTTTGCCCATCCCAGAATTCTCCGTTGGCCTCACCGGAGTGAGGTCGTAAAATCTCACTGCACATGTCCAAACTTATCCCCACTATCAACCTATGGTATTCTTTAATCCTAATCTCTCCCCCAAGAACCTAGAATGTATATAGTTTAATCCAAGGAAGCCAATAGGATTGCATTCCCTATTTGTACTGAAATGGTTGGAAGGAATGCCATGAGTGGCCAGGAACGGTGGAACCTCCTTGAAAGCAGTGAGAAATGTGGCAAGATTCTTTGGGTGGATAGTGTGGAAAGGATTTCAGAAATTTACATGGAAATCCTCAGAACCTTCTTTTGTTGGAAGCTTCTGGTATCCAATACCATTGTGCTATAAATTTGGGAAATAATAATGTAAAAGACAACTACATGAGATATTGTGACTGTGAAAGGATTAAACTGACTTGTATTGCTGATGGGGTTGAACTGTATACTTTGTTTTCCTCAGGTGAAGTTGGATAAACAGCCGTATTAGGGTGGTACAGTGGCACAGTGGGCAGCACTGCTGCCTTACAATACCAGGGACTTGGGTTTGGTCGAGGAAGTGTTAAGCAAATGCTTAACAACTGGAGAGTGCAAAACTAGAGGTCCTAACTATAGGATAGTCACAAAGAAACCCAGTAGGGGAATTAAGAAGAAACTCTTTACTCGAAAGTAGTTAAGAAAATGGAACATATGAACAGTGACCAGTATTTGAGGCAAGCAGTATAGATGTACTTAGGGGAAATTAGATGGTAGAATCATACAACAGTACACCACAAGGAGGCTATCCAGTCCATGGAGTCAATGTCACCTCTTTTGAAGAGTAATCTAGTTATTCCCACACTGCCATTCTTTTCTCACATCTTGCATTTTTTTCATCAAATATCTTTCCAATTGCCTTTTGAAAGCTGCTATTCAATTTGCTTCCTTAGATGCACATTGAATGTAAGCATGCAAATTAGTAGGACAAATAGACCATTGGTCTCATTGAGCCTTCTCTGCCATTCAATTAGATCATAGAAATCTTCTTTTATTCATTCGTGGGACATGGGCATCACTGGCTGACCAGCATTTATTGCCCACCCCTTGTTGTCCTTGGAGGACATTGCGAGTCAACAACATTGAAGTAACACTGGAGTCACATCGAGGTCAGACTGGCTAAGGACAGCAGATTTCCTTCCCTAATTAAATATTACAAGTGAGACCAGGACACAATTGTCCAGGCTCACTTGACGTAGCGGTCTTGCTGTTGAATGTCATCACTGGCAAGGATCGCTGCCAGCCTGGCACCCTGGTACGGTTCACTGGGCACCCTGGCACTGCCATCCTGAGACAATGGCTGCCAGGTCAGGCACATGGGAGGATGCTGCATGGTTTGCAACCAGGATCGGGGAGGGCAGGGGATGCTGCTCATTCTGCAATCAGCGATCGATTGGAACAGGAGAGCCGATTGACCGGGATGAGACAGGGAAATTGGGGGACGGGGTGAGGGGGGAGGTGTGATTGGACGATTTGTGGTTGGGGGGGGTGAATGATCTGTCAGTTTGTGCAGGGGGGGCATGATCGGCTTGTTCATGCAGGCTGGGGAGGGAGGATTGGCCTTGGAAGGGGGGGAAGCAGTGACAGATCTATTGCACAGGAGAGAGAGAGATCTGCATGTGCACTATAGCTCCCACTGCTGTGAGCTGCTAGCTTTGTGAGTTGAGGCCCCACCTCCTCCCCTGCTGCCAGGAAACAGATTTTGCTTCATTTCTTCCTTCGAGTGTGGTAAGATTAGATTCTTAACACCCAAAAGATGGGTGCAGTTCTCTCCTCTTTTCGCACCTGCCCGGCATTTAGAATTGTTTTGGTAAGATCTCCCTCCATCCATTTTAAAAACCCAAGCACTGTTGGAATTAGAGGAAAGGTATTTTGCTTCTGTTGCTGAAGGTTGGCTGTAATTCTGTTGTGCAACAATCTCGTACAAGGGATGTTAAAACTGTACCCTCAGCCTTTCAATTTTGAGCTGTAAATGAGAGATTTGACAGGAACTGTAGTCATGAGCAATGTAAATATTAACTTGGTGCAACCTAATAAAGAGGTTCCAGAAATTGGAACTCTACACTTTTATTGCATTTATATAGCTCATTTTGAGTTTATACTTAACAAGTTAGCCCAGATTTTATTGAGTGTCTCTTGTTTGTGTGTGCATGGAGCTTTCTTTTACTGTGGCTTATAGCTTAATGAGCTACCTTCATCCAGGTGGCTAAAGAAAACTATTGAACTATATGCAAAGATTATGCTGGACTGTGCACTGAAGGTCATTGTAAAATCCCCTTGCATCAGAAGGATCAATGATTGCTTTACTGCTGAGCACCAAGCACACATACTGTAAGATGATGCTCAGGGGATATTACAAATGGTCTGGATAGATTAATAAAGGGGAGCCACTTTTGACCATGGTGTCAATGGTGGAGTTTGATGTTGTTAATGCACCTTCTAGCCATCACACCACTATACTTTATTACCTCAGACCAATTGCAGTGTTTTCTTCATGGGGACTCATTATTGTTCACAGCGGCTGGTAAGATTATTCAGAATCTTGCTGTGTGCAGCTCAAAGCTCAAAACAAACAGAGTTTATCTGAGGTAGCTGTTTGCTTAAAGATGAAAAGAACAAGTTAGTTTTATTGATGGAGGAGTTTTGTACAGTACCAGCTGATCTCGCAGAGATCCTGGATCGTGCAGCTTGGGTTGAGCTGACTGATTTTACGCCTCGCAAGATGAAATGAACTAATAAAACTTTCTCACAAGTTTCCTTACATCTTTGTATCTGCTACAATTTGGCAGGGAGCAGTGGGAGGAGTTGCTTGAAATAAATTTTCAGAATTCCATCAGAAACAGGTATAGTTGCTTTGCAAAATCATTCATCGTTCTGACGAAGGGTCATCTAGACTTGAAATGCTGGCTTTATTCTCTCCCCACAGATGTTGTCATACCTGCTGAGATTTTCTAATATTTTCTGTTTATGTTTCACTTCAAGTATGATTCAACTGAGCCCCGAGGGAGCTTTATCAAACAAAGTTTATTTAAGGATATAGTTAACATGTATGGAAAGAAAATTAGCAATTACTTTTGCCAATTACAAACAAGAAAGAAAGAAATAACCAAGCCCTTAATAAACATACAAAATGTTCCAATCAAGCATTCTTTGCTATTCAAAACCCTTGATACAGTTTTAGCACAGAAAATACAAATGCTCGCGTGATGCTGGAACTTAGTCCTTTGGTTGAATGCTGCAATTCTCTTGATATACACACATAAGCTTGAAGTCACAGCAGCTTTCCAAAACGCAAGGGAGCATGAGAGAGAGATGCTCAGTATTAACTAGCGGCTCACCACAACAGAATTTTGACTCCAGAAAGGCCAGGAGAAATGCTTCCAGCTAGCCAGCAGAATCTTTAATACCACGGAAAGAGGGAGAAAAACTGCCTGCCACTTGAAAACCAGGGCAGCTTCTGACTCCAAAACCAAAACTGAAAGCAAGTCCTTGAATTCTTCTGAGGAGGAACCACCTGACATTGACTTGCCAATCCATCTTCCCTCTCACAATGCAGGGTCATAAAAGATCCCAGGAAGTACCTGAGGCCCAGAGTAAAAAATAAACGAAACTCCATTTAATCAATTGAAGCAGCAATAAAAGGATTTTGAGCCAGACAACCTGGCATCAATGAAACCAAAAAGCCTGCTAACAACTGCAGAGAACATGATTTAAAAAAAACACTTTTTAAAGGTACACTAACGTCACACATGCAGGTACATGTGAAGAAAACACACGAACAAGGAAGGTTTCTCACCTTGTTCAGTGCAACACATAACCTATACCCATTCGCATGCAGGAACTGACATGTTACATACAGATTGATGTTACTGTGGGCTGGGCTGGGCTGGGCTGGGGTGGGGTGAGTAAATGCTGGGTCTCCTGGCACCACTTCCTGTCACAGGAACATGCATGATATGTTCCTGAGCACTAATTCCCCTGATAGCTTGGCTGCTTCCTCGAGTCACACTCAACAGTGATGACAATGTGCCACTGCCAGAGTATCTGGGTGCTGATGCCCTGATAGATCATTGGTGAAAAGGTAATTGAGAGGGCAAAAGTTCACCTTGCAGCATCTGAAAGTTAAGCTTCTGATGCATTCAATATTTCACTTTGTACAGGATGTCAGGAGCTGCTGAAGGTGCCAGGATGCAGCCCTCTCCATGGCTGGGCCTTGTGAAACTTTACCAGCATTAAGTAACAGCTGAGTTCGCTTTCATTAGGCAAAGTCAATAAGCAGCATTACTTTCTATAGTTTCCTCTGGAAGGCTGGGGATGGACCATCTCTTCCTGTGTAAATAACTAGTTGGCAACAATACAGTTCTTGCTAACCTTGCCAGATATCTCCTCCCCTGGATCAGTGACATGACAAGATACCACCCCCCTCACAGCAGGAACTGCATCCAGGTAGATCGTTCAGATTGGGCCTAAGATGTGACTACCCTCCTCATCACCTGAACCTATGTCTTCTTGCTTCCCCTCCTGGTGGAGGGGGGGAGGCACTTGTGGGCCCCGAGAATACTATCCTCGGCCCACTAATCATATGGAAATTGTTATTTCCGCATGATAATTAGCTTCGCTTCGATTTCCAGCATGGATCTGGTTGCGCTAAAAAAAAGCTTGGGAGATGGTTACGCTGGACACGAACCTTGCTAATGGCCCCCCTGCTGTGGTCTCCCGGCCCGCTGTGCTGCTCAAGCAAAGGCAAAGCATTATACTTGCTCTAATTACTTGCAGGTAATCCAGAAGTGGCCTGATAAGATGCAGCTAACGCAGCCAACACTATGGCAGTGTTGGTCTATCAGAGATGACAGAAGATGCTAGCCAGAAAAATCAGATTCAAAACAATACAAGAAGAATTCCTCCCAAAGATCCATAAAGGCCACATGTTAATGTAAAAGTGTAAACTCAGCCAGATCAGCTGTACATTGGAATTAGACTCCAGAGGTTTCGATGCCATGTGTTCAGATCCCAATACTGCCACCATGTTATGTCTTCTGCCTCCCATGAGTTAGAAATAATTACACTTTAGACTCAAAATGCTGCAACTTCATTGAGTCTATTTCTTTCTGCTCCCCACATAGCTGGAAACTGATACATTTCTTGCTTTTTGACACATGACTATCATGCAGCAATGAAATGTGGCACCCCCAGAATTTATACACAATCATTTTCCATCTCTTTACAACAAAGGTAACAATATATAATAGCCTGCCTCTGTCTCCTATCCACTTCCAGGGCCCTCGTACCGCTCCCCCACTGAGAGAAAATTGTGTACTTCAGTTACTTTTTACCAAGGTGTGTCTTGTGAGGGGATTTCCAAACTCAAGAGACCTGCCTCAGTCGTAAAGATTTGGCCCACAGGCCAAGAGAATGAAGGGGAGAGGAAGTGGAAGGGGGAGGAAAAGGGAAGAGAAAGGAGGGGCAGAGGAGAAGGGGAGAGGTCAACAGAGGGTTAGATAAGAAAGATGAGGGGCAGTAGGGATGAGCGACATAGGGAAGGAATATGAAGGTGTGAGGCAGGAGAAATGAAAAAGAATAGAGAGACAGGAGAGAGGGTGGGGGGGGGAAGAAAAGTGAATGGCAATGGGGAAAAGGAAGAGACAGAGGGAAAGATGGAAATGAGGGTTTGTTGGCATGGAATTCTCAGGGGGTGTTGTCATCCACCTCCTAGGGAGGATGCAGAGGTGGGACACGGATTTGTGCCTCCGTGCTGGTGAAGTGCATCCATGCCGGTGGAGAGCTGAATCCCTTCCTTATAAATATTGCTTCTTCAGTCTGATTTGGGTGGTTTTTGCAGCGCTGGCACTGGTTTGATTTGTAGGAGTGCTCTGATTCAATGTGCAACTTCTTGCTTTCCTTTTATTGACCGGGTGCTGCGGATCCAGTGCCAGGTTGCCAGATTGGCACTGCCAGTCTGACACTGTCCACGGAGCATCTGCCCCCTGCCTCCAACAGATCGGGCAGGAATAAGCCACTTCCAAAATAATGCAGAGAAACATTTGTGTTGGTATCCAGGAGGGAATTCTAGTGCAGCAAACTTTCTGTTATGTTTTCATCACCTCTTGAGTATGGCTGCGAGTTGAGCAGAAGCGACCATGTCATCAATCACACCCTGCTGGTAAACCTCCCCTCATAAACTCGCTTAAGTATTTTGCTCCTTAGATTGCTGTAGCTCTTTAATACTCTGCACGAAACATCACCATCATTTAAACAGACTGTTATGGCTTCATTTTGGAATTGTACCTGGATAGACATGAAACAGTCGTCTGTGAAATATATGAGGAATTGCTGAGCTAAGAGTGGGAGACTGTATATCACAAATTTAATGTAGGAGGCCACAAATTTTTCTGTGTCCTATAAAAAGATCAGATGAAAGCAGGCAAAAGATGTGCGATTAGATGGATTGGCCATGCTAAATTGCCCCTTTGTGTCAAGGTGTGTAGGTTAGGGAGATTAGTGAGGTTGATTTAGTTTAGTTTAGTTTAGTTTAGTTTAGGGCCTGGGTAAGATACTCTGTGGGAGAGTCAGTGTGGACTCGCTGGGCCGAACTGTAGGATTCTCTATGATTCTAAATGCTACAACTGATGCCAACAGTATGTAGTTCCCATTAAGATATTTAGGTGTGCATTTGGTGGATAGAATAAGCACGTTAATGGCTTTCTTTCAAAATTAACCACCATCCTCACGCACCCCAAGATCATGGCCCTGCTCCATTCCTTTCTTAATCTGAAAGGATCACCCCTTTTAAAGTGCCCTGCCCTGTGCTGAAAGCATCCTTATGGTACCATTTAGTGGGCATCAACTTTGCCCAGGTGGCCAATGGCTGTGTGTGAACTGCGCAGTGTCTGTTAGATGGTTATTTAACCACTACAGACTTCCTATTCCATACCCTTCTCTACATGTTTCGCAGCAGCAGTTAGATGATATGAGCTGCCTTTCCCTAAATTATTTCAGAAACATTGAGATGACTGATGTTAGAATGTACCAGTGAGAACTTTGTCTCAGATGTAATGTGACCAATGGTAACAACCTGTAAGAGTCAACTGACCCAGTAAACCATGGAACCAATTATAGAATGATGCGATGGTCGGCTGACCAGCTAACTCACTATAAATAAGAACCTGTTGGGAACTGTGGGGAATTTGGATTGGTCCAGGGAGAGACCCCAAGTTTGGAGTAATGAGGTTTCTTTATTAAACCCTTTCTTTGATTTATAAGTTGGAGCATGCTTTGTTATATTTTTATTTGAGGAGTTCCTTCTGAAGAAACAGCTGATAGATCCCTACTGTTGTTCAGCCTTAAATACCAAGTTCAACACAGATTCAAAGTCAAATTTGACACTGTTTTTGTGTCTGTCACTACACTGGACACTATAACTACTCATTAAGCCCACACGGCAATCAGTCTGGTATGGTTTCATTACTGTGGCTGAAAGCAATATTGTCCAACTGCAGCACTCTGATCATTTTCTCTTTAGTACTGATGCTTCTGTTATGATAGAAAAAAATCAAAGTATGTAATATGTTTTTTAAACAAGTCAGTCAGTCAGTCTAACTAGTTCGATATTTTGGATGTGACTATTAGAAAATGAGTGTCAGCTTGGAGGAAGAATAATGTTGGCAAGAGGCAAAGGACGGTATTTTCACTACCAAGGCTGTTGAGGGCTCTCCTGTAAGTGCCTCTCGCTATTTAGTGAAGGCCATGGAGGTTGAGAGGGGAGGTGGTGTTTGAATATTATACATCCTTGTAGTGGTCAGCTGGCCAGCTAACTCACTATAAATAAGAGCCTGTTGGGAATTGTGGGGAACTTGGATTGGATTGAACTTGGAAGGTGAGACCCCAAGTTTGAAGTAATGAAGTTTATTTATTAAACCCTTTCTTTGATTTATAAGTTGGAGCATGTTTTGTTATATTTTTATTTGAAGAGTTCCTTCTGAAGAAACAGCTGATGCACCCCAACTGTTGTTCATCCTGAAATACCAAATTCAACACAGAATCCAAGTCAAATTTGACACTGTCTGTTTCTGTCACTACACTAGACATCATAGCTACTCATTAAGTGCTTGCAACAGATGCTTCTTAAATATCCAAAAAATAGATATTATAGGAAGGATGTTCACCAGTTTAGGGAGAACACATCTCGCTTATTTACAGGTTGAAACAAACAGAGCTTTGCAGCCTCATGGCTGCGATCAACTCCTGAGATGAACCTGATACAGAAACTTCTGCTTATCGGTATGATTCTCCCACCCTGCTCCCCGATTGGTTCCCCAAGTCATGTGAGCCTTTCACTGCTGATTGATCCTTAAAGGGACAATCACCGTAAAGGTCACCAGGAATAAAGCAGTGAAGCTGAAAAAAGATGGCTTTAGTCACTCCATTCTTTGTCTAGATGTAGTTATTAATCTTCCAAAACTGCATGTTGAAAAAGGAGCCAGTTCACGCAGTAGCAGGGAAGGTTTCCCAAGAAATGGTGATGAAGTGGAGCTGGGAATCATTGTCATTCATGTAGAAACTGACTGCCTGGCCTCCATGCTGGTTAGGGCGGGTTTTCCAAACAGAGTTGTGGTCTCTGCACACAATGGAGCTTTTCCAGTGGTCTCCCCGGCTGGAAGTCAGTCTGATTGACAGGCTTGGCTCCCCATTGAGCAGGGAATGCCCTTGAGGAGGCTGTGCCCCTAAAGCAGGGAGGGAGCTTCACACTGGGGTGGTGACAATATGTGGGATAGGTGGGTTGAGATTTGTGGGGGGACTTTAGTCAGTCCTTGTGGAGGAATAGGTTATGTCAGTGAAATAACTCCTCAGAGACCAGTGTCCCATTGCCAGATTCCCTTAATTTACAGCTCTATCTCCACTCCTAAGAGTGCTTCAGGTATAAAGTCAGAATCCAGAGTGTCAGTAGCTCTGACACTCCTCAATATGTGAAAAAATATACAACATATGTATATATATATACACACAGAGGTGAGACTCCTGATTGGGCAGACAATCATTACCTCAATCAGGGAGCTCATACTCAAAGAACCTCATGGACCTCATTGAGGTAATTACAATCAGCAATTCTGGATAGGGTGGGGAAAGGCAATAGCCTTTCTTGAGAGTTTGGTAGAAAGCATTCTTACTTCTCTTGGCCTATGTAGTACTGGTAAAGCTGATACCAATTCCATGTAGTAGTCAGTGCCTCCCTTTAGCTGCCTGGTGGTAAGAAAACCCAATCTGGAAGATAAATTAAATATGGGCTTCATTCTTATATTTATTGCCAATCCTGCCTGTTAAAACCAGATGTAAGCTGCTTAGAGATACATTAGGACTGGATTTGAGATTTTTAAAATATTTGCATCCCATTTAACCCAAACTCACCTGTTCTTGGGGATACGTTTCCACTCCATAGCTTTGGATCCTATCACAAAGGAGCAACGGGTAATCAGTGGAAAAAGGATGAACAAGATGAATACTTGAGGGGCTCTGGAGATGCTTATGCAGAAATAAAAAGAAAAACCATGAGAAAAGCTCCAGCTACAACTGTTGATAAATAAGGATGTCATTAAACCAGAGCAGTCCTTCACACAAAACAGTTGAGGAGAGGGAATAGAAATTGATGAAGGCAAACTGCCAAGGAACAACATGACTGGCACCGGACGTTGCCAATCCTCATTAAAGGATCGGCAGATTCCGTTTCTATTTGCCAGCACAGCAGTGATCGAAGGAGATAGGTATTAAATATCCAAGTGATGAAATAAGGAGAAATATTTTTACAACGGGTTGCTATAATCTAAATGCCCTGGTCACTGCAAAGAGGATTTGGATGTACACGTGAAAAAGATCAAAAACAGACTTGTGGGAAAACACAGTTGGAATGAATTGGAGACCTTTTTCCAAGAACCAGCACAGGCACAAAGAGATGAATCATGTCTTTCTTTGTTATATGATGGATAAATATGAACAGTAGATTGAACTTGTGTCAGCATGGGTTTCTACCAGGTGCTCCGGTTTCTTCCCATACTCCAAAAATGTGCAGGTTAGATGGATTAGCCATGCTAAGTTGTCTCTTAATGTCAGGGACATCAGCGGGGTAAATGTGTGGAATAATAAGGATAGGCCTGGGTGGGATTGTTGTCAGTGCAAGCTCGATGGGCTGAATAATCTCCTTCTGCTCTGTAGGGACTCCATGAACGCTGCCCTGCAAGTATTACTTACAGCTTGATGAGACTAATCTTTCAATTCACAACTTAGTCTGAAGTAAATTTGTATTGTATACCTATCAGTAATGTAAAAAATAAAAGCAAACATACCTGTACTGTACGTGTTATTAAAGCACACTTGGCAGCACAGTGATTAGCACTGCTGCCTCCTAGCTCCAGGGACCTTGATTTGATTCCTGGCTTGGTAAACTGTATGTCCAGAGGCTACACATTCTCCCTGTGTCTGCATGGGTTTCTTCTGGGTGCCTCGGTTTCTCTCACAGTCCAAAAGATGTGCTGCTTAGGTGCATTGCCAAAGCTATGTTCTCCATCAATATACCCAAACAAGCGCCGGAGTGTGGTGACAAAGGGATTTTTGCAGTCACTTTATTGCAGTGTTAATATCAACCTACTTGTGACCCTAATAAACTTGTTCCATGGAATGGGAGATATACGCAGGCATTCGAAAAGTGCTAAGATCATTATTAGAAGATGATTGGAACCAATGGTTGTCGTGTTGAACACTCAATCCATTCTCCCCGCCTCATCTCTGAACTTTTGTTAATAAGGCACTCCTAAAGAGCAACTATTTCACACTGAAGTGAAAGAAATGAGACCTCATTTATTATTTTAGACACCGGAACATTGTACAGCAATGCTGCTTCCTTAGTTTCTCTCATTCTATTTATCTCCTAATCACTTGCTTCACAATCAGGTCAACTAATCAGTCTTATTTTGGTTTAACGAAATGAAATGTGGTTGAAATTTAAGTGTGGAATATGGTAATATATAATAATTTTAGAAAAAAAACACTCAAAGCTTTAACAAATAAAAAAGCAATAGCAAACAACAAATATTTGTTGATTTGATCCAATATACTTCCCTTATAAAGACCAACATTATTCAAGTGGAATTAATACTATGCAAGCATTTCTTTCAGTGTAGGTGTTGCATCTTTAAACACTTGCACTAAATAGTTTGTCGCGCATTGTGTTCTAGAAGAGCCCCTTATACCTGAAGTAAAAATAAACCATCTTGTGTTAATCCTCAACATTGTTACTTCCCACAGGAGTGCACCTCCTTGAACTTGGAAAAAATGATAACAAACTCAATTTGTACAATGTGGGCATTTTAAAACATTTTCTAAATGAGGAACAAGCGCAACATTTACAAACAATGACCAACCCAAAACTTGCAGCAAAAAAAGGGAGATTGTCAGCACTCACTATCATTCAAGAATGAAATGGATACCAACTACTGTCAAACGCAGTGTGTAGTTCGATATGGAAATCAGGAAGTTGCTGTGTGAGATTCCCTGCTCCTCTGGAAGATTTGTTTTACTCATATTTTACCAAGCAACTCAGCATTGAAGTGCATAGAACAATACGAAGTTTTGCTTCAGCTCATTGCCCACCAAGCTCAGCAGAAAAAGGCTTTGGACTTGGGTGGACGCAGTAAAATGTCTCACAACACCAGGTTAAAGTCTAAACAGGTTTATTTTTGATCTCGAGCTTTCGGAGTGCTTTCCAACCACATGATGTGATCAGGGGCTCACCTGATGAAGGGGCAATGTTCTGAAAGCTTGTGATTGCAAACAAACCTGCTTGGACTTTAACCTGGTGTTGTGAGACTTCCTACAGAAAATAATGAGCCATGCTCATTCCAGTATTAATGAATATTTAATGGCACACTTCTGACAAATGTCATCTCTGTCATTACAAATTAAGTTTAAAAGTGTGGAGTCTCATTCCTTCAGGATTTTAATTGTTGTCTGAGATCCATTTGCTTTTAATTTTTTTTTCTGTCTCTCATTTCTCTCCCTTAATCATCTCTTTTCACTTTCTTTATGTGGAATTTTATTTCAATAGACCCACTCAAAGATGAGGGATCAGCGACGGATAGCTAGCTTGTCACATGGTGTGGTCAGGGACAGGAGACGGGGACCGTTCTTGATGGAGGGCACAGGACACTTCAAGCTGCACTGGGCTAAATATAGATACTGACTCTCAGGGGCCATCCAGGAAGTAATTGTCTAAAGTAATACTGGAAATGTTATGCTTCTGTTGGCATTTCCACTTCCCTGGCATATCCTTGGCGAGGGATTGGAGGAGTCACCTTTATGTCTCAGACATTAGTGCCAAAGTCTGTCTCCACAGAAAGAGTGACCACTGACATGGAGAATCGGATGCGATCAGAAAACAAGTGCATATTAGCTCTGACCAACAGTCTGCCCACCCATTCTGTTACTTTCTCCCTCTTTCACCCTCCCACACCCTCTTTCACCCTCCCCCACCCTCTTTCAAACTTAGTTATTGTTGCTACTCATGCTGCAGATGATGCTGTTAGTCTTGGCATGCCTTTAGGTGTTGCTGTTGATGTTGCTTCTCCTCTTATTTTTCATGAGAATTCTATGCTTCAGCTGCACATCTTACTTCTGTGCAATGAAGGCTGACAGCAAGAAAGATCAGATCAAGGCGATTGAAATTCCAAGGTGGGACTTTCAAAAATCACCAGGGAAGCAGTGAAACCACATTCCCAGCACTATGGTCCTGTGGGTCTAAGTCTTTCCCATAGGCAGGACAGCAGCTATGCAGTTTCACTGTTGACAGGCATTGTAAACATTCAATTTTATTGATCAATCATTTCTTGTTGTGCTCTTACCCTGTGAAACCTGTCAGCTGGCTGCTAAAGTCAGAGTTTTGATTTTAATCCCCAATTACTTGCTTGTCTGAATTTTTTTATTCATTTGTGAGATATTACATCGCTGACCGGCCAGCATTTATTCCCCATCCCTAATTATCCTTGTTCAGAGGGTAGTTGGGAGTCAACCACATTGCTGTGGCTTTGGAATCACAGGCAGACCAGACCGGAAAGGATGGCAAATTTCCTTCCCTAAAGGGCAATAGTGAACCAGATGGGTTTTTTCAACATGGTTTCATGGTCATCAGCAGATTCTTAATTCCAGATATTTTTTATTGAGTTCTGCCATGGTGGGATTTGAACCTGAGTCCCCAGAATATTAGCTGAGTTTCCATAGAAACCCTACAGTGCAGAAAGAGGCTCTTCAGCCCATCGAGTCTGCACCGACCACAATCCCACCCAGGCCTACCCCCATATCCTCACATATTGACCCGCAAATCCCTCTAACCTACGTATCTCAGGACACTAAGGGGCAATTTTAGCATGGCGAATCAACCTAACCTGCACATTTTTGGACTTTGGGAGGAAACTGGAATACCCGGCGGAAACCCATGCAGACACAAGGAGAATGTGCAAAGCCCACACAGACAGTGACCCAAGCCAGGAATCAAATTCAGGTCCCTGGAGCTGTGAAGTAGCAGTACTAACCACTGTGCTACTGTGCCACCCAGTTTCTGGATTAATAGCCTAGTGATAATAGCACTAGGCCATCATCTCCTCCGATAGTTAAATTACGGACCTGACTGGTGATTGGGAAGCACCTCAGGATCTAAGAACACTCTGCATTAAACTAGGAAGTGGGTAGGATCATATCAGCCTTCCAGCACACAGGCATTTTGCTGGCATTAAACTACACAAGCACACCTACTCCTACCCCTATCCTTGATAATTAAAATTCTGTTCGACATTTCACTTTGCGTAGGTTATTTTTTATTGAATTGAATGTTCTAATTTACGCTGTTTGATTTAGAATTCTTCAATCTAACTGGTTAATAAAATGCATAGTTGCTTGCTTTATTTAGACAGGTCTGACAGGACTCCTGTAAATGTGCTGAAATAAATTTCTAATCACCACACGTTTCACTGCAAATGGCCGCAAAACATCTGTGGGAAGAGTGAAATGGATGAATGCCCCAATAATCCAGGCCTCAACCTTTTCTGTAGTCTTTAGCAAAGGCGTCTGCTGCTTATACAGAGTCAAACTGTTCAATACTGCAATAGCAGCAGAGCTGAGTGGAAATTTTATTTGCAATATATTTGGAAACAATCATAGCATTCTGAATATTATATAAAATATATATTATACAAAGCTGGGTGGGAGGGTGAGCCGTGAGGAGGATGCAGAGGTGCTTCAGGGTGATTTGGACAAGTTGGGAAAATAAATGGCAGATACAATGTAAGTTGGATAAACGTGAGGTTGTCCACTTTAGTAGCAAAAACAGGAAGGAAGGTTATTTTCTTAATGGACATAAATTAAGAGGGAGGAATGTGCAATGAGGCCTGGGAGTCCTCGTGCACCAGTCACTGAAATAAGCATGCAGGTGTAGCGGGTGGTAAAAAAGGCAATTGTATGTGGGTTTTCATAGTGAGAGGATTCGAGTACAGGAGCGGGGATGTCTTGCTGCAATAATACAGGGCATTGGTGAGGACATACCTGGAACATTGTGTGCAGTTTTGGTCCTCTTATCTGAGGAAAGGTGTTCTTGCTCTAGAGGGAGTGCAATGAGGGTTTACCCAAGTGACTCCTGAGATGGCAGGTCTGACGTCTGAGGAGAGACTGAATAGGTTAGGATTGTACTCGCTGGAATTCAGAAGAATAAGGAGGATACTCAGAGAAACCGATTTGATTCTAACAGGATTGGACAAGGGAGATACAATAAGGATGTTCCTAATGGTGGGGGTGTCCAGGAGTCACAGTCTGAGGATACAGGGTCGACCATTTAGAATAGAGATGAGGAGAAGTTTCTTCACCCAAAGGCTAGTCAGCCTGTGGAATTTGCTACCATAGAACGTAGTTGTGGGCAAAAAGTTGTATGCTTTCAAGAAGCAGTTAGATATAGCACTTAAGGCAAAGGGAATCAAAGGATATGGGGCAAAGAGGGATCAGGCTATTAATTTGGATGATCAGCCATGATTGTGATGAGTGGCAGAGCAGGCTGAAAGAGTCGAATGGCATTCTCCTGTTCCGATGTTCTATGTTTCTATATAAGCATTTTGGTGTTACACGTAGCTCGTAAGCACTGGGGAGTCTTATTATATTTGAACCATAACTTTCTTAACTCCACCTCAAACTCTCATGCTTTGAAATAGCAAGGAACAATAAGAACAAAAGAAACTCCATTGTAAGTTACATATTTGGCATTTACCAACAATTATGTAACATTGTGATGAGAATATAATAGTGGCCATTTATATTTTTTTAACATTTATCAAATAATTATTAATAAACAGAAGCATAAAAAAATAAGATATAATAAATGGGAAGATCTCTTCTGTTCTGCACACAGATTTTCCAGTGGGGAATAATGCAGTGTGTATCTGTTGGTGTAGTTGAAAATGGGCAGTATTTTCTAAGCTACTTAATAATGTAATAGATTGCTCATTGGGGAGGAACTAATCTCTGTATCTGCATGACCAGCTGCATAATGTTCCAGGAACTCTGCAGCCCTCCAACCCTGGCTGCTTCTGCTCTGTTGACTTCTTTTGTTCCATAATTGGTAACCATCTTTCGATGTCTAGACCTGAAGTTCTAGAATTCCCTCCTTGAAGCACTTTGCCTCTCTGCCTCTCTTCTTCAAGATGCTCCTTAAAATGTATCACCTTTGACCAACTTTCAGT